>NC_133939.1:1745633-2345633 GCF_031877795.1 Strix aluco
TGATAGCCAGCGCACAGGTTGTGGGGGTGGACGGCCCCTGCGTACCACCGGCTGCTGTTGCAGAGGTTGACGCTGATGAGGTGGACCTTGGCCTCCTGCAGGACATCCGTTGATCCTCCGGCTGTGGCACAGAAAGGAATTAACACCCAGCAGCTCGTTGCCAGGTCTCCTGCCTGTCTGGGTGAACCCCTTCCCTGGGGCTTGCCCTTCTGTCTGGCCTTGGGCCCTGGGCCAGGCCCATCTCTCTATGGGCACACGTCCCCACAGCCGCACTCTGGCTCTCGCCCAAGCCACCTCCCCGAGCTCGCACTCAGGACACGAGCACTTTTGGGAACTCACATCTCGCCGTCGTGGACCCCCAGCCGCTGACGTAGCAGGTTGTCAGCTCTGACACTCGCAGGGAGGCGTCGGGCACACAGGCGAGCTGTACGTGGTAGCCGCACTGCACAGGCTGGTCCAACTCCAGCAGCGCAATGTCGTTTCTCTCCGAGATGCTGCTGTAGTGTTCGTGAACCAGCAGCCGCCTTGATATTTGCGCACTTGGGCCTCCGGTCCCAGATGAGTCAACTGGGTGGCCCCGATCACCACGCGCCACATGCTGATGTGCCTGGAAGGCAGATGGGGAGAGGCTCAGAGGGAGAGGAGCCACGTGCTGCAGCAGCCCAGCAGTTCCCTGTCATCTGCTTCAGGCGGGGGAGAGGAAAGCAGCGCTACGGAGGCTGCGACTGCCCGAGCGTGCCTTGAGCTCAAGACGTGTTGAGCTGGAGGCTGCTAGGGAAGCTGTGGCAGGAGCCCAGCCCTCTCCTGAGCAGCCTCTCAGCGGGGCTCTGCAGTGCCCAGGGCACTGGGCGTACCGCAAGGAAAGGGGATGGAGTAGCACGTGGTGCTGCGCACGGGGCACCCGCGAGTGCTGGGGGGGATATCCCCGTTCCTGGCCCTCCTACCTGGCCCTTGATGAAGCAGTGGGCTGCTGTGAGGACCCACTGTGGGCTGATTAGGGACCCTCCGCATATGTGCCCCGTGCCTGCTGCATAGGGATCCTGGATGCTCACGATCCAGGGCCAGGGCCCCGGCTGGGCGTCTGTGCCTCCCACGACGCGCGACGTGCCGGAGTGAGCAGCCGTGGGCCGCAGCCCGCAGGTCCTGTAACCAGAAACTCATCACCGTCCTGCTCGATGGCTCGCTGCTGTCCCGGCTGAAGGTCAGCCGTCTGCCCTCCCCACGATGCACTGCATGGACAGCGAGGCCAGAGAGCCCCCGTGGGGCAGGCGGGCGGACCGCCCCCGTTTCTGCTTTAGCCCCCGCAGGCCAGTTGTGCCAGCAGCCCGGGCGCTGCAAGGAGCCGAGGCTCCCGCATGGGCTGGGGACAAGCCGTGAGTGTGCCACGGGGGACAAGCGGGCACCCTCCAGGGAACCCCATCAGGTTGCCCAAGCTCCCTCCCAGAGCCTCAGCCACTTACCCACAGCTGTCCCAGGCGCCGTGCGCAGAGCCAGCACAGGGCCAGCAGGATGAGGAGCGGGAGCAAACTCATCGCTACCAGTGGCATGTGCCAGCTGCCAGAACCGAGGGCTTGTCACCACCAGTGCAGCAGCTGACAGACTGCCCGCAGGGCTCGCGTTGCCCGCAGTACCCTTGGCAACAGCGCTGATGTCACAGGGTCGCTGGTTCCGGGGGCTGGGCGCGGTCGTCTCTAGGGGCGGGGGGGGCCACAACATGGGGGTTTCCAAGCAGGAGGGGAGGCAGAAGCTGGGATCGGACACCCCCAACAGACGCCCGCTGAATGCTCTGCTTGCAGGACTGGGTGTGCAGGCCCCGTGGCAGGCAGCAGCGTCGGCCCCCAGCACTGCCTGCCCAACGGCGAGCAGGAAAAAACCCCAGTGTGGCACCACAGCCTCTCTGGGGAACTCACTGACCCCTGCTCTCCGCAGCCCCTTTGCCACCAGGTCCTTCCCAACAAACGTACATCAGGGAACGTGACTACTACAGGCAGTACGCACGTTTGGGTGTTAGAGAGCCGATCCGGTTACAGCCGCGGCAGGCAAGCAGTGATGTGCGAGCCCAATAAACCGAGCAGACCCAAGCAGCGTCACCCTTCCTGTCACCCCCGGCAACCCCCTCTGGCAGGCTTCCTGACCTTGCTGTCTGTGCGTTCTGTTGCTGTTCTGGGCCAGCACCGACAAGGGCGGTTGTGGCACCTGGTGCGCGTGGCCGAGGACAGGCAAGTGCAAGCCCTAAACAGAGAAGGCTGCTCCTGCTCTCAGCCCCACATGCCACTCTCCATGGCTTTGGTCAATCCTGCATCGGCCTCAGCTCGTCAGTCTGCCTTCTGCAGCTGTATGGCGGAGCTGTGCTCACATGCGGGCGTGCAGGGCAGTCACGGGAGAGAAGCAGGAGCCAGCCACCTGCGTGCCTTTGCCGAGCAGGGCTGGGTCCCTGGAGGCCGTGGCTTGAAGAGCGGCAGCCTCAAAGCTCACGAAAGGTGTGGTGGGAGCTCCCTGCAGGCATCCTGGCTTGTGTGGATAGACATAAGGCAGCACAGCTGAGCGCCACAGCCTGGTCCCTAGGATGCCAGGGACTTTTCTCTGTCCGAAAGTGGAACAGCTGCTCTCAGGGCCCTTGAGGTGTGTAGCACGGCTTCAGAGGCACCGGGGCTGGGCCCCAAACTGGACTCAAGGCTGCTCGGTTTCTGAAAGTTGACCTGGAGGTGGTGCCCCAGATCTGCTCAGAGCTAGGCAGAAGACGGCCTGAGAGAAGGCATCTTGTCTTCTCCAGAGGCCTGGCTGCTGGCAAAGAAAGAGCGTTCTGACGGTGAAAAGTTGAACGGAAAGAACAAAGCTTGGTGGGAACGACGGCCTCGCTTAGCTGACACCCAGTCCAGATTTCACAGGCTAGGGTAGTGGTAGCTCGTGTTCCACGCTCAGAGCCCGCTTGCCCTTCACAGCCCGGTGCGTGTTTCCTTGACCTGGCTGAAAGGCGAGCGCAGCCTGTTCCCCCTTCTCCCCTCTCCTGTACGCGTATCCTCCGAGTAGCGGTACCTGACACTCCTGTCTGTCTGTCTGACAGGTCTGTTTGCACCCAGCCTCGCTTTTCCTTTCCTAAGCGTTAGCTCTGGCTTCAAAGCCTCATTTTGATGCTCTAGGGCCTCATTTTGATGGTCCAAAGGCTCAACTGTAGTCTGCAGCATCTCCTGTGAAGGAGTTTGCGTGTGACCCGTGGGAGGTGCGTCTCTACGAGCGCACGCGTGGCTGGGTGCACGCTTGTGAGCTCTGCAGGTGGGCGCAGGGGTGTGTGCACGCGGGGTGCGTGCGTGCGGGGCGTGTGGGTGGGTGCGTTCCTCGTGCGTGCGTGCTGCAGCGTGTGCACGCGCTGCCTGTGCACGTGTGTGAGGGGGGTGTGTGTGTGGGTGTGTATGTGTGTGCACACTCGGGGGGTGTGTGTGAACACTGTGCGTTGCGCTCTGTGTTCCAGACGTGTGTCTTGAGTACGGGTGTGCACACGCTGCGGGTGTGCATCGCACCTTCTCTTTGTAGCCCACGTGTGTCTCCAGGGAGCGTGTATGTGTGCACATGTCCCAAAGCTGTCTGCGTGTCACATTGATTTTCCTGTCCTCTTTCTAGCCCCGAATGTGCCAGTCTTGTCTGTGCCGTGGTGACTCTGAGCACTCCTCCTCTCCGACCAGGTCCCGGGTTCAGCCCTTCTGAGTGGCTCTTTCCCTTTGTGCCCGACCTGGCTGCCTGCAGCCTCATTTTGCAGGTGCCGGGCATGGAATCCTTGCCTTGCACAGGAGACTGAATTGGACTGCAGCGTGGTGAGCTGTGAAAAATGGCAACTTTATTTCCAGAACTGGAATGCTCAACTGGAGCGTTTGTGTGCGTGGCCAGGAGCGAGCAGGCCTTTGACACTGCGGCTGCCTTTGGATCAGCAGGCAGTGCCCCAGCAGGAGATGGTCGTGGTGCGCTGCAGCTTGAGCTGGGTCCTGCTCATGCTGCTGCCGGAGCCTTTTGACCCCACAGGCCCTGCAGGAGCTCCTGCAGCCGAGTGAAGAATTCCACCAGCTTCTGGAGTGGAAATGGACAGGCCGTAGAGCTGCCCGCTTGTGTTGGTATTGGCCTCGGCCTCTGAAAGGGGGTTGAGGTGAAGACTGGCCGTGGCGTTGGAGGAGCCGTTGCTGCTGGGTGCAGCCCCATCTGTACCAGGATCCAGTCATAGAAGTGCTGAGTGGAGGTGTAGACGCCGGGCCGTTTTGCTCTTGCGCAGCCTTTCCCCCAGCTGGTCACCCCAACAAGCCAGAAGTGGTCAGCATTGTTATCTTTGCAGACAAGAGGACCACCGCTGTCACCCTGCAGCAGAGGAGAGAGGGAGGGTTCAGGTGGTGTCGGGTGGCCGCTGGCAGCACTAGGGCTGGCTCCTTCTCTCTGCCACCAGCACCTGCCAGGGCTGTATGTGCTGCACAGAGAGGCTCTGCTCAGTGCTGGGGCCTGCAGCACCTTGTCAGGGAGAGGGTAGTAAGCCTGTGGGGTAGGGCTCTCTCTCATCTCGGCACAGCGATGCTGGCTGTGTGCAAGAGGGATGTTTTGGGATTGGGATCTGGACCTCGGGGCTGCCAGGAGCGCTGGATGGGCTTTCTGGGCAGAGCCCCGGGCCTCTGGGACAAGTGGGGCCCTGGGCAAGGAGCTGCAGCTGGGGAAGGGGAGGTGAGCCCCGCCAGCGGCGGGGACCCAGCGGTGGGAGGGCGACTTGCCAGGCAAAGCCTGTGCCGGGGTGTGTCTGGGCGGCCGTGCCGGGGCTGCCTGTGCCGCTGGGCGCTGCCTTGTCGCAGGCTCCTACCTGGCAGGTGTCGATGCCGCCCTGCGGATAGCCAGCGCACAGGTTGTGGGGGTGGACGGCCCCTGCGTACCACCGGCTGCTGTTGCAGAGGTTGACGCTGATGAGGTGGACCTTGGCCTCCTGCAGGACATCCGTTGATCCTCCGGCTGTGGGCACAGAAAGGAATTAACACCCAGCAGCTCGTTGCCAGGTCTCCTGCCCTGTCTGGGTGAACCCCTTCCCTGGGGCTTGCCCTTCTGTCTGGCCTTGGGCCCTGGGCCAGGCCCATCTCTCTATGGGCACACGTCCCCACAGCCGCACTCTGGCTCTCGCCCAAGCCACCTCCCCGAGCTCGCACTCAGGACACGAGCACTTTTGGGAACTCACATCTCGCCGTCGTGGACCCCCAGCCGCTGACGTAGCAGGTTGTCAGCTCTGACACTCGCAGGGAGGCGTCGGGCACACAGGCGAGCTGTACGTGGTAGCCGCACTGCACAGGCTGGTCCAACTCCAGCAGCGCAATGTCGTTTCTCTCCGAGATGCTACTGTAGTGTTCGTGAACCAGCAGCCGCTTGATATTGCGCACTTGGGCCTCCGGTCCCAGATGAGTCAACTGGGTGGCCCCGATCACCACGCGCCACATGCTGATGTGCCTGGAAGGCAGATGGGGAGAGGGCTCAGAGGGAGAGGAGCCACGTGCTGCAGCAGCCCAGCAGTTCCCTGTCATCTGCTTCAGGCGGGGGAGAGGAAAGCAGCGCTACGGAGGCTGCGACTGCCCGAGCGTGCCTTGAGCTCAAGACGTGTTGAGCTGGAGGCTGCTAGGAAGCCGTGGCAGGAGCCCAGCCCTCTCCTGAGCAGCTTCTCAGCGGGGCTCTGCAGTGCCCAGGCACTGGGCGTACCGCAAGGAAAGGGGATGGGAGTAGCACGTGGTGCTGCGCACGGGGCACCCGCGAGTGCTGGGGGGATATCCCCGTTCCTGGCCCTCCTTACCTGGCCTTGATGAAGCAGTGGGCTGCTGTGAGGACCCACTGTGGGCTGATTAGGGACCCTCCGCATATGTGCCCCGTGCCTGCTGCATAGGGATCCTGGATGCTCACGATCCAGGGCCAGGCCCCCGGCTGGGCGTCTGTGCCTCCCACGACGCGCGACGTGCCGGAGTGAGCAGCCGTGGGCCGCAGCCCGCAGGTCCTGTAACCAGAAACTCATCACCGTCCTGCTCGATGGCTCGCTGCTGTCCCGGCTGAAGGTCAGCCGTCTGCCCTCCCCACGATGCACTGCATGGACAGCGAGGCCAGAGAGCCCCGTGGGGCAGGCGGGCGGCCGCCCCCGTTTCTGCTTTAGCCCCCGCAGGCCAGTTGTGCCAGCAGCCCGGGCGCTGCAAGGAGCCGAGGCTCCCGCATGGGGCTGGGGAAGCCGTGGTGTGGCCACGGGGGACAAGCGGGCACCCTCCAGGGAACCCCATCAGGTTGCCCAAGCTCCCTCCCAGAGCCTCAGCCACTTACCCACAGCTGTCCCAGGCGCCGTGCGCAGGCCAGCACAGGGCCAGCAGGATGAGGAGCGGGAGCAAACTCATCGCTACCAGTGGCATGTGCCAGCTGCCAGAACCGAGGGCTTGTCACCACCAGTGCAGCAGCTGACAGACTGCCCGCAGGGCTCGCGTTGCCCGCAGTACCCTTGGCAACAGCGCTGATGTCACAGGGTCGCTGGTTCCGAGGGCTGGGCGCGGTCATCTCTAGGGGCGGGGGGGGCCACAACATGGGGGTTTCCAAGCAGGAGGGGAGGCAGAAGCTGGGATCGGACACCCCCAACAGACGCCCGCTGAATGCTCTGCTTGCAGGACTGGGTGTGCAGGCCCCGTGGCAGGCAGCAGCGTCGGCCCCCAGCACTGCCTGCCAACGGCGAGCAGGAAAAAACCCAGTGTGGCACCACAGCCTCTCTGGGGAACTCACTGAACCCTGCTCTCCGCAGCCCTTTGCCACCAGGTCCTTCCCAACAAACGTACATCAGGGAACGTGACTACTACAGGCAGTATGCACGTTTGGGTGTTAGAGAGCCGATCCGGTTACAGCCGCGGCAGGCAAGCAGTGATGTGCGAGCCCAATAAACCGAGCAGACCCAAGCAGCGTCACCCTTCCTGTCACCCCCGGCAACCCCCTCTGGCAGGCTTCTTGACCTTGCTGTCTGTGCGTTCTGTTGCTGTTCTGGGCCAGCACCGACAAGGGCGGTTGTGGCACCTGGTGCGCGTGGCCGAGGACAGGCAAGTGCAAGCCCTAAACAGAGAAGGCTGCTCCTGCTCTCAGCCCCACATGCCACTCTCCATGGCTTTGGTCAATCCTGCATCGGCCTCAGCTCGTCAGTCTGCCTTCTGCAGCTGTATGGCGGAGCCGTGCTCACATGCGGGCGTGCAGGGCAGTCACGGGAGAGAAGCAGGAGCCAGCCACCTGCGTTGCCTTTGCCGAGCAGGGCTGGGTCCCTGGAGGCCGTGGCTTGAAGAGCGGCAGCCTCAAAGCTCACGAAAGGTGTGGTGGGAGCTCCCTGCTGGCATCCTGGCTTGTGTGGATAGACATAAGGCACACAGCTGAGCGCCCAGCCTGGTCCCTAGGATGCCAGGGACTTTCTCTGTCCGAAAGTGGAACAGCTGCTCTCAGGGCCCTTGAGGTGTAGCACGGCTTCAGAGGCACCGGGGCTGGGCCCCAAACTGGACTCAAGGCTGCTTCGGTTTCTGAAAGTTGACCTGGAGGTGGTGCCCCAGATCTGCTCAGAGCAGGCAGAAGACGGCCTGAGAGAAGGCATCTTGTCTTCTCCAGAGGCCTGGCTGCTGGCAAAGAAAGAGCGTTCTGAAGGTGAAAAGTTGAACGGAAACAAAGCTTGGTGGGAACGACGGCCTCGCTTAGCTGACACCCAGTCCAGATTTCACAGGCTAGGGTAGTGGTAGCTCGTGTTCACGCTCAGAGCCCGCTTGCCCTTCACAGCCCGGTGCGTGTTTCCTTGACCTGGCTGAAAGGCGAGCGCAGCCTGTTCCCCCTTCTCCCCTCTCCTGTACGCGTATCCTCCGAGTAGCGGTACCTGACACTCCTGTCTGTCTGTCTGACAGGTCTGTTTGCACCCAGCCTCGCTTTTCCTTTCCTAAGCGTTAGCTCTGGCTTCCAAAGCCTCATTTTGATGCTCTAGGGCCTCATTTTGATGGTCCAAAGGCTCAACTGTAGTCTGCAGCATCTCCTGTGAAGGAGTTTGCGTGTGACCCCGTGGGAGGTGCGTTCTACGAGCGCACGCGTGGCTGGGTGCACGCTGTGAGCTTGCAGGTGGGCGCAGGGGTGTGTGCACGCGGGGTGCGTGCGTGCGGGGCGTGTGGGTGGGTGCGTTCCTCGTGCGTGCGTGCTGCAGCGTGTGCACGCGCTGCCTGTGCACGTGTGTGTGGGGGGTGTGTGTGTGGGTGTGTACGTGTGTGCACACTCGGGGGGGGTGTGTGAACACTGTGCGTTGCGCTCTGTGTTCCAGACGTGTGTCTCCCGCTGCGGGTGTGCATCGCACCTTCTCTTTGTAGCCCACGTGTGTCTCCAGGGAGCGTGTATGTGTGCACATGTCCCAAAGCTGTCTGCGTGTCACATTGATTTTTCCTGTCCTCTTTCTAGCCCCGAATGTGCCAGTCTTGTCTGTGCCGTGGTGACTCTGAGCACCCTCCTCTCCGACCAGGTCCCGGGTTCAGCCCTTCTGAGTGGCTCTTTCCCTTTGTGCCCGACCTGGCTGCCTGCAGCCTCATTTTGCAGGTGCCGGGCATGGAATCCTTGCCTTGCACAGGAGACTGAATTGGACTGCAGCGTGGTGAGCTGTGAAAATTGGCAACTTTATTTCCAGAACTGGAATGCTCAACTGGAGCGTTTGTGTGCGTGGCCAGGAGCGAGCAGGCCTTTGACACTGCGGCTGCCTTTGGATCAGCAAGCAGTGCCCCAGCAGGAGATGGTCGTGGTGCGCTGCAGCTTGAGCTGGGTCCTGCTCATGCTGCTGCCGGAGCCTTTTGACCCCACAGGCCCTGCAGGAGCTCCTGCAGCCGAGTGAAGAATTCCACCAGCTTCTGGAGTGGAAATGGACAGGCCGTAGAGCTGCCCGCTTGTGTTGGTATTGGCCTCGGCCTCTGAAAGGGGGTTGAGGTGAAGACTGGCCGTGGCGTTGGAGGAGCCGTTGCTGCTGGGTGCAGCCCCATCTGTACCAGGATCCAGTCATAGAAGTGCTGAGTGGAGGTGTAGACGCCGGGCCGTTTTGCTCTTGCGCAGCCTTTCCCCCAGCTGGTCACCCCAACAAGCCAGAAGTGGTCAGCATTGTTATCTTTGCAGACAAGAGGACCACCGCTGTCACCCTGCAGCAGAGGAGAGAGGGAGGGTTCAGGTGGTGTCGGGTGGCCGCTGGCAGCACTAGGGCTGGCTCCTTCTCTCTGCCACCAGCACCTGCCAGGGCTGTATGTGCTGCACAGAGAGGCTCTGCTCAGTGCTGGGGCCTGCAGCACCTTGTCAGGGAGAGGGTAGTAAGCCTGTGGGGTAGGGCTCTCTCTCATCTCGGCACAGCGATGCTGGCTGTGTGCAAGAGGGATGTTTTGGGATTGGGATCTGGACCTCGGGGCTGCCAGGAGCGCTGGATGGGCTTTCTGGGCAGAGCCCCGGGCCTCTGGGACAAGTGGGGCCCTGGGCAAGGAGCTGCAGCTGGGGAAGGGGAGGTGAGCCCCGCCAGCGGCGGGGACCCAGCGGTGGGAGGGCGACTTGCCAGGCAAAGCCCGTGCCGGGGTGTGTCTGGGCGGCCGTGCCGGGGCTGCCTGTGCCGCTGGGCGCTGCCTTGTCGCAGGCTCCTACCTGGCAGGTGTCGATGCCGCCCTGCGGATAGCCAGCGCACAGGTTGTGGGGGTGGACGGCCCCTGCGTACCACCGGCTGCTGTTGCAGAGGTTGACGCTGATGAGGTGGACCTTGGCCTCCTGCAGGACATCCGTTGATCCTCCGGCTGTGGGCACAGAAAGGAATTAACACCCAGCAGCTCGTTGCCAGGTCTCCTGCCCTGTCTGGGTGAACCCCTTCCCTGGGGCTTGCCCTTCTGTCTGGCCTTGGGCCCTGGGCCAGGCCCATCTCTCTATGGGCACACGTCCCCACAGCCGCACTCTGGCTCTCGCCCAAGCCACCTCCCCGAGCTCGCACTCAGGACACGAGCACTTTTGGGAACTCACATCTCGCCGTCGTGGACCCCCAGCCGCTGACGTAGCAGGTTGTCAGCTCTGACACTCGCAGGGAGGCGTCGGGCACACAGGCGAGCTGTACGTGGTAGCCGCACTGCACAGGCTGGTCCAACTCCAGCAGCGCAATGTCGTTTCTCTCCGAGATGCTGCTGTAGTGTTCGTGAACCAGCAGCCGCTTGATATTGCGCACTTGGGCCTCCGGTCCCAGATGAGTCAACTGGGTGGCCCCGATCACCACGCGCCACATGCTGATGTGCCTGGAAGGCAGATGGGGAGAGGGCTCAGAGGGAGAGGAGCCACGTGCTGCAGCAGCCCAGCAGTTCCCTGTCATCTGCTTCAGGCGGGGGAGAGGAAAGCAGCGCTACGGAGGCTGCGACTGCCCGAGCGTGCCTTGAGCTCAAGACGTGTTGAGCTGGAGGCTGCTAGGAAGCTGTGGCAGGAGCCCAGCCCTCTCCTGAGCAGCCTCTCAGCGGGGCTCTGCAGTGCCCAGGCACTGGGCGTACCGCAAGGAAAGGGGATGGGAGTAGCACGTGGTGCTGCGCACGGGGCACCCGCGAGTGCTGGGGGGATATCCCCGTTCCTGGCCCTCCTTACCTGGCCTTGATGAAGCAGTGGGCTGCTGTGAGGACCCACTGTGGGCTGATTAGGGACCCTCCGCATATGTGCCCCGTGCCTGCTGCATAGGGATCCTGGATGCTCACGATCCAGGGCCAGGCCCCCGGCTGGGCGTCTGTGCCTCCCACGACGCGCGACGTGCCGGAGTGAGCAGCCGTGGGCCGCAGCCCGCAGGTCCTGTAACCAGAAACTCATCACCGTCCTGCTCGATGGCTCGCTGCTGTCCCGGCTGAAGGTCAGCCGTCTGCCCTCCCCACGATGCACTGCATGGACAGCGAGGCCAGAGAGCCCCGTGGGGCAGGCGGGCGGCCGCCCCCGTTTCTGCTTTAGCCCCCGCAGGCCAGTTGTGCCAGCAGCCCGGGCGCTGCAAGGAGCCGAGGCTCCCGCATGGGGCTGGGGAAGCCGTGGTGTGGCCACGGGGGACAAGCGGGCACCCTCCAGGGAACCCCATCAGGTTGCCCAAGCTCCCTCCCAGAGCCTCAGCCACTTACCCACAGCTGTCCCAGGCGCCGTGCGCAGGCCAGCACAGGGCCAGCAGGATGAGGAGCGGGAGCAAACTCATCGCTACCAGTGGCATGTGCCAGCTGCCAGAACCGAGGGCTTGTCACCACCAGTGCAGCAGCTGACAGACTGCCCGCAGGGCTCGCGTTGCCCGCAGTACCCTTGGCAACAGCGCTGATGTCACAGGGTCGCTGGTTCCGGGGGCTGGGCGCGGTCGTCTCTAGGGGCGGGGGGGGCCACAACATGGGGGTTTCCAAGCAGGAGGGGAGGCAGAAGCTGGGATCGGACACCCCCAACAGACGCCCGCTGAATGCTCTGCTTGCAGGACTGGGTGTGCAGGCCCCGTGGCAGGCAGCAGCGTCGGCCCCCAGCACTGCCTGCCAACGGCGAGCAGGAAAAAACCCAGTGTGGCACCACAGCCTCTCTGGGGAACTCACTGACCCCTGCTCTCCGCAGCCCTTTGCCACCAGGTCCTTCCCAACAAACGTACATCAGGAAACGTGACTACTACAGGCAGTACGCACGTTTGGGTGTTAGAGAGCCGATCCGGTTACAGCCGCGGCAGGCAAGCAGTGATGTGCGAGCCCAATAAACCGAGCAGACCCAAGCAGCGTCACCCTTCCTGTCACCCCCGGCAACCCCCTCTGGCAGGCTTCCTGACCTTGCTGTCTGTGCGTTCTATTGCTGTTCTGGGCCAGCACCGACAAGGGCGGTTGTGGCACCTGGTGCGCGTGGCCGAGGACAGGCAAGTGCAAGCCCTAAACAGAGAAGGCTGCTCCTGCTCTCAGCCCCACATGCCACTCTCCATGGCTTTCGTCAATCCTGCATCGGCCTCAGCTCGTCAGTCTGCCTTCTGCAGCTGTATGGCGGAGCTGTGCTCACATGCGGGCGTGCAGGGCAGTCACGGGAGAGAAGCAGGAGCCAGCCACCTGCGTTGCCTTTGCCGAGCAGGGCTGGGTCCCTGGAGGCCGTGGCTTGAAGAGCGGCAGCCTCAAAGCTCACGAAAGGTGTGGTGGGAGCTCCCTGCTGGCATCCTGGCTTGTGTGGATAGACATAAGGCACACAGCTGAGCGCCCAGCCTGGTCCCTAGGATGCCAGGGACTTTCTCTGTCCGAAAGTGGAACAGCTGCTCTCAGGGCCCTTGAGGTGTAGCACGGCTTCAGAGGCACCGGGGCTGGGCCCCAAACTGGACTCAAGGCTGCTTCGGTTTCTGAAAGTTGACCTGGAGGTGGTGCCCCAGATCTGCTCAGAGCAGGCAGAAGACGGCCTGAGAGAAGGCATCTTGTCTTCTCCAGAGGCCTGGCTGCTGGCAAAGAAAGAGCGTTCTGAAGGTGAAAAGTTGAACGGAAACAAAGCTTGGTGGGAACGACGGCCTCGCTTAGCTGACACCCAGTCCAGATTTCACAGGCTAGGGTAGTGGTAGCTCGTGTTCACGCTCAGAGCCCGCTTGCCCTTCACAGCCCGGTGCGTGTTTCCTTGACCTGGCTGAAAGGCGAGCGCAGCCTGTTCCCCCTTCTCCCCTCTCCTGTACGCGTATCCTCCGAGTAGCGGTACCTGACACTCCTGTCTGTCTGTCTGACAGGTCTGTTTGCACCCAGCCTCGCTTTTCCTTTCCTAAGCGTTAGCTCTGGCTTCCAAAGCCTCATTTTGATGCTCTAGGGCCTCATTTTGATGGTCCAAAGGCTCAACTGTAGTCTGCAGCATCTCCTGTGAAGGAGTTTGCGTGTGACCCCGTGGGAGGTGCGTTCTACGAGCGCACGCGTGGCTGGGTGCACGCTGTGAGCTTGCAGGTGGGCGCAGGGGTGTGTGCACGCGGGGTGCGTGCGTGCGGGGCGTGTGGGTGGGTGCGTTCCTCGTGCGTGCGTGCTGCAGCGTGTGCACGCGCTGCCTGTGCACGTGTGTGTGGGGGGTGTGTGTGTGGGTGTGTACGTGTGTGCACACTCGGGGGGTGTGTGTGAACACTGTGCGTTGCGCTCTGTGTTCCAGACGTGTGTCTTGGAGTACGGGTGTGCACACGCTGCGGGTGTGCATCGCACCTTCTCTTTGTAGCCCACGTGTGTCTCCAGGGAGCGTGTATGTGTGCACATGTCCCAAAGCTGTCTGCGTGTCACATTGATTTTTCCTGTCCTCTTTCTAGCCCCGAATGTGCCAGTCTTGTCTGTGCCGTGGTGACTCTGAGCACCCTCCTCTCCGACCAGGTCCCGGGTTCAGCCCTTCTGAGTGGCTCTTTCCCTTTGTGCCCGACCTGGCTGCCTGCAGCCTCATTTTGCAGGTGCCGGGCATGGAATCCTTGCCTTGCACAGGAGACTGAATTGGACTGCAGCGTGGTGAGCTGTGAAAAATGGCAACTTTATTTCCAGAACTGGAATGCTCAACTGGAGCGTTTGTGTGCGTGGCCAGGAGCGAGCAGGCCTTTGACACTGCGGCTGCCTTTGGATCAGCAGGCAGTGCCCCAGCAGGAGATGGTCGTGGTGCGCTGCAGCTTGAGCTGGGTCCTGCTCATGCTGCTGCCGGAGCCTTTTGACCCCACAGGCCCTGCAGGAGCTCCTGCAGCCGAGTGAAGAATTCCACCAGCTTCTGGAGTGGAAATGGACAGGCCGTAGAGCTGCCCGCTTGTGTTGGTATTGGCCTCGGCCTCTGAAAGGGGGTTGAGGTGAAGACTGGCCGTGGCGTTGGAGGAGCCGTTGCTGCTGGGTGCAGCCCCATCTGTACCAGGATCCAGTCATAGAAGTGCTGAGTGGAGGTGTAGACGCCGGGCCGTTTTGCTCTTGCGCAGCCTTTCCCCCAGCTGGTCACCCCAACAAGCCAGAAGTGGTCAGCATTGTTATCTTTGCAGACAAGAGGACCACCGCTGTCACCCTGCAGCAGAGGAGAGAGGGAGGGTTCAGGTGGTGTCGGGTGGCCGCTGGCAGCACTAGGGCTGGCTCCTTCTCTCTGCCACCAGCACCTGCCAGGGCTGTATGTGCTGCACAGAGAGGCTCTGCTCAGTGCTGGGGCCTGCAGCACCTTGTCAGGGAGAGGGTAGTAAGCCTGTGGGGTAGGGCTCTCTCTCATCTCGGCACAGCGATGCTGGCTGTGTGCAAGAGGGATGTTTTGGGATTGGGATCTGGACCTCGGGGCTGCCAGGAGCGCTGGATGGGCTTTCTGGGCAGAGCCCCGGGCCTCTGGGACAAGTGGGGCCCTGGGCAAGGAGCTGCAGCTGGGGAAGGGGAGGTGAGCCCCGCCAGCGGCGGGGACCCAGCGGTGGGAGGGCGACTTGCCAGGCAAAGCCCGTGCCGGGGTGTGTCTGGGCGGCCGTGCCGGGGCTGCCTGTGCCGCTGGGCGCTGCCTTGTCGCAGGCTCCTACCTGGCAGGTGTCGATGCCGCCCTGCGGATAGCCAGCGCACAGGTTGTGGGGGTGGACGGCCCCTGCGTACCACCGGCTGCTGTTGCAGAGGTTGACGCTGATGAGGTGGACCTTGGCCTCCTGCAGGACATCCGTTGATCCTCCGGCTGTGGGCACAGAAAGGAATTAACACCCAGCAGCTCGTTGCCAGGTCTCCTGCCCTGTCTGGGTGAACCCCTTCCCTGGGGCTTGCCCTTCTGTCTGGCCTTGGGCCCTGGGCCAGGCCCATCTCTCTATGGGCACACGTCCCCACAGCCGCACTCTGGCTCTCGCCCAAGCCACCTCCCCGAGCTCGCACTCAGGACACGAGCACTTTTGGGAACTCACATCTCGCCGTCGTGGACCCCCAGCCGCTGACGTAGCAGGTTGTCAGCTCTGACACTCGCAGGGAGGCGTCGGGCACACAGGCGAGCTGTACGTGGTAGCCGCACTGCACAGGCTGGTCCAACTCCAGCAGCGCAATGTCGTTTCTCTCCGAGATGCTGCTGTAGTGTTCGTGAACCAGCAGCCGCTTGATATTGCGCACTTGGGCCTCCGGTCCCAGATGAGTCAACTGGGTGGCCCCGATCACCACGCGCCACATGCTGATGTGCCTGGAAGGCAGATGGGGAGAGGGCTCAGAGGGAGAGGAGCCACGTGCTGCAGCAGCCCAGCAGTTCCCTGTCATCTGCTTCAGGCGGGGGAGAGGAAAGCAGCGCTACGGAGGCTGCGACTGCCCGAGCGTGCCTTGAGCTCAAGACGTGTTGAGCTGGAGGCTGCTAGGAAGCCGTGGCAGGAGCCCAGCCCTCTCCTGAGCAGCCTCTCAGCGGGGCTCTGCAGTGCCCAGGCACTGGGCGTACCGCAAGGAAAGGGGATGGGAGTAGCACGTGGTGCTGCGCACGGGGCACCCGCGAGTGCTGGGGGGATATCCCCGTTCCTGGCCCTCCTTACCTGGCCTTGATGAAGCAGTGGGCTGCTGTGAGGACCCACTGTGGGCTGATTAGGGACCCTCCGCATATGTGCCCCGTGCCTGCTGCATAGGGATCCTGGATGCTCACGATCCAGGGCCAGGCCCCCGGCTGGGCGTCTGTGCCTCCCACGACGCGCGACGTGCCGGAGTGAGCAGCCGTGGGCCGCAGCCCGCAGGTCCTGTAACCAGAAACTCATCACCGTCCTGCTCGATGGCTCGCTGCTGTCCCGGCTGAAGGTCAGCCGTCTGCCCTCCCCACGATGCACTGCATGGACAGCGAGGCCAGAGAGCCCCGTGGGGCAGGCGGGCGGCCGCCCCCGTTTCTGCTTTAGCCCCCGCAGGCCAGTTGTGCCAGCAGCCCGGGCGCTGCAAGGAGCCGAGGCTCCCGCGTGGGGCTGGGGAAGCCGTGGTGTGGCCACGGGGGACAAGCGGGCACCCTCCAGGGAACCCCATCAGGTTGCCCAAGCTCCCTCC
The DNA here is from genome assembly GCF_031877795.1 of Strix aluco. Taxonomy (NCBI): domain Eukaryota; kingdom Metazoa; phylum Chordata; class Aves; order Strigiformes; family Strigidae; genus Strix; species Strix aluco. The sequence continues at coordinate 1,761,581 of NC_133939.1, forward strand.
CAGAGCCTCAGCCACTTACCCACAGCTGTCCCAGGCGCCGTGCGCAGGCCAGCACAGGGCCAGCAGGATGAGGAGCGGGAGCAAACTCATCGCTACCAGTGGCATGTGCCAGCTGCCAGAACCGAGGGCTTGTCACCACCAGTGCAGCAGCTGACAGACTGCCCGCAGGGCTCGCGTTGCCCGCAGTACCCTTGGCAACAGCACTGATGTCACAGGGTCGCTGGTTCCGGGGGCTGGGCGCGGTCGTCTCTAGGGGCAGGGGGGGCCACAACATGGGGGTTTCCAAGCAGGAGGGGAGGCAGAAGCTGGGATCGGACACCCCCAACAGACGCCCGCTGAATGCTCTGCTTGCAGGACTGGGTGTGCAGGCCCTGTGGCAGGCAGCAGCGTCGGCCCCCAGCACTGCCTGCCAACGGCGAGCAGGAAAAAACCCAGTGTGGCACCACAGCCTCTCTGGGGAACTCACTGACCCCTGCTCTCCGCAGCCCTTTGCCACCAGGTCCTTCCCAACAAACGTACATCAGGGAACGTGACTACTACAGGCAGTACGCACGTTTGGGTGTTAGAGAGCCGATCCGGTTACAGCCGCGGCAGGCAAGCAGTGATGTGCGAGCCCAATAAACCGAGCAGACCCAAGCAGCGTCACCCTTCCTGTCACCCCCGGCAACCCCCTCTGGCAGGCTTCCTGACCTTGCTGTCTGTGCGTTCTGTTGCTGTTCTGGGCCAGCACCGACAAGGGCGGTTGTGGCACCTGGTGCGCGTGGCCGAGGACAGGCAAGTGCAAGCCCTAAACAGAGAAGGCTGCTCCTGCTCTCAGCCCCACATGCCACTCTCCATGGCTTTGGTCAATCCTGCATCGGCCTCAGCTCGTCAGTCTGCCTTCTGCAGCTGTATGGCGGAGCCGTGCTCACATGCGGGCGTGCAGGGCAGTCACGGGAGAGAAGCAGGAGCCAGCCACCTGCGTTGCCTTTGCCGAGCAGGGCTGGGTCCCTGGAGGCCGTGGCTTGAAGAGCGGCAGCCTCAAAGCTCACGAAAGGTGTGGTGGGAGCTCCCTGCTGGCATCCTGGCTTGTGTGGATAGACATAAGGCACACAGCTGAGCGCCCAGCCTGGTCCCTAGGATGCCAGGGACTTTCTCTGTCTGAAAGTGGAACAGCTGCTCTCAGGGCCCTTGAGGTGTAGCACGGCTTCAGAGGCACCAGGGCTGGGCCCCAAACTGGACTCAAGGCTGCTTCGGTTTCTGAAAGTTGACCTGGAGGTGGTGCCCCAGATCTGCTCAGAGCAGGCAGAAGACGGCCTGAGAGAAGGCATCTTGTCTTCTCCAGAGGCCTGGCTGCTGGCAAAGAAAGAGCGTTCTGAAGGTGAAAAGTTGAACGGAAACAAAGCTTGGTGGGAACGACGGCCTCGCTTAGCTGACACCCAGTCCAGATTTCACAGGCTAGGGTAGTGGTAGCTCGTGTTCACGCTCAGAGCCCGCTTGCCCTTCACAGCCCGGTGCGTGTTTCCTTGACCTGGCTGAAAGGCGAGCGCAGCCTGTTCCCCCTTCTCCCCTCTCCTGTACGCGTATCCTCCGAGTAGCGGTACCTGACACTCCTGTCTGTCTGTCTGACAGGTCTGTTTGCACCCAGCCTCGCTTTTCCTTTCCTAAGCGTTAGCTCTGGCTTCCAAAGCCTCATTTTGATGCTCTAGGGCCTCATTTTGGTGGTCCAAAGGCTCAACTGTAGTCTGCAGCATCTCCTGTGAAGGAGTTTGCGTGTGACCCTGTGGGAGGTGCGTTCTATGAGCGCACGCGTGGCTGGGTGCACGCTGTGAGCTTGCAGGTGGGCGCAGGGGTGTGTGCACGCGGGGTGCGTGCGTGCGGGGCGTGTGGGTGGGTGCGTTCCTCGTGCGTGCGTGCTGCAGCGTGTGCACGCGCTGCCTGTGCACGTGTGTGTGGGGGGTGTGTGTGTGGGTGTGTATGTGTGTGCACACTCGGGGGGTGTGTGTGAACACTGTGCGTTGCGCTCTGTGTTCCAGACGTGTGTCTTGGAGTACGGGTGTGCACACGCTGCGGGTGTGCATCGCACCTTCTCTTTGTAGCCCACGTGTGTCTCCAGGGAGCGTGTATGTGTGCACATGTCCCAAAGCTGTCTGCGTGTCACATTGATTTTTCCTGTCCTCTTTCTAGCCCCGAATGTGCCAGTCTTGTCTGTGCCGTGGTGACTCTGAGCACCCTCCTCTCCGACCAGGTCCCGGGTTCAGCCCTTCTGAGTGGCTCTTTCCCTTTGTGCCCGACCTGGCTGCCTGCAGCCTCATTTTGCAGGTGCCGGGCATGGAATCCTTGCCTTGCACAGGAGACTGAATTGGACTGCAGCGTGGTGAGCTGTGAAAATTGGCAACTTTATTTCCAGAACTGGAATGCTCAACTGGAGCGTTTGTGTGCGTGGCCAGGAGCGAGCAGGCCTTTGACACTGCGGCTGCCTTTGGATCAGCAGGCAGTGCCCCAGCAGGAGATGGTCGTGGTGCGCTGCAGCTTGAGCTGGGTCCTGCTCATGCTGCTGCCGGAGCCTTTTGACCCCACAGGCCCTGCAGGAGCTCCTGCAGCCGAGTGAAGAATTCCACCAGCTTCTGGAGTGGAAATGGACAGGCCGTAGAGCTGCCCGCTTGTGTTGGTATTGGCCTCGGCCTCTGAAAGGGGGTTGAGGTGAAGACTGGCCGTGGCGTTGGAGGAGCCGTTGCTGCTGGGTGCAGCCCCATCTGTACCAGGATCCAGTCATAGAAGTGCTGAGTGGAGGTGTAGACGCCGGGCCGTTTTGCTCTTGCGCAGCCTTTCCCCCAGCTGGTCACCCCAACAAGCCAGAAGTGGTCAGCATTGTTATCTTTGCAGACAAGAGGACCACCGCTGTCACCCTGCAGCAGAGGAGAGAGGGAGGGTTCAGGTGGTGTCGGGTGGCCGCTGGCAGCACTAGGGCTGGCTCCTTCTCTCTGCCACCAGCACCTGCCAGGGCTGTATGTGCTGCACAGAGAGGCTCTGCTCAGTGCTGGGGCCTGCAGCACCTTGTCAGGGAGAGGGTAGTAAGCCTGTGGGGTAGGGCTCTCTCTCATCTCGGCACAGCGATGCTGGCTGTGTGCAAGAGGGATGTTTTGGGATTGGGATCTGGACCTCGGGGCTGCCAGGAGCGCTGGATGGGCTTTCTGGGCAGAGCCCCGGGCCTCTGGGACAAGTGGGGCCCTGGGCAAGGAGCTGCAGCTGGGGAAGGGGAGGTGAGCCCCGCCAGCGGCGGGGACCCAGCGGTGGGAGGGCGACTTGCCAGGCAAAGCCCGTGCCGGGGTGTGTCTGGGCGGCCGTGCCGGGGCTGCCTGTGCCGCTGGGCGCTGCCTTGTCGCAGGCTCCTACCTGGCAGGTGTCGATGCCGCCCTGCGGATAGCCAGCGCACAGGTTGTGGGGGTGGACGGCCCCTGCGTACCACCGGCTGCTGTTGCAGAGGTTGACGCTGATGAGGTGGACCTTGGCCTCCTGCAGGACATCCGTTGATCCTCCGGCTGTGGGCACAGAAAGGAATTAACACCCAGCAGCTCGTTGCCAGGTCTCCTGCCCTGTCTGGGTGAACCCCTTCCCTGGGGCTTGCCCTTCTGTCTGGCCTTGGGCCCTGGGCCAGGCCCATCTCTCTATGGGCACACGTCCCCACAGCCGCACTCTGGCTCTCGCCCAAGCCACCTCCCCGAGCTCGCACTCAGGACACGAGCACTTTTGGGAACTCACATCTCGCCGTCGTGGACCCCCAGCCGCTGACGTAGCAGGTTGTCAGCTCTGACACTCGCAGGGAGGCGTCGGGCACACAGGCGAGCTGTACGTGGTAGCCGCACTGCACAGGCTGGTCCAACTCCAGCAGCGCAATGTCGTTTCTCTCCGAGATGCTGCTGTAGTGTTCGTGAACCAGCAGCCGCTTGATATTGCGCACTTGGGCCTCCGGTCCCAGATGAGTCAACTGGGTGGCCCCGATCACCACGCGCCACATGCTGATGTGCCTGGAAGGCAGATGGGGAGAGGGCTCAGAGGGAGAGGAGCCACGTGCTGCAGCAGCCCAGCAGTTCCCTGTCATCTGCTTCAGGCGGGGGAGAGGAAAGCAGCGCTACGGAGGCTGCGACTGCCCGAGCGTGCCTTGAGCTCAAGACGTGTTGAGCTGGAGGCTGCTAGGAAGCCGTGGCAGGAGCCCAGCCCTCTCCTGAGCAGCTTCTCAGCGGGGCTCTGCAGTGCCCAGGCACTGGGCGTACCGCAAGGAAAGGGGATGGGAGTAGCACGTGGTGCTGCGCACGGGGCACCCGCGAGTGCTGGGGGGATATCCCCGTTCCTGGCCCTCCTTACCTGGCCTTGATGAAGCAGTGGGCTGCTGTGAGGACCCACTGTGGGCTGATTAGGGACCCTCCGCATATGTGCCCCGTGCCTGCTGCATAGGGATCCTGGATGCTCACGATCCAGGGCCAGGCCCCCGGCTGGGCGTCTGTGCCTCCCACGACGCGCGACGTGCCGGAGTGAGCAGCCGTGGGCCGCAGCCCGCAGGTCCTGTAACCAGAAACTCATCACCGTCCTGCTCGATGGCTCGCTGCTGTCCCGGCTGAAGGTCAGCCGTCTGCCCTCCCCACGATGCACTGCATGGACAGCGAGGCCAGAGAGCCCCGTGGGGCAGGCGGGCGGCCGCCCCCGTTTCTGCTTTAGCCCCCGCAGGCCAGTTGTGCCAGCAGCCCGGGCGCTGCAAGGAGCCGAGGCTCCCGCATGGGGCTGGGGAAGCCGTGGTGTGGCCACGGGGGACAAGCGGGCACCCTCCAGGGAACCCCATCAGGTTGCCCAAGCTCCCTCCCAGAGCCTCAGCCACTTACCCACAGCTGTCCCAGGCGCCGTGCGCAGGCCAGCACAGGGCCAGCAGGATGAGGAGCGGGAGCAAACTCATCGCTACCAGTGGCATGTGCCAGCTGCCAGAACCGAGGGCTTGTCACCACCAGTGCAGCAGCTGACAGACTGCCCGCAGGGCTCGCGTTGCCCGCAGTACCCTTGGCAACAGCGCTGATGTCACAGGGTCGCTGGTTCCGGGGGCTGGGCGCGGTCGTCTCTAGGGGCGGGGGGGGCCACAACATGGGGGTTTCCAAGCAGGAGGGGAGGCAGAAGCTGGGATCGGACACCCCCAACAGACGCCCGCTGAATGCTCTGCTTGCAGGACTGGGTGTGCAGGCCCCGTGGCAGGCAGCAGCGTCGGCCCCCAGCACTGCCTGCCAACGGCGAGCAGGAAAAAACCCAGTGTGGCACCACAGCCTCTCTGGGGAACTCACTGACCCCTGCTCTCCGCAGCCCTTTGCCACCAGGTCCTTCCCAACAAACGTACATCAGGGAACGTGACTACTACAGGCAGTACGCACGTTTGGGTGTTAGAGAGCCGATCCGGTTACAGCCGCGGCAGGCAAGCAGTGATGTGCGAGCCCAATAAACCGAGCAGACTCAAGCAGCGTCACCCTTCCTGTCACCCCCGGCAACCCCCTCTGGCAGGCTTCCTGACCTTGCTGTCTGTGCGTTCTATTGCTGTTCTGGGCCAGCACCGACAAGGGCGGTTGTGGCACCTGGTGCACGTGGCCGAGGACAGGCAAGTGCAAGCCCTAAACAGAGAAGGCTGCTCCTGCTCTCAGCCCCACATGCCACTCTCCATGGCTTTGGTCAATCCTGCATCGGCCTCAGCTTGTCAGTCTGCCTTCTGCAGCTATATGGCGGAGCCGTGCTCACATGCGGGCGTGCAGGGCAGTCACGGGAGAGAAGCAGGAGCCAGCCACCTGCGTTGCCTTTGCCGAGCAGGGCTGGGTCCCTGGAGGCCGTGGCTTGAAGAGCGGCAGCCTCAAAGCTCACGAAAGGTGTGGTGGGAGCTCCCTGCTGGCATCCTGGCTTGTGTGGATAGACATAAGGCACACAGCTGAGCGCCCAGCCTGGTCCCTAGGATGCCAGGGACTTTCTCTGTCTGAAAGTGGAACAGCTGCTCTCAGGGCCCTTGAGGTATAGCACGGCTTCAGAGGCACCAGGGCTGGGCCCCAAACTGGACTCAAGGCTGCTTCGGTTTCTGAAAGTTGACCTGGAGGTGGTGCCCCAGATCTGCTCAGAGCAGGCAGAAGACGGCCTGAGAGAAGGCATCTTGTCTTCTCCAGAGGCCTGGCTGCTGGCAAAGAAAGAGCGTTCTGAAGGTGAAAAGTTGAACGGAAACAAAGCTTGGTGGGAACGACGGCCTCGCTTAGCTGACACCCAGTCCAGATTTCACAGGCTAGGGTAGTGGTAGCTCGTGTTCACTGACTCACTGACCCCTGCTCTCCGCAGCCCTTTGCCACCAGCAAGAATCCCTCAAACTAACTAAATGGGAGATAGTTTTTGTAGTAACACTTCAGCCAGTTTGGACAGGAGAAGGTGTGGAAAGCATGCCTTTACACCACAGCTGGGGATCACGGCCCTGCCTGGGGCCTCTGGCACAAAGCGCCTCGAGAGACTCCAGGTTGACCTCGAGGGTTTTGAGATGAGAATATAGAGGATCCAAGGCCTGTTATACTCCAACTGAGGAATAAATTTTAGCAGCATACAAAGCACTTCGAGCCACTTAGAAGCAGTTAATACTGAAGCACATCTGCTCATGGACTGGCCAGGTCTAAACTTCAGACACCAGAGGAGGTGACTTGTGCTGAAGGGGCCCCACTGTGTAATAAATTACCAGAAAGTGAGGCAATATGCCTTGCTTACAGATGTGTCCTGTCATTGTGGGAAGACGTCAGCGGTGGAAAGCTTCTGCGTGGAGACCTACATGACAAGTCACAGAAACTGCTGAAGGAGAAGATGAATTGAGTCAGTTTGCAGGGGTGAAAGCCATGCACTGGCCTCGGATATTGCTGAAGGAGAAAAATGGCTAGTCCTTTATTTCTGTACTGACTCACGGATGGTGGCAAATGCTCTGGGGAGTGGCTACAGTGACGGAAGCAGGGCGGCGGGCAGCACAGAGGCAACCCCCCACCACAGAGGCTGCTGAATTGTGGCAAGATATTGCTGCCTGTGTGGAGAACCTGGTTGTAAAAGTATCTCATGTAGATGCTCGTGTGCCCAAGAGTCGTGTCACTGAAGAGCATCGAAACAATGAGCAAGCAGACCAGGCTGCTAGAATGGAAGTGGCTTGGGTGGATCTGGCCTGGGAAGAGAAGGGTGAGTTATTTATAGCTCGATGTGCCCAGGACATGCCAGGACATTTAGGAAGGGGTGAAACACCGATGGGCTCGGGATCGAGGCGTGGACTTGACTATTGATGCCATCGCACCGGTTATCCACAAATGTCAAACGTGCACCACAATCATACACGCCGGGTGGCCAAAGCCTTTCTGGCGTACAGGGCGATGGCTGAAATATCAGGCCCGGAGACTGATTGTATCACGCTACCACAAACCTGCCAGAGCAAGCACCGTGTGCTTACAGAGGTGGAAGCGACTCCTGGAGTCAGCAGCCTGCTGAATGGCTGTGAATTGATTTTCACAATCTTTTGGTTAAAAAAACCAAGCAAAATATGCTTAGCGAGTCAGGAGGTAAACTCAAGAATTAATGTACCAGAAATTGGTCACTATGGGGAAACGATGTTCAAGTGTGCAGATAATATGGTGGAAAACACAGCTTCAGGATGGCATTTACTCGGTTTCAGGCCCCACCACGCCTCGTATCAGCAACTGGAGCTCACGTGAGGAGGCAAGTGTTCCACGGTGGTCTGACTTCTACACAACACGTGCAGGCCAGTCCCTGGAAGCTTGGACTTCTCCAGCCCTGCAGCTCTTCCTCGAGAAAGCAGTCCCAGCACCTCTCGACATCACACCTGTGGCACCAGTTCCACAGCGGACACCAGCCAGACAGCGCCCAGAACAAAACCTGCGGCCTTTAGACTGTTCCCTTTCTCAGAGGCTGATGTGCCTGGACCGAACAACAGGCATAAACCAAAAAGTATTCAGTGTCCTTGCATTAACGAAATCATGCAAGAGCCCAAAGCCAGACAGCTTCCCTGCTCAGTCCCACCTGTGCAACAGCTCAAAATCTTCCCAAAGCAGATAAATCAGGTAAGGAACGAAGCCACGCTGCAGCCAACCACACAGACCCCGCACCAACCAAAGGCATGGGCAGAACCCGGTGAGAAACTCAACCTGTGCAGTGTGTTGGAGCTGGAAGCACCGAGCTAGCCCAGGGCTACAGCAACCACCACTGCCAAACACAGCTGAAACTGCCAACCCCATTGCGTTGTTACGTGTCCTGATGAGACACTTCTGCCTTTCCCTCCTACGTTGTATTCTGTAGTACAGGAATATGCAGCTGGTTATTCTTGAACAGGTTATGAGATTATTCAGCTATGCAAACCAGAGAGGGACTGAGAGAAAGAGAGACATGCAGATGAACTAAACTATAAAATAATATCATTGACTACAAAGCAAAAGACCCAGAGACCGACTGTCGGTTTTGTAAGGACAAAAGCAGATGCAAGAAGTACACGGAAGTGTTTGCAGGTGGAAACCTAGCACGAGACTAAAGATTCGTGACCTGTCACTAGAAGGCAGCGGATGCTCTCAGTGCTGATCTGACATGTGCCAAGACATTTAATGTGGGATCTCCTGGTACAGATGGGGTGAGCAACCAACTTTATTGTGCTGGTGATAGGGGCCAGCACTTGGGGCTGACACATGACCGCTCAGAAGTGTTCTCCAGGCCGCTGGATGGTTTTTGTGCCCGACGCTCTAATCGTGCGTGGTCTTGCACCCGGTCTGGCCTGGGGTGGCTGCAGTGACTGCTGCTTCCAGGCACTGCGGAGCTGCAGGGTGACCCAGTGCTGCCTGCCTGGCGGTGCTGGGGCTGGCAAGCTCTGAACTGTCACTGGAGGCTGTGAGGGGAGGCAAGAAGGTCAGTGGCATGGCCACCCGGGCCCGGGGCGGGAGAGGCCATCGTGGTGTCCCCAGCACTCCTGGAGCCAAGCCCAGCCTAAGCCCCTGCTACCAGGCTTAGCCTGGACACTAGCTCCAGCCCAGGGGCACCTGGTGCTTTGCCTCTTACCAGTGCTGAGGCCAGCACAGCTGTCACACTCCCAGGAGGTTTCTTCATTCCTCAGGTCAGAGCAGTGTTGGTGGGTGCCTTTGGCCCCACAGGAGCTGCACAGGAGCAGTTGCTAGGGCCTGGGGAAGACAAGGGGTTGCTGGTTGTTAGGACAAAGCGACTCAAGCAAGGGATTGCCTGGCAGAGCCCTTGTTCTTAGTCCTTCCTCCCCAAGCCTGTGGGGAGACAGAGAGCCCACGCAGAGCTCTAGATCAGTGCTTTGGCAACTTACCCCTCTTCCTCGGCCTGCTCCCTGCCTCCTGGACACAGGCACTCGCTGGCGTTGCAGCAGCCGTGCCTCTGGGACACCGCTCTGAACGCATGGGCACTCTCCCGTGGTGGGTGTCTGGTGGAGAAGGAAGGGGAAAGGGTTGAGTCCTGCAGCCCTGCACCCGCCCCAATAAAGACCGAAACTTCTCAACCGCTAAAAGGGAAGAGTTAAAACTAGAAGCCACACTTTGGGGGTCGAGCTGCATGGTGACTGTGGTCACACACACCCCGGATTTATGGTAACATTTTGGCACCCCAGATGGGACACTGCTGCTGAATCTCGACGGATCCGTGGGACCACAGGATCTCCAGCCAGCACCAAGGGATTCTCGGGGACAACCTCCGATCCCCAGACCAAAGAGCTTGGTGCAAGTCACCTGGTAAGATTAAAGGCGTTCTTCTGGGATTTCTGGTTGCCTGCCTGCAAGATGTGCTGAAAGCCTCGCGAGGCTGGGCTATAAGGGTACCCAAGGGGTTCGAGTCCCCTCTTGGATAAGTTCTACCAGATGAAAGTTTGGAGGATGCCTGGGTTGTTGGCTTGGGGTTAGAGTCCCACTGAAAGAGCTACAGGGGTTCGAGTGCCTCTACTCCATACGCTTGACATAAAAAGGCCTGAATCATAGGCCTTGAACCAAAGCCTGAACCACAGGCCTCGAACCTAGGACTTGACTTCTGAGTGAACCTCCCAAGCAGTATCATATCAGCATGAAATATGACCATGCTAATATCCTCTGAAAACTATAGTTAAAGAATATATAGTTTTGGACCCTAAGCCAGCTGTTTCCTAGAAGACAGGAACTCCTTGGATGTGCCTGGGATCCTGGACAGATCTGGGATGCACCCAAAGGAAGTGAAGCCAACCTACCAGATGTTTCTGTGCTGCTTTTTTTATATGATTTGTTTGTTAAACTGTATAAAAGCAGGACCCTCTCACAGCGAAGATGGAGACCTCACCTACAGGTGGCCACACTGTGTAGGACTTCCCAATTGCCGGGAGCGGTTCCCCGATCCTTCGCTGTGATGGGGCTCCCCAGCTGAAGCACGGATCTGCATGATGGTAAAGCATTGGGGCAACTGGTGATGTATCTTTCTTAATCACTATAGCTCACTCTATGTGGTAATGATCAGGTGCATTACCTCGCTTATTCTTTCTGCTGCTGTAAACTAAAGTAAAATAAGCTTATCATTTTAACTTGGTGTCTGTGTCCCCTCTGTTGACCCCGTCAATAGGCAAAACAAATTTGGCATCACGGACAGGATTCTAACAAAATGCCACTTTTTAAACCTAAACGTAATGAATCTGCTCCATCTGAAATTCCCGGATGGGAAAGCACTCCCAATAGCTCACTGGCTCTCGAGTGGGCTAAGGTCAGAGAACCATGCAAACAATGGGAAGGACGGCTGAAAGAAGCCAAACAGCTGGATGTGTTAAAATACATCCAAAATATTGCCTATTGAAAAAGGAAAAGAAATTGTGGGTTTGGGAAGACAGGGATGGATTTCGTTAGCAGCACATCGGAAACAGCACCAACTGAAAGAACAATTGTTTTCCCACATGGAGCGACAAATGTGTGATTTGCAGGGTCAAATTGTAACGTTACAGTGCCAAAATTGCCAATAAGTTGGATACTTATCAGACTGTAGCCGAAAGAGCTGCAGTACAGGTTGCACAGTATAAAAGAAGAAGGGGATGAGTGAATTGTAAGAAAGCACGTGCAGTGATTGCAGAAGCGGGTGTGCAGTGGGATCCCGATAGATGGGATGGAGATATCTGGGATTCTACAGGTTCTGATGAGGCTGGTCCCCAGATGAAATAGTGGATGTGAAACCAGCGTGGAGATGGAAAACAGAATTAGATGTTAATGGGCAACAAGGAAGGAAGGATCTGGTAGAAGATCGTACTCAGCATGACATAAATGATAGAACTGAAAGATTTAAACAGAGGCCGGGGGAACCCCTGCTCTCTTGGGTGGTGTGTTTGCACAATCAGGGAGTGGCACGCGTAACCCTAGATCCAGGGGATTCCAAGAAATTTTTAAGTTGGTATACTTTGTGAGACTAAACAATGAATGAAGGAGAAAGGGATGAAAATGGCAATCTTTGTAGGACACCCTGATGTGATCATGGTTGGTGCTTTAACGGTTACTCGCAGGAATCGATTAATTAAGACTGCCCCACCGGCATATGAAAATGTAATCATGACTCTTTTGATTAATGAGACAGGAAATCCCCTTTGTGATGTGATAGAAAAAAAACAGCAGCTGGGTGACCCTGGAGAGTGGGGTCCCCAAGGGAGTGCAGGGAATCGAGATACTCGAGGCAACCCTAAAGGCAGTGAAAACAGGATTTCTCATAAGAAAACATTTACAGCTTTGTTAAAAGATGGCATGTCTCGTGAAAATATTGACGGTGTTCCAACTGACTAGCAAGAAATTGCAGAATTCCAAAACTAATGATCCAGGGGTAACTCAGCCTACAGCACCTCTTCTTGAACCTCAATGGGACTCCACATCTGTACGTAGTGGGCCCTCCACGGGCAGATCAGTTGTTCTGGGGAGAAGGAGGACTGGGAGCTGGATTATGATTTACACCCATGGAAAGAGACAAGGGAAATGGTCCAGTGTGATAAACAAGAGTGAAGTGACGGCCAAGCTGCGGTGCAATGGACGCGGAAGGACCAGTGACCCCATGTGGAGCTCCAAATATTTTGGGAAAAACAGTCCTCGCAAAATGTAAAAGCCTTAATTGACACTAGCAGCACTTGCACTATCCAGGAAAAATTCCTTTGCTTAGTTGCAAGAAAAAGAAGACCTTGTGCTTCCAGCAGCAGACGCGTGGACTCCAGGCTCTGAAATACTGCCCTTGCTCCTTGACGAGCTACAATTGTCTTCACTCCCTGGAAAGAAAAAAGGAAGAGTCAAAACATGATGGAAATTAGAACTCAAAGACTGTTTTCAAAATAACAGTGAATCACTTCTTTTGCCCATCCCATGTGAACTTTAGAAGTTGTGTGAATTTTCAAACATCTCAGGACAAGCGCTGGATTTGTTCCAGATGTTCAACATTTCTTCAGAACTGGTACTTCAACAAGAGCAGAAAAAACATTTGGACACAAACCCTTCACGCTACAGAAGCCGTGTTAGGACTCGGCTGAGACATTTGTCGTGACAACCTGTTTGCTTTCTCACAGCCACCAACGCGTGAATGAGGCTGCTCACGTGGCTCCTTCAGGAGCACACGGCTGTAACTGTAGGTTTCCCTTGCCTTAAACCACAGGAAAATGCTACGCGCTGGGAGGAAAGCTGCTTCCCTTTTGGTTTCTGAGCTGATGTACACCTTGGCTAGCAGGGTAGATGCATGTGTATAAGTACACACATACGCAGGTTTTCATGGGGCCCAGAGGCATGGTAAGGCCGTTCCAGTAGCCTTTAAATAATCCAATAATCACACGTGGCTCTCAAGTGATTCTCGGGGGTTAAGTCATCTACTCGATTACTGACTTTCTACGGATCACAGCTTTTATTTCCCAAGCTCTGGCATATACAAGGAAAACTGCTCTTGTCTTGCTGAGGCCAGCAACAGGTAGGTGTACTAAGAAAATCTTCTCGTCTGGAAAAACCCACCCTAAAGTAAGGATTTTTTTCAGTCTCTCAAAAGGCAAATGTCCCAAGCCATCTCCAGATCTCACGCTGCAGCCACAACTGTGTATGATGACTTTATCTGAGGGGCTGGAAATAAGCTTCCAACATGCTCTGAACAGCTGGTCAGGGGGGAGCATCTCTCACCTGAGAATGTCTGGGCGCCATCCTGCGCACAGACACCCCCGGCCAGCGGCTGCAGACGTACCAGGAACCCCAGTTTTGCCATCATTCCCATGAGGGGAGATGCTGCTGCAGCTCCCATCATCCCCAATGGGGCAGATAAACCTTCAGGTGCACAATCTCTATGAAATCCTTCACAGAGCTGATGGTGATGGGCACATCTTGCCTGACTTTTCCTGATAAACAAAACTCTCCCATCTAAGAGACTAAGATACCAAATGCTGTCTTGGTATCACACTCCTCCCAAACCTACTTTTCCAAGTAAGACCTGAACAGGTAAACACATTGTCCTAAAAACTTAAAGCACTTAATTTGCTGAGCTTCCTTGCCTTCAAAAGCATCCTGTCATATGGCAGAGACTAAAATATGAACATGTATGTTCACCACTCCGGCACAGCAACCAGAGGAATAAGTGGCATGCTGTCTCTGTAGATGGCTTTATTTAGAGACCCCAAGGGAAGAGAAAGCGCCTGACTTGTTCCAGCAAAGCCATTAGAAGCAGCTGGAAAAGTAGAGAGAATTCAGTTGTAATGCCCACTTTTGAAAGCACCTGTATTTTTAAGGGATTTATCTTAATTCCTCTTAAAACCTTTAACTCTCAGCTACATCTCCAGTTCCAATCTTTACCAGCATAAGCAGTATATTTCCAGGAATCACTAATGCTGCTTCTTTTCTATTTAATATGGGGTTGTTCCTGCAAGATTGGTTTTGTACACCATCTAGGAAAGAAAACCACACTGCTCACATGCACTGACAAACATAAGAAAAAGAAGCTGCAAAGAAGTGATGAAGTCTTGCTTTAGCATTTCAGGCTTTTCTTCAACTAACACCCCTAAAAATGACCCAATTTGAGGGCAAAGTCTCCCAGTGGGAAACATACTCGATCCACAGTGTCATGCCCACAGCTGGGTTTGGGCTCCGGTCCCTGGCCTTTGACTTCTTACTTATTTACTATGACTATACATGAGACTCTTGCCTTGGACGTACTATATATTTTGCATGAAACAGTAACTGGGTAAAGGCGAGTATAATCCTGGGAGCAAGGAACAGGACCCAGCACTCTCCTCCACACGGACTGCTCTGTTCTTTGGGTGGCAGAAGCTGCTCCCACATGCTCTCCCTCTGCTCATGTCTCCTACTCTCTACTACCACGAGGTCTAAAGTCAGTGGAGGAAGCTGAGGATGCTCCGCGGGTCGCAGGGGTTCAAGAACTCGTAGGAGAGGTGTGGATTTGAACTCCTTTGGTCTAAGGAGGGCACTGAACTCGGATCTTTCCCCCGAGCTCTGACCGCTCAGCTGCGACACAAAACAGGGGGGTAGCACTAGCACAGGCCATATTTCAAAGGAATGAAACGTGCTAGTTGCCTGCACTGACAGAGGAGGTCTGGCTCCAGTTCAGAGTGAAGCCGAGGCACACACGTGGGCACACCCAGGACTACAAGTAGGTGGCCAAGTCTGGGAGACGGGCACTCCTCTCTGCATCTCCTGGGGACAGGTGGGGGTGTGTTCCTGCCTGGCACGCTCTCTGCTGTGGATCTCGGCTTGCAGTACCCAACCGCCCCCTCTTATTTTCGATGCACTTTAGTCATCAAGCTCAGCAGTGGGAGCTGTGCTCCCAGAATGACGGAGAGAAGCTGAGCACAGCAATGCCTGGCACCGCCAACCCTGAGGGTACCAACAGGCAGCCCCTCCCCGTCCCACCGCACTGCCCAGTGAAGCCGTCGCTCCCCACTCGTGGGCGGATGCCCACCCGACTGCCTGCCTGTGCTCCCTCATCAGACAGAGCTGTTGATCACGGCTCAGCTGACTGCACGGCGCAGTAACAGCTGGGAACTCGGGCAGCTGGCAAAGATGCAGTCAGAGGAGACGTGGAGCAAAACTTCCAGTGTGAGTCTCCATCAATTGTTCAAACCTGCTGGGCGAGGAGACTTCCAGCTCAATACCAGACAGATGATTTTGGGGAAGAACTGCAGTGTGGATCCTGCTTCCCTGCCTTTAGAGCTAAGCTTGATTTTACTCTTTCCCCTCAATTCATACTGCACGTTGTCTGATCTAAACTAGTTCCTTATCTTGATTTTCGCTCATCTAGCTTGCTTACTCTTCTCACTTTGGAAGAAGGTTTGTTATCAAATAGTCAAAATTTAGCTCATGAAGCAGTTTTCTGACCTCATCTAAATACTATCGTTTTGGTAGCAATGGGAACTGCATTAATGCAAGTTATAAGCACTGCAGATCTCAAAATAAATACAGAATGTGACTTGTGTATGCTGTGAAACCACAACCAGTCAAGCTCTTCCCTAAACACAGTCACTACAAACTAATTCCTGAGAGTGGCTGAGAGCCGTCATGTAGATTCTGCATATCACGATCATCTGAGCTTGTGTGTTTCTTAATTGTTTTCAATTCATGGATTTGTAGAGCAGCCACAAGTGGATGTTGGAACAGACAAAGAGCATTACAAGTATTTTTGTTTCCTGCTTTATAGACCTTGAGGAGATTCCTCATACAGGAATCAGCCCAACCTAAGTATTTTCCTGTGCTTCTATACGCAGTTTGAGCTGTTCCAACACCACCTTAAAACTGGCTCCCATCAATTGTCTCTCCTCAGCCTGAAATGACCTTTGTCAGGGGGAACACATGTTCACAGAGTAGAAGGGAACAGTCTGGGTGACTTATCTTCCTCTTCAAACAAAAAGGCTCTTTCAATCAGAGATGGAAAGATGCTACTTTGCTACACCAACCTCATCAGGAACATTGAAACTGGAGGTTCAAGAAATACAGACAGTCGTATAACATGATACTCAACTTGCATATGACAGCTTTATAAAACGGATGTGTAAATCCACATACTGACTTATCTGACTTAGAACAGACACTTATCTTTCCTAAGGAAGCACATAGTGTCACCTCAGAAGATTTTTCGTATACCTGGCACTACTATTTGTTCTGCTTGAAGGGATGGCAATATACTTCAAGTTCCTTGGGGAAGCGATGTACACCCTGCAGCGGCTGGAGGCTGGATTTATGAAAGGATGCCAGGTGCCCAGCTCCAAAGGGAGAATTTTGGAAGTAGCACTCTCCCTGTCTGCCACCTCGCCAGGGCAATCTCTGTCTCAACCAGCAAAGCTTCTCAGCTGTGGGAAACACTTGTTCCTGGGCATGCCTAGAAGCAGGCCGGCTTTAAAAGCACTGAACAGCTTGGCGCCTGGCTCCTCTCTAAAGACCGGGGTGAGTTTTCACACTGCACCTAGGACATCAGAGTCCACACAAAAGCAGCCCAAGGAAAGCTCTCTTCTGCTGTCTGCTTCACTGGAGAAGGGATCCACCTGGGATCTGCAGGGCCACATTTAGCTTTGAACTGGGAGGAGGCTGCGCTTCATCTCCCCATCACACCACCTGGGACATGCGCAGCATCCAGCAGTAAGAACCGGAGGAAGAAACGGGGTTCCCAGCCTCTCAGCTTATCATGGCCCTCTCCAGCTCCTCCGTAAATCCACCCCATTTAGGACGCCTGCCTGTCATCACCACCTGCTACTACATGGTGGAATCCCAACAGGCCTGAATTTCCCACGGCTCCCACCTCCATCAGGAGACCCCCTACCCAACCCCTGCACCCAGAACACCTGAGAAAACTAAGCTCTACAATCTAAAGTTTGGGGCAAAGTTGGGCAATGTCCATCTAGTTGCTCTTCCAGATGCTGGTTTGTTTTATTTTCTTCATTGTGGTTTACTTATTGGAACAGGGACTGGACATGCATTTCTCCCTTCTCCTAGCTACAACTGTAAAGGAATAAAAAAAGTTTCCTTTTAGCACATAATACTACGGAATGGGACTGTCAAGTCTGTTTTATGGCTATTCTGCTTGTTACATTGCTACATTCACATATGAAAAAGAAAAAATAACACAAACCTCTCTCAGTGGAGTCATTAGAACAGTTGCTCTCAAAAACAATGTGCAAGGACGAGTCAAAAAGCTCAGCCAAGACCTGCTCACTAAGTATCCAAAGTGCCACCTGCACAGAGGGCTCCTCCTGTGCCTGCAGCGGTGGTGTCTGCCAGCCTTCGCACGGTTCCTGCCAAGAGAATGCCACCTGTCAAACATTCAGACTTCAGCTGCCACTTCTCTGATCTGGAAGAATGACTCAGCAAACAACACAATGACCGAGGACATCAGTATATGCAGCACCTGGTCCCTCCAGCCTCTACTTCTGCAAAAAGCATTCACAGGAGAAAGTGCTGGAAAGCAGGCGCGCATTCAGCCTGGGCAGTAGCAAAACCCCCACAGGCTAGAGGGGAACTTCCTCCTTGATGTACTGGCTTTCTTTTTGGTAAATCTGAAAGTCAAGTGTCTCATGACTGGCCAGACTAAGCCTCTCCTGCTGCCTCAGCATGCCCTGATCTCCAGACACGTGGCTTTATTGAGACTGCAAATAAAGATGACAGTTAGTCGTGGGGCAAGCAGAAGGTGGTCCAGGATTTTCTGCACTTTCCAGCATTCCTATTTTCTACCCTGTTTGTTATAACAAACAGGATCTCCTGTTATATCCTTATAAGGCAAGAGTGAAAAAAGAAATGTATAAGGTTGAGTTACAATATAGGTTTACCTTTTCAGCTCACTGTTGATGGGGAATTACTCATATCATCCATTGACTACTTGGAAATCAGGGGTGCATTGCGCTGCTATTTAGGTTACAAGGTAGGAGGATGATTTTTTGAATTTCAGAGCCTTGAAAGTATTTGTTTAGGGCATTACCATCATGAACATGGCCAAGCTAACTGCTTGACTAACAACTGTACAAGGTACAGAAAAAGCTTGCTCTCAGGCTTGTCCTCTTGATGAGCCATCTAACAAGGCAAAGTCCCAGAGCACAACTGCTTCAAAGAAAGCAGTCTTCTGCCTCGGTTTTGCCCCAGAAACTGCAGATATGGGTTGTTTTGCTACAGCGTTTGTGAGCCTGGCTTTGCCTCATACCTCTCCTCCTTCAGCTTGCTGAGCCACGGCTCCTCCTTCTTCTGCCAGGCTGCAGAGCAAAGAGGGTGGTTGTTCAAGGCGCACGTCTGCATGTGAGCCCCAGGTTTGCTGTTGGGCTGGAGAGGCTGCAAAGCACTCAGGAAAGCCAGGCAGAGAATACCCTATTCTCACGGACACAGGATTTCTTAAAACAAGCCCATTTATTGGATTTTGAGATGCAGAGGCTATACGGAGATGCAGAGGCTGCGTGGGAAGCGGGGACCTGGCTTCTGTTCAGCTCATCACGGGGCAGAGGAGGAAGCACAGCACGTTCTCTGGCAGGTGCTCTCCGGGGATGCAGGAGTGCCTCGCTGGCGGATCCCCCACGGTGCCCAGCTCTGGTGGAAGACGTGCCCGAGGGGTGGTCTCAGGGGCACGAGCAGCAGGCGGTTGGTGATGTTGTTCTTGGGGGTGCTCAGGTGTTCGTAGGCGCTGCCCCATCCCTAGGCTGGACGCAGCCCTGTCAGAAAGGAGTTCTTGGGAAGGGCTTGGCAGATGAAGCGGGGGTCCCCACTCGAGAGTTGGCTTGAGCCAAGGTGTCATTGGGGTCTGCTTTGCCCTCGCAGTCATCCTCCTCTCCCTCCTCATCAGCATCGCTGGAGCTTCCCCACTGGTTGCCGCTGTCACAGTCAGCGCTCCTCCGCCTGCGCAGCCAGTAGAGATCAAGGAGCATGAGCAGGGTTTCGGCAGAGGCCCAAAACCACCAGTGCTGGCAGACAGCAAGGCACACGCCTTCCGAAGTGAGGCCGCATGACTCCTGGCTCCTCTGCTCCATCTGCTCCAGTGAAATTCCTAGGAAAGCCACCAGTTTGCAGTCCAGGTTAACGTCTCCCCGTGTACCCACAGGAGATAAACAAAAGAGGAGGTGAAGACAATTTCTCTCCCATTTCTCCTCCCAGGTGCTTTGAGGCAACGGTTACACTCAGAACAGGGAGACACAGAAAATCCAGGCACTAGACCTCTTCAGGTTCTGGCCTCCTCATGGCTGTCAGGAGGTGAAGGGTGTCACTGCAGAGAAGCTTCAGTGAAGGAGACACCTGCTCCTCAGCTACTGCTGCCAAATTGTAACTCTCAGCCAACTGTAATCTCTGCCATAGCTGAGCTAGTACCCTACATACAGAACTCCTCTCCCTGCTAATCCCTGGAATCATCCCATCCACCTGGAGAGGGCAGTGGAGATCCTCCTGATTCCTTTAGCCAGCCTGCTCCTCCATTAAGGACATGTAAAGCAGTTACCTGGAAAAGGAATGCCTACGCTCCTTTGGAGTCTTTTTAGATTCCATCCGCTCCTGAACCATCTGTAAACTCATCGAGTCTGGACTTCTTCTTTTCCCTGTTAAAATAAGTTTGACCTTTATTACAATTACAGCTTGACCTTTATTACAGAAAGACACCAAGAAACAAAACATGGCCAGTGTGAGAAAATGCATACTGCTTGCAGATGTAAAGGTGGACATGCTATTTAAGCAACCCCAGTTTAGAATTCCTACAAGTCTTAGGGAAAGTTTTAGGATGACATTTGTCTTGGTTTAGTTTTGCATGTTCACCATCTGCACCCAGAAAGTCTATTGGAGAAAACACTCTGTCAGTTTTGCTGATGTCAGATGCACTCGAGTGTAACTGCTGTCTGACAGGCCATCGAAACACAAACATGAAAAACAGCCCAACTTCATTGAGTCAAGCCCCCATTCTTCTTTAAGTCTCGTTGTTCTCTGTCAAACTCCTCCCTAGACAAGGGAGGCCAAAGACACCCTGCTGTGTCAGAAATCGCAGCAGGACCAGGGGAGCGACGGTCCCCCTGTTCTCGGCTCTGGTGAGGCCGCTCCTCAAATACCGTGTTCAGTTTTGGGCCCCTCACTACAAGACAGACACTGAGGGGCTGGAGCGCGTCCAGAGAAGGGCAACGAAGGTGGTGAAGGGTCTAGAGAGCAAGTCCTGTGAGGAGCGGCTGAGGGAACTGGGGGTGTTTAGCCTGGAGAGAAGGAGGCTGTGGGGAGACCTCATCGCCCTCTACAACTCCCTGAAAGGACGCTGTAGCAAGGTGGGTGTTGGTCTCTTTTCCCAAGTAACAAGCAACAGGAGGAGAAGCAACGGCCTCCAGTTGCACCAGGGGAGGTTTAGATCAGCTATTGGGGAACATTTCTCCACTGAAAGGGTTGTCAGCACTGGAACAGGCTGCCCAAGGAGGTGGTTGAGTCACCATCCACAGGTAGATGTGGCGCTGAGGGACATGGTTTAGTGGTGGATTTGGCAGTGTTGGGTTAACGGTTGGACTCAATGATCTTAAAGGTTTTTTCCAACCTCAGTGTTTCTACGATTCTCCAAAGGAGGTGCTTGTGTCATTGGGATGGCATTTGAATGAGCCATTGGAACTGCTGCTGGTCCTCAAGCCGGTGATGTGTCTGCAGGAGTGGGGGATATCCTGGAGGAGGGAGAGTGCACCCAGCAGATGGAGGCTGCACAGGTGGAAACTGAAGAAGAAATGATTGTGGTGGTACCCCTGGAGGAAGGGGAAGTGCGGGGGGTGGTGGAGGATACAAGGGAGGTGGAGGCACAAGCACAGAGAGCGTGTTGATGCTGGTAGTGCTGGGGCCTGAGTCCTCTGGGTACGTTCACTGTGCGGGCGTCCTCGATTTGAGCTTCTAAAGAAACCCCAAAACACCAGTCACTGCTTGTTACACTCTGCCCTGATTTTAAAGAGGAAAGTGAATGGAGGAGGAGCGTGGTGGCGAGCACTTCTTGTTCTCAACTTAAGCATTTTTCTCCTGCTTTTTGTTCATTTGAGACTACGCTCATTTCTTGGTCCTCATACTTGCCTTCCACATCCTCACCCCCAACAAATCCCTCAGTCTCCCCTTCTTATAGTCAGTTGGGCAACTGTGGCTGAGGCTGCCCGTGCTAAAAGAGACACGTGCCAAGCGCTCTTCTGCCACACCTTGACATGCTTAATACTTCACAGTTCTGATCTTCAAAGTACTGCACAGACATTAACTCATCTTCTCTCAAACTTCTTTTAACATCTTCCGCACACGCTTCCTAGGTTGTTGCCTCATGGTGACGTCTTTGGCCCGTTCTTGGCCCTGAATTGTTAGTTTTTGCTTACTGAACTTGAGGTTTTAGACAATCTGTGGGATGGACCCTGGTTTTTGTTTTGACTTATCTTTAAGATTTTATACACACAATGCACCCTTACAATCGATCTATAACACAGAGATACCAAAAGGAAGGACTAACGACGCTGCAATAAACCAAAAGAGACTCCTCTCTCTCCAACCAAGAGAAAGCAGCTTGGCTACTTGAGATGACTAAATAGTAAAATAACAGCCTTGCCTTTTCCAATAGTTTGCTCAATCAGTATTAACTAAGGTGTTAAAAAGAATATTGGAGGCTGATCTCTATTGGGAAATCAACTTCTTCAGCCCTATTCAGCCAATAATCAAGAGGGTGCCTTTCCATCTGATCCTTTAATTATGTTTCATTTATATATGTAATTATGATTTCCTCAGAAAGACTTCATTCTTCAGAGTCCTCTTTTCAATCATGTACTGCAGTTTTATTTTAAATAATCTTCCTGAGAGCACAGATCCCCTTTGTGAAGGCCAATTCAAATTAAGCCATTTAAAAATTAATTACCACATGTATTCTCCACAACGATCTGTGCATACTTATTCCCTTATAAATCAGCTGTTGTGTCCATTATGTGTTACGGCCTCGTTTAACAGGTTACAAGCACCAACATATTGAATTTCTGTAGCATACTTACACTTCCCAGTCTGGTCTGCCACTTGCCGAGCGAATTTTGCCAGCTCTCACTGGATGACCTTTTGGCATGGGGAGAGAAAAAAAATCCCTTTCAGTTTACCTGAAGAGAATTTTTTAAGAGAAATTTGTAAGTTACGGTTACTTACCAGTTGTAGGTATCGATCGTCCTTGGTAGCCCAGAAGACTCGGCAATGCTGGCTGTCTCAGTCCAGGAACCAGATAGCCCTTGTGAATCAGTGCAAACAGTTGGAAAATAAGCTCTACTGAAATACGAGAATCACTGCATATGGTGGGAGAAAACCTACCTTCTCTTCCCGCAAACCACGGATTGACAGCGGGGAAGATTGAGGACATCCCGTGGCAGCCACCAGCGCAGCAGGAGGGGTCAGAGCTGGTGGATGTGCTGGTGGCTGCTGCTGCTGCTGCCTCTGCTTACGGATCACCTGTGCATACCCAGTTCCATTTTTGAAGTTGTTCACACCCTAGAGGCAGAAAAACATTTACGAAGAGGTAACATGAACCTTCAGTAGCTCAATGAACAAAAGCCTCCACAGAGTAAAATTACTTGTGTATTCCCGTATATACTCTCCATCCTAAAATAAACCAACATACGGATATATTCAGATTAGATGTAAGGAAGAAATTCTTCCCTGTGAGGGTGGTGAGGCCCTGGCACAGGTTGCCCAGAGAAGCTGTGGCTGCCCCATCCCTGGAAGGGTTCAAGGCCAGGTTGGACGGGGCTTTGGGCAACCTGGGCTAGTGGAAGGTGTCCCTGCCTGTGGCAGGGGGGTTGGACTGGATGGGCTTTAAGGTCCCTTCGAAGCCAAACCCTTCGGTGATACATGAACACATCCCATTAAACACTGGTGTTAATGACTGGTAACTCAGACTATCTGTGTGCAAGGCACTCCGGTGTTAACACTGAATTTGAAACTGAGGCAATCCTGTTAAACACAAGTGTGACCTGAATTTGCCAGCTTGTCTCTCAAGAGTTGTCAGCTTCTGTAACAACAGGTCATGTATTTGCAAAGTAAATTTATTCCATTTAGCCTTGTTTAAGGAGGTGTAAATTAATATTTTCTTCCCATTCAGCTAATTGACTGACTAGACTTTTCTTACAAACAGTTTATCTAAAAGTCACTGCATTACCTGGCGTAGGCACTTGTTGGCAACTAAAGTATCGGGAGAAACACCTGCCTGATGACATGGTGGGCATGTGTGTTCCTCACGTTCCAGTAATGCCGTTCTAATACCTGGGTATAATCAGAATCATCAAAATAGGTTTTAGCTAAACTAAGGAAATTGTTGGGGTTCTAATTAGTTATAAAAGCCCTTAGATGGTTAATGGGTGAATATGGTCCTGAATTGAGAGCATGAAGCTATAAATGCTCAGCAGTGTAAAAAATTTCTAGTATGCAGGAAATAGCTGCCCAGTTTTGATATTTCACTACTGTAACATTTGAAGACGTAGAGCAGGCCGTGTCTTGATGTTCTGACTAGTCTGTTCTCCACTGTCCAGCACAGTGAGAAGTCCCCAAGCTCAAGGTTCATGAATAAGACACATCTCCAAAAACCATTAGTAGGTTCAAGTTCTGACGGTTTTAACCAACTCTCCCGTGGAGAAGAATGTGGATTAAATGCCTAACGAGCCATTTGCTGCAGACCACAGTAAGTCACCAGCGTTGGCTCTATAGTTTTGTATGAGAGAAAGGACTGTGCACAAACTCAATGCATTTGATAACCAATACCATAATCAGCTGCGGCATTACGCACTCTTCTTGTACTCATCCTTCTGCATGGAAAGAGGATTTAACTAGATGCATAAAAAGGAAAAAAGCCTTCTGCCTTTGTTTTTTCCTTTCTACAAGAAGAGTCCTTTCCTACTCGGGGTATACTGAAGTATTAAACAGAGCTGGTAACAAAGGAATGTTATGATCTTTCTGCTGTCAGAAGATCAGGTGTGATGTTTTGAATTAACAAACATGGGAGTAACACTTACATTCGTCACAGTAACTGTTTCGACAGCAGGGAATAATAACTGCATCGGCCGTGATTTCTTTACAAATGCAACATAAGAGCTCCTCTGGAATAGGGTCGTCTGAAGAAAAGGAGGAAGAGGATGGCTCCTTTGGTAAAAAGGGAGGCTTTTCCTTCTTTCCTCTGGCATAAGCTTCCCTGGAGGGGGGATGGGGAAGGAAAAAGAAAAAAAGTTAAAGATGGGTAAAGGAGAACTTTCCCAAGCTTTGGATTTTGTCCAATGAAGACAGTAGGTGGCATTCTCACTCCACATTAGCCTTCAAAAATACAGGCATTTAGTTTAAACTACTTTTCTATAGCCAGAGCACAAGAAAAGGGAGGCGGGAACAATTTTCCTTCTGCAGAACTCTTCCATTCATTGGATCAACTAAGAAATTAGCTCAGACTAGAGAAATCATTTTCTGACAGCTAGAAACCTGGTGAAATGAATCCCACCTCTCCTTTGCCAGACGGTAAATGTAAATTGCAGACTCAGGATAAAGTCAGTCTCTGTTTAATTATGTTTTATAAATGCAAGAAGAAGTCTATGTTAGAGCTTCTGCAAAAGGAGATCCATGACGGAAGAACAGAGCTGCTACCGAGTGCATTTTAAAACAGCCACTCTTGTCAGCACACAGCAGGATTTTCTTAGTTTACAGCAACAGGTAAACATCCCTCTGCTTCACACATGGGATCTGATAAATGTCAGAGGGGGAGGGAATCTCAGTCCAACAGCTATTTGTTAAATTCTGCAAGAAGCGGTAGCAAGATAAAACAGAAGCAAAAGCAGCTTGCAAAAAGAATGACGCCACTGTAAACATGACTGAAATGTTTTGCAGAAATACGGATTCTTAGCATACCACAAGCTTAACCAACGTTCAGGGGCGTGAACAGCAGCACTGTCCTATTTTAATATTAGAAATCATCACAGATTTTAAGGTTAAGATACAATGACAGTGCTTCTTCCCCCGTAATTACAGATGCTGGCCAGCTTGGTGGCATTGCCACTCAGACACTGACACGTGGCTTCTCTCCTTCGCTTTTTGGTCAGACCAACTAATTCCATACTCACGCATTAATAATTGGTATTGCATATCTTCCAGTCTTTGTCAGCATAGCGCCCTTTGTATTGGGATCTTCCACCTCCACCATGAAACTCCTGGGAATTCCTGTGCACTTTTAAAGTCTGGGAACAGACTGAAAATTACTGTCCTGTTAAGAAAAGCAATGCAGACATAGCTCGTCTTGAGACCCACACTTAAAATGACATTTCAACCACTATTTTAAGCAGGAAAAGCCTTTAATCCTCTCCTTTTACCTAGCCTAAGGGTTGCTCGACTGAAATACTCTTTTTCCTAAATGAATATAGCCAGGATGCTCCAAAGGCTCGAGCAGTGTTCTGAACTCAGTCGACATTCTTTGGCTCAACTTCAGGGTCCTTAAGGGTGAAATATCCCTCAGCTCCCCATCCCCTCAGAGGAGGGGCACAAACCCCCTCCTCCTCCAAAGCGCAGTTCAGAGGGAGACCTTAATGCAGGGCTCTGGATCGGCCACTGGGGAAACTGATATTCACCACCTACAGGTGAAGGTTGAATTCAGAGCTGATGCATGTACGTTCAGTGAGTAAATGGCATGAATACTCAACCAGAGACTTGTGTAATTATAACACGCAAATATTCAATAGATGGGGTCAAGAGAAACGTCATCTTTTTCTACAAAATACTGAAAACTGCAAAGTGTCATTAAAAAGAGTTAAGACGAGAAAAATTTGCAGTAACATTGAAATATATAAAAATATACATTAAAGTTCATAGAGAAAGATCTATGGACATATATAAGGACTATGACCTCGAAGAAAGAAAATTTCCCATTGAAAATCCCAGCTTTCCCTGGAATTTTGAAGGGCTTTGCACCACTGCCATAGAACCTCTGTATTTCAGCCCAAGAGACACAATTCCTAATAGGGGTATTCATGTAATTGCTGTGTAACTGCCAAGGTAAAACCATTAAAAACCAAGTGACACCAGAAGCCCCCCACAATCTTACCCCATTTCTTGGGCAGTTCTTTATATAGTGGCCGGGTCTTCCGCAGCGAAAGCAAATATAGGACGGTGGAGGTGGACCCAAGGGTTTCTTCACGTAACTAAAAGGTTTTGGGGAAAAAAGAAAATGGTATGTACGCGTCTCTCTT
This sequence comes from Strix aluco, assembly GCF_031877795.1. Lineage (NCBI taxonomy): Eukaryota > Metazoa > Chordata > Aves > Strigiformes > Strigidae > Strix > Strix aluco. Next base: position 1,787,760 of record NC_133939.1, read on the forward strand.
GTTCCAACAACCATCTCTACAATGTTTCCACAGTCTTCAAAGAACAGGTAGGACTTTGCCAACACTTACTTGATTGGATCGTACTGACGGCAAGACTGGATCATCATAGCTCGTATTTTATCTTCCTCAGAAGCGTTGGCTTCAGCCAGATTGCCGGTCTGTTTAACAGGTAATTATTGGACACGCACATTAGAAACACATTTAAGCTCCCCCAGCCAAAGACTCACCCAACCCTGTAAAAAGCAGCCCAGCAGTAGCTGAGGTTGCACGAAAGCAGCTGCTTCTATGAGCCAGAGTTGTCCCAGAGATGTTCTGGGGAGCCCTTACACCATCACATGGTGTCTCTGTGCCTGTTAACCTGCTTGGAAGGAGCATTCTTGGGCACTCAAAACCTGAGGCTGTGTTTGTACCTTACATAAGGACTTGTGTAACCAATCCAAATGTCTTCCAAGCAGACTGAAGCTCTGCATAGAAAAAATTACATTATCCAGTAGTTTTAAATGGATTCTTGAGCTCCAGAGTATTTGAAGGAGAAAATCTCCGCTGTACATTTAATGGAGATGTATGCAAGTATCAGTGTTTACATTTTGCAGCATTAAAAGGACATACAACTTAGGAGTCAGGGAAGTTGCTTTTGCTCACTGAAATTCAGCTTCAGACACAGAAGCATTAAGAGCAATCAAGCTTTTTATAATTCCTCAGCAAGACAAAAGATTCTTTTCAGCAGAAATTGGACCATCGTGTGCTGTAGGCAGCCCAAACTGCATGTCCCCTGCCTACTCGCTTCTTCACGTTAAGTGATTTAACTACGGTCAGCACAACCTGCAGGTTTTTTCCTGTTTGCTGTGTCCTTCTAACACACAAATTGTAATAGAAACCTTACGCAGAACTAGACCTTCAAATTATCGAAGCCAGCTGATTTTTTGTAAGTAGCATTTGTTCAAATGTTCTCATTACACACTAGTCCGGATACCAGCAGGGTCGAAGGGAGGGATGTAAAGGATACGGACCTCCAAGCACCCATCATTCAGAGCAACCACTCATGGTTTTGATTTTATATGCATTCGTTCGCAAAAGCAACCCACTAGTTTCAACAATTTATTAAATGGTTGTTTTATAGACACAACAGTAACATAATCCAGATCGACATCTATGAAACCCCTTCTGTTCCCATTTACAGAAAACTTCACAGATACTTGACCAATTTGTTTAAACCCAAACAGTTTACAAGACACATCCAAACCCCACAAACCATTGCTAGGCACAGACCATAATTCAAATACGGAATTTCCTACAAGGTAATAATAAAGCAGAAAACATTTCAACACATTGCCTCCATGCCAAGCCGGTCTGCACCGAGGAGGTTGGACTATAACAGTTTGGAGCTGCTTTACGTTACATTCCTGCATTTTTCTGAAATACGTACATTTTCTGAAAAGCTTAAATGTGTACAGCACTTGGACAGTTTTTCACATTTTAGAGTCAAACTTCACATGAGTTTACAGAACCAAGGACATGTTCAGGGACAGTGCTAATGGAGACCAATTTCTTCTGGTGACTACCTTCCAAAGTAACTGTTGGGGATTTTTCCCCAAATGTACACAATTTAATTCTGCAGTGAGAGAGGGAAGAAGAGAGTGGGAAGAGATTTCTCGAACTCCAGCCTTTATTTTCAGAAGAAAGAACTAGCCCCTCTGCATGGCCCTGCCTTCTCTATTCTCTAAGACCAGTAATTTGACAGGCTCACACTACGCCTTTTCACAAGGTGCAACCACTAGTGCTTTCCCAGACAAAGTTACACATTGTTGAGCAAAACATGCAAGCAGTTCCATAGCAAACCATGGCATTACAGCAGCTTCAGAAGGCCACCTCTGCTAATACACTGCACTAACACATTGGGATATTCCTGCAAACAATTAGGCACATTTACACAATTTACAGTCTGCGTTCAAACAAATTAGGGTGTGTTGTCCACTCTCCGTAGACTACAAGTTATGAAACTGTGCAGCATTCAGAGAGTGGCTCTATAACTGCAGTGACTAGAAACTCAACAGTAGCCACGCAATTGTCCGTGTTACACAAACGCTTCTATTTTGGCTGTTGCAAACCCCCCCTGAAATGTCCATAACTTGCAGCCAGTTAAATTCTTCTGTGAAAATTGTGTCAGTCTCCAACACAAAATTAACACAAGGTCTGAGAAACAGTAAACAGCTCCCAAAGTGCTGCTTCTTTATGTCTTGAAGATGAGCAATAGTGCAACATTACGTTGAGGGGCTCCCCTTCTATCCTCCCAAACTGGGAACTACTCTTTACGGGATACTATGGGAATATACACACATTTTAAAGTTAAAACCAATACTGTAAATTATTAAAAATTAAGTTTTGTTCACATTACAGCAGTTATCCAGTTATACATCACCATACAAGACTTGAAAATATGAAGCAAGTGGGTTTTTTTGGTGGTGGTGGGGGGGGTTTTAAGTCTTTGACAAGAATATACACATACCTTAATGAGCTGGGCCAGAGCAGTGGGTGCAGAAGAGTCCTCAATCTGTTCACAAAAAATTAAACACACATTCAAGTTGTAGAATCAAAACATAGCAAACGTTAACCTCTACTGTAGCCTGAAAGTCTGCACTACATCCTCCGAGTGTCACGGAAAGAGACATGTCCAACCTAATGTAAGTGTATTGGTTCAAAACAAAGTCCACACCTATGACAGCTTCAGAGGGCCAACGTGGTTCATGAGAAGCAGCTAAACTCGGTGCGCTGGGCTTTAGATATTTGCATTTGCAGACAAACTATGAAACTAAACCGTTTCATCGGGTAAAACGGAAAGATCAAATGCAGAACTTAGGAATGCCACTTCAGGTAGCAACAACATTTAAACTCACAGCAATCTTTTAGAGACTTTAAGTACTCAGAGGAGGCCAAACAATAGCACTTCAGTTATACAGCTTTAGGAACAAATACCCAAGTATTTCAGGACACGAAAAGGAATCTTAGCTGCACAGAACTGTCCTCAAAATGTATGGGATACGTTGATTTTGGGATTTGTTTGAACCGCCAAGTCAAAAGTAAGAAACAGCACCAAGCGGAACAACAATGGTTTCTCAGTGGGTTTTGATAACATCTTCCCAAACTGTTAGGCAGAGAAAGTATTTAAAAACAAAAGCTAAGTGATACAATGTGAAAATGGCAAAAAATACACTCCAAACAATTTTAATTGCAAGAAACAAAGAGCACACGACAGCCTATACAAACATACTAGCTCTAGACAGACAGATGTAGAACACAGCACCAGCTGAATTGTGCAAACCTTGAACCTACCTGATCTAAAACCAATCCTACGTTATCTGTACAACACAAAGTCATTCAGGAAATATTCCAGCATATTCAATATGAAACACAATGCATCACTAGGCACAAACACCAACATTCACATTAGAACTGTGCAAATGATGGCATTACTCAGTTTTCACTGTGCTGTGAATCAAATACATGGTCTCTACAACATATACTATGTCTTACTGCAGAACAGATTAAGTTAATGTTTGGGAGATTAATACGAGGCTACGTTGTTTATAATTAAGTGCAATGTGTAGAAAAAAAGTGTGAGGTTGTGTTTTTACATACCGCTTTTGGTGTTCCACTTGCTGGCTCGGTTCGAGTTCTAGAGGAAGAAATAAAGGTGATGAGAACTTAGAACAAAGCACTTGTGCCCAACCAAAAGCAGTGAAAACAGATTATAAAACCTAAACATCAAGGCATTATGTTCTGATGGTCTAGTGAATGTGGAAATGTATTTGTATACATAAACTGTTCTCTCCTGGCACATTCAGTGCAACTAAAAAAACAAAAAAATCCCATTTCTAGTTTGTCAGCAATTACTGTCAGACTTACAGCTCTAGAACACAACAGTGCCAGAGGAAGTCCTCAGATATTTTGTCTCTGCTGTGTAAGTATCAAAACGATGAAGTCTGTGCTAGAGCTTTGTGCTCTTACATAACCAACCATCCAAACAGCGACCCTTGGTCTTTCCTCTGTAGCCAGTATGCCAGAAAGCCAGATCTGAGGCATAAGAATACCTGCCATATCCCACCCCACCTCCCCCACATGCAAGACACAGTCAAACACTGACAGACTCTTCTGAGAGGGGAACATGCGTATCTCTCTTTACTGTAAAAGCAATAAAAAGAAGAAAGATACACTCCGAATGCCTCTGTAAACTAATCTCCATAAAAAAAGTTAACACACTGCAACCCCTCACAGACTACAGTGCTTTATGGGTACTTACATAACTCGTGTTTTGCTGGTAGTTTTGACTCCTCTAACAGGGACTCTTCTAACAATCACCGAGGAGTTCTTAGGAATCAGGGTGTTATCATCTGTGTATTCTGAAAACAACACCAATACAGAAGAAAACATTAGTCAGTTCGTAAGAATGTATATTAATATGTAATTACATAGCACTTGAGAGAACCCCTTCACAGGCATAAAAGCAAAATTTTATATGTGACATGGCCCTTCTGTCATCTCAACACACTAACAGAACCTTTCAAGAAGTCTTCAGGTTTGAGAATCAAACACCAGCAGCAAAACCTTTTCCATTCTTTTCAAACACTTTGGATGCCAGCAGCAAAATGGTCTCAGAGGTCACTAAAGGAGAGTCTGCTCATGCCTGAGGTTCTTTCCTGACCTAGCTCAAGTTGTTTTTGCTTCTGTTAGGTTACAAACCCGAGAGATCTTTGGAGAGGAACAAACCACAGCAAAGTCTCACCTGCATAAACCAGAGTCTAAAGTCTGACCAGCTTGCCCTGCAACAAAGCAGGCGCTCGGCTAAAGCATGAAAACTCTGCGCCGCTGCTTTCCGAGCTGTTCACTAAAAACGATTCCCCTGTGCTGCGAGTGCTGGGGACTGACAGAACACAGAAGAGAGCCGCCAGCTCTCTGCTTCTCGGGGCTTCATCCATCGACAGCCACACTGTCAGCTGCTCAGGGCTGTACATGCGAATGCAAACGGAACTGGCAGTGCTGGAGTTTGGATCACAGGAACCTGAGGGGTTTTTGAGCTTGCTTTCACACGTAGGGCAGAACTGGCTCCAACTAAAGTGGTGTCTCCTCTCTTAAGCTAATCATCTAGTTTGAATAAGCCAAAGGGACGTGAATTCTTTCAATTCACTTTTTGCAGAGCAGAGAGACTCAAATGAAATTAATTATGAAGACAAGTCTTCTGAAAAGCCTTTTGAAACCAGAGTGTGCCTGAAGGTCTCCATGCTTTGCCTTGGCTCACACCGTGTTCGTCTTTTGAAGAGGAGGAGCTACCTGAGACACTTTGACTGAGTGAGTCTCACATGTAAAGACATCTCCATGAGAAGTGTTTATGTATTGTACTTACGCAAGCTGGATATGACCAAATGTTTTAAAGCACCATCAGCAGCCATGCCCTGTAATCTGCCTACAGTTTTAACCATTAAAAGCCCTTACCTTTGCAGGCCGAGTCAGAACAATGGCCCGAAAGCCAAAGCTGCTGTGAAAGTACTACTAATGACAAAACCCAAAGCTTTTACAGAAGTCATACCCTGAAACCAATGCCTAGAGCTCTGCTCAAATGGGGAATCTCACCATGACACAGCCACCTGTCAGGAAAGGCCTGAGATGGGACTTTTTGATGTTGGAGGAGCTCAAAGAGCACTGAGGCTGACAAGCAACGGGGAGATGATGCCAGCTGCAGCTCTGGAAGCCCAAAGCAGCTGTTTCCACCTGCTGAACGGAGTCATACAGAGTGTTCTTTCTGGTCCAGATCACAAACCACTGACTGAGATTTCAGAGGCACAGGATAAGTAACAGTGGCTCCACAAAAAGGCAGGAGTTTGCTACGCCTGTGCCCAGCTGAGGGTTGTGGTAGGTCTGTAGAGGATTGCAGGTGGCAGCACCTCTCCTCGAGGGAGGCTGTGTATATGAGGACAGCAACCAGTGCACTTATTTGCCAGTTCTGCAAGCCTGCAGAGGGCAGCTGGAACATGCACAACAGGTGTATGATGCAAAAAGAGGAATGGGTCCTCTTTTTGTATTTTATGACAATTCATTGACCATTAGAAGAGAAGCATTGACATCTGCCTTCTGAATAGACTGTCCTTGCATGCAGATATATATAGACAGAGAGAGGGATGCTTGCTTTCAATCCGCTTGTGAAGGGCACAGGGAGGAGACCTCCAGCCATCTAATACCAGACTGATAGAAAAATGAATTCCCCTTAAAAGTCAATCAGTACACATTTCAATGGATCAACAGAAAACTGAAGAGTGACAATAACCTGGTGAAGTAAAGGCTTTATTTGCACAGGACACTTATCTGCTCCGACAGAAATGTTCAACAAAGCTGGAGCCAACACCATTGTTGATTCCTACTCCCTTCTAGCACAAAACTTGTTTTACTGCCAGTGATGGTCAGTAAGTGGCTACTGGGCTTTTGCAAGCACTAGACGTTGCACATCGACCACGTAGTCTTCTACGCCCAGCTCCGTGTCTAACAACAGATCAGAACGGCTCTGTGAGGTCCCCACACAAGCCACAGCTACCAATGGTGGCCAAATCGCACTGTCCCTTTCCACCCCACTGAATCACTGGCGCCACTTGCCCTCCCGGTTCCCCGCACGCCGGCGGGACGGGCCCCAGGCTGACTCATGCCACGTGGGTACAAGCCACAGAGAGCAGAGAGTGGCTCCCGCAGGCCGCGGCCGCCACCAGCCGGGCAGTGCCCGAGGGCCCATGCCCGCCGCCCCCACGCACCTTCTCCGGTCTGGGCATTGGTTATCTGCAGCTCACAGTTGGTCACCTTCAGCTTCTGGCGGCCCATGATCTGACGCTTGAGGTTGCCCAGGGAGATGTGGAGGCCGCTGAAGGTGACCGTGTCGTAGTGCAGCAGGGAAGAGAACTTATAATGCACGCACGGCATGGCTGATGTTCCACTCACTGGCACGGTTCGAGTTCTAGAAGAAATGAAGGTGATGAGAACTTAGAACAAAGCACTTGTACCCAACCAAAAGCAGTGAAAACAGATTATAAAACCTAAACACCAAAACATTATGTTCTGATATGTTCATTATGTTCTGACAGTAAGGACTTTGTGAGTCCCAGCTGGGAATGGCCGAACAGGCCCCTGTGGGCCCAGGACTCAAAGATGGTGCAAGTCCATCACAGAGAACGGGATTTTGCCATCTACATGCCAGTACAGGCATCCAGAAGGTAACTGCTGCCTTTATGACACTATTCAGCAAAAATGTTTATTTTGTTTGGTGCTTCCAAGCTTACGCAAAGCGAATATGGCCAGTGGGTTCCTCTCTCTCCGAGGGCCATCTATTCAGAAGATGAAAAGCCAGGGAAACAATCCCCCATCTCCACAAAAGGAGGCTGGTGCTGTGTGAGGAGCCAGGGCTCTGACACGTGTACATTGACCCTCCTGCTCTGAGGGGGAGCCGCTGCCCGCGGCTGGGCCACCCGCCACCCCGCGCTGCGCCTCAGGGACTTCACCTCGAGGAACTGCTCTGGCTTCCACAGTTATTAACCTCAGCTACTACTGCCGTGCTTGTCAGAAACCATGCCGGGACACAACTACTGAACAAAACTGACCCGAGTCAGCAGGCGACATTTGGATGGGGCTTTGGAGCCCAACAATAATTAATTGGTCTCTTCCAAGCCCACCAAACCCTTAAGCACACGCACCGTTTTACTCAGGTGATAACCACGGGAGGGAGAGGCCACAGTCTCTCCAAATCACCTCGTATCTTTGCTGAAAAATCTGCAGGACCCCTTCAGCCCTGGCCATCTGACCTCAGTGAGACCACCGCTCACCTTGCCCCATGGACGCACCGCTCACATTCACCTGGGTTTTTTTTCAAAAGCTTCACACTACTTCCTTTACTCTTTGTCTCACCTGACTGTTGAACCTTTGTCTAACCTCACTGTTTGGCTGCTCTGAAACTCACAACCTGCAGCTCTGAAGCCGGACAACAACAAGGGGAAGGCCTGAGGCCAGCGGCCCCGCTCCCAGCACACACCGTCATCGCGGCGCAGGGGCCCGGGATGCGCAGAGGAGCCGGGTTCAAGGTGACAACCTGCGCCCGACGGCTCCCTCTTGGCCAAACCCTTCACCCAGAACTACCGCTCTGCCCGCGCCGAGCGCCGGGAAACACCTTCAGGGCTTCCAGCTGTCTGTGGTGCTCAATTCTGCGTACTTATTCTTACAGAACCGAAAGGCCGGGGGCCGTGAAATGAGCACGGCCACCCAGTTCACCCAGTTCACGCGCAAGGGGTGACCCTGACTGCACTGCGGCCCCCATCTCCCCCCTGCCGCCTCCCCACCGGACCGCGTGGGAGGGACAGCGACCAGACCGGCCCCTGGACCCCATCCCCCTCCCCGGAGCCTGCCCGGACCGGCCCTGGGCCCTTCAAAGCCCCCCCTTGAGCCCCTGCTGGCCCCCAGAGCCCACCCAGACAGGCCCTGGGCCCTCCGGAGTCTTCCCGGAGTGATCCCAGGGCCCTCTGGAGCCCCCCTGAGCACCCTGCCTGGAGCCCCCCAGGCCCATCCCGGGGTCCCCCGGAGCTCCCCCCCGGCCCCACTCACCGCAGCAGCCAGATCACTGGGTCCTGATGCTGCTCGCCGTCTCCTCGTCCTCCCTGGTAGCCTCCTCCTCCTCCTTACTGATCACTTCCTCCTCCTCCTCACTGATCGCCTCCTCCTCCTCACTACTCATCTCCTCCTCCTCCTCTATACACGCCACCTCCTCACTACTCGCCTCCTCCCCCTCAAACGATTGCCGCTGCCCTGTCACTGCTGGTCGCATGCCGGGCGCTACTAGCACACAGCGGGGGCAGGGCTTCGCTCGGCTAATGGCAGCAGTGCTGCCCTGGTTGCTAGGAAACCGGGCAGGGGTGGGCTTTGCTCAGCCAATAGCAGCAGTGCTGCTGCCCAGGTTGCTAGGAGCCAGATGGGGGCGGGGCTTCGCTCGGCCAATGGCGGCAGTGCTGCCCGGCCTTCTTTCTGTCTTTGCTGACTGAAGAATCGCAGTGATGGACAAGGAGCCTGCTGAGGTCCTGACCAGACCGACCCTGACAAAGCCTGGCACTGCCACACAGTGAGAGAGCTGTAAACGTCATTCACGGGAAAAGCTGTGGGGAAAGTCACGAATCATCTCCCATTCTGCAAGCCAAATTCTTGACTGTTTTCTCACTACTGCTGATTTAACTGTAAATTACTTCAAAATAACACTTAAAATTCTTAACTTTTCACACCAGTAATTTCTTCGTGCCATAAGAGAAGCACTGTCCTGAGAAGGCACTATGAACATACAGCAATATTTACATATATGCATTTTGTCTTCCCTTAGATGAAGATATTTTGTAATTTGAAACGTTAGCAGAAGGATTTTTGCTTTTCTCCTGATCAGACATTTAAGTGTCAGCCCCCTGCTACAGCTGCAGCAGAAGTGTTCAAGCTGTTTCAGCACCAAATTAAACTTTCACTTTCCACTTGGCCGTTATTTTTTCCTTCCTCTTAATTTTTATATTTAAACAAACAGTTTAAGTTTTTGCTTACTTGGGGAAAAACAGTGCTATCATTCTCCTGTTATGATAAGCTACTGATCTGAAGGGCAGAAGGATGAGACCCCCACAAAGTTATTTAGAAGAGTGGGAAGAATTTGAGAGTCATAAGTTGGATGTTCTTTGGCTGGCCAAAACTGAGGAGAGAGAAGAAGCCCTACAGGGAGCTCAAGGGAAGCACAAGAGAGCATCTGGGAGCCAGCAGCGTGATGGGGGCATGAGCCAGCGCTGCACTGCCGTGTGTCAGGCACAGTGTTTTCAGGAACTGCAGAGGAGAGTTAATGCCACTGACGAGAGCACAGCTCGTCTGACGTGGTGGCCCTGCTGGTCCTTCACGTACTGAAAGATGAACTGTCCCTGGAAGAACTGGCGAGGAGAGCTGCGGGGATCGCTGGGACATGGGAGATTGACACGTGTGCTGATGTCAGGAGTGCGGGATTTGCTTGGGCCAGAAAAGCAAGTGGGAGAAGAGTGAGGTGACTGCTGTAAATGCAGAAGAGGGAAATAACACTTAGGGAGAACAGTTACTAACATTGAAGGGTGTGGGCACCTGATAAAATGTGACTGCCTGACCCTGAGTAACTTTAAGCTGCAAACTGGAAGAAAACTGTTTAATGCTCAGAAGATTTGGGTTCTGCAAGAGCCTTCCAAGGGAAATAAAGAAAGGAGGAAGCAACCGCCAACCCCTGACTGCTCACTATGGAGCTCAGTCACCTTTTGATGGGCCTGGAGATCTCTTCCAGTCTCTCCTTCCTCCAAATTAACTGCCTCTGCAGGCATTGCCTTTCAAGATACGTGTTCCCTCTTCACTTTTTAATTGCTCTGATGTCCTCTTGTTTGAAACACTGAACTGTTGCTGATCAAGTATTTTGATGGCAAAAAGCGCTATGCTGGCAGGATCGTTTCACTTGTGAGTTGTGCTTAGGTACCAAGTCACATAATGTGGTTTCATATAGCAAGAATTACACTTTTTAACCAGTTAACAAGCACGGGAAGGACTACCATGTTTGAACTCCTCTCCCGTTACCGCTGGCGTTGATGCAGATCCCTTGTGTGCAGAGTTCTGCTGTGGAGAGCCTGGGGCGAGGATCCCCATTACACGGTACCGGTCTGAGGGGTTCATCTCGGATATCAAAACAATTGTGCTTAGCATCAGTTTAGGTTAGAAGAAAGTTTAAAGGCTTCTGAATTCAATGTTTACACACCCTAGGGTCCTGTAGTGGTAAATTAAGATTGCTGTCTTTGGGTTGTGTCAGCAGTGCAGGATTTGGCCATTCCCTACACAAGAAAAGCCAGTAACTGTCCATCTAAAACTCTGCCATGTAATTCAGGGTAGGACTGAATGCTGTCAACATAAATCTTATATGAAGAACTACCTCTAGAAATGTTACTACTTCTTTCTGCAAATTAAAATAAACAGTAGCTCTTACCATTTTGGAAAAAAAAAAAAAAAAAAAAGAAGAACTTGTTCACAAGAGCAGAAGCCAAAGCATTTGGACAGAGTGGACATGTTCTTGCTACCAGCATTGCCCAGGAAACCCCACCAAGAAATCCCAGCAGGTTGGAGTAAATGCCATGTCCTAGAGCGGATACACTGGCGTTAGCCTGCAGTCTTTCAATACCCAAGGATATTCCTTCAAATTTGCAGAACCAACTTCACAATCTATAGAATACTCAGTACACTTCAGCCTCAAAGTCAGTTGTTATTGCAGTGCGATGAGGCCAAAACTGTTGGTCCTTAACAGTGATGAGAAAAAGGATCATTACCACACCACTCCCCAAAATACTGCTACTCTGAAATTTGCCTACACTGCTACAGCTACTGCTTCACTCCAACCTCCCTTAAGACAAAATTTCTGCCATTCTTCTAGTACCTGCTCTAACCACATGCACAAACAATACTTTCTTATTCCTCATGGATCAAGCTTTTATACTTGACTTGGCTTTTTTACCATCTGTAGTCAGGTTCCTGATAAGCAATAAAGCACCTTGTCTTGCAGGCACTCCCCTCCTCTCCTCACTCTACTCCCATTAAAAAACACACCCACTCTACCCCATGGACAGACCTTGAATCTAAACTAAAAACCAGGTTTTGTTTGAAAACTGTCATTGAAATGGCTATCCATGGCTGAAGTACTTCTAATGCTCTTATTTCTTCAGCATGAGGTGCCTCTGAAAAGTTTAAAGTTTACAATCACCTTACTCACGTTTTGCCCACAGTTTAATCGCACGGAGCATGAGCCAGAAGTTCTCCTCACTTGGCACTAGATGCAGCATTTCATCGGTAACTCTAAGGAAAAAGTTGAAGGACAGAAGTTCCTAGTAACAGGTACAGGTCTGTTTTATGCTACGCTGGATCAATAGCTTACAGTTTATCGTTCAAATCTATGAAAACAAGTTTGGATTACTCGCTTTGTAGTACGTTCAAAATTACAGATTACACATAACATTCCGTATCCCTCCAGGTAACTGGTGCCCTCAACAGCTTTGTCACAGTTTATAGACTATCGCCAACCATTTTTAATAAGGCCTTTCTAGAGGATTCCGACAGCCAGGTTTCTTTCGACAGCCAGGAACAATCAAACCAGTCACTGTTAAACAGTGAGCAAGTTAGGCTTTGGGTATTTTAAACATCTTCCCTGTCAAGTGCTCTCCCTATTCACCTGAAGCAGTCTCTGTGGCAAACTGGAACAATGCACACACCCTGATCCAAGAAACATGAAATACAGCTCTATCTAAACACACAGCTCCTTGAAACATCTAAATTTAAGCCCACTCACCACCTCCTCAGATCTCAAGTACACAGGAGATCAGCTTATGCACCTCGTACAGAAACTGGAGTTGTGTCATGCGCTTTCTAGACCAACTTCAGTAACACTTTCTTCTTAAAGATGTGTAAATATGCTCACCATTTAAGCTCAGTATACATCTCCTATCCAGGCTTCTCAGCTGCCAGTCATCTCCGAGATCAAGATTATCAGAAACAGTTTGCACAGACGGTCTTGCAAACACCAGATCAATCTTAAGAGGGAAAAAAGTGCCAACCGTGAGTTAGAATGCTGCACTGTTTGTGAACAGCACACCAGTGGGGGACAGTTAGTCAAGTCTAGAAAGAGGGGTTAACATTTGTATTTAAAACTATGTGACTATAGATACATCTCCCAAGAGATTTATTTGCCAAAAAACTCAAGAAAATTGCTAGAAGTTCCACATTTTATTTACAAAACCCTTCATTTACAAAACCCCCTTTCTAAGCTAGGGAAAGGAAGGGGATTTTAAGTTGAAAAAGATTACTCTAAACTTAGAATTTCCATTAAAAGGGAACTTAAAACTAACCAGAGAATTCAGACGTAAGTTCAACCACCTCAGCTACACTTCAGCAAAGGAGAGAGCATTTTCTCTATGCAGTAAGCCCTTTTGATCCTGAAGCATCTGGTTCATAGCACAGTCTGAGGCAAGAAAGTTATTCTGTGAATGTCTGCACCAGACAAAGGCCACAAGAAGGTCACGGAACAAGTGACTTCATGAGAGTGGTACCAAGCAGTGACTTGCTTAGGTACTACAGCACGCAGGTCTCCAGTCACCGTGTAAGAGGCAGTCAAGATACAAGGATTCCTGCAGCTGACAAACCCAGGCAGGAGTCACATGAGTACTTCTACTTGCCATTTTCCAGATTGCTTGTCCCATGACCACTTCACTTCTGATTTGCAACAAAGCATTTAGTCTGCTGACATGATTCACACAGTGAACTACCCCATACCCATCCCTCTGTCGAAAGCCAGCGTGTCAGAGCTGGGAGGAGTCAGCAAGGACCCTGCCTCTGCTCCCACTCTGCAGTCCCTGGCAGATAAGTGCCGTTCCAGCAGGCTCCCCTGCTCTAAGCACAGGGCAGAAAGGGGCGTCTCTGATGTCCCCCCACCTGCCAAACTCCCTGGGGGCTTATTTTCCTATCAGCTCCCATTTTACTGCAGCGTCTTCTCCTGGGATCGGCTCTGGCCAGGCTGTTTAATTACAGTTTCCTAAATACACTCTAAGGTACCAATAACCTTGTAAAACAGCATGGTCACAGCTCCCTGGAGAAGTTCTCCTGTTCCAAAGGAAGAACAAAAGCAAAACGCTTACCTCAAAGCCATCAAACTCAAACTTGACAACTGGTACAGACGCATCTTCAACTGCCTGTAAAGGAGCGGATGACTGTGTAAGAAAATATTTTTTGCTACTTTCATGTTCTTCCTAAACTGTGATAAACTACAGAATTTACACTGCTAAACTTAGTATAACGACTGAGTTGCTTCCAAACCAAAAAAAAATTGTTAGTAAGTTACAAGCAGTATGGCACTAGTACGGTCTAATACTGGCTTTAAAAAGTTCCTTAGCCAAGAGATTCAGAGGCTGATCCTGTGCTGTAATGAACCAGCAGTGCACAACGAGCCATCAGTGTCAGTGCTGGTAAGGCACTTCCCTTGGACATGAGGAAGAAAAGTCAGAGATTTCTGTAGCTATCTTACCACTGGTTAACATCCAGAGAAATCGAAAAAGTTCTGTCCACATCTGACAGCGTGCACTAGTCTTCCTTATTTTGATTTTCTACCGTGCCTGAGGGGCTGTCAGATACCTTACGGGACAGTTTTCAGTGCTGCAGACCCCTTGTCAGAACGGTGCCGCAGCCCACTGAGAGTCTGTTCTCAGGGGACAGTCATCCCAGCAAAGGCTCATTCGCTGGGCACATGAAGTCTGTCCAAATGTCTGCACGAGGAAGACCAGGCTAAGAGGAACACTTCTCAGGAGCTCAGTGTCACAGGCGAGGTGCCCAATACATCACCCGGGGGTGATTTTACAAAGCAGTTTGCACGTTCACAGCGCAGCCCCTACTCACTTGATGTCAAGCTGACAGCGTGCGTCCCTTCCGCAACGTCTGGGGCTGAGTGGCCAGAGAGGAACAGGACCAGGGCAGAATGAACTAGAGATCCTAAAGCACATCCAGAGGGACACCACGGCAAAGGCGCTGACAGAAGCCTTTCCACATCACCTTCAACTGCCTTAGCTTTCAGGCTGCCCCTTCCTCTTCCTGCCCCTTACTAGACCTAAGATTAAAGCAAGGCTCCTAGGGACAACCTTGTTTTCTGATACAGCTGACTCATTCTCAAACCACGGGCAGGGGAGAAGTGTACTGATACAAGGAAATTATCACCTGCTTTGCACCTTATTTACTTATAGCAACTTACAGCAACTTATAATGATTTCTGAATATTGCTTAATAATCCTGCTTGCCCTGACTGTTCTGTGAAAGCTTACCAAGGGCTACTGCTACTGTGTTCATCAAAACAAAGCAGTTTTCTGTGGAAAATTACCAAGAACTACAATGTTCAGCAAAAATAAGAGACATGTCCTTGGAAAGCAGATGGGTTCTAGCAAGTTTAGTCTTTGTAGTGGATAGATAGCCATGTATGGGCGGTAGAAATTAATAGACTGGTGCTTTTAGATAAGATAGAGGTGGTAAACCAGTGGGAACCACTCTTGTTGTTCAAGAAATTGGCCAAGAGAATCTGCACATGCTCCAAGGAAAAGTACAAGGTGAGGAGGACTGTGAGCCTTCCTCCAACAGACCCCCAGAGATGCCCCCCAGGAGGCAATGCGCAGGTGCAAAGAGAACATAAACTGCTGACACCAGCCTCTAGAGCTAACCCAGCCTCACTTATGCATATGGATATCTGTGTTATGTGATCCAATGAATATGTATATCCACACTCTAGAAGTTTCTGGTAAAATGTGCTGTTGGGGTGAAAGCTCTGTGGAGAAATCCCCTTGCACCCTGGCGCCAGACTGCTGCTTTATAAATCTCTGGGAGTTGTAGAGTCTGTTTCTGCGAATCAGGTCAAACAGAAATTCTGGGGTAAAACTGGGGGATTTGGTGGTCAAACATTGATCTGGGGACCAAGGGCCATTTTGGGGTGAAAAGGGGGGGTTTGGGATTACGGGGACTCACCCCGCAGCACCCAGCTGAGGGTGGCCCCGGTGATGGTGGAGGTGCCGTCCCCCACCCCCACGGCGTCCCAGCACTGGTACTGGAGGCCGTTGGAGCTGATGCTCTTGGGGTACCCCTGGAGCAGCAGCACCCGCGGGGGGGGGGGACACAGGTACCCCTGGGACCCCAAGGAATCCCAAATCCCCCCTGCAACCCACCCAAACTGCATTTGCCACCCCCAGGTCCCTCCAAAACACCCTCAGCCCCCCCAACCCTCCCCAACCTCATTAGTGCCCCCCCCCAGATCCTATTGGTTCCCCAGTTCTCCATTTTACCCCCCAAAACCCCGAATATCTCCCCAGGACCCTACCAACCCACCCCCAGGACTCCCCGAAGCCCCATTAGCCCCCCCAGGAGACCCCCAATAGCCCAATAACAACCCCCAAGCACCAAGACCCTCCCCCAGACCCAAATACCTCCCTCAAGACACCCCCAGAACCCCAATATCTGCCCCAGAACCCCCTCCAGGATGTCCCCAATACCCCCCCCCCTCGGACACCAATACCTCCCAAAAGACCCCCCCCGAGGACCCCAATAACCCTCCCAAACCCCTCCAGGATCCCCCCCCCCCCCCGACTCCATTACACTCCCTCTAGGACCCAAATAACCCCCCCAGGGCCGCAATAACCTCCACAACTCCCACAGAACCCCAATAACACCCCCCCCAATAATCCCCCCAGGTCCCCAATCCCCCCTCACGGCACAGGCAGGAGTGTGGGCAGGTGCTGGGGGGGGACAATGTGCTGGAGCCCCCCCGGGGGTCCCCCTGGCCCCCACAGGGCCTACTTCCTGCCGACAGTCTGCCAGGGCTCTATGGTCTGCAGTGAGGTGGCCTAGGCAGGAGGTCCTCCAGCTCTCTGGGGTCTGCACTGAGGGATGTTCCATGCAGAGATTTGGTTCACCCAGCAAGTGGGAATTCCTCCTTTTAAAACACTCGCTTTGTTCTGGATGGCTGAAGGAATTTGTCTCCTGCAAAGGTGGCACCAGAACCAGCACCAGCCCCAGAGCCATCACTAGAGGTGGTGTCCCCGGCCTAGCAGTGGGTGAGTGCAGGGGCTGGGGCCGATTTCCCTGGAGGGGGTGGTGGGATCGCCGGGGAAGGGGAAGCTTTGGTTTAAACACCCAAACTTTTTCATGGTTCTGATTTTTTTTTCCAAATAAGGTTTGTTGTCACAGTTGGGGCTGTTCAGACGTTCTGATGTGTGACTGTGCTTGTCCTTTTACCTTGAACTTGGTGGGTTTTGCTGTCTGTAAGGGTCTGTTGTGTCTGCGGGGTTTATCTGTCAGGTTACCCCAGGGAAGTGAATTTTAGCCCTTTATTTTTACTACAAGTGTGAAAGCAGTGACGCATTTAATATTTTCTGCTCTCTGTGGTGATTTGGGTTGGGTGGTTCAATCTGATGAAACCCCTCAGAGTGGTGCTTCAGAGGGTGCCAGTCACCAGAGCCAAGAGGTGCTGATCACAAACCGGCATTAAGCCCGAGGGCGAGAGCTGGCCCAGGCGGGCTCTTGCCTTCTGGCTGTGGGACAGTTTTTCCCAGCTCGGCAGTGCTGGGAGAGATGTGGGGGGGTGAGCAGGGGGGTGTGCTGGAGCCCAGCCCCTTTGCAGAGCCCTGCTGCTCCTCTGGCTTTCTGGACAAAGTTCAGTTTCTGAGCTGAGCTTCTAATTTGCACCTTTCCCAAAAGACAAATCCTGTTTGTTTCAAGTTGGAACGACCTGCTCCGCTTTCAGAAAAGTATCTCTTGACATCTGCAGGCAGAGCAGAAATCTCACACAATGAAGGTACAAGATGTAATTGAAAAGTAATTAAAGGACAAGTTTCTGTGTGCTGGGATCCTGGGAGTGCTTCTGGTTGGGAAATCCGGCAGCACCACTTGCTCTGAGCCTGCAAACAGCGGGCAGAGCTCCTGCCGTGGGTGGCACTGCTTCAGCCTCCCCCGTCAGCTGCTCCTTCACCTCCACGTCTCTGCTCTGCACCAGCTCTGCAGAAAATAGTCGCTTTTCACTGCCTGTGGCTGTGGATTGCTGTAAACGTGATGTAACTGGTTGCCACCGTGTTTCTTTTCAAGCTTGTCCCGCCCGATGTGCTGTCAGTCTGCAGATCGTCACCTCGTTCCTAGGTGAGTGTTGGGGCTTCTCCTGGGGTCCCCTGTGCATCTTCTTAAATGTTGACAAAATGCCTGTGTGGAAATAGAATTAATCATCAGAATAATTGATAAGGAAGAATTAATCAATATTTAAACAAAATAAGTCTCCTGTTCAGAACACCTGTGTAGTTCATCTTGCCTGTTTTTTCTTCCTGTCACCTTCAAGCTCCTGTTCAGTTCTGCTGTGCCCTGCATCTCTGCTTGTTCTCATCCCCATTTCATGTAGCCAGGCAGACCGACTTCCTCCTTTTCCCTGGTTTTCTCCCTGTGAAATCTGTTTTCTGTAACTGCCTGGTCTTCATGGAAACACATTTAAAAACTGCTCTCGCAGGTTCCCCCCTTTCAGGAGGTGCCTGTGGCTGCAGGGATGCCGTGTGAAGCAGGTGGGACAGGGCTGGCGTCTGCTCCGGGTCGGGGTTTGCACCCCTCGGGTGCTGCGGAGAGGCAGGGTGCTGCGGGCTCGTGGCGGTAGCTCGGGTTCGGAGCAGAACGTGGTCTTTGGGGAAAACGTGAGTTTTCCTGAAGTGACTCCCTGTCCCTAAGGCTGGCTGGTGGCCTGCAGCCGGCGTGTGCCCTGTGCTGGGGAGCTGGCCGGGGGGCTGTCAGGGGAGCCGAGAGGTCTGACAGCACCTTCCTGGGGCGCTGGCTGGGACAGGCTGGGGAGGGCTTGAGCTTTGTGTGTGGTGGGCAGGGGAGGCCATGCAGAAGGTGGAGCCGGCTCGTCTCTGATCGACCTTTTGAGGCAATTCCTGTTGGGGATTGAGGTTTTAAGACAGTTAACTGAAATCTTGCTTTATAAGTTATTGCTGCTCGATACGAAAAATGCAACACCTCAGAATGGCAGTGCTCAGAGGGGGACTGCATCTGGATCCAGGGGATGCTCCTCTGTCCTTAGAACTTAAGGAAGGAAGCTTGCAGGTGTCAGTAGTGCTGCTGCTGAGGGGATTGGGTTTTCCAGAGCTGGGGAGCAGATTCTTACCCTGTCTATACTGCGTCTGCACTGTGAAAGCTTGTGCACAGTAATGCCTTGCTGTCTGTGCCTTCTGTTTCAGAGCTCTGCTGTCAGTTCTTTCATACCCTGCTCTGGTTACTGTTGTCATGGTCCTGTTTTCCTTCATCCTTCACTGACCTTGCTGAGCAGCAGGCATCTGAAGGTGGAGATGAAAATGTGATGGATCAGGAGAGGCAGCAGCACCACTGGCAGTGAAAGAGTTTGTCAGGTGTTCAGTGTCACAGGAGAAGCAGCTGAGAGGTTTCAGAATGGTGATCTGTTTGAGGAGGGGTCACACAGGGTCACCAGGACATCATGAAGTTTAATTTTGTGTTATAAAGGGATTTTCCACTCTAAACCTCGGGCAAGTAGCAGTTATTTCTTGGTATATTAAAAGCAGTTAGAATTTCCTCTACTACTTCTGTCATTCCCAGGTGTTGAACTGGCAGCTGACAACCCCAGAGGTCTCGCTTCTGTCTCACCATCTGCCACCTCACACCACTGTTCCTGTGTGGTTCGGCTGTGTGCATTGCTGAAGTGCCTGCACACATTCCTCTCTATCCCATTGTTTCCTACGGGAAAAATGGAATTGGGAACAGTCGCACTTGGGGGATTCCATCCTGGGCAGGCAACGGGATGTGCCTGAAAGTGTAGTTTGAGTGTGTGGGGAATTGTTGCAAGAACCAGAGTGTAGGGTTGGGGAGTCAAAATGTTTCAGCAGCAATGAAGAGAGAAGTATGCAAATGTTTCAGCTGCCAGCCTGCACACCCTGGGTGTGCATGTACTCGAATGCACGGCTGCATTGCCCCAGGCTGCAGAGGTCATTGTGTAGAAAAGCTCTTGGTTAGTGGAATAACTCTCTGTTGGAATAAATCTGCATCTTGGCAGCGGAATGGGATATTTACCCTGTGACACAGAGGTGCCTCTCGGGCAAAGCCAAATACTAAGAGATTTTTTTTAATGAATGTTCATTCTCATTCTGATTTCATGCTGTCTGAACTGTTTTGTCGAATCCTGACTGTTCTCCCCAGCTGTCCATCACCCACTCTCATGTTTTGATGGCTCGTGTCACAGGCAGCCTGGTAAAAAGATCTTGGTTATTTTCTGTTTCCTTTTTTTCCCCTTTGAGAAGTCTCATGAACTTTTTGCAGCTGTCCTGACTCTCCTCCCCTGTCCTCACTGGCAGCAGTGTGGCAGTTAGAGCTGCCCCCCCCGGGAGGAGATGTGCTCTGCTGGCTGTTAAAGAGTTGGAAGCGCTGTGCTCTGTGCTCATCTCCAAAGCTTCTCTGTTCCCCCTGGGCAGTGGATTTAGTGTTCTGCCATTCCGAGTATTTGCTTTCGCTGCGGAAAACCTGGGCGCTATATAAAGAACTGCCCAAGAAATGGGGTAAGATTGTGGGGCGCTTCTGGTGTCACTTGGTTTTTAATGGTTTTACCTTGGCAGTTACACAGCAATTACATGAATACCCCTATTAGGAATTGTGTCTCTTGGGCTGAAATACAGAGGTTCTATGGCAGTGGTGCAAAGCCCTTCAAAATTCCAGGGAAAGCTGGGATTTTCAATGGGAAATTTTCTTTCTTCGAGGTCATAGTCATTATATATGTGCATAGATCTTTCTCTATGAACTTTAATGTATATTTTTATATATTTCAATGTTACTGCAAATTTTTCTCGTCTTAACTCTTTTTAATGACAGTTTGCAGTTTTCAGTATTTTGTAGAAAAAGATGACGTTTCTCTTGACCCCATCTATTGAATATTTGCGTGTTATAATTACACAAGTCTCTGGTTGAGTATTCATGCCATTTAACGTTACTCACTGAACGTACGTGCATCAGCTCTGAATTCAACCTTCATCCGTAGCGGGTGAATATCAGTTTCCCCAGTGGCCGATCCAGAGCCCTGCATTAAGGTCTCCCTCTGAACTGCGCTTTGGAGGAGGAGGGGGTTTGTGCCCCTCCTCTGAGGGGATGGGGAGCTGAGGGATATTTCACCCTTAAGGACCCTGAAGTTGAGCCAAAGAATGTCGACTGAGTTCAGAACACTGCTCGAGCCTTTGGAGCATCCTGGCTATATTCATTTAGGAAAAAGAGTATTTCAGTCGAGCAACCCTTAGGCTAGGTAAAAGGAGAGGATTAAAGGCTTTTCCTGCTCAAAATAGTGGTTGAAATGTCATTTTAAGTGTGGGTCTTAAGATGAGCTATGTCTGCATTGCTTTTCTTAACAGGACAGTAATTTTCAGTCTGTTCCCAGACTTAAAAAGTGCACAGGAATTCCCAGGAGTTTCATGGTGGAGGTGGAAGATCCCAATACAAAGGGCGCTATGCTGACAAAGACTGGAAGATATGCAATACCAATTATTAATGCGTGAGTATGGAATTAGTTGGTCTGACCAAAAAGCGAAGGAGAGAAGCCACGTGTCAGTGTCTGAGTGGCAATGCCACCAAGCTGGCCAGCATCTGTAATTATGGGGGAAGAAGCACTGTCATTGTATCTTAACCTTAAAATCTGTGATGATTTCTAATATTAAAATAGGACAGTGCTGCTGTTCACGCCCCTGAACGTTGGTTAAGCTTGTGGTATGCTAAGAATCCGTATTTCTGCAAAACATTTCAGTCGTGTTTACAGTGGCGTCATTCTTTTTGCAAGCTGCTTTTGCTTCTGTTTTATCTTGCTAAGGCTTCTTGCAGAATTTAACAAATAGCTGTTGGACTGAGATTCCCTCCCCCTCTGACATTTATCAGATCCCATGTGTGAAGCAGAGGGATGTTTTCCTGTTGCTGTAAACTAAGAAAATCCTGCTGTGTGCTGACAAGAGTGGCTGTTTTAAAATGCACTCGGTAGCAGCTCTGTTCTTCCGTCATGGATCTCCTTTTGCAGAAGCTCTAA
Source organism: Strix aluco (assembly GCF_031877795.1). Taxonomy (NCBI): domain Eukaryota; kingdom Metazoa; phylum Chordata; class Aves; order Strigiformes; family Strigidae; genus Strix; species Strix aluco. Next base: position 1,809,415 of record NC_133939.1, read on the forward strand.
CATAGACTTCTTCTTGCATTTATAAAACATAATTACACAGAGACTGACTTTATCCTGAGCCTGCAATTTACATTTCCCGTCTGGCAAAGGAGAGGTGGGATTTGTTTCACCTGCTTTCTAGCTGTCAGAAAATGATTTCTCTAGTCTGAGCTAATTTCTTAGTTGATCCAATGAATGGAAGAGTTCTGCAGAAGGAAAATTGTTCCCGCCTCCCTTTTCTAGTGCTCTGGCTATAGAAAAGTAGTTTAAACTAAATGCCTGTATTTTGAAGACTAATGTGGAGTGAGAATGCCACCTACTGTCTTCATTGGATAAAATCCAAAGCTTGGGAAAGTTCTCCTTTACCCATCTTTGACTTTTTTTCTTTTTCCTTCCCCATCCCCCCTCCAGGGAAGCTTATGCCAGAGGAAAGAAGAAAAAGCCTTCCTTTTTACCAAAGGAGCCATCCTCTTCCTCCTTTTCTTCAGACGACCCTATTCCAGAGGAGCTCTTATGTTGCATTTGTAAAGGAATCGTGGCCGATGCAGTTATTATTCCCTGCTGTCGAAACAGTTACTGTGACGACTGTAAGTTTTACTCCCATGTTTGTTAATTCAAAACATCACACCTGATCTTCTGAAAGCAGAAAGATCGTAAAATTCCTTTGTTACCAGCTCTGTTTAATACTTCAGTATACCCTGAATAGGAAAGGACTCTTCTTGTAGAAAGGAAAAAACAAAGGCAGAAGGCTTTTTTCCCTCTTTATGCATCTAGTTAAATCCTCTTTCCATGCAGAAGGATGAGTACAAGAAGAGTGCGTAATGCTGCAGCTGATTACAGTGTTAGTTAGCAAATGCATTGAGTTTGTGCACAGTCCTTTCTCTCATACAAAACTATAGAGCCAACGCTGGTGACTTACTGTGGTCTGCAGCAAATGGCTCGTTGGGCATTTAATCCACATTCTTCTCCACGGGAGAGTTGGTTAAAACCGTCAGAACTTGAACCTACTAATGGTTTTTGGAGATGTGTCTTATTCATGAACCTTGAGCTTGGGGACTTCTCACTGTGCTGGACAGTGGAGAACAGACTAGTCAGAACATCAAGACACGGCCTGCTCTACGTCTTCAAATGTTACAGTAGTGAAATATCAAAACTGGGCAGCTATTTCCTGCATACTAGAAATTTTTTACACTGCTGAGCATTTATAGCTTCATGCTCTCAATTCAGGACCATATTCACCCATTAACCATCTAAGGGCTTTTATAACTAATTAGAACCCCAACAATTTCCTTAGTTTAGCTAAAACCTATTTTGATGATTCTGATTATACCCAGGTATTAGAACGGCATTACTGGAACGTGAGGAACACACATGCCCACCATGTCATCAGGCAGGTGTTTCTCCCGATACTTTAGTTGCCAACAAGTGCCTACGCCAGGTAATGCAGTGACTTTTAGATAAACTGTTTGTAAGAAAAGTCTAGTCAGTCAATTAGCTGAAAGGGAAGAAAATATTAATTTACATCTGCTTATCAAGGCTGAATGGAATAAGGCTAAATTTACTTTGTAAATACATGACCTGTTGTTACAGAAGCTGACAACTCTTGAGAGACAAGCTGGCAAATTCAGGTCACACTTGTGTTTAACAGGATTGCCTCAGTTTAAATTCAGTGTTAACACCGGAGTGCTTTACACACAGATAGTCTGAGTTACCAGTCATTAACACCAGTGTTTAATGGGATGTGTTCATGCATCACAGAAGGGTTTGGCTTGGAAGGGACCTTAAAGCCCATCCAGTGCCACCCCCTGCCAGGGGTAGGGACACCTTCCACTAGCCCAGGTTGCCCAAAGCCCCGTCCAACCTGGCCCTGAACCCTTCCAGGGAGGGGGCAGCCACAGCTTCTCTGGGCAACCTGTGCCAGGGCCTCACCCCCCTCACAGGGAAGAATTTCTTCCTTACATCTAATCTGAATATATCCGTGTGTTGGTTTATTTTAGGATGGAGAGTATATACGGGAATACACAAGTAATTCTACTCTGTGGAGGCTTTTGTTCATCGAGCTACTGAAGGTTCATGTTACCTCTTTGTAAATGTTTTCCTGCCTCTAGGCTGTGAACAACTTCAAAAATGGAACTGGGTATGCACAGATGATCCATAAGCAGAGGCAGCGGCAGCAGCAGCAGCAGCCACCAGCACCTCCACCAGCACTCGTGGCTCTGACCACTCCTGCCGCGCTGGTGGCTGCCACGGAACGTCCTCAATCTTCCCCCCTGCCAATGCACGGCTTGTGGGAAGAGAAGGTAGGTTTTCTTCCACCATATGCAGTGATTCTCGTATTTTAGTAGAGCTTATTTTCCAACTGTTTGCACTGATTCACCAGGGCTATCAGGTTCCTGGACTGAGACAGCCAGCATTGCCGAGTCTTCTGGGCTACCAAGGACGATCGATACCCACAACTGGTAAGTAACCGTAACTTACAAATTTCTCTTAAAAAATTCTCTTCAGGTAAACTGAAAGGGATTTTTTTTCTCTCCCCATGCCAAAAGGTCATCCAGTGAGAGCCGGCAAAATTCGCTCGGCCAGTGGCAGACCAGACTGGGAAGTGTAAGTATGCTACAGAAATTCAATATGTTGGTGCTTGTAACCTGTTAAACGAGGCCGTAACACATAACGGACACAACAGCTGATTTATAAGGGAATAAGTATGCACAGATCGTTGTGGAGAATACATGTGGTAATTAATTTTTAAATGGCTTAATTTGAATTGGCCTTCACAAAGGGGATCTGTGCTCTCAGGAAGATTATTTAAAATAAAACTGCAGTACATGATTGAAAAGAGGACTCTGAAGAATGAAGTCTTTCTGAGGAAATCATAATTACATATATAAATGAAACATAATTAAAGGATCAGATGGAAAGGCACCCTCTTGATTATTGGCTGAATAGGGCTGAGGAGGTTGATTTCCCAATAGAAATCAGCGTCCAATATTCTTTTTTTAACACCTTAGTTAATACTGATTGAGCAAACTATTGGAAAAGGCAAGGCTGTTATTTTACTATTTAGTCATCTCAAGTAGCCAAGCTGCTTTCTCTTGGTTGGAGAGAGAGGAGTCTCTTTTGGTTTATTGCAGCGTCGTTAGTCCTTCCTTTTGGTATCTCTGTGTTATAGATCGATTGTAAGGGTGCATTGTGTGTATAAAATCTTAAAGATAAGTCAAAACAAAAACCAGGGTCCATCCCACAGATTGTCTAAAACCTCAAGTTCAGTAAGCAAAAACTAACAATTCAGGGCCAAGAACGGGCCAAAGACGTCACCATGAGGCAACAACCTAGGAAGCGTGTGCGGAAGATGTTAAAAGAAGTTTGAGAGAAGATGAGTTAATGTCTGTGCAGTACTTTGAAGATCAGAACTGTGAAGTATTAAGCGTGTCAAGGTGTGGCAGAAGAGCGCTTGGCACGTGTCTCTTTTAGCACGGGCAGCCTCAGCCACAGTTGCCCAACTGACTATAAGAAGGGGAGACTGAGGGATTTGTTGGGGGTGAGGATGTGGAAGGCAAGTATGAGGACCAAGAAATGAGAGTAGTCTCAAATGAACAAAAAGCGGGGAGAAAAATGCTTAAGTTGAGAACAAGAAGTGCTCGCCACCATGCTCCTCCTCCATTCACTTTCCTCTTTAAAATCAGGGCAGAGTGTAACAAGCAGTGACTGGTGTTTTGGGGTTTCTTTAGAAGCTCAAATCGAGGACGCCCGCACAGTGAATGTACCCAGAGGACTCAGGCCCCAGCACTACCAGCATCAACACCGCTCTCTGTGCCTGTGCCTCCACCTCCCTTGTATCCTCCACCACCCCCCGCACTTCCTCTTCCCCTGGGGGTACCACCACAACCATTTCTTCCTCAGTTTCCACCTGGGCAGCCTCCATCTGCTGGGTGCACTCTCCCTCCTCCAGGATATCCCCCAGCTCCTGCAGACACGTCACCAGCAGCGGTTCCAATGGCTCATTCAAATGCCATCCCAATGACACAAGCACCTCCTTTGGAGAATCATAGAAACACTGAGGTTGGGAAAAAACCTTTAAGATCATTGAGTCCAACCGTTAACCCAACACTGCCAAGTCCACCACTCAACCATGTCCCTCAGCAGCACATCTACCCGTGGATGGTGACTCAACCACCTCCTTGGGCAGCGTGTTCCAATGCTGACAACCCTTTCAGTGGAGAAATGTTCCCCAATAGCTGATCTAAACCTCCCCTGGTGCAACTGGAGGCCGCTGCTTCTCCTCCTATTGCTTGTTACTTGGGAAAAGAGACCAACACCCACCTTGCTACAACGTCCTTTCAGGGAGCTGTAGGGGGTGATGAGGTCTCCCCGCAGCCTCCTTCTCTCCAGGCTAAACACCCCCAGTTCCCTCAGCCGCTCCTCACAGGACTTGTTCTCTAGACCCTTCACCACCTTCGTTGCCCTTCTCTGAACGCGCTCCAGCCCCTCAGTGTCTGTCTTGTAGTGAGGGGCCCAAAACTGAACACGGTATTCGAGGAGCGGCCTCACCAGAGCCGAGAACAGGGGGACCGTCGCTCCCCTGGTCCTGCTGCAATTTCTGACACAGCAGGGTGTCTTTGGCCTCCCTTGTCTAGGGAGGAGTTTGACAGAGAACAACAAGACTTAAAGAAGAGTGGGGGTTTGGCCCAATGAAGTTGGGCTGTTTTTCATGTTTGTGTTTCGATGGCCTGTCGGACGGCAGTTACACTCGAGTGCATCTGACATCAGCAAAACTGACAGAGTGTTTTCTCCAATAGACTTTCTGGGTGCAGGTGGTAAACATGCAAAACTAAAACAAGACAAATGTCATCCTAAAACTTTCCCTAAGACTTGTAGGAATTCTAAACTGGGGTTGCTTAAATAGCATGTCCACCTTTGCATCTGCAAGCAGTATGCATGTTCTCACACTGGCCATGTTTTGTTTCTTGGTGTCTTTTTGTGATAAAGGTCAAGCTGTAATTGTAATAAAGGTCAAACTTATTTTAACAGGGAAAAGAAGAAGTCCAGACTCGATGAGTTTACAGATGGTTCAGGAGCGGATGGAATCTAAAAAGACTCCAAAGGAGCGCAGGGGTTCGTTTTCCAGGTAACTGCTTTACATGTCCTTAATGGAGGAGCAGGCTGGCTAGAGGAATCAGGAGGATCTCCACTGCCCTCTCCAGGTGGATGGGATGATTCCAGGGATTAGCAGGGAGAGGAGTTCTGTATGTAGGGTACTAGCTCAGCTATGGCAGAGATTACAGTTGACTGAGAGTTACAATTTGGCAGCAGTAGCTGAGGAGCAGGTGTCTCTTTCACTGAAGCTTCTCTGCAGTGACACCCTTCACCTCCTGACAGCTGTGAGGAGGCCAGAACCTGAAGAGGTCTAGTGCCTGGGTTTTCTGTGTCTCCCCGTTCTGAGTGTAAGCGTTACCTCAAAGCACTTGGGAGGAGATATGGGAGAGAAATTGTCTTCACCTCCTCTTTTGTTTATCTCCTGTGGGTACACGGGGAGACGTTAACCTGGACTGCAAACTGGTGGCTTTCCTAGGAATTTCATTGGAGCAGATGGAGAAGAGGAGCCAGGAGTCATGCGGCCTCATTCCGGAAGGCGTGCGCCTTGCTGTCTGCCAGCACTGGTGGTTTTGGGCCTCTGCCGAAACCCTGCTCGTGCTCCTTGATCTCTACTGGCTGCGCAGGCGGAGGAGCGCTGACTGTGACAGCGGCAGCCAGCGGGGAAGCTCCAGCGATGCTGATGAGGAGGGAGAGGAGGATGACTGCGAGGGCAAAGCAGACCCCAATGACACCTTGGCTCAAGCCAACCCTCGAGTGGGGACCCCCGCTGCATCTGCCAAGCCCTTCCCAAGAGCTCCTTTCTGACAGGGCTGCGTCCAGCCTAGGGATGGGGCAGCGCCTACGAACACCTGAGCACCCCCAAGAACAACATCACCAACCGCCTGCTGCTCGTGCCCCTGAGACCACCCCTCGAGCACGTCTTCCACCAGAGCTGGGCACCGTGGGGGATCCGCCAGCGAGGCACTCCTGCATCCCGGTGGAGCACCTGCCGGACAACGTGCTGTGCTTCCTCCTCTGCCCCGTGACGAGCTGAACAGAAGCCAGGTCCCCGCTTCCCACGCAGCCTCTGCATCTCCGTATAGCCTCTGCATCTCAAAATCCAATAAATGGGCTTGTTTTAAGAAATCCTGTGTCCGTGAGAATAGGGTATTCTCTGCCTGGCTTTCCTGAGCGCTTTGCAGCCTCTCCAGCCCAACAGCAAACCTGGGGCTCTGCGTGCGCTTGGCCCTGAACAAGCATTCTTGCCACATCCAGCAGAACAATCCAAACACTTGTCCTTTGCAGGCACACAGAAGGTGGTGGAAGGGAATTCTCTTGCTGGCTTTCCCGAGTGCCTTGCAGCCTGTCCAGCCCAACAGCAAATCTGGGTCTGTGCGCTTGCTTTGGCCCTGAACTGGTGTTACTGGCAGGGCTTTGGATTTTTCAGTCGTGGCTTAATATTCCAGTGATTATATTTAAAGAAGTCGATTATATAATTCAACTCAAATAAGTGTGTGTTTTGTTAAGAAACCCTATTTTTAAAATGTATTTCAGTTTTATAAAAACCCTGAATTACACATTTCTTATAGAAATACATCACTGGAAATCAGCTAGACAATAACCAATGTTTCTGGAATGTCAGTACACTCAAACTGATGGTCAGTCTGTAAAGAAAAAAATTCTTGAGGATTGTCCTGTGTTTGTTCTTCTGGGATACTACCCTTTTGGATCATTCTAGAGGCATTCCAAGAGATACCTGCACTGGGCCAAGGCAATGTAAGGAATCATCGGATTGCCTAATTACTCAATATGGTTGAATATCCTGTGTTCACAAATATCCCTTGTTTCTCACTGCCTCCCAGCTTCAGCTTCAGTGACAGAGAAATAAAACCCACCTCTGCTCTGAGGGTTGAATTTCTACTTCATAACTGTTGTAGTATACAAATGATTTTGATGTATATTAAGAATTAAGTTTGGGACCGAGTTTATGCACCTCTGACACATTGGCAGCTACCCAGCAAATACATCGAGTTGTGTTCACTCTTTTAGATGTCAGAGTAGACACTGAGGAGGAAACACATTTCTCAGATGTTTCTCTTTGACAAGGGGCAAGTGTTGGAAACACTGAAAGTTAAATCTTGATGCCCGGAACACAGTAGAGTTTTGGGTTTGAGTTCAGTGGAAAGAGAATGTGTCCCTGAAAGCAGTTAGCGGAGTGGCCAGGACAAGCAAATTTGTTTTGCTAACACAGTTCAGCAATGTTAGAAAACACTTTTCAAAAAGATTTAAACTTTCCTCTGGACAGGACCAATGAAGCTTCCTTCAGAGCCCATCAGCACCATTTGTTTACAATCAGCCAGAGGGACTGCTGTCTAGTGACAGGAGACACTGTCCAATCCTCGTGGAAATCAGCAGCACCTGCTGTGCGAGTGGGTAAGCAAAACCAACAAGGTGTCGTGAGAGCTCTTTTGCAGCAGCAGGTGTTTTATGTGAGTCAAATCAGAGTAGGAATAGCTTTCCTTGATGAGTCTTCAGTGTCTGTCCTCATCTGTAACTCCACGGGGCTGAGTAAAGTCCTTTACCTCAGCAATACTGCTGCCTGTAAATTCAAGTAATAAGACTCTGGGAATATCTCTGTGTGACCGTTTGAAAGAAATGAATTGTTTAATATTAAGCACTTGTTTCCAAACTGCCCAAAACTACGTCGAGGATAAGCAAAGCATATAACTGTCCTTCACCACTGTTGATTAAAGCTTAGATTATTTCAGCTGGTCAAAACAATTTGTCTTGCCATTGATATTCCCGTGGCAGAGACCAGAGCTCGTGTGCAGAAAGCAATTCCAGCATCATCCAGAAGGTTCCGTGTTCAGCACTTGGTACTCTGTGCTGGGCTCCCCGCAAACCATCAGGAAAGAAAGGGAAATTCAGCACTCTTCCTTCTCCTTTACCAGACTGCAATATTTTATTAAATTACATTGTGTGTAATTAAATTACACTGTGTGTAATTATTGAGCAAGTATGTCCTTGTTAAGTGCCTGTGGGAAGTAGATATTTCTGTGCCACCTGCACACACGCTTCAGCAAGCTGCAGGTTTCTACGGAGATACCTGCCTTTTCTGCTAGCCTAGGAGTGGAGTATTTAGCACCGGCTCGAGCAAATAGTGCAAAGAGGCTGTAGGTGTGTAGTCACTTAGGGATGTGCAATACCTAGGGTAAGTATGATTTACAAGTTTCTGGGAATCTTTGACCTGCAGAACTGAAGGAGCCATAAACAAGTGAGTATACTGGGACGTAAAACACTTCTGGCAGTTCTTAAAGTCATCTTGTCTCCACTTCTCATTTTCTGTTGCTTAGATTTACCTTGGAGACATATAGTAGGAATAATAACTAATCATCTGGTTTTTCTTCTTAATTCTAATTGACATGCAAACACTCACCACAAATTTTTCAGCTTTTCCCACCATTACAGCTAACAAAAAGCATCGCAGGCTTTTTCTTTTTTTTTCTCACTAGCATTGCTGATGGAAAAAGAAAGTTTGCTCCCCAGCTAATTACTTAGAGGCTTGTCCAGAATTATCTCCAGACTGCTGGAAGCTGGGAAGTTATATTCACCCTTAGAGAAGAAGAATGCAGAGATTAAATGGGATGTGAAAGAGTTTCAGTGATTTTTAAAGAAGCGTACTTAACAAATCTTGGATTTGGGTTTGATAGTATGGCAATGCGTGTGCATTATACTGGGGGAGGTGAAAAGCTGCCTGTCTCTGATGGGATGGAGGTGCAGAGGTGTATATCAGCGAAAAGGGAGTGTGCATTGTAACAGACACAGTGGTGACCCACAGGATTGATTTCAGGGCACTGGTGTATGTGCTTGGAATTCTAAATTACATAACTGGCTTAGAAACCTGAAGTCAATAATCTGCTGAAAATTACTTTATTTATCACCTGTGCACCTGATGAAAGCATGTGTTTCCAAAGGAAGATTATTGGGTTTGTTTTTTAAACACAGAGTACAGTCAGTTGTAATGAGCATGTGCACACCAAACAGCTAATTTAATTAAGCTTCTGTAAGCATAACGCAGGATGAATTCAAGGACAGTCAGCATTACCTCTGGCTGATTTCAGATATGTTGCACAAGTTAAAAGGACTTGATGTTTTCAATAGCAAGATGTCTCAGGCCACAGTTTCAGCGCTGCTACTGCAAAAAGGTAGTATCTGTCTTCTCCTCTCTGCTTTCCAAGCTGGCCTTTCATCTTAGTCTTTTGCTTTCTGCCACTACAAGCATTTGTGCAGCTGTGTCATGGAAGGGATAAGGGAGTTAATCTAGATAAAAAATAATCTAGCATTGCCTAATTTCAGAAAGCTTTATCTTATTCATTTGTCTTTTTTAATGACAGCAAGACCTTAGAAAGGCATTGTCAAATGCAAGAATGTTCTTGCCCTAAGTTTAGACATGCATGCTGCCTCTTACACCAAAGGCACTGGATTTTGGCTCTTTCTGAAAGCAAAGCAGATTCCTTGCTATGTTCTAGGGCATTTGCATGACATTGTATTGGGAAAACTATTGCTTAAATCATCAGTTGGCTTCCCATCCTAGTTTACTTCATATTATGTTGGTTCGTTAGCAGTTGGCTTTTTCTCCTACCAGAGTTTCTAAAAGATTCAACACATCAACACTGCAACTGCTCCAAATTACACTTCCTAGTAGGCAGCTCGGTTTCCTTTGACACGGAGCGACCGCACACTGCCGTCAGTCCGTGCTGGCGGGATTCCTTCCAGAAGGAACTGGCTGTGTCGGCGTGTGTGCGTGGCCCTGGTGCTGTATGTGGTGTGCACTTCCCAGCAGCTGTGCTGTAGTTTATGCCTGAGATCTGAGAATCTCGTGAGATTTTCTATAGAGTTAGTCTGGGTTTAATTCATATCATAGTCTGAGCTCTTTCAGCTGCTTTATACTAATTTCACCCAGAAAACAAGGTAACATAACGTGAATCCACCCGACACTGCAGCGACAGGGACAGGTTTATAGTTGAAATCAGCATTACAAAAAGACTTCCAGGCACATTTTGTACAGACTTCCTGGTCATGTCAGTGTGTACATGGATCAGACCTGCTGCCGTGCAGATCGCTGCTCCCACTCTCCATTTGTGCAGTGCTTTGGAAGCCGCTGCATTTTTTTGCTGTTAGAAAGTCGTGAGTGTCATGGTTCACCCAATCGGTATTTCAGAGCTGTTGAACAATGTCACTGAGCTCTGGGGGAATTGAGTGGATGTTTGAGCAGTCGCCTCCCCCAAAACTGCAGAACCTGCAGCAGGTGAATTGCTGTGGCAACAAAGGAAAAACATTCCGTCTGATGTTATGTAAATCACTGGAGTCAGGAATAACCCTGACTGACTAAAGCCACAGCAAACACGGCCATTTACACCAACAGAGACAAGATTGATCCTCTAATCTTGCAGTCCATGGACTAAATTAAGATGAACCTTAAATGATGTAGCTAATGAGAAATATCACTTAAGTGTTTCTTTCAATTCTAAAAGAACAGTCAGTTGTATCTGCTTTATTGCTTGGTTTGCATCCTTTAACTTGCACTGTAAATTAAAAACTTTTTAAAAATTCTATTGAAATCCTTTTTTTTCCTCCTAGGATGCCGTCTGTTTGTCACTGTGTGCATTGTAAATAAGTTCTCTACTACATGTTTGGCTGTTGCTCCAAAACAGAAAGTACACGCTGTGTGTTTCAGTTAAAAGAAGCCCTGTAGCAACACGTGAGTCACAGGCAGAGGCCAAGTGTGTCGTTATTCTGTGGGAACAGCAGTTGAGTCACCAACAGCTAAGGACAGTGGGCAATGGAACATGAAGTGTGTCGTGTCAGCTCACTGTCGGTGCAGTCTGGGCACACTTTGCCTTAGACAGTGCTGTGAAATTGCAGGGAAGTGGCTGATCTGTGGAGAAAGTAGAAGGTTGCCTAATGGCACGTAGCAATTTTAAGACCGATTTGATGCTTTTGCCATAATAACCCAAAGACTTCAGAAAACAGCTTTGGTGTTCAATTCTTTCCTTGCTTTGAGACAAACGGAAGTTTTTTCTGGGCTTCCAGCGCATTTTACTTTGAAACAAAAGAAATTCAAATCCAAAAGAGACTTAGTCTGGTATACTTTTCTTTCTTACGAAGTCTATCCCTTATGCAAACAGCTCGCGTGAGAAGCATGTTCTATGAGAGTTGGGGCTTCAAAAATTACACTGGAGAAGTGGCAAATCTCCAAAACAATGTTTTGTACATGAGCAGCCTCAAAAATACTGAGCTCAGGGTTCTGACTCTGTGCTGCAGCTGTTAAGCATCTTTCTGAACTCAGGCCTGCAGAGCCAGCATGCCTGGAGCAGGAGAAGGAAAGGTGCAGCACGGGCAGTTGCACAGAGAATGAAACTGGTGAGTTTGGAGAAAGAAGAGAGAGAAAGGTGGTCAACAAGTTGAAGGGGAAGAGTAGCAGAGTGCTTATTTTGCAAGCTAAGAAGATGTGTTATTTGCGAACCGTGTGTATTATCTACAAATCTGGGAAAATATGGAAATTGAGGGAAAAAGTAGTGATATTATGTACTTTAACAGGTCACAAAAAAGTGGTTGAAAGTGCTGACAGAACATCTATTTTTAAAACCATGATTTTTAAAAGTATTAATATTAGCATAGAGATTGGTGGAGCATGGAGCATGTTTATCTGCTTGCCACTTGTCTAAAGTAGCATACTCTAAAAAACAATAACATATTTCTCTCAAGTTTCTAACTGGTGTAAAAATGTATTTGAGCATGATTACCGTTTAAAACAGAAAAAAAAAAAAACAACTGCAAGGTGCATTTGCTGTTCTGTTTAGGGGAAGCAGAAAGAAAAATAACCTCAGCCATGTTCCTTGCTGTTCTTCCACTGGAATATAGAATGCTATGGTGCAACAGTAGATAATTATGAAAGTGGCATTTGATAGTGCCACCTATTGCTAGAAAAGCAGAACTAAAATGAGTATCTTTTTATGTGCATGTCTAAATTCAGCAGAAAAATGAAGGGTACCTGTTCATCTTTTGATTATTGCAAGGTCATTTTAGCTATGGGGATATCAGTTTGACCTTGGTTCTATGGCTACATTTTTAAAAAGTTGATTTATCGTACAGTAGCACTGGAGATGGTGCAGTAGCCTCAGAGATCCAGAAAGCTGGCAACTATCGGCATGTGGTTGAATGCCAGTGGCTGTATTTCGGCTAAGCCTATTAAGCCTGATTATCCCTCCCCCCTCTCACTGATGACATTAAAGTTCATGTAATGCACTAGAAGACTGATCCTAATAGCCTAAAACTGCTTCAGATTTAGTGAAACACTGAAAATTAGTTTTCTGTAGTGTTTGAGCTTTATGTTAAATGTGAAGGCAATAAAATATTTTCAACATGCACCCAAAAATTCTATGAAAAGTAACTTGCTAATGACGAAAATCCTTTGAAGACAAAGACTTAATGATCTGGATGCATCCTAATACTTCGTCTCCTTTATCAGGTCTTTCAGTTAGCAAGCATGAAACCTGATTTCTCCACCTGCCCTTTGAAAGATGATATTTGTTTTATTATACAAGTCTAACTAATGATAATGGTAAGAAAAATGAAAGATTTATAGGGGCAGCCTGAGATCAGTTTTAAGTTTTAATTGTGGTTCTCAGCATTACAGATCCTTCTTACTGCCTCAGTGCTGTTGTTCATCTCTACCAGAGAAACACCCTATCCTAAAAAAAATGCACATTTTGGGCTTGTAATATATAAGGGAAAGAAAAGATGTCTCCTCTGCGTTGTTTTCCTCACGAAGCATCTGGATGGCAAGGTAAGAGCAGGAAAAGATGGAACAGCTCGGGAGTAATTTGTTCTTCCTCGGGTCCAGGCAGGTACCTCTCGGGAGTTTACTGCTGCTTCACAAAGCTAACATTCTTTGGCTGAAGCTGTCCTCCGTCCTCAAAGACAGACAAGTCTCCTGTTACCCCCGCTGAGCTCTGAAGAACTAGATTGCTGCAAAGCGTCAGGGAATCGGAGGAAGCAGCTCTCGAGTCTACAGGCATCTGTAGATTGAGAGAAGGTTCAGAAGGAGAAATAAAGGATGACCGACCCATCTGCTGACCAGAGAAATGATGTGGAGAAATCTGACCTCACCATCCTAGGTAAGTTCAGGGCTGAAATCTAATTTAGCCAAATGGAAAGTCTGGTTTTATTGACTTTTTAATTTATTTTTTTTTCCCCTTCAAATGGTATCTAACTTTCTTTTCTCCTAGTTGCATCTTGGACCTGAATTTGAGGTCACTTGTGTTCTTTGTCCCTTTCTCCACTGATCCAGGATATACTTTCTCTTCCAAAACCTCTTTGAATGTTTGGGGGGTCTTTTCCCCTGTATATTTGGGGTTAGCCCCTCTGTCTTTGTCGTTCTGAATGCTGTGACAGCCAAAACCAGCACAAACCCTTTAGCAACTACATTTTGCAGTATGCAGAAGAGGAGGGATGTAGCTGCCTAACGGTTTAGTTCCTGGATGGATTTTGTATGCTCTCTCTTCTTGAATCTCCATGCTGAATCTCTTCTGCAGTCTCTGTTCCATCACATTTAATCTTCTCTTTTGTGTTTGTAGCACTGGTCCACCTGTTTTGCTGTTCTCTTCTTCATTCACCTGCCTGTCATCTATCCACAGAATCAGAGCACCTGAGCAAAGCCAACGAAGTTTCGATTCTTGGCGCAAAGTTTAAATGCCCTTTATAATTTCCCCTAATGCAGATCCTGTTGATGTAAAAAGGAAAATCATTTTCAACAGTTAAATGATATATTGTTATAGGAGTCTGCCCTCTTCTAACGAAGTTTGATGTTTAGAAAAAGTTCCATACGAAATGTATGAGCAAAGGCACCTGGAATCGTGGCCAGCAGAGGGCACTTCAGCTTGAAAATGAGAATAGTGCTGAAAGCTCTAGCCCAAACACCTTTAAACTGGCTATCTTTGTTTAAAAACGGAGTAATTTTTTTTTAAATGTTAATGAGAATCATTTAGACAAGGGGTCTTTGCATTGTGATTGGTGTTTTGTTGGCACTGTCTTCTACAAACTATGTATCTGCGGCCAAACACCCTTGTACCATGGAAGAATCTGGGAACGGAAGGAGAAAAAACACTCCCCATATAGTTTCAGGTGTGACTTTACTGAAGGAAATTATACCTTCTGTGTGGCCTTGTATCACCTAAAATTGAACGCAATAGCGTATGTTAAAGCCATCCTTTGAAAACTTTTTCCCCAAAGTGGGTGCTTCTGATTTCTTTTTACTAGTGGTTTGATTCATTCTTTTAATTAAAAAGCAGCTGGAATTGGAGAGCACTGCAACCAATTAATTGGTTTTTGAGAATGGTGGTGTAAATGACAACAACAAACAGTAATTGAGTTCCCCTTTCAATCCAGTGCTGATATTGTTATCTTGCAATACAATGCTAACATGTTATTGTATCTGCCATTACTGCATTTAACAGTAGCTGACACATTTTATTAGGATAAGAAGGGCCTCCTGCACTTCCATTTGCCCTGGTGTAAATCAGAAGCCTTGAGTTGAAAAGATTTATTCTTCTGTAAGAACTTACTGGTGTAAATTAGGAAAGTCAAGCCTGACATGTGGTGATGTAGCAAACTATATTACAGGATATTTAGATTCTGTCTCCCACTGAAGAGCAGGATTCCGTTTTATCCTTGCTGTCGAATGCAGAATCACTTTTCCATTCATGAATTGAGCCTGAGCAGAGCGCTCTCAGTAGTGGCTGCTCCTCTGTTACTCCACACACAGAAGATATTAGGACAGCTGTTCACCCTTGTAAGGCAAACAACAAACAAACCACAAAACTTTCCTGTAAACAAATTGGTCTGTGATTAGTGGAATTAATGAAGCTTCACTGCCTGTAGATTTCTGTCCTTCATCCCTGATCCCCTCAGCAACCCTCCCACCAAAATGTAGGGTGTTTGGGACACTTTGTAGAACAGAGTGTCTGCTATCTGTAATGGAAGAAAACAAATCTACTAAAATCATGAAGGGACAAAAAGCAGCCATGAACTCTGTGGAGGTTTTTTAATCTGCTGTTTGCTGAAGGCGATTAGCATCGCATAATGCCTGTTTTTTTGTTCTGTGGATTGATTCTGTGTCTCTAAGCCATATCATCTTGTGGGTCTAAATGAATAAGGTAATACAGAGTTTGTTGCACTGACAATATTCTGGGATTGGGTTAATAGTCTGGGGAGGGTGAAAATATAACTTGGTTTGACCACAGTGTCAGGATTCTGAGGACCACAACAAGAAGAATACCGTGATTCACAGCTCTTTACATTAAATGGTCAAAATCCCAGTGTGCTTTGATCAGATCTGAAGAGAACGAGCCCTACAGCAGTGATCACCTTCCCTTCCCCTGCCCGGGCAGTTTGGAGGAAATGCTTCCCCTCCCAAGGCCACTCCTGCCTGTGAAAGGAGAGGGAACAATTCCCATGGCAGGCACCTGGCTATTTATCACTGTGTCAGAAATCAAGCTGTTTCAAGACGTTTAGATGTTGTTTCCTGTTGTCATCTCTAGTGATAAAGTATCGTATATTGTTATCACTCTTTGCACTTTTGACGAGCTCTGTCTTACTATCCTTTACAAGTCATGTCTACTGATGACTTCTCTTTTGCTAGTATGTTTATAGCGATGTTCAGTGTCTGCACTACTCATAGCTAAGCCTAGCTAAGAAAAGGCCCTAGTTTTGCATAATCTCAGCCCTGGAATCTTTCAGATCGGTGAGGTGAAACCTAATTTGTGACCCTGAGTAGGTGGACTGGACTTTGCATCCTGGCTTTAAGTTGTGAGGAACGCAGGGCTTGGGAAGTTGTGTCGTTCTAAGCTTGTTTTTTGTGTGTACAGACTTCTGGGACACGGCTGGGCAGGAGAGGTTCCAGAGCACCCATGCACCTATTACCATAAGGGTCCTGCTTGTGTCACGGTAAGGGTAGTGTCACAGCTGTGATCTGGGGGAGTTTGACAAATAACAGTCCCAGCTGACACTTCTCCTGTATAGTACTTTTTATGATTACTCTGCCTTGTATTTCTTGTCTCTTCCAGTGATATCTTCTTTCAGTATATCCAGTATATCTTCTTTCAACATCTCAGGATTCTGACCTGGCTGAGAAGGAATGTCATACATCTGTTAGGTCCAGATGAGTTCTTGAGTATTAGTCTTTCAGGGCTGTATTTTGCCAGATGAATAGCTGGGTCCTCTACTGACCTTGCATGCTGTCTTACAGGTTCTTTTCTTTGTTTTGCTAGCAATTAAAAATACTGATTTGATCCATTTAAATTTTATTCAAGCGATGTCCTTCCAACTCTATCCTTACCCCACTGCCCATTTCCCCCAGCAAGAACTCAAAAGCTGATTGGAGCAGTACCTAGATAAAAATTGCAGGATGTCTTGATGGAAAAGGAGCATAACCTGTTATGTGGCTCCCCTCCCCCATACAGTCAGTAACTGCCTTTGTATTGGTAATTCGGCCTGCAGGGTTCTGTGGTACTTCTCTGGGCTACAGTGTCTAAACAGACCTGCTGGCAAAGCTGTTCACCTTCCTCTGCGGATCACTGGATGATTCCCTCCTCTCAGGAACTCATTATTGTTGTCATCTGGGTTGTGGTCTGTCTCCTGCATGCTGTCAGAGTGCATAATGCTTTCTGCTCAGCATCAGCGAGAGAACACATACCCTCAGGACCAGCCTCCTGCTGTTCTCCATCAGTACAGTGTCAGACATGGGCTTCCTTGCTGGCATTCATGGTAGAAATCATGGCAGCTATGACGAGGTGTGTCCACCTGAAGAAGGTGTCTGGGCTCCCACTGCAGTCTAGGGAAGTTCATTTGGTTCAGGGGTGTGGTTTGGGGCATGATAGATCTTGCCTAATAAAAGCCTTTCCTGTAGGATGTGTCAAGCCAGCCTTGAATGCACGGATCGCACGGACTGTGCCGGAGGACTGAGGCATATGGATGTGGTGTTACAGCCGTATTGTAGACAGAACCTGTGTGTAGGTGAATTCTTAGTGTTCTATGTGTGAGTGGACACTGCTCAGGAGAGTCCTGTGCCTTGTCTTTGTTTGCTGTGTTCCACCCAGACTAGGAAATGAAGAGGCCCAGTCTGCAGAACAGTTAATCCAGCTTCTCCCAAAGAGGTAGGGAGCGGCTGCCTGGGCAGGGCTCACGGGCCAGCGTCTGGAGTGTGAACTACTTCAGCTGTGGCTTCTGTGGGAACAGGGGGATCATCTGGACTCATCCTCCTGTGCCAGCATACAGGCTGGCTGGCTATCAAAACTTTGAGCTGTTACTGCATGCTGCTTCAAGGCAAAGCTTGCCAGGAGAGCTAAGCCACTCTTGGGCCTGCAGGGAAGGGTCCTGCCCAGATGCTTTAATGGTACCTACTGGAGAAAACAAACACCAAATCACTTTTTTTATAAAGCTTTGAGCTTGCATCCTTCCTGCCCTTTTGTTAGCAGGCAGCCCAGTGACTGTCCAGTGCCAGTCCAGCTGCCAGCCCTCCCCATTGCTTCCACAGCCCAGGCACTGCTGCCTCTCTGTCCACACCATCGTCTCTGCTGCAGAGGTTCATTGGGCCCCCTTCCCCGTTCTGTTACAGAGCAGCCAGATCCAGCAGACTTCTGAACACGGGGGATTTCTCCTTTCAGGTCCACGAGAGCTGAACCCGGTGGACTCTCACACCCCGGAGGCTTCTCCTGTCCCAGTTTGATGGATGTGGCTGCTGCTGTTCCCATGTTCTGCTGCGTCCAAAGAGCGCGTAAACAAACACACACACAGAGTTACACAATTAATGTGAACGGCAAAACAGATTGACACAGGCAGAGCGATGCCTTTACCAGCGCCCATGTACTCATAACCACCGCTTACATAAACATGAGCACAGGCCAGTCCTTTTCTGCCTTTCCAGATGATCAGGATTGGGTGTTTACTAGCGAAACATAAACACACCTTCACTCCCTCGATTCATAAGCACAGCACGTGCAGAGATTCCTCAACTAACGGAATGGAAATTAAGTCCATGTAATATCCATGGCTGGATGTCAAGCTCCTTACCCAGTCATCGGGGCAAACCGTGGGTCTTTCCAGATCTGTGTCTCCTGTGTCATGAGAGAGTCCAGTTTCAAGTTCACTGGTGCATTGTGCGCGCGCACACACACACACACACACACACACGGGTCCCACCAGTAGCCGGCGTAAGACACTTTGCGTTTCCAACTGCTGTCCCCAAGACCTTTCACCCCCCTCTTCCACCGCACCCTCACCCTCCCCTCTGACCAGCCCTTCGGAGTGACTCTTTCCCTTTGTGCCCGACCTGGCTGCCTGCAGCCTCATTTTGCAGGTGCCGGGCATGGAATCTTTGCCTTGCACAGGAGACTGAATTGGACTGCAGCATGGTGAAAACCAGCAACTTTATTTCCAGAACTGGAATGCTCAACTGGAGCGTTTGTGTGTGTGGGCAGGACCGAGCAGCCTTTGACACTGAGGCTGCCTTTGGATCAGCAGGCAGTACCCCAGCAGATGGTCGCGGTGCGCTGCAGCTTGAGCTGGGTCCTGCTCATGCTGCTGCCGGAGCCTCTTTCCCCCACAGGCCCTGCAGGAGCTCCTGCAGCAGCTTAAAGAATTGCGCCAGCTTCTGGCGTGGAAATGGACAGGGCGTAGAGCTGCCCGCTTGCGTTGTTGGCCTCGGCTTCTGAAAGGGTGTTGATGTGAAGACTGGCCGTGGCGTTGGAGGAGCCGTTGCTGCTGGGTGCAGCCCCATCTGCACCAAGATCCAATCATAAAAGTGCTGAGTGGAGGTGTAGACTCCGGGCCGTTTTGCTCTTGCGCAGCCTTTCCCCCAGCTGGTCACCCCAACAAGCCAGAAGTGGTCAGCATTCTTATCTTTGCAGACGAGAGGACCACCGCTGTCACCCTGCAGCAGAAGAGAGAGGGAGGGTTCAGGTGGTGTCGGGTGGCCACTGGCAGCACTAGGGGTGGCTCCCTGGCTCTCTGCCAGCACGGGCCAGGGCTGTATGTGCTGCACAGAGAGGCTCTGCTCAGTGCTGAGGCCTGCAGCACCTTGTCAGGGAGAGGGTAGTAAGCCTGTGGGGTAGGGCTCTCTCTCATCTCGGCACAGCGATGCTGGTTGTGTGCAAGAGGGATGTTTTGGGATGGGGATCTGGACCTCGGGGCTGCCAGGAGCGCTGGATGGGCTTTCTGGGCAGAGTCCCGGGACAAGTGGGACCCTGGGCAAGGGCCTGCAGCTGGGGAAGGGGAGGTGAGCCCCACCAGCGGTGGGGACCCAGCGGTGGGAGGGCGACTTGCCAGGCAAAGCCCGTGCCAGGGTGTGTCTGGGCGGCCGTGCCGGGGCTGCCTGTGCCGCTGGGCGCTGCCTTGTCGCAGGCTCCTACCTGGCAGGTGTCGATGCCGCCCTGCGGATAGCCAGCGCACAGGTTGTGGGGGTGGACGGCCCCTGCGTACCACCGGCTGCTGTTGCAGAGTTTGACGCTGATGAGGTGGACCTTGGCCTCCTGCAGGACATCCGTTGATCCTCCGGCTGTGGGCACAGAAAGGAATTAACACCCAGCAGCTCGTTGCCAGGTCTCCTGCCCTGTCTGGGTGAGCCCTTCCCTGGGGCTTGGCTTTGCACCGGCGTTGCCCTTCTGTCTGGCCATGGGCCCTGGGCCAGGCCCATCTCTCTATGGGCACACAACCCCGCAGCCGCACTCTGGCTCTCAGCCCTGCTGTCAGGAAGCCAAGCCCACCTCCCCCGTGTGCCGAGCTCGCACTCGGGAAACGAGCACTTTTGGGAACTCACCTCTTGCCGTCGTGGACCCCCAGCCACTAACGTAGCAGGTCGTCAGCTCGGACACTCGCAGGGAGGCGTCGGGCACGCAGGCGAGCTGTACGTAGTAGCTGCACTGGACAGGCTGGTCCAACTCCAGCAGCGCAATGTCATTCTCCTCCGAGATACTACTGTAGTGTTCGTGAACCAGAAGCCGTTTAATGTTGCGCACTTGGGCCTCCGGGCCCAGATGAGTCAACTGGGTGGCCCCGATCACCACGCGCCACATGCTGATGTGCCTGGAAGGCAGATGGGGAGAGGGCTCAGAGGGAGAGGAGCCACATGCTGCAGCAGCCCAGCAGTTCCCTGTCATCTGCTTCACACGGGCGAGAGGAAAGCACACTACAGAAGCTGCGACTGCCCCTGCATGCCTTGGGCTCATGGCGTGTCGAGCTGGAGGCTGTAGGAAGCCGTGGCAGGAGCCCAGCCCTCTCCTGAGCAGCCTCTCAGCCAGGCTCTGCAGTGCCCAGGCACTGGGCGTACCGCAAGAAAAGGGGACGGGAGTAGCACGTGATGCTGTGGACGGGGCACCTGCGAGTGCTGGGGGGATATCCCTGTTCCTGGCCCTCCTTACCTGGCCTTGATGAAGCAGTGGGCTGCTGTGAGGACCCACTGTGGGCTGATGAGGGACCCTCCGCATATGTGCCCCGTGCCTGCTGCGTAGGGATCCTGGATGCTCACGATCCAGGGCCAGGCCCCTGGCTGGGCGTCTGTGCCTCCCACGACACGCGAGGTGCCGGAGTGAGCAGCCATGGGCCGCAGCCCGCAGGTCCCCCTGTAACCAGAAACTCATCACCGTCCTGCTCGACGGCTGGCTGCTGTCCCGGCTGAAGGTCAGCCGTCTGCCCTCCCCACGAGGTGCTGCATGGACAGTGAGGCCACGGAGCCCCGTGGGGTAGGCAGGCAGCCGCCCCCGTTTCTGCTTTAGCCCCGCAGGCGAGTTGTGCCAGCAGCCCGGGTGCTGCGAGGAGCCGAGGCTCCCGCGTGGGGCTGGGGAAGCCGTGGTGTGGCCACGGGGGACAAGCGGGCACCCTCCAGGGAACCCCATCAGGTTGCCCAAGCTCCCTCCCAGAGCCTCAGCCACTTACCCACAGCTGTCCCAGGCGCCGTGCGCAGGCCAGCACAGGGCCAGCAGGATGAGGAGCGGGAGCAAACGCATCGCTGCCAGCGGCATGTGCCAGCTGCCAGAACCAAGGGCTTGTCACCACCAGTGCAGCAGCTGACAGACTGCCCACAGGGCTCGCGGTGCCCGTGGTACCCTTGGCAACGGGGCTGATGTCACAGTGTCGCTGGTTCCGGGGGCTGGGCGCGGTTGTCTCTAGGGGCGGGGGGGGCCACAACATGGGGGTTTCCAAGCAGGAGGGGAGGCAGAAGCTGGGATCGGACACCCCCGACAGACCCCGCTGAATGCTCGGCTTGCGGGACGGGGTGTGCAGGCCCTGTGGCAGGCAGCAGCGTCGGCCCCCAGCACCGCCTGCCAACGGCGAGCAGGAAAAACCCAGTGTGGCACCACAGCCTCTTCGGGGAGTTCGCTGCCCCCTGCTCTCTGCAGCCCTTTGCCACCAGGTCCTTCCCAACAAACGTACACCAGAGAACGTGACTACTACAGGCAGTACGCACTTTTGGGTGTTGCAGAGCCGATCTGGTTACAGCCGCGGCAGGCAAGCAGTGATGTGCGAGTGCAATAAACCGAGCAGACCCAAGCAGTGTCAACTTTCCGGCACAGATGCAGCACTGTCCACACTGGCCATGTCAGCCCCAGCAACCCCCTCTGGCAGGCTTCCTGTCCTTGCTGTCTGTGCGCTCTATTGCTGTTCTGGGCCAGCACCGACAAGGGCGGTTGTGGCACCTGGTACCCGTGGCCGAGGACAGGCAACTGCAAGCCCTAAACAGAGAAGGCTGCTCCTGCTCTCAGCCCCACATGCCATTCTCCATGGCTTTGGTCAATCCGGGATCGGCCTCAGCTCGTCAGTCTCCCTTCTGCAGCTGTATGGCAGAGCCATGCTCACATGTGGGCGTGCAGGGCAGTCACGGGAGAGAAGCAGGAGCCAGCCACCTGCGTTGCCTTTGCCGAGCAGGGCTGGGTCCCTGGAGGTCGTGGCTTGAAGAGTGGCAGCCTCAAAGCTCACGAAAGGTGTGGGAGCTCCCTGCTGGCATCCTGGCTTGTGTGGATAGACATAAGGCACACAGCTGAGTGCCCAGCCTGGTCCCTAGAATGCCAGGGCAGGCTCCGTCTGAAAGTGGAACAGCTGCTCTCAGGGTCCTTGAGGTGTAGCACGGCTTCAGAGGCACCAGGGCTGGGCCCCAAACTGGACTCAAGGCCGCTTCGGTTTCTGAAAGTTGGCCTGAAGGTGGTGCCCCAGATCTGCTCAGAGCAGGCAGAAGGCGGCCTGAGAGAAGGCATCTTGTCTTCCGTGGATACTCTGCTCTTCCAGCACCAGATTTTGCACGTGGTTAAGGGAGAATGGTGTGGGAGATGGCCGCAGTTCACAGATAATTGAAGGAAGAGATGGGGTCATTTTAGGGAGAGGAATCTGGCAGGGACAGCAGTACCCAGGAAACAGCATGAGGAATGCCATGGAAGTCCAAGGTGACCTCGCTAAGAGCACCTGAAACACCAAATGTGTTCACAGATGGAGCAAACCTGGGAGCAAGGGGGAAAAACAACCAGGGGTGGGTCCCTTGTGTGAGAGGAGATAAGGGTGGAGAAAGAGAGGAGTCGGGGAAGATGAGGGGGATGTATAAGCACAGAAAATGGAGAGAAGGGGGGATCAAGGAGCTACTCACACGTGAGTTCCAAATCCTTTTCTGCGTGGCCCCACTCTGTACCCGGGGGGGGTGGTTCCAGAGGCCTGCCTGCTAGCAATGGCAGAAGGGAACACAGGTCAGAGGGACCCGTCAGTTGGAAACACCCCGTGTCTAGGGCCAGCTACGGGTGGCAGTGCTGCGTGCGTGTGCCATTCCCTGCTGAACTTGAAGCTGGCCTAGCTCCCGAGCAAGAGGAGAGAGAGACCCTTTCAGTCCTGTGGATGGCGTGTGCTTGCAGCCCCCCTGACTGATCAGCCCCAGCACCCCTGACAGACCTTACAAGAGGACCAGGCCTGCCAACCGCTGGCCACATTTCCACCTCCCAGAGTCATGAAGGACCTGGGGGTGCTCAAGCATGCACACCCTGAGCTGCTTCCCACCTAGACGTGTCCGTTCTGCACTGGCTGCACAAGGTCCTGCCTCTGAAGCTGCCAGGACCGTCCATCCCAACCCCCTCTTGCTGCGCTCCCGGCCCCTGGCACGTGATGGTGCTGCAGCTCCCAGCTCTGTTCCCACCCAGGGCTGTACCACACACCTCCAGCTGAGCTGGCATCTCTGGACACTGGGGCATGCCCTTTGCTTCTTCTGGACCATGGTTTGAAGGGAGCTGTTCTGGCTCTGGAGATGATGCTGTGTCACGGTCCCACCGTGACCAAGTCCGGGTTTCTGTCAAGAGGCCTCAGCTTGGACACCCAGCACCGAGCCCAGGCTGCACTGAGCTGCCCTCCGAGCAGGGCTGGTCATCTCCCCAGCCCACAGCTGGCTGCCCCAGCGCCCCGTTAGCCAGAGGGGTCACTGGGACAAAGCTGCAGGGTAGCTCTAGGGCTGAGCTGGGTTAGCTGGGGGTGGGGGGGGTCTGGTGGGCTTGGGACAGGGTTCCAGTGTGGAGCAACTGAAGGGGATGGAGCGGCAAGAGGCTGGGAGCAGTGGCAGCAGGAGGCTGAGGAGTGCTGTCCATGGGAGTATGTGTGTTGGTGTGCAGTCAGGGAGTGTGTGTGTGTGTGTGTGTGTGTGTGTGTGTGTGTGTGTGTGTGTGTGTTGGTGTGCAGTCAGGGTGTGCGTGTGTGTTTGTTGTCCCAAAACTGGGTTCTTTCACCTGGTGCGCAATCACCCCATCAACATGCTGATTGTTGCTTCCAGACAATTTTCGTTAGTATCGGCTCATGGGGCAGGGGCTGCATTAACCCCCCACCTCCCACTGCACAAATGACCGCTGGCAGAGGCGCTGTGAAACAAACACTGAAACTTTAATGAATTAAGAAAGAGTTAGAGATACGGGAGAGGGCTGGGGCTGGAGCGGGCGGGTGCAGGCTGCGTGTGGCGCGGATCCGGCTCCACGCCTTCTCTGTCCGCCTGTCAGAAGCGGTCGGGGAGGGCGGGTGGCACTCTGTCCCATGGCGTCCCTCAGGGTTCTGGCTCGCTTGGTGGGCACGTTGTTGCCATCGGGTGCTCTCCGCTTGCTGCTGCCCACCTGCTGCCTGCTGCTGCCCGTCACCACGCCGTCGCTGTCTGACTTTGCCTCCCGTGGGGTTTTTGAGTGTTTTCCCACCCGTCGCACCACCATCTTCCTCCTCTTGGGTGGGATGTTGTCCCGCAGGGAGGTCTCTTGTGCCTTGGCACTCCTGGCCGGTGCGGGGCGCTTGGCCCACTTGCCGCCCAGCCGGCCCGATCCGGGCACCCCCCGGCAGTTGACACCCAAGGGTAGCGGCAGGCGGGTCAGAACCACCCAGGGCTGCCTCCGCAGCACCTTCTCCGTCAGCCGGGCTGTGCGGGGCAGGTGACGCTGGGAGGGACGCGAGGAGCTGGGCAGAGGGCTCTCCTCAGGACCCTTCAGCGGATTCTCCAGGGGCAGGCGGGTAAGAACCACCCAGGGCTGCTTCCACAGCGCCTCCTCCATCAGCCGGGCCGTGCGGGGCGGGTGATGCTGGGAGGGATGCGAGGGGCTGGGCAGGGGACTCAGCTGCGGGATCCCCTGTGGGCTCAGCAGGGGACTGTCCAGAAGAGCCTTTAGGGGACCCTTCCAGGGACTCTCCACAGGACTGTCCTCTGAGCTCTCCTCTGAGCTCTCCAGAGGAGTCTCCGCAGAGCTCTCCTCGGATGTCTCTGAGGGACTCAGTGGCAGCCAGGTGGGCAGTTCTGCCTCCATCCTGCCCTGCTGCCCTGTGGGGTCCTGCAAGGGGGAGGCCGGCACCCCCCAGAAGGGGTCGGTGTCCCCCAGCATTGCCGCTGCCAGGCGGTCCTTGGGCCAGTCGCCCTGCGCCCCGTACCCCAAGAAGTCGGGGGCTTCATTGGAGGGGGTGGTGCTGGCGAGGCTGTCGCAGACATCAGGGAAGATGAATTCACCTTCCATCAGCATCACCGCTGCCGCTTCCTCGATATTGCAGCTGCCCTCTGCCCTGTACTCCGAGAGGTGGGGGAGCTCGTTAAGGGAAGTGGTCAGGTTGTAGACATCAGGAACATTGGGGACGGTGTCCTCGCCATCCCCCAGCCCTGCTGCCACGGCTCGCTCCTTGGGGCAGCCACCCCCCGCCACGTACCTGCAGAGGTCAGGGAGCTCCTCGAGGACCTCAGCAGGCAAGATGGGGACATTGGCGGTCGAGATGGTGTCCCCACTGTCCCCTAAACACGCCACCACCGCTTGGTCCTGGGGGCAGTCACCGTCCACCACGTACACAGAGTGGTCGGGGAGCTCATCAAGGCACGCGGTGTTGGTGAGGCTGTTGGGGAAATCAGGGACGTCAGGGACAGTGTCCTCACTGTTCCCCACCCCCACCACCACCCGCTTCCACTTACCTGGAGAGGTCGGGGAGCTCACTGAGGAGGGCCTTCAAGTCTGGCACATCGGGGACAGTGTCCTCGCTGTCCCCCAGCCTTGCCACCGCCGCCTGCTCCTTGGGGCTGCTGCCCTCCAACACGTAGGCAGAGAGGTAGGGGATCTGTTGGAAGAAGGCCGTCATGTTGGGGCTGTCGGGGACATCGGGGATGGTGTCCTTGCTGTCTGCGGTGTTGAGCCAGGCGAGGAAATGGCTGGCAGTGGTGTCCTCTGCCTGCTCAGGAGAGGCCTCCGCGAAGGCATCTGGCCCCTGCTCGAGCAGGTCCGTGGGCTTCAGCTGCACCAGCTGCCCTGGGGCCTCCATGGGCCCTGGCCCCCCCTGCCAGACGCTGGCCTGGGGCAGCTGGTAGGTGATGGGGGGCAGCTGGGCAGGCTCAGAGGCCGCCGGCAGCTCCAGGATGGAGCGCAGCATGTCTGCAGTGACTGGTGGCGGCGCGGCTGCAGCACTGACGCTCTGACACCCTGTCGTCGGGTGGTTTGTATCTGCCCCATTATGACATCAGCCCTAACGACACCCCGTAACCTGGGGCCAGCTGTGAGCCGCTCTGCAGGCAATGGGGTCCTGGACACTCCGGCCCCTCGCTCCATGGCTGCCCTCAGCCTTTGCTTACCCACAGCCCAGATGTCACTGGGCCCTGTACCTACACCCTGTTGATGGCTGCTCTGAGCAAAAACAGCCTTGTGACTCCCCTGCAACTTTTCAGTGTTATCTGGCCTGGTGTAAAGCTCCCCAGATGTAGGCACCAACTGCCCTGGTACCAGCTCACGCAGGAGGAAGCTGAGGCACAGGCTGGCTAATGCCAGTGATGAAGCCACAACTACTCTGTCCCTGCTGTATCTGCTGCCAGTTTGGAGGGGTGGAAGGTGTCGCTCAGGGCCAAGGAGAGGAGAGCGGGGGGACAGGGAGCCCCGTGCTGACTCCTCACTGGCTTCACTCCTGGCCAGCTGCTTTTCCTCTGTGCCGGGACGGAGAGCACAGTGGGGGCTGGAGGGCGTTGGTCCCCCAGGAGCTGCACGGGATCCCGGGGTGTTGCTGAATGATGACCAGCGCCTGCTGCGGGTTGGCAGTGGGAGCCGCTGCGCTGATTCCCCGCGGCGAGCCTGTGCTGGGGTCGGTGTGACACACGCGGGTCGTGTTTGGGAAGAGCTGGCGCTGGGGACACAGGAGAGCTGCCTTTGGGAGAGCCTTTTTCTGTTTCTGGGCTGCAACACTGGCGTTTTATTGTCTCTGCAGATGTCCTCGATAACAGTTGTGTTATCACGGAGGATGGAGAAGGCGGCAGGTGCTGGTTTGTGAGGCACCGCTGCTTGGCGCTGTGTTGTTCGTCCCTGTCACCCGTCATCAGGAGGTTGTACCGGCTCCTGTGAACCAGCACAAATTACACATTTGTTTTGTTGTTTGGGCTACTGGCTTGATGGTCTCTCCAACCTGCTGTCATCATGGAAAAGATAAAGAATGATACTACAGTGTATTAAAACCCAGAAAAAAACCCTTCTCATCTTTTGATAATACTTTTTTCCTAGTGCTCTTGGGGGGCTTGTATTTAAAACTGATTTATTTAGATATATATTTATATATTAATGTATTTATATATTCACGTATTCACATGTTATTATTCCAGATTATGTCCTTTAACAAACATCGGCAATTTTCTCACTGGGAATTCTCCAGATAAATTTTCCCAGTGAACCATCCAGCCATTCGTATACAGACCCGTGTTCAAGCTTTAATAAGTTTCTATTTATTCTGCTTAAAAACAAACATCTCCAGACAGACGAGACTGACGGGCACACGAAAGACCACTTTGATCTCCTTCCCCAGCCAGCACAGCTCTATGAACTGGAGCGTGCTGAACTCATGTTGTGGGAAGCCTGGGAAAGGTACTTTCCAAAATGCTGCTGTCTGTGAGAACACTCCTTGTGAATGACTTGGTGAGAGGAGGATGGTGATAAATATCATCAGTGTCTGTCGCTGGTGCTGGGAGCAATCGATAGCTGCGCTCGGTGGAAGCTGGTTGCCGATGTGCCTACAAGCCGTGGTAGGTGGGGCACTCACAAGGCAAACCAAGCAGAACACGTCTGCCTGTTAAGCTGGTATGAAATGCGCATCCTGTCAGTCTTGTGAAGTCACACAGATCTGTCTGCTCTTTGGAAAGCGAGTCACTGATCAGAGACAGGGGCCAGGACCTGCAGGGGTCCAGATCCAGTACTGGAGCAAGTGGAAACCACAAACCATTCAGAAATTTTAAGAGCATGTTGTGATCATCACTATGCACACACTGACTTATACTGACTTTTCTTTTTGGTACTTGGAAATAAAATACAATCTTTTAAAAGGAAAAAAAAAAGTCTCTTACTGAAAGCTGTTAACTTTTCCATCTTGAAAATATTCTCCTCCTTTTTTTCTTCTTAGTCACAATTTCTCCTTCCTTGGGCTTGTCTTAGCCACTCTCTCCCTCCCACTTTCTTTCTCTCTTGGTGACTGACAGGTTTCAGGAATGAGCTTCCGAGGAGTCTGAAAGAAAAAAATCTCTTCCAGATTGGCTATTTTTCGATTAACTCCTAGAAATATATCTTGCAGGCAGTTCAGAAGACTGGCCATAAAATACACACTCCTTCCCCTCTGGGTTCCCCTTTCAGCTGCAGTTCCAGGCAGTGATAATCAGCAGCTGTCAGTGAACCTCAGTCAGCATCACGTTCGTGAGGGTCCATGCTCGGGACTGATTTCTGCAGCACAAGTTCACCCCTGCCAAAAGCAGATGTTCTTAACAAACACACCCCTTTCTTCCATTCTGCCATCACTTGGGGTTTTTTGTGTGTGTGTTGTTTTTTGGTGGATTTTTTTTTTCCTTAAGAGCATGTCAGTTTCCTTCTTGCTTCAAACCCTCTCTTAAAGTGACCTGAGTAACCCACCCTCTGCTTTCACAGCCAGTGGTGGGATTCCAGCGTCTTTTCTCTCGGCATCATCCCCACAGCAGCTCTGTTTGTCTCCCGCAACATGTTCCTTTCGAAGAGCTCAACTCAGTCTGCAGCAACAGCCTTAAAATATACCTCCTTATCTTCCCTTATCCATTCCCCACCCCTTCCTTCCCTCCATCCGATCAGCAGAATAACTCCAATATTAAAGATAAGCCTGTTTCTTTTAACTCATCATTTCTGTCCAAGTTAGATAAAGATTATAGGCTTTCTATTCCTATTTCTAAGCTTTACCTTTAAACTACTATTTCAGCACCTTTTTACATGTTCTGGGGATCCAGTTTCTCTTATGTTTCCTGTTCTTCTCTCCTAAAGTCCAGTATAAGATCAAACATTCAAAGGTACCAAATAGCTCCCAATTCTTCCAGATTTACGTCACAGTAACAGAGATCTGGACTCAAAGCCCCAGGGTGATGTTTGTGCCACTGATGATGTTGTTCTACGCACATACTATAGTGTCCCTGATAAAGAACACATCTCTGATTTACACAATGGCCTCTCACCTCAGAGTTAGCTTTTTCTTCCGCAGACCCATAAAACGCACATCAGGATAAAATAAGGGTTAAGGCTGACATCAAAGCGAGCTGCACCGCAGCAGCTTCAGACCCGGCAGTTTCTGATTGTTCCACTTTTGCAGGAGATCAGTGGCCAAGCGAGAGGCAGGACCCTCCGACGGCACTGCAGCCCAGGCAGGGGCTCAGGAGTCGCGGAGCAGCACACACCAGAGGCAACTCAAGACACAGCCACAGTTTTTGGTGTATTTTGAAACTAAACAGAGCAGAAAACACTCAGCTTGATACACCTCAGACCAAATACTTCTTCATCGTTCTTTGTGTATACCCTGTGCAGAACTGATCCCAGCACAGCACTTCACCTTTAGAAGAACTTGCCTAATGATCACAGCAAGGAACAAGGAGCTGAGATCCCTGCCTTGTGGTCCTAGCTCTGCTTGAAATTATTCCACAAACACACACAAAAAATAAAAAAGATAACCAAAAGTTTGGAGAGCCTGCTGGCAGGGCACTCCACTGCCTGCCAGAGCGTGGTGTCACTTACGCCAGCTAGCACTCTGTTCTGTTTTACACGCCCTGGTTTATTTATTTGCTTAGTAAGAAGAATCTGTTTGTGCTTCAACACTTAAACTTGCTGCTTTGAGCAAAACTACCAGCTGGCCACTCTCCTGGGGGAACGAGACCACCACCTTCTGTGGGTGAGAGGGGCCAGTCTGTGTTTGCAGCTCACACCTGGGGTGTTGATCAGGACGGAGAGCTGGATGCTCCACCCCGCAGGAGCTTCCCTTTATGGTGGAGCTTGAGCACAGGGACAGAACCCTTTTGGGTGAGTCCTCGACACAGGTGCTCAAAACTAACCATTAGTAATGAACAAACTGAACTGAAACGTGGCTGTTCTACTGTCACCAGCTTCACACTCCCAGCACTGTACAAAAGCTACAGTTTAAGCACCTGCTCTTTATCTGACATAAGCACATACCTTTATCTGATCCATCCCAACAGCCATTACAGTATGTGAATGCTCTATAATTTCATTAGTCTGGGTTCCTTCATAGATGTTTAATTTGAAGTATTTGTGCTGTGTCCTGATGATCTCGGAGTAAATTGTGCAGCATTGCACTGACTTTTTGGTGACGACCATCCAACAGGCCGGTTAAAAAAAAAAAAAAAAAGAAAGAAAAATCAGAAGGTAACAGGCTGTGGTTGCTGCTTTTTAAAGTTTTTCTATAGGCAGGATTTCAGGCACGTAACTTCTACCCATTTTAATGGCCTTACATAACAAAAACCCTTTTCACATTTTTCTGCTAATACTTAAAGCACTGTAATGTATTTGTGTCCCTGTTTGTCGATGCAGCAAATACCCCCTAACATATGTTTGGGGGTCTGAAGGACAAGAGGAAACAATTTCTCTTGTGGTGCTTTTTGTGGCTGCTGCCTCCAGCCGTCCTTCAAGCCTCTCTCTGCAGTGATGTCTCAGCTATTCACAGCGGAGCTGCTGAGTGGCCAGTTTGCAATCCAGTGTGCAGAAGAAACCCTCACTTGGTACAGGTCTACCTCAACGTAAACTCCAGACTGTGAGTAGCTGCCACCTGGAGAGATGACACCACCCTAGTAGGGACCTCTGCCTGAGAAATCACTATTGATCAGAGATTAAGTCATCCCTGCTTAGCAGCCACAGTCCTCTGGGTCTCAGTTGTTATTTAAAGTTAACTTACTTGCTTATTAACATTGATTACAATGATCGTAAAGAAGGACAGGATGACCTTCAGCAGCAGAACCCACAATTCTTGCAGCTTTCACGCTCTGCAGGAAACACTAGAAATTGTTCAGCCTGTTACCCGACAGCGGGTTGGTGCCCGGTGTGCAATAACCCCCCTGAACACGCTCAGCAGAGGTGCTGTGTTTAGTCAGGCCTGGGGGCTGCGTGGACTTTTTTACAAATCAAACACCCCAACAGCAGGTTTTTGTGTTTCTTTTATACACAAAAGGCAGAGGTTAGTGCTTTTCCTAACATGCCTATTAGATACTGATTGGTTAGTGATTAACATAAATTAGAATACAGCTTACATAATGCTGCTACTCCTACGCATGCTCAGGGGAAGGGTCTTAACCTGGGCAGGGGGCGTGGTTTTAGTATTATAATGAAGGCAGTTCACTTTCAGGACACTCAAAAGTTAGTTTCATTGCCAAGTTAATTAATCCATTAGCCATTTTGCCAGGTTGTCAAATAACTGATCCTCAGCACAATCCCAGACACTCTCTTTATGGTCCAGGGTGTTCTATGGATTTTCTAGGGTTTGGAGATCGAAGTCTATCCTTGATGAATTTTTTATGCCTAATCAGAGTCATCTTGACCATGATTCAAAGTCTCACTTGACCAAGCCCCAAAGCCTCGCAGCTGTCCCCACATGTGTGGTAACTCTGGCTGCTGGCACAATTATTAACCACGACAGCTAACCCAGCCTCACTCATGTATATGGATGTTTGTGTTATGTAATCAATGAATATGTATATCCACACTCCAGAAGTTTCTGGTAAAATGTGCTGTTGGGGTGCAAGCTTTGTGGAGAAATCCCCTTGCACCCCAGTGCCAGAGTAAACATACCTGCTGTATAACTCTCTCTGAGTTGTAGAGTCTGCTTCCGCGAATCAGATCAAACAGAAATTCTGGGGTAAAACTGGGGGATTTGTGGTCAAACATCGATCTGGGGACCAAGGGCCATTTTGGGGTGAAAAGGGGGGGTTTGGGATCAGGGGGACTCACCCCACAGCACCCAGGTGAGGGTGGCCCTGGTGATGGTGGAGGTGCCGTCCCCCACCCCCACGGCGTCCCAGCACTGGTACTGGAGTTAGTCGGGGCTGACACTCTCGGGGTACCCCTGGAGCAGCAGCACCTGTGGGGGGGGGGAGGTACCCCTGGGACTCCCAGGAATCCCAAATCCCCCCTGCAACCCACCCAAACTGCATTTTCCACCCCCAGGTCCCTGCAAAACACCCTCAGCCCCCCCACCCCCCCCCCCCACCTCCTTAGTGCCCCTCAGATCCTATTGGCCCCCCAGTTCTCCATTTTACCACCAAAGACCCCAAATATCTCCCCGGTACCCTACCAGCCCACCCCCAGAACTCCCCTAAGCCCCATTAGCGCCTCCAGGAGATCTCCAGGACCCCAAGATCCCCCACAAGATCCCCCCCAGGACTCCAGTAGCCCCCACGGGACCCTTCTTGCACCCCATTACTGTCCCCCAGGACCCCCCCAATATCTCCCCCAGAAACCGCCCCCAGGAGCCCATTAGACACCCCCCCCCAGACACTAATAACCCCCTCAACTCCCCCACGACCCCAATAACACCCCCCAAGCACCAAGAACCTCCCCCAGACCCAAATACCTCCCTCAAGACACCCCCAGGACCCCAATATCTCCCCCAGAACCCCCTCCAGGATGTCCCCAATCCCCCCACCTCGGACACCAATATCTCCCTCAAGACCCCCCCCGAAGGACCCCAATAACCCTCCCAAACCCCTCCAGGACCCCCAACCACCCACAACGCCATTACACTCCCTCTAGGACCCAAATAATCCCACCCCCAGCACCCCAATGACCCCCACAACTCCCACAGAACCCCAATAACACCCCCCCCAAGAACCCCCCCAGGTCCCCAATCCCCCCTCACGGCACAGGCAGGAGTGTGGGCAGGTGCTGGGGGGGGGGACAACGTGCTGGAGCCCCCCCGGGGATCCCCTGGCCCCCACAGGGCCTACTTCCTGCCGACAGTCTGCCAGGGCTCCATGGTCTGCAGTGAGGCGGCCTAGGCAGGAGGTCCTCCAGCTCTCTGGGGTCTGCACTGAGGGATGTTCCATGCAGAGATTTGGTTCACCCAGCAAGTGGGAATTCCTCCTTTTAAAACACTCGCTTTGTTCTGGATGGCTGAAGGAATTTGTCTCCTGCAAAGGTGGCACCAGAACCAGCACCAGCCCCAGAGCCATCACTAGAGGTGGTGTCCCCGGCCTAGCAGTGGGTGAGTGCAGGGGCTGGGGCCGATTTCCCTGGAGGGGGTGGTGGGATCGCCGGGGAAGGGGAAGCTGTGGTCTAAAAACCCAATTAATTTTTCATGGTTCTGATTTTTTTTTCCAAATAAGGTTTGTTGTCACAGTTGGGGCTGTTCAGACGTTCTGATGTGTGACTGTGCTTGTCCTTTTACCTTGAACTTGGTGGGTTTTGCTGTCTGTAAGGGTCTGTTGTGTCTGCGGGGTTTATCTGTCAGGTTACCCCAGGGAAGTGAATTTTAGCCCTTTATTTTTACTACAAGTGTGAAAGCAGTGACGCATTTAATATTTTCTGCTCTCTGTGGTGATTTGGGTTGGGTGGTTCAATCTGATGAAACCCCTCAGAGTGGTGCTTCAGAGGGTGCCAGTCACCAGAGCCAAGAGGTGCTGATCACAAACCGGCATTAAGCCCGAGGGCGAGAGCTGGCCCAGGCGGGCTCTTGCCTTCTGGCTGTGGGACAGTTTTTCCCAGCTCGGCAGTGCTGGGAGAGATGTGGGGGGGTGAGCAGGGGGGTGTGCTGGAGCCCAGCCCCTTTGCAGAGCCCTGCTGCTCCTCTGGCTTTCTGGACAAAGTTCAGTTTCTGAGCTGAGCTTCTAATTTGCACCTTTCCCAAAAGACAAATCCTGTTTGTTTCAAGTTGGAACGACCTGCTCCGCTTTCAGAAAAGTATCTCTTGACATCTGCAGGCAGAGCAGAAATCTCACACAATGAAGGTACAAGATGTAATTGAAAAGTAATTAAAGGACAAGTTTCTGTGTGCTGGGATCCTGGGAGTGCTTCTGGTTGGGAAATCCGGCAGCACCACTTGCTCTGAGCCTGCAAACAGCGGGCAGAGCTCCTGCCGTGGGTGACACTGCTTCAGCCTCCCCCGTCAGCTGCTCCTTCACCTCCACCTCTCTGCTCTGCACCAGCTCTGCAGAAAATAGTCGCTTTTCACTGCCTGTGGCTGTGGATTGCTGTAAACGTGATGTAACTGGTTGCCACCGTGTTTCTTTTCAAGCTTGTCCCGCCTGATGTGCTGTCAGTCTGCAGATCGTCACCTCGTTCCTAGGTGAGTGTTGGGGCTTCTCCTGGGGTCCCCTGTGCATCTTCTTAAATGTTGACAAAATGCCTGTGTGGAAATAGAATTAATCATCAGAATAATTGATAAGGAAGAATTAATCAATATTTAAACAAAATAAGTCTCCTGTTCAGAACACCTGTGTAGTTCATCTTGCCTGTTTTTTCTTCCTGTCACCTTCAAGCTCCTGTTCAGTTCTGCTGTGCCCTGCATCTCTGCTTGTTCTCATCCCCATTTCATGTAGCCAGGCAGACCGACTTCCTCCTCCTCCTTTTCCCTGGTTTTCTCCCTGTGAAATCTGTTTTCTGTAACTGCCTGGTCTTCATGGAAACACATTTAAAAACTGCTCTTGCAGGTTCCCCCCTTTCAGGAGGTGCCTGTGGCTGCAGGGATGCCGTGTGAAGCAGGTGGGACAGGGCTGGCGTCTGCTCCGGGTCGGGGTTTGCACCCCTCGGGTGCTGCGGAGAGGCAGGGTGCTGCGGGCTCGTGGCGGTAGCTCGGGTTCGGAGCAGAACGTGGTCTTTGGGGAAAACGTGAGTTTTCCTGAAGTGACTCCCTGTCCCTAAGGCTGGCTGGTGGCCTGCAGCCGGCGTGTGCCCTGTGCTGGGGAGCTGGCCGGGGGGCTGTCAGGGGAGCCGAGAGGTCTGACAGCACCTTCCTGGGGCGCTGGCTGGGACAGGCTGGGGAGGGCTTGAGCTTTGTGTGTGGTGGGCAGGGGAGGCCATGCAGAAGGTGGAGCCGGCTCGTCTCTGATCGACCTTTTGAGGCAATTCCTGTTGGGGATTGAGGTTTTAAGACAGTTAACTGAAATCTTGCTTTATAAGTTATTGCTGCTCGATACGAAAAATGCAACACCTCAGAATGGCAGTGCTCAGAGGGGGGCTGCATCTGGATCCAGGGGATGCTCCTCTGTCCTTAGAACTTAAGGAAGGAAGCTTGCAGGTGTCAGTAGTGCTGCTGCTGAGGGGATTGGGTTTTCCAGAGCTGGGGAGCAGATTCTTACCCTGTCTATACTGCGTCTGCACTGTGAAAGCTTGTGCACAGTAATGCCTTGCTGTCTGTGCCTTCTGTTTCAGAGCTCTGCTGTCAGTTCTTTCATACCCTGCTCTGGTTACTGTTGTCATGGTCCTGTTTTCCTTCATCCTTCACTGACCTTGCTGAGCAGCAGGCATCTGAAGGTGGAGATGAAAATGTGATGGATCAGGAGAGGCAGCAGCACCACTGGCAGTGAAAGAGTTTGTCAGGTGTTCAGTGTCACAGGAGAAGCAGCTGAGAGGTTTCAGAATGGTGATCTGTTTGAGGAGGGGTCACACAGGGTCACCAGGACATCATGAAGTTTAATTTTGTGTTATAAAGGGATTTTCCACTCTAAACCTCGGGCAAGTAGCAGTTATTTCTTGGTATATTAAAAGCAGTTAGAATTTCCTCTACTACTTCTGTCATTCCCAGGTGTTGAACTGGCAGCTGACAACCCCAGAGGTCTCGCTTCTGTCTCACCATCTGCCACCTCACACCACTGTTCCTGTGTGGTTCGGCTGTGTGCATTGCTGAAGTGCCTGCACACATTCCTCTCTATCCCATTGTTTCCTACGGGAAAAATGGAATTGGGAACAGTCGCACTTGGGGGATTCCATCCTGGGCAGGCAACGGGATGTGCCTGAAAGTGTAGTTTGAGTGTGTGGGGAATTGTTGCAGAACCAGAGTGTAGGGTTGGGGAGTCAAAATGTTTCAGCAGCAATGAAGAGAGAAGTATGCAAAGGTTTCAGCTGCCAGCCTGCACACCCTGGGTGTGCATGTACTCGAATGCACGGCTGCATTGCCCCAGGCTGCAGAGGTCATTGTGTAGAAAAGCTCTTGGTTAGTGGAATAACTCTCTGTTGGAATAAATCTGCATCTTGGCAGCGGAATGGGATATTTACCCTGTGACACAGAGGTGCCTCTCGGGCAAAGCCAAATACTAAGAGATTTTTTTTAATGAATGTTCATTCTCATTCTGATGTCATGCTGTCTGAACTGTTTTGTCGAATCCTGACTGTTCTCCCCAGCTGTCCATCACCCACTCTCATGTTTTGATGGCTCGTGTCACAGGCAGCCTGGTAAAAAGATCTTGGTTATTTTCTGTTTCCTTTTTTTCCCCTTTGAGAAGTCTCATGAACTTTTTGCAGCTGTCCTGACTCTCCTCCCCTGTCCTCACTGGCAGCAGTGTGGCAGTTAGAGCTGCCCCCCCCGGGAGGAGGTGTGCTCTGCTGGCTGTTAAAGAGTTGGCAGCGCTGTGCTCTGTGCTCATCTCCAAAGCTTCTCTGTTCCCCCTGGGCAGTGGATTTAGTGTTCTGCCATTCCGAGTACAGTAACATCTGTACAGATACAAAACCTCTAGTTCATGGATTGGGTTCACGAAGCCCTGATTCTTTTAATCTCCTTCGGAAGCTCTATTGCCCCACATTTTCTCTCCCCTCTTCTCTGTCAAACTGTTTCACAGCTGCCCTTCTTCCCCAGGCTTTGCCTCGTCCCCTGGTCAGACTCGAGCTGTTCAGTTCCTGCAGGCCCAGCGGCTGTTGGAGGATCTGAGCTGCTCAGAGACAGCAGGGCCTGGTCTCTAAAGGAAGCAGATTTTGTGGTCTGACTCTGATCTTGCTGAAGCTGCTTTTGACACCCTTTCAGAAACCAACGGAGGGCTGAATCAGAGCTGGCCATTTGCTGAAGGTACCAAAGAACACGGGGTTTAGAAGCCAATGCCTAATCCCGTGGATAACCTTAATACAGTTTTTTTGGTAACTTGTCGGAGGTATTTTATTGTGGGTTTTGTGTAAGGTGCTATAAAGCAATCCCATGCAGCTGGAAGCCAGAGGCAAGACTATTTATTTCAGAGCTTTGAAGATCTCTACTCCTGGGACAGCTGTCTCGCTGCTGCAGTGGTTGGGTTTTATTTTGCTTTGGAAAAACTGAACAAAAATTTTCATTCCATTTCCTTTTCCCTGAGGTGGGAGAATTCCTGGAAGTCTCCAAATAGAGTTAAGGGGTGTCTTCATCTTTTTTCCCTGGACTGGGCTGAGTGCAGCTCCCAGAGGGCCGGGGTTTGGAAGGCTGGGAGCGCTGACCCGACCAGTCCGAGAGGATCCTGACAGCAGGGCTGGGCTGCAGATGTGGCTGCAGGTACTGCGGGGAGATGCTGGGTGTCTGGGTGAGCTGACCTGGCTGGTTTGGTTGTTTTGAGGGCCCTGTACTCTCTGCACCAGCTGCTGATAAGGTGTTTTCTGTCGGCAGGGCTGGTGGCCCATCAGTCTGTGTTCTCAGAGATGAGCCCCCAGGAGTCCCTTGCTGGGGCTTGGCTGCAGAGAGCTCTGTGGTGTCTTGACAGTGTTTGACATTTCCCAGACAATGCTTAAACCTGCCAGTTGACACTGTTTAACACTCTCCTCTGTCAGAGCCTTCCAGCGGGGATGCCTATCAACTCTGGCTTTCCCTTCAAAGAATTGTTACCAAAAGCTGCTGTATCTTTGTCACTTGCCAGATGCCACCTTGTTGCTGTGGGCTTTTATGTGTTGCCTTTAATTAGGGTGTGTGCTCTTCTGTCCAGGGGCTGGTGGGCAGCCCTCTGGTGACCAAATCCCAGAGAAAAGAAGGGAGTTTACTGTATTACCTCTTGTACTTGAAGGAACAATCCTTTAGCCCAGGTGTCTTTGGATGTGTCTTTTGGGAGGGGGATACCAGGCCTCCAAATCCAGCAGTTTGTCAGTTTATTCTTTGTCCTGTTTCTGTTCTGCTTCTGGCCCTTAATCTGCAGAGACAAATTGGGGCTGCACAGAGGTTCAGGGCAGGGTTACCTGTTCCTCCAGGACAGGATTTGCTGATTCAGCTCAGTATTTTAAGCAAGATAGAGCCAAATAAATTTTCCTCTAGCAAGAGCTGGTAGCCAGGATGGATGAGGAGTTCATTCACAGTTAGTTAAACACTGAAGGAAATTAGATTTGTACATTTAAAATTGCTTTCTTGACCAGTGTTTAGCATCTTGGGGTCTCAAGGGTTAAAATACCCCTGGCACCTTGGATCAATCTATGGGGATATAAAAGTGCTCTGGATTAAGCAGGCAAATGAGTTAAACTGCATTTAGCTGATTCCCTGGCTGTGAATAATCCAGCCAACCCTGTGCTGAAGACATCTGGGGCTCGTCTGCTGTTCGCAGTGGAGGTTTCGGACCCTTTCTCAAAGATGTCACCGGTCTGTAAGTTACGGCTTTACTGACCAGAAGGTAGGAGGCACTTTGGGAGTGACCCCTTGTGATGGAGACTGGAGACCTCTGCTCTTCTGTCCTGGACGTCAGGCAGTGGCTTTCACAGTGGTCCCATCTCTCAGCTCAGCTCTGCTTTCTGTCATTAGGATACAGCTTTGATTTGCCAGGGCTGAGTGAACTGGGACATCCCCTACTGCAGATCTGCACGAGACATACCCCTCTAGCAAGGTACAGGACAGCCTTACAAATACAGAAAGCTAAACCTCCCACTAATTACTCAATGGGAATGCAGCAGGCAGAGCTTTTGGTCTAGATTGCATCCGTGCTGCTGTTAGCTTCAGGAACCCAGTGCTTCCAGCCCTGCATCTTCCTCCCCGTTCTCCCCCATGCCCTGGGCAGATCTCTGTTTCAGGGCTGGCCCTGCTGTTCCATGAGCTGTGCCCTCTAGGCGTGGTTATCAAGTGTGAGGACAGACTTTGGGTGTTGCGCTGTGTTATTGCAGTGGTTGTGTCAGTCAGATGTGGACAAGTCCCAAGTGCAGATGTGTGGTGACAAGTGCCCGTTATTTGGCCCTGACTGCAGGAAGAACTGAACCCCTTCAGCCTTCTCAGTCTGGGTGGAGATGAGTGATGGAAAGCAGTTGCATACTTTCAAGGGATCAGTGAAAGGAGGATGCTTTGCTCTGCTCCCTCAACTAAAATGCTCTGCTGGCAAGCAGCAGCTCTGGGTTTGCCTTGATTTTTGCAGTGACTGCTTGTTGTGTTTAATCTGCTGCGCTGTTATAAGCAGTCTCCCTGCGAGCGAGAAACTTGTGAGTGGCTGAGCTGAGATTTCCAGGTTCCTGATCAGAGGAAAGGCTGTCCCAGCCACATTGGAGTTGGGTTCCTGGTTGCATCCCGATAGAAAAGATTATTCATCCAGTGGGAAAAAAAAACCCAAACCAGAACTGCTGTTTTATCGAGTGTTTGACATACCTTAGCTGAGCAGATCTTGGCACTCAGTACGAGTTACAGCTCTGCTTTTCTGAGCCCATGAGCTGGGCTCACTTACAGCTGGCCTGACTCTCAGGAATGCTGCCTGCTTTCTGACTTTGCCTGCCCCGTGGGCCTTGGGGGCTTCAGGAACCCTTTTCCTCCTTTCCTTTCCTTTTCATCAGCCCATTTACCACATGCTCTACTATCAGGTTGTTTGGGACTCTGGCCTCTCTTCAGTATTTTCTGGCTGAAACACTTTGGTTTGTCCAAGCAACTGTCTGTCTGGATGTCCATCTCTGACTTGCTCTGTCTGTACTCAGCTGACAGACCAGGAAGTGGAACAGGCATCGGCGCTTCCCAGTTAACCCCCTCCTACCACTGCAGGGAGCTCCGGGTGGCGTTGGGGGACCAGACTTTACCATTCCTATAACGTAGGTGACCCTGACTGAGACTGGGACGTGCCCTGTCTGTGTCACTGCTCCAACCATCACCTTTAGTTTTTCCAGGAAAGAGAAGCACAAAGAGATGTAGCACAAAAAAATGAAACTCTTCCTCCTGACTTTGTGATGTGAGCCAGTT
This sequence comes from Strix aluco, assembly GCF_031877795.1. Classification (NCBI taxonomy): domain Eukaryota; kingdom Metazoa; phylum Chordata; class Aves; order Strigiformes; family Strigidae; genus Strix; species Strix aluco. The sequence goes on from NC_133939.1 coordinate 1,849,387, forward strand.
CAGCCAGAATCACTGACATGCTGCCTTCTCCTCTTCTGGCTGGCACAAGTCTGGCAGCCTGTGTCTCCAAGGGCTTCTTACTGAAAAGGCCCCGGGGCAGCCGTTAGCACTTTAAAGTACTTGGAGCAGACACAAGTCTGCACCAATTTGCTGCAATCACCCCTATTTAAAGGCAAGTGGTACCTGTTCACCTTGTAGTAGCAGCAGGGCTGAATGAAGTACCCTTTCAAAAATTACTGTAGCTGTGGGGCTTCAGGGTGTGCTAGCCATGCTCGCTGTCCGTGGGCAGTGTTGCCACAGGGATGACCCTCGTACCGCCATCACCTGCCTCGCCACCCCAAGGAGCACAGAGCTGCCAGTCTGGATGGTGGTGAAGCTTTGTTGAACCCATGTGCTGGATGCAACCAGCTTTTTCAGAGCAAGGTGCAAAGGTTTGTGGTGGGAGGATGTTGGATAACCCAGCCCATACTGTGTCTCCTGCTGCTAGTTAAAGAGCTAGCAGTTCCTTAAAACAGTGGCACTGAACTATTCTTTTACCAGCAGAGCCCTGGTGGTTCTTCCACCTTAAGGCTCAGCTTGTTTGACATGTTGTAACCGGGGACTTCTTGGTGCTGGTGGATTGCAAGAGACCAGGAAGAAGAGGTAGGTATCTTGCTAGATGTGCAGGGCCAAAGGTAAAGGCTGCTAAAAAAGGCTGGTTTTATTCCCATGGGGTTGTTGGTCCGTTGCACATCTTCTGGCACTCGTGTGCAGAAGGCAGATGACCTCAGTGCCTTTCTGCTGTACGCTGCCTTTCGTCTGCGGTGTGAAGCAGCTGGCATTTTGGTCTCAGACAATAGTTCAGCAGATGGCTGCTTACAAACAAAAACCACCCAAACCAGGAGACTTTCTCTTCTTTTCCAGGAGCCAAATACTTGGAAGGCACATGCTGAGGTTCACTTCCAGAACAAAGGCTGCAGGGTCACAACACACAGTATATCTTGGGGCCTGTGCTGTAGCTGAGGACAAACGTCTGGTGACTTTAAGGGCAGGTAAAGGCTTATTGTGATCCAGAGAGGTGGGGAATCTCCATCCTGGGAGATATTTCACACTGCTGGACACATCCCTGCACAATCTGTTTGAACTTTGAAATTGTCTGTTTTGTGCAGAGGGGTTGGACCAGAGACATCCAAAGTCTCTTCCTCCTAAATTTTTCCATGTTTCTGTGCCTGATCCTGCTGATGACCCATGCAGTCTGCTTTATGAGGAGTGAATGGAAGAGAAAAAAGCATTAGAAAACATGAAGAAATGTATCAGTATTGCTGTCTGCTGCAAGCTCTGCCAGGGAGCAGACGCTAGCTGCCTTTCCTCTTCTAGATGAATTTCTTTGACTGGAAAGACAGCTGCTGTTGCTGTGAAGTGTCCAGATGAACCTGTACATAGACCTGGGGCAAGTGGGAATGTCGAGGGGGGAATTTGGGAAGGCAGGGAGCCCATGCTGGCAGCAGCCCCTGCCCGGCCCGGGGACCAAGCAGGGCTCTGGGAGCGATGTGCTGGGGAGGAGCTCCTTGTACTGCTTCTTTCCTCAAGAGCAGCTGTTTCAGGCTTACCTGGATTATGACCATGATGAGAGAGGGTTTCTTGTTGGGCGTGCATCCCCAGGAGGGGTTGCGCTTGATATCTGACCTTTGCTTTCATTTCATACCAGGTGTTTCTAGGCCTTGAAATTTTTCTGTGGGCTCAAGGGGACAGTTAAGTGAAGGAAGAGGAACGTGGGGAGACAGGATGTGTGCAAGGGTTGTGCTTTTGTGTCATAGCTTTTGTGAGAGACAGACAAGCTTTGTGGGCCAAGAACAGCAGGACTAATGATGGACATTTCTGGAGGGTTGTGTGCCTTCAGAGCTCTCGGCAAATGTCAGCCAGTTTGTCTGCTGCCCTGCAAATGCTGCTCGCTGGGAAGGATAAATCCGACTGTCCCAAGTGAATGCTTCTCCCCAGCTGCTTTTCAGCTCACTTTGCCAGAGAGACTAAGAAAAGGGCTGCCCTTATGTGCAGGGACTGTGGATTGCACAGAGATACAGCCCAACAAGCTTGAAAGTGTGGCGGGGCCAGTCCAACCTGCCCAGAGCCCTCTCCCAAGTTCAGGGCAGGGAGGGACCAGTGTGTCCAACGAGGCAGAAAAGCTCTCTGAGCTGTGGAGAGGAAGGAAGCTAAGCCCAGGGATCGAAGCTGCTATTATAGACTCAAATGTCCTGTCTGAAGGGAGGTTGGCTACCTCATCTGCTGCCTCTGCCTGGGGAGGGAGGGCTTGCATACCAGCAGAGGAGGGACCTGTGTTCTGCCAGCAGCTGGAGCCTCCCAGAGTCAGCCTGCAAAGCTGTCACTGCTCTTGCTCATGGAGAAGTGTTACTAACAAGCTGGCTTCCTGAGCAGTCTCCTTGCTGGGCTAGTTACCCAGATCTGCTCCATAGGGAGGTTCATCAGCTCCCCTGCAGCCCAGCTATTCCTTGGGAAGGTGTGATGTAGCTGGCTTGGTTAATCCCAGATGTATTTTTAATGAGATATCATTTGTAAAAGGAGTTTACAGTGCTGGTGAGACCCGACAGGGAAAAAAGGAGTTTCCAAACAGGTTTGGAAACCTCTGTCTTCTAGTGATAGGAAAATTAAACAGAAGCCATCTTTCTGCGTTCAGCCCAGTGAGGTATTGTGAACCTGACTGGGAGAATTTAGCATCCAGTTCCTGATTAAAAAGGTGGGAGCAACAGCCAGGGAGGGTTAAAAGAAGGTATGTGTCTTGAGGCTGTGCTAAAGGGAAACCCTAGATACTTGTTTCTCACTCAGAAGTTCAGCTGATGGATGCCTCTAGAAGGTCCTGGTGCCTGGGCATGATTTTACTTGCCCTGGTCTGTTTTTCTTTAGAGATGGAGGATGCTGAGGGCTGAAGGCACCAGCTGGGTGCTTGGTGCCCTTCCATTTCCCTCCTCAAGGTTTTTAGGTGGGTGGCCAAGGCAGGAGGCAGGCAGCTGTTGATTTGTGGAAACAGACTCTACAACTCAGAGAGAGTTATACAGCAGGTATGTTTACTCCGGCGCCGGGGTGCAAGGGGATTTCTCCACAAAGCTTGCACCCCAACAGCACATTTTACCAGAAACTTCTAGAGTGTGGATATACATATTCATTGATTACATAACACAAATATCCATATACATGAGTGAGGCTGGGTGTTAGCTCTAGAGGCTGGTGTCAGCAGTTTATGTTCTCTTTGCACCTGCCCATTGCGTCCTGGGGGGCGTCTCCGGGGGTCTGTTGGAGGAAGGCTCACAGTCCTCCTCACCTTGTACTTTTCCTTGGAGCATGTGCAGATTCTCTTGGCCAATTTCTTGAACAACAAGAGTGGTTCCCACTGGTTTACCACCTCTATCTTATCTAAAAGCACCAGTCTATTAATTTCTACCGCCCATACATGGCTATCTATCCACTACAAAGACTAAACTTGCTAGAACCCATCTGCTTTCCAAGGACATGTCTCTTATTTTTGCTGAACATTGTAGTTCTTGGTAATTTTCCACAGAAAACTGCTTTGTTTTGATGAACACAGTAGCAGTAGCCCTTGGTAAGCTTTCACAGAACAGTCAGGGCAAGCAGGATTATTAAGCAATATTCAGAAATCATTATAAGTTGCTGTAAGTTGCTATAAGTAAATAAGGTGCAAAGCAGGTGATAATTTCCTTGTATCAGTACACTTCTCCCCTGCCCGTGGTTTGAGAATGAGTCAGCTGTATCAGAAAACAAGGTTGTCCCTAGGAGCCTTGCTTTAATCTTAGGTCTAGTAAGGGGCAGGAAGAGGAAGGGGCAGCCTGAAAGCTAAGGCAGTTGAAGGTGATGTGGAAAGGCTTCTGTCAGCGCCTTTGCCGTGGTGTCCCTCTGGATGTGCTTTAGGATCTCTAGTTCATTCTGCCCTGGTCCTGTTCCTCTCTGGCCACTCAGCCCCAGACGTTGCGGAAGGGACGCACGCTGTCAGCTTGACATCAAGTGAGTAGGGGCTGCGCTGTGAACGTGCAAACTGCTTTGTAAAATCACCCCCGGGTGATGTATTGGGCACCTCGCCTGTGACACTGAGCTCCTGAGAAGTGTTCCTCTTAGCCTGGTCTTCCTCGTGCAGACATTTGGACAGACTTCATGTGCCCAGCGAATGAGCCTTTGCTGGGATGACTGTCCCCTGAGAACAGACTCTCAGTGGGCTGCGGCACCGTTCTGACAAGGGGTCTGCAGCACTGAAAACTGTCCCGTAAGGTATCTGACAGCCCCTCAGGCACGGTAGAAAATCAAAATAAGGAAGACTAGTGCACGCTGTCAGATGTGGACAGAACTTTTTCGATTTCTCTGGATGTTAACCAGTGGTAAGATAGCTACAGAAATCTCTGACTTTTCTTCCTCACGGCCAAGGGAAGTGCCTTACCAGCACTGACACTGATGGCTCGTTGTGCACTGCTGGTTCATTACAGCACAGGATCAGCCTCTGAATCTCTTGGCTAAGGAACTTTTTAAAGCCAGTATTAGACCGTACTAGTGCCATACTGCTTGTAACTTACTAACAATTTTTTTTTGGTTTGGAAGCAACTCAGTCGTTATACTAAGTTTAGCAGTGTAAATTCTGTAGTTTATCACAGTTTAGGAAGAACATGAAAGTAGCAAAAAATATTTTCTTACACAGTCATCCGCTCCTTTACAGGCAGTTGAAGATGCGTCTGTACCAGTTGTCAAGTTTGAGTTTGATGGCTTTGAGGTAAGCGTTTTGCTTTTGTTCTTCCTTTGGAACAGGAGAACTTCTCCAGGGAGCTGTGACCATGCTGTTTTACAAGGTTATTGGTACCTTAGAGTGTATTTAGGAAACTGTAATTAAACAGCCTGGCCAGAGCCGATCCCAGGAGAAGACGCTGCAGTAAAATGGGAGCTGATAGGAAAATAAGCCCCCAGGGAGTTTGGCAGGTGGGGGGACATCAGAGACGCCCCTTTCTGCCCTGTGCTTAGAGCAGGGGAGCCTGCTGGAACGGCACTTATCTGCCAGGGACTGCAGAGTGGGAGCAGAGGCAGGGTCCTTGCTGACTCCTCCCAGCTCTGACACGCTGGCTTTCGACAGAGGGATGGGTATGGGGTAGTTCACTGTGTGAATCATGTCAGCAGACTAAATGCTTTGTTGCAAATCAGAAGTGAAGTGGTCATGGGACAAGCAATCTGGAAAATGGCAAGTAGAAGTACTCATGTGACTCCTGCCTGGGTTTGTCAGCTGCAGGAATCCTTGTATCTTGACTGCCTCTTACACGGTGTCTGGAGACCTGCGTGCTGTAGTACCTAAGCAAGTCACTGCTTGGTACCACTCTCATGAAGTCACTTGTTCCGTGACCTTCTTGTGGCCTTTGTCTGGTGCAGACATTCACAGAATAACTTTCTTGCCTCAGACTGTGCTATGAACCAGATGCTTCAGGATCAAAAGGGCTTACTGCATAGAGAAAATGCTCTCTCCTTTGCTGAAGTGTAGCTGAGGTGGTTGAACTTACGTCTGAATTCTCTGGTTAGTTTTAAGTTCCCTTTTAATGGAAATTCTAAGTTTAGAGTAATCTTTTTCAACTTAAAATCCCCTTCCTTTCCCTAGCTTAGAAAGGGGGTTTTGTAAATGAAGGGTTTTGTAAATAAAATGTGGAACTTCTAGCAATTTTCTTGAGTTTTTTGGCAAATAAATCTCTTGGGAGATGTATCTATAGTCACATAGTTTTAAATACAAATGTTAACCCCTCTTTCTAGACTTGACTAACTGTCCCCCACTGGTGTGCTGTTCACAAACAGTGCAGCATTCTAACTCACGGTTGGCACTTTTTTCCCTCTTAAGATTGATCTGGTGTTTGCAAGACCGTCTGTGCAAACTGTTTCTGATAATCTTGATCTCGGAGATGACTGGCAGCTGAGAAGCCTGGATAGGAGATGTATACTGAGCTTAAATGGTGAGCATATTTACACATCTTTAAGAAGAAAGTGTTACTGAAGTTGGTCTAGAAAGCGCATGACACAACTCCAGTTTCTGTACGAGGTGCATAAGCTGATCTCCTGTGTACTTGAGATCTGAGGAGGTGGTGAGTGGGCTTAAATTTAGATGTTTCAAGGAGCTGTGTGTTTAGATAGAGCTGTATTTCATGTTTCTTGGATCAGGGTGTGTGCATTGTTCCAGTTTGCCACAGAGACTGCTTCAGGTGAATAGGGAGAGCACTTGACAGGGAAGATGTTTAAAATACCCAAAGCCTAACTTGCTCACTGTTTAACAGTGACTGGTTTGATTGTTCCTGGCTGTCGAAAGAAACCTGGCTGTCGGAATCCTCTAGAAAGGCCTTATTAAAAATGGTTGGCGATAGTCTATAAACTGTGACAAAGCTGTTGAGGGCACCAGTTACCTGGAGGGATACGGAATGTTATGTGTAATCTGTAATTTTGAACGTACTACAAAGCGAGTAATCCAAACTTGTTTTCATAGATTTGAACGATAAACTGTAAGCTATTGATCCAGCGTAGCATAAAACAGACCTGTACCTGTTACTAGGAACTTCTGTCCTTCAACTTTTTCCTTAGAGTTACCGATGAAATGCTGCATCTAGTGCCAAGTGAGGAGAACTTCTGGCTCATGCTCCGTGCGATTAAACTGTGGGCAAAACGTGAGTAAGGTGATTGTAAACTTTAAACTTTTCAGAGGCACCTCATGCTGAAGAAATAAGAGCATTAGAAGTACTTCAGCCATGGATAGCCATTTCAATGACAGTTTTCAAACAAAACCTGGTTTTTAGTTTAGATTCAAGGTCTGTCCATGGGGTAGAGTGGGTGTGTTTTTTAATGGGAGTAGAGTGAGGAGAGGAGGGGAGTGCCTGCAAGACAAGGTGCTTTATTGCTTATCAGGAACCTGACTACAGATGGTAAAAAAGCCAAGTCAAGTATAAAAGCTTGATCCATGAGGAATAAGAAAGTATTGTTTGTGCATGTGGTTAGAGCAGGTACTAGAAGAATGGCAGAAATTTTGTCTTAAGGGAGGTTGGAGTGAAGCAGTAGCTGTAGCAGTGTAGGCAAATTTCAGAGTAGCAGTATTTTGGGGAGTGGTGTGGTAATGATCCTTTTTCTCATCACTGTTAAGGACCAACAGTTTTGGCCTCATCGCACTGCAATAACAACTGACTTTGAGGCTGAAGTGTACTGAGTATTCTATAGATTGTGAAGTTGGTTCTGCAAATTTGAAGGAATATCCTTGGGTATTGAAAGACTGCAGGCTAACGCCAGTGTATCCGCTCTAGGACATGGCATTTACTCCAACCTGCTGGGATTTCTTGGTGGGGTTTCCTGGGCAATGCTGGTAGCAAGAACATGTCCACTCTGTCCAAATGCTTTGGCTTCTGCTCTTGTGAACAAGTTCTTCTTTTTTTTTTTTTTTTTTTCCAAAATGGTAAGAGCTACTGTTTATTTTAATTTGCAGAAAGAAGTAGTAACATTTCTAGAGGTAGTTCTTCATATAAGATTTATGTTGACAGCATTCAGTCCTACCCTGAATTACATGGCAGAGTTTTAGATGGACAGTTACTGGCTTTTCTTGTGTAGGGAATGGCCAAATCCTGCACTGCTGACACAACCCAAAGACAGCAATCTTAATTTACCACTACAGGACCCTAGGGTGTGTAAACATTGAATTCAGAAGCCTTTAAACTTTCTTCTAACCTAAACTGATGCTAAGCACAATTGTTTTGATATCCGAGATGAACCCCTCAGACCGGTACCGTGTAATGGGGATCCTCGCCCCAGGCTCTCCACAGCAGAACTCTGCACACAAGGGATCTGCATCAACGCCAGCGGTAACGGGAGAGGAGTTCAAACATGGTAGTCCTTCCCGTGCTTGTTAACTGGTTAAAAAGTGTAATTCTTGCTATATGAAACCACATTATGTGACTTGGTACCTAAGCACAACTCACAAGTGAAACGATCCTGCCAGCATAGCGCTTTTTGCCATCAAAATACTTGATCAGCAACAGTTCAGTGTTTCAAACAAGAGGACATCAGAGCAATTAAAAAGTGAAGAGGGAACACGTATCTTGAAAGGCAATGCCTGCAGAGGCAGTTAATTTGGAGGAAGGAGAGACTGGAAGAGATCTCCAGGCCCATCAAAAGGTGACTGAGCTCCATAGTGAGCAGTCAGGGGTTGGCGGTTGCTTCCTCCTTTCTTTATTTCCCTTGGAAGGCTCTTGCAGAACCCAAATCTTCTGAGCATTAAACAGTTTTCTTCCAGTTTGCAGCTTAAAGTTACTCAGGGTCAGGCAGTCACATTTTATCAGGTGCCCACACCCTTCAATGTTAGTAACTGTTCTCCCTAAGTGTTATTTCCCTCTTCTGCATTTACAGCAGTCACCTCACTCTTCTCCCACTTGCTTTTCTGGCCCAAGCAAATCCCGCACTCCTGACATCAGCACACGTGTCAATCTCCCATGTCCCAGCGATCCCCGCAGCTCTCCTCGCCAGTTCTTCCAGGGACAGTTCATCTTTCAGTACGTGAAGGACCAGCAGGGCCACCACGTCAGACGAGCTGTGCTCTCGTCAGTGGCATTAACTCTCCTCTGCAGTTCCTGAAAACACTGTGCCTGACACACGGCAGTGCAGCGCTGGCTCATGCCCCCATCACGCTGCTGGCTCCCAGATGCTCTCTTGTGCTTCCCTTGAGCTCCCTGTAGGGCTTCTTCTCTCTCCTCAGTTTTGGCCAGCCAAAGAACATCCAACTTATGACTCTCAAATTCTTCCCACTCTTCTAAATAACTTTGTGGGGGTCTCATCCTTCTGCCCTTCAGATCAGTAGCTTATCATAACAGGAGAATGATAGCACTGTTTTTCCCCAAGTAAGCAAAAACTTAAACTGTTTGTTTAAATATAAAAATTAAGAGGAAGGAAAAAATAACGGCCAAGTGGAAAGTGAAAGTTTAATTTGGTGCTGAAACAGCTTGAACACTTCTGCTGCAGCTGTAGCAGGGGGCTGACACTTAAATGTCTGATCAGGAGAAAAGCAAAAATCCTTCTGCTAACGTTTCAAATTACAAAATATCTTCATCTAAGGGAAGACAAAATGCATATATGTAAATATTGCTGTATGTTCATAGTGCCTTCTCAGGACAGTGCTTCTCTTATGGCACGAAGAAATTACTGGTGTGAAAAGTTAAGAATTTTAAGTGTTATTTTGAAGTAATTTACAGTTAAATCAGCAGTAGTGAGAAAACAGTCAAGAATTTGGCTTGCAGAATGGGAGATGATTCGTGACTTTCCCCACAGCTTTTCCCGTGAATGACGTTTACAGCTCTCTCACTGTGTGGCAGTGCCAGGCTTTGTCAGGGTCGGTCTGGTCAGGACCTCAGCAGGCTCCTTGTCCATCACTGCGATTCTTCAGTCAGCAAAGACAGAAAGAAGGCCGGGCAGCACTGCCGCCATTGGCCGAGCGAAGCCCCGCCCCCATCTGGCTCCTAGCAACCTGGGCAGCAGCACTGCTGCTATTGGCTGAGCAAAGCCCACCCCTGCCCGGTTTCCTAGCAACCAGGGCAGCACTGCTGCCATTAGCCGAGCGAAGCCCTGCCCCCGCTGTGTGCTAGTAGCGCCCGGCATGCGACCAGCAGTGACAGGGCAGCGGCAATCGTTTGAGGGAGAGGAGGCGAGTAGTGAGGAGGTGGCGTGTATAGAGGAGGAGGAGGAGATGAGTAGTGAGGAGGAGGAGGCGATCAGTGAGGAGGAGGAGGAAGTGATCAGTAAGGAGGAGGAGGAGGCTACCAGGGAGGACGAGGAGACGGCGAGCAGCATCAGGACCCAGTGATCTGGCTGCTGCGGTGAGTGGGGCCGGGGGGGAGCTCTGGGGGACCCCGGGATGGGCCTGGGGGGCTCCAGGCAGGGTGCTCAGGGGGGCTCCAGAGGGCCCTGGGATCACTCCGGGAAGACTCCGGAGGGCCCAGGGCCTGTCTGGGTGGGCTCTGGGGGCCAGCAGGGGCTCAAGGGGGGGCTTTGAAGGGCCCAGGGCCGGTCCGGGCAGGCTCCGGGGAGGGGGATGGGGTCCAGGGGCCGGTCTGGTCGCTGTCCCTCCCACGCGGTCCGGTGGGGAGGCGGCAGGGGGGACATGGGGGCCGCAGTGCAGTCAGGGTCACCCCTTGCGCGTGAACTGGGTGAACTGGGTGGCCGTGCTCATTTCACGGCCCCCGGCCTTTCGGTTCTGTAAGAATAAGTACGCAGAATTGAGCACCACAGACAGCTGGAAGCCCTGAAGGTGTTTCCCGGCGCTCGGCGCGGGCAGAGCGGTAGTTCTGGGTGAAGGGTTTGGCCAAGAGGGAGCCGTCGGGCGCAGGTTGTCACCTTGAACCCGGCTCCTCTGCGCATCCCGGGCCCCTGCGCCGCGATGACGGTGTGTGCTGGGAGCGGGGCCGCTGGCCTCAGGCCTTCCCCTTGTTGTTGTCCGGCTTCAGAGCTGCAGGTTGTGAGTTTCAGAGCAGCCAAACAGTGAGGTTAGACAAAGGTTCAACAGTCAGGTGAGACAAAGAGTAAAGGAAGTAGTGTGAAGCTTTTGAAAAAAAACCCAGGTGAATGTGAGCGGTGCGTCCATGGGGCAAGGTGAGCGGTGGTCTCACTGAGGTCAGATGGCCAGGGCTGAAGGGGTCCTGCAGATTTTTCAGCAAAGATACGAGGTGATTTGGAGAGACTGTGGCCTCTCCCTCCCGTGGTTATCACCTGAGTAAAACGGTGCGTGTGCTTAAGGGTTTGGTGGGCTTGGAAGAGACCAATTAATTATTGTTGGGCTCCAAAGCCCCATCCAAATGTCGCCTGCTGACTCGGGTCAGTTTTGTTCAGTAGTTGTGTCCCGGCATGGTTTCTGACAAGCACGGCAGTAGTAGCTGAGGTTAATAACTGTGGAAGCCAGAGCAGTTCCTCGAGGTGAAGTCCCTGAGGCGCAGCGCGGGGTGGCGGGTGGCCCAGCCGCGGGCAGCGGCTCCCCCTCAGAGCAGGAGGGTCAATGTACACGTGTCAGAGCCCTGGCTCCTCACACAGCACCAGCCTCCTTTTGTGGAGATGGGGGATTGTTTCCCTGGCTTTTCATCTTCTGAATAGATGGCCCTCGGAGAGAGAGGAACCCACTGGCCATATTCGCTTTGCGTAAGCTTGGAAGCACCAAACAAAATAAACATTTTTGCTGAATAGTGTCATAAAGGCAGCAGTTACCTTCTGGATGCCTGTACTGGCATGTAGATGGCAAAATCCCGTTCTCTGTGATGGACTTGCACCATCTTTGAGTCCTGGGCCCACAGGGGCCTGTTCGGCCATTCCCAGCTGGGACTCACAAAGTCCTTACTGTCAGAACATAATGAACATATCAGAACATAATGTTTTGGTGTTTAGGTTTTATAATCTGTTTTCACTGCTTTTGGTTGGGTACAAGTGCTTTGTTCTAAGTTCTCATCACCTTCATTTCTTCTAGAACTCGAACCGTGCCAGTGAGTGGAACATCAGCCATGCCGTGCGTGCATTATAAGTTCTCTTCCCTGCTGCACTACGACACGGTCACCTTCAGCGGCCTCCACATCTCCCTGGGCAACCTCAAGCGTCAGATCATGGGCCGCCAGAAGCTGAAGGTGACCAACTGTGAGCTGCAGATAACCAATGCCCAGACCGGAGAAGGTGCGTGGGGGCGGCGGGCATGGGCCCTCGGGCACTGCCCGGCTGGTGGCGGCCGCGGCCTGCGGGAGCCACTCTCTGCTCTCTGTGGCTTGTACCCACGTGGCATGAGTCAGCCTGGGGCCCGTCCCGCCGGCGTGCGGGGAACCGGGAGGGCAAGTGGCGCCAGTGATTCAGTGGGGTGGAAAGGGACAGTGCGATTTGGCCACCATTGGTAGCTGTGGCTTGTGTGGGGACCTCACAGAGCCGTTCTGATCTGTTGTTAGACACGGAGCTGGGCGTAGAAGACTACGTGGTCGATGTGCAACGTCTAGTGCTTGCAAAAGCCCAGTAGCCACTTACTGACCATCACTGGCAGTAAAACAAGTTTTGTGCTAGAAGGGAGTAGGAATCAACAATGGTGTTGGCTCCAGCTTTGTTGAACATTTCTGTCGGAGCAGATAAGTGTCCTGTGCAAATAAAGCCTTTACTTCACCAGGTTATTGTCACTCTTCAGTTTTCTGTTGATCCATTGAAATGTGTACTGATTGACTTTTAAGGGGAATTCATTTTTCTATCAGTCTGGTATTAGATGGCTGGAGGTCTCCTCCCTGTGCCCTTCACAAGCGGATTGAAAGCAAGCATCCCTCTCTCTGTCTATATATATCTGCATGCAAGGACAGTCTATTCAGAAGGCAGATGTCAATGCTTCTCTTCTAATGGTCAATGAATTGTCATAAAATACAAAAAGAGGACCCATTCCTCTTTTTGCATCATACACCTGTTGTGCATGTTCCAGCTGCCCTCTGCAGGCTTGCAGAACTGGCAAATAAGTGCACTGGTTGCTGTCCTCATATACACAGCCTCCCTCGAGGAGAGGTGCTGCCACCTGCAATCCTCTACAGACCTACCACAACCCTCAGCTGGGCACAGGCGTAGCAAACTCCTGCCTTTTTGTGGAGCCACTGTTACTTATCCTGTGCCTCTGAAATCTCAGTCAGTGGTTTGTGATCTGGACCAGAAAGAACACTCTGTATGACTCCGTTCAGCAGGTGGAAACAGCTGCTTTGGGCTTCCAGAGCTGCAGCTGGCATCATCTCCCCGTTGCTTGTCAGCCTCAGTGCTCTTTGAGCTCCTCCAACATCAAAAAGTCCCATCTCAGGCCTTTCCTGACAGGTGGCTGTGTCATGGTGAGATTCCCCATTTGAGCAGAGCTCTAGGCATTGGTTTCAGGGTATGACTTCTGTAAAAGCTTTGGGTTTTGTCATTAGTAGTACTTTCACAGCAGCTTTGGCTTTCGGGCCATTGTTCTGACTCGGCCTGCAAAGGTAAGGGCTTTTAATGGTTAAAACTGTAGGCAGATTACAGGGCATGGCTGCTGATGGTGCTTTAAAACATTTGGTCATATCCAGCTTGCGTAAGTACAATACATAAACACTTCTCATGGAGACGTCTTTACATGTGAGATTCACTCATGGAGATGTCTTTACATGTGAGACTCACTCAGTCAAAGTGTCTCAGGTAGCTCCTCCTCTTCAAAAGACGAACACGGTGTGAGCCAAGGCAAAGCATGGAGACCTTCAGGCACACTCTGGTTTCAAAAGGCTTTTCAGAAGACTTGTCTTCGTAATTAATTTCATTTGAGTCTCTCTGCTCTGCAAAAAGTGAATTGAAAGAATTCACGTCCCTTTGGCTTATTCAAACTAGATGATTAGCTTAAGAGAGGAGACACCACTTTAGTTGGAGCCAGTTCTGCCCTACGTGTGAAAGCAAGCTCAAAAACCCCTCAGGTTCCTGTGATCCAAACTCCAGCACTGCCAGTTCCGTTTGCATTCGCATGTACAGCCCTGAGCAGCTGACAGTGTGGCTGTCGATGGATGAAGCCCCGAGAAGCAGAGAGCTGGCGGCTCTCTTCTGTGTTCTGTCAGTCCCCAGCACTCGCAGCACAGGGGAATCGTTTTTAGTGAACAGCTCGGAAAGCAGCGGCGCAGAGTTTTCATGCTTTAGCCGAGCGCCTGCTTTGTTGCAGGGCAAGCTGGTCAGACTTTAGACTCTGGTTTATGCAGGTGAGACTTTGCTGTGGTTTGTTCCTCTCCAAAGATCTCTCGGGTTTGTAACCTAACAGAAGCAAAAACAACTTGAGCTAGGTCAGGAAAGAACCTCAGGCATGAGCAGACTCTCCTTTAGTGACCTCTGAGACCATTTTGCTGCTGGCATCCAAAGTGTTTGAAAAGAATGGAAAAGGTTTTGCTGCTGGTGTTTGATTCTCAAACCTGAAGACTTCTTGAAAGGTTCTGTTAGTGTGTTGAGATGACAGAAGGGCCATGTCACATATAAAATTTTGCTTTTATGCCTGTGAAGGGGTTCTCTCAAGTGCTATGTAATTACATATTAATATACATTCTTACGAACTGACTAATGTTTTCTTCTGTATTGGTGTTGTTTTCAGAATACACAGATGATAACACCCTGATTCCTAAGAACTCCTCGGTGATTGTTAGAAGAGTCCCTGTTAGAGGAGTCAAAACTACCAGCAAAACACGAGTTATGTAAGTACCCATAAAGCACTGTAGTCTGTGAGGGGTTGCAGTGTGTTAACTTTTTTTATGGAGATTAGTTTACAGAGGCATTCGGAGTGTATCTTTCTTCTTTTTATTGCTTTTACAGTAAAGAGAGATACGCATGTTCCCCTCTCAGAAGAGTCTGTCAGTGTTTGACTGTGTCTTGCATGTGGGGGAGGTGGGGTGGGATATGGCAGGTATTCTTATGCCTCAGATCTGGCTTTCTGGCATACTGGCTACAGAGGAAAGACCAAGGGTCGCTGTTTGGATGGTTGGTTATGTAAGAGCACAAAGCTCTAGCACAGACTTCATCGTTTTGATACTTACACAGCAGAGTCAAAATATCTGAGGACTTCCTCTGGCACTGTTGTGTTCTAGAGCTGTAAGTCTGACAGTAATTGCTGACAAACTAGAAATGGGATTTGGTTTTTTTTTTTGTTGCACTGAATGTGCCAGGAGAGAACAGTTTATGTATACAAATACATTTCCACATTCACTAGACCATCAGAACATAATGCCTTGATGTTTAGGTTTTATAATCTGTTTTCACTGCTTTTGGTTGGGCACAAGTGCTTTGTTCTAAGTTCTCATCACCTTTATTTCTTCCTCTAGAACTCGAACCGAGCCAGCAAGTGGAACACCAAAAGCGGTATGTAAAAACACAACCTCACACTTTTTTTCTACACATTGCACTTAATTATAAACAACGTAGCCTCGTATTAATCTCCCAAACATTAACTTAATCTGTTCTGCAGCAAGACATAGTATATGTTGTAGAGACCATGTATTTGATTCACAGCACAGTGAAAACTGAGTAATGCCATCATTTGCACAGTTCTAATGTGAATGTTGGTGTTTGTGCCTAGTGATGCATTGTGTTTCATATTGAATATGCTGGAATATTTCCTGAATGACTTTGTGTTGTACAGATAATGTAGGATTGTTTTTAGATCAGGTAGGTTCAAGGTTTGCACAATTCAGCTGGTGCTGTGTTCTACATCTGTCTGTCTAGAGCTACTATGTTTGTATAGGCTGTCGTGTGCTCTTTGTTTCTTGCAATTAAAATTGTTTGGAGTGTATTTTTTGCCATTTTCACATTGTATCACTTAGTTTTGTTTTTAAATACTTTCTCTGCCTAACAGTTTGGGAAGATGTTATCAAAACCCACTGAGAAACCATTGTTGTTCCGCTTGGTGCTGTTTCTTACTTTTGACTTGGCGGTTCAAACAAATCCCAAAATCAACGTATCCCATACATTTTGAGGACAGTTCTGTGCAGCTAAGATTCCTTTTCGTGTCCTGAAATACTTGGGTATTTGTTCCTAAAGCTGTATAACTGAAGTGCTATTGTTTGGCCTCCTCTGAGTACTTAAAGGTCTCTAACAGATTGCTGTGAGTTTAAATGTTGTTGCTACCTGAAGTGGCATTCCTAAGTTCTGCATTTGATCTTTCCGTTTTACCCGATGAAACGGTTTAGTTTCATAGTTTGTCTGCAAATGCAAATATCTAAAGCCCAGCGCACCGAGTTTAGCTGCTTCTCATGAACCACGTAGGCCCTCTGAAGCTGTCATAGGTGTGGACTTTGTTTTGAACCAATACACTTACATTAGGTTGGACATGTCTCTTTCCGTGACACTCGGAGGATGTAGTGCAGACTTTCAGGCTACAGTAGAGGTTAACGTTTGCTATGTTTTGATTCTACAACTTGAATGTGTGTTTAATTTTTTGTGAACAGATTGAGGACTCTTCTGCACCCACTCCTCTGGCCCAGCTCATTAAGGTATGTGTATATTCTTGTCAAAGACTTAAAAAAACCCCACCACCACCAACAACAAAACCCACTTGCTTCATATTTTCAAGTCTTGTACGGTGATGTATAACTGGATAACTGCTGTAATGTGAACAAAACTTAATTTTTAATAATTTACAGTATTGGTTTTAACTTTAAAATGTGTGTATATTCCCATAGTATCCCGTAAAGAGTAGTTCCCAGTTTGGGAGGATAGAAGGGGAGCCCCTCAACGTAATGTTGCACTATTGCTCATCTTCAAGACATAAAGAAGCAGCACTTTGGGAGCTGTTTACTGTTTCTCAGACCTTGTGTTAATTTTGTGTTGGAGACTGACACAATTTTCACAGAAGAATTTAACTGGCTGCAAGTTATGGACATTTCAGGGGGGGTTTGCAACAGCCAAAATAGAAGCGTTTGTGTAACACGGACAATTGCGTGGCTACTGTTGAGTTTCTAGTCACTGCAGTTATAGAGCCACTCCCTGAATGCTGCACAGTTTCATAACTTGTAGTCTACGGAGAGTGGACAACACACCCTAATTTGTTTGAACGCAGACTGTAAATTGTGTAAATGTGCCTAATTGTTTGCAGGAATATCCCAATGTGTTAGTGCAGTGTATTAGCAGAGGTGGCCTTCTGAAGCTGCTGTAATGCCATGGTTTGCTATGGAACTGCTTGCATGTTTTGCTCAACAATGTGTAACTTTGTCTGGGAAAGCACTAGTGGTTGCACCTTGTGAAAAGGCGTAGTGTGAGCCTGTCAAATTACTGGTCTTAGAGAATAGAGAAGGCAGGGCCATGCAGAGGGGCTAGTTCTTTCTTCTGAAAATAAAGGCTGGAGTTCGAGAAATCTCTTCCCACTCTCTTCTTCCCTCTCTCACTGCAGAATTAAATTGTGTACATTTGGGGAAAAATCCCCAACAGTTACTTTGGAAGGTAGTCACCAGAAGAAATTGGTCTCCATTAGCACTGTCCCTGAACATGTCCTTGGTTCTGTAAACTCATGTGAAGTTTGACTCTAAAATGTGAAAAACTGTCCAAGTGCTGTACACATTTAAGCTTTTCAGAAAATGTACGTATTTCAGAAAAATGCAGGAATGTAACGTAAAGCAGCTCCAAACTGTTATAGTCCAACCTCCTCGGTGCAGACGGGCTTGGCATGGAGGCAATGTGTTGAAAAGTTTTTTGCTTTATTATTACCTTGTAGGAAATTCCGTATTTGAATTATGGTCTGTGCCTAGCAATGGTTTGTGGGGTTTGGATGTGTCTTGTAAACTGTCTGGGTTTAAACAAATTGGTCAAGTATCTGTAAAGTTTTCTGTAAATGGGAACGGAAGGGGTTTCATAGATGTCGATCTGGATTATGTTACTGTTGTGTCTATAAAACAGCCATTTAATAAACTGTTGAAACTAGTGGGTTGCTTTTATGAACGAATGCATATAAAATCAAAACCATGAGTGGTTGCTCTGAATGATGGGTGCTTGGAGGTCTGTATCCTTTACATCCCTCCCTTCGACCCTGCTGGTATCCGGACTAGTGTGTAATAAGAACATTTGAACAAATGCTACTTACAAAAAATCAGCTGGCTTCGATAATTTGAAGGTCTAGTTCTGCATAAGGTTTCTACTACAATTTGTGTGTTAGAAGGACACAGCAAAAGGAAAAAACCTGCAGGTTGTGCTGACCGTAGTTAAATCACTTAACGTGAAGAAGCGAGTAGGCAGGGGACATGCAGTTTGGGCTGCCTACAGCACACGATGGTCCAATTTCTGCTGAAAAGAATCTTTTGTCTTGCTGAGGAACTATAAAAAGCTTGATTCCTCTTAATGCTTCTGTGTCTGAAGCTGAATTTCAGTGAGCAAAAGCAACTTCCCTGACTCCTAAGTTGTATGTCCTTTTAATGCTGCAAAATGTAAACACTGATACTTGCATGCATCTCTCTCAATTAAACGTACAGCGGAGATTTTCTCCTTCAAATACTCTGGAGGTCAAGAATCCTTTTAAAAATACTGGATAATGTAATTTTTTCTACGCAGAGCTTCAGTCTGCTTGGAAGACATTTGGATTGGTTACACAAGTCCTTATGTAAGGTACAAACAGAGCCTCAGGTTTTGAGTGCCCAAGAATGCTCCTTCCAAGCAGGTTAACAGGCACAGAGACACCATGTGATGGTGTAAGGGCTCCCCAGAACATCTCTGGGACAACCCTGGCTCATAGAAGCAGCTGCTTTCGTGCAACCTCAGCTACTGCTGGGCTGCTTTTTGCAGGGTTGGGTGAGTCTTTGGCTGGGGGAGCCTAAATGTGTTTCTAATGTGCGTGTCCAATAATTACCTGTTAAACAGACCGGCAATCTGGCTGAAGCCAATACAGAGGTTCTATGGCAGTGGTGCAAAGCCCTTCAAAATTCCAGGGAAAGCTGGGATTTTCAATGGGAAATTTTCTTTCTTCGAGGTCATAGTCATTATATATGTGCATAGATCTTTCTCTATGAACTTTAATGTATATTTTTATATATTCCAATGTTACTGCAAATTTTTCTCGTCTTAACTCTTTTTAATGACACTTTGCAGTTTTCAGTATTTTGTAGAAAAAGATGACGTTTCTCTTGACCCCATCTATTGAATATTTGCATGTTATAATTACACAAGTCTCTGGTTGAGTATTCATGCCATTTAACGTTACTCACTGAACGTACGTGCATCAGCTCTGAATTCAACCTTCACCTGGAGGTGGTGAATATCAGTTTCCCCAGTGGCCGATCCAGAGCCCTGCATTAAGGTCTCCCTCTGAACTGCGCTTTGGAGGAGGAGGGGGTTTGTGCCCCTCCTCTGAGGGGATGGGGAGCTGAGGGATATTTCACCCTTAAGGACCCTGAAGTTGAGCCAAAGAATGTCGACTGAGTTCAGAACACTGCTCGAGCCTTTGGAGCATCCTGGCTGTATTCATTTAGGAAAAAGAGTATTTCAGTCGAGCAACCCTTAGGCTAGGTAAAAGGAGAGGATTAAAGGCTTTTCCTGCTCAAAATAGTGGTTGAAATGTCATTTTAAGTGTGGCTCTTAAGACGAGCTATGTCTGCATTGCTTTTCTTAACAGGACAGTAATTTTCAGTCTGTTCCCAGACTTAAAAAGTGCACAGGAATTAGGAGTTTCATGGTGGAGGTGGAAGATCCCAATACAAAGGGCGCTATGCTGACAAAGACTGGAAGATATGCAATACCAATTATTAATGCGTGAGTATGGAATTAGTTGGTCTGACCAAAAAGCGAAGGAGAGAAGCCACGTGTCAGTGTCTGAGTGGCAATGCCACCAAGCTGGCCAGCATCTGTAATTATGGGGGAAGAAGCACTGTCATTGTATCTTAACCTTAAAATCTGTGATGATTTCTAATATTAAAATAGGACAGTGCTGCTGTTCACGCCCCTGAACGTTGGTTAAGCTTGTGGTATGCTAAGAATCCGTATTTCTGCAAAACATTTCAGTCGTGTTTACAGTGGCGTCATTCTTTTTGCAAGCTGCTTTTGCTTCTGTTTTATCTTGCTAAGGCTTCTTGCAGAATTTAACAAATAGCTGTTGGACTGAGATTCCCTCCCCCTCTGACATTTATCAGATCCCATGTGTGAAGCAGAGGGATGTTTTCCTGTTGCTGTAAACTAAGAAAATCCTGCTGTGTGCTGACAAGAGTGGCTGTTTTAAAATGCACTCGGTAGCAGCTCTGTTCTTCCGTCATGGATCTCCTTTTGCAGAAGCTCTAACATAGACTTCTTCTTGCATTTATAAAACATAATTACACAGAGACTGACTTTATCCTGAGCCTGCAATTTACATTTCCCGTCTGGCAAAGGAGAGGTGGGATTTGTTTCACCTGCTTTCTAGCTGTCAGAAAATGATTTCTCTAGTCTGAGCTAATTTCTTAGTTGATCCAATGAATGGAAGAGTTCTGCAGAAGGAAAATTGTTCCCGCCTCCCTTTTCTAGTGCTCTGGCTATAGAAAAGTAGTTTAAACTAAATGCCTGTATTTTGAAGACTAATGTGGAGTGAGAATGCCACCTACTGTCTTCATTGGATAAAATCCAAAGCTTGGGAAAGTTCTCCTTTACCCATCTTTGACTTTTTTTCTTTTTCCTTCCCCATCCCCCCTCCAGGGAAGCTTATGCCAGAGGAAAGAAGGAAAAGCCTCCCTTTTTACCAAAGGAGCCATCCTCTTCCTCCTTTTCTTCAGACGACCCTATTCCAGAGGAGCTCTTATGTTGCATTTGTAAAGGAATCGTGGCCGATGCAGTTATTATTCCCTGCTGTCGAAACAGTTACTGTGACGACTGTAAGTTTTACTCCCATGTTTGTTAATTCAAAACATCACACCTGATCTTCTGAAAGCAGAAAGATCGTAAAATTCCTTTGTTACCAGCTCTGTTTAATACTTCAGTATACCCTGAATAGGAAAGGACTCTTCTTGTAGAAATGAAAAAACAAAGGCAGAAGGCTTTTTTCCCTCTTTATGCATCTAGTTAAATCCTCTTTCCATGCGGAAGGATGAGTACAAGAAGAGTGCGTAATGCTGCAGCTGATTACAGTGTTAGTTAGCAAATGCATTGAGTTTGTGCACAGTCCTTTCTCTCATACAAAACTATAGAGCCAACGCTGGTGACTTACTGTGGTCTGCAGCAAATGGCTCGTTGGGCATTTAATCCACATTCTTCTCCACGGGAGAGTTGGTTAAAACCGTCAGAACTTGAACCTACTAATGGTTTTTGGAGATGTGTCTTATTCATGAACCTTGAGCTTGGGGACTTCTCACTGTGCTGGACAGTGGAGAACAGACTAGTCAGAACATCAAGACACGGCCTGCTCTACATCTTCAAATGTTACAGTAGTGAAATATCAAAACTGGGCAGCTATTTCCTGCATACTAGAAATTTTTTACACTGCTGAGCATTTATAGCTTCATGCTCTCAATTCAGGACCATATTCACCCATTAACCATCTAAGGGCTTTTATAACTAATTAGAACCCCAACAATTTCCTTAGTTTAGCTAAAACCTATTTTGATGATTCTGATTATACCCAGGTATTAGAACGGCATTACTGGAACGTGAGGAACACACATGCCCACCATGTCATCAGGCAGGTGTTTCTCCCGATACTTTAGTTGCCAACAAGTGCCTACGCCAGGTAATGCAGTGACTTTTAGATAAACTGTTTGTAAGAAAAGTCTAGTCAGTCAATTAGCTGAATGGGAAGAAAATATTAATTTACACCTCCTTAAACAAGGCTAAATGGAATAAATTTACTTTGCAAATACATGACCTGTTGTTACAGAAGCTGACAACTCTTGAGAGACAAGCTGGCAAATTCAGGTCACACTTGTGTTTAACAGGATTGCCTCAGTTTCAAATTCAGTGTTAACACCGGAGTGCCTTGCACACAGATAGTCTGAGTTACCAGTCATTAACACCAGTGTTTAATGGGATGTGTTCATGTATCACCGAAGGGTTTGGCTTCGAAGGGACCTTAAAGCCCATCCAGTCCAACCCCCCTGCCACAGGCAGGGACACCTTCCACTAGCCCAGGTTGCCCAAAGCCCCGTCCAACCTGGCCTTGAACCCTTCCAGGGATGGGGCAGCCACAGCTTCTCTGGGCAACCTGTGCCAGGGCCTCACCACCCTCACAGGGAAGAATTTCTTCCTTACATCTAATCTGAATATATCCGTATGTTGGTTTATTTTAGGATGGAGAGTATATACGGGAATACACAAGTAATTTTACTCTGTGGAGGCTTTTGTTCATTGAGCTACTGAAGGTTCATGTTACCTCTTCGTAAATGTTTTTCTGCCTCTAGGGTGTGAACAACTTCAAAAATGGAACTGGGTATGCACAGGTGATCCGTAAGCAGAGGCAGCAGCAGCAGCAGCCACCAGCACATCCACCAGCTCTGACCCCTCCTGCTGCGCTGGTGGCTGCCACGGGATGTCCTCAATCTTCCCCGCTGTCAATCCGTGGTTTGCGGGAAGAGAAGGTAGGTTTTCTCCCACCATATGCAGTGATTCTCGTATTTCAGTAGAGCTTATTTTCCAACTGTTTGCACTGATTCACAAGGGCTATCTGGTTCCTGGACTGAGACAGCCAGCATTGCCGAGTCTTCTGGGCTACCAAGGACGATCGATACCCACAACTGGTAAGTAACCGTAACTTACAAATTTCTCTTAAAAAATTCTCTTCAGGTAAACTGAAAGGGATTTTTTTTCTCTCCCCATGCCAAAAGGTCATCCAGTGAGAGCTGGCAAAATTCGCTCGGCAAGTGGCAGACCAGACTGGGAAGTGTAAGTATGCTACAGAAATTCAATATGTTGGTGCTTGTAACCTGTTAAACGAGGCCGTAACACATAATGGACACAACAGCTGATTTATAAGGGAATAAGTATGCACAGATCGTTGTGGAGAATACATGTGGTAATTAATTTTTAAATGGCTTAATTTGAATTGGCCTTCACAAAGGGGATCTGTGCTCTCAGGAAGATTATTTAAAATAAAACTGCAGTACATGATTGAAAAGAGGACTCTGAAGAATGAAGTCTTTCTGAGGAAATCATAATTACATATATAAATGAAACATAATTAAAGGATCAGATGGAAAGGCACCCTCTTGATTATTGGCTGAATAGGGCTGAGGAGGTTGATTTCCCAATAGAAATCAGCGTCCAATATTCTTTTTTTAACACCTTAGTTAATACTGATTGAGCAAACTATTGGAAAAGGCAAGGCTGTTATTTTACTATTTAGTCATCTCAAGTAGCCAAGCTGCTTTCTCTTGGTTGGAGAGAGAGGAGTCTCTTTTGGTTTATTGCAGCGTCGTTAGTCCTTCCTTTTGGTATCTCTGTGTTATAGATCGATTGTAAGGGTGCATTGTGTGTATAAAATCTTAAAGATAAGTCAAAACAAAAACCAGGGTCCATCCCACAGATTGTCTAAAACCTCAAGTTCAGTAAGCAAAAACTAACAATTCAGGGCCAAGAACGGGCCAAAGACGTCACCATGAGGCAACAACCTAGGAAGCGTGTGCGGAAGATGTTAAAAGAAGTTTGAGAGAAGATGAGTTAATGTCTGTGCAGTACTTTGAAGATCAGAACTGTGAAGTATTAAGCATGTCAAGGTGTGGCAGAAGAGCGCTTGGCACGTGTCTCTTTTAGCACGGGCAGCCTCAGCCACAGTTGCCCAACTGACTATAAGAAGGGGAGACTGAGGGATTTGTTGGGGGTGAGGATGTGGAAGGCAAGTATGAGGACCAAGAAATGAGCGTAGTCTCAAATGAACAAAAAGCAGGAGAAAAATGCTTAAGTTGAGAACAAGAAGTGCTCGCCACCACGCTCCTCCTCCATTCACTTTCCTCTTTAAAATCAGGGCAGAGTGTAACAAGCAGTGACTGGTGTTTTGGGGTTTCTTTAGAAGCTCAAATCGAGGACGCCCGCACAGTGAACGTACCCAGAGGACTCAGGCCCCAGCACTACCAGCATCAACACGCTCTCTGTGCTTGTGCCTCCACCTCCCTTGTATCCTCCACCACCCCCCGCACTTCCCCTTCCTCCAGGGGTACCACCACAATCATTTCTTCTTCAGTTTCCACCTGTGCAGCCTCCATCTGCTGGGTGCACTCTCCCTCCTCCAGGATATCCCCCACTCCTGCAGACACATCACCGGCTTGAGGACCAGCAGCAGTTCCAATGGCTCATTCAAATGCCATCCCAATGACACAAGCACCTCCTTTGGAGAATCGTAGAAACACTGAGGTTGGAAAAAACCTTTAAGATCATTGAGTCCAACCGTTAACCCAACACTGCCAAATCCACCACTAAACCATGTCCCTCAGCGCCACATCTACCTGTGGATGGTGACTCAACCACCTCCTTGGGCAGCCTGTTCCAGTGCTGACAACCCTTTCAGTGGAGAAATGTTCCCCAATAGCTGATCTAAACCTCCCCTGGTGCAACTGGAGGCCGTTGCTTCTCCTCCTGTTGCTTGTTACTTGGGAAAAGAGACCAACACCCACCTTGCTACAGCGTCCTTTCAGGGAGTTGTAGAGGGCGATGAGGTCTCCCCACAGCCTCCTTCTCTCCAGGCTAAACACCCCCAGTTCCCTCAGCCGCTCCTCACAGGACTTGCTCTCTAGACCCTTCACCACCTTCGTTGCCCTTCTCTGGACGCGCTCCAGCCCCTCAGTGTCTGTCTTGTAGTGAGGGGCCCAAAACTGAACACGGTATTTGAGGAGCGGCCTCACCAGAGCCGAGAACAGGGGGACCGTCGCTCCCCTGGTCCTGCTGCGATTTCTGACACAGCAGGGTGTCTTTGGCCTCCCTTGTCTAGGGAGGAGTTTGACAGAGAACAACGAGACTTAAAGAAGAATGGGGGCTTGACTCAATGAAGTTGGGCTGTTTTTCATGTTTGTGTTTCGATGGCCTGTCAGACAGCAGTTACACTCGAGTGCATCTGACATCAGCAAAACTGACAGAGTGTTTTCTCCAATAGACTTTCTGGGTGCAGATGGTGAACATGCAAAACTAAACCAAGACAAATGTCATCCTAAAACTTTCCCTAAGACTTGTAGGAATTCTAAACTGGGGTTGCTTAAATAGCATGTCCACCTTTACATCTGCAAGCAGTATGCATTTTCTCACACTGGCCATGTTTTGTTTCTTGGTGTCTTTCTGTAATAAAGGTCAAGCTGTAATTGTAATAAAGGTCAAACTTATTTTAACAGGGAAAAGAAGAAGTCCAGACTCGATGAGTTTACAGATGGTTCAGGAGCGGATGGAATCTAAAAAGACTCCAAAGGAGCGTAGGCATTCCTTTTCCAGGTAACTGCTTTACATGTCCTTAATGGAGGAGCAGGCTGGCTAAAGGAATCAGGAGGATCTCCACTGCCCTCTCCAGGTGGATGGGATGATTCCAGGGATTAGCAGGGAGAGGAGTTCTGTATGTAGGGTACTAGCTCAGCTATGGCAGAGATTACAGTTGGCTGAGAGTTACAATTTGGCAGCAGTAGCTGAGGAGCAGGTGTCTCTTTCACTGAAGCTTCTCTGCAGTGACACCCTTCACCTCCTGACAGCCATGAGGAGGCCAGAACCTGAAGAGGTCTAGTGCCTGGATTTTCTGTGTCTCCCCGTTCTGAGTGTAACCGTTGCCTCAAAGCACCTGGGAGGAGAAATGGGAGAGAAATTGTCTTCACCTCCTCTTTTGTTTATCTCCTGTGGGTACACGGGGAGACGTTAACCTGGACTGCAAACTGGTGGCTTTCCTAGGAATTTCACTGGAGCAGATGGAGCAGAGGAGCCAGGAGTCATGCGGCCTCACTTCGGAAGGCGTGTGCCTTGCTGTCTGCCAGCACTGGTGGTTTTGGGCCTCTGCCGAAACCCTGCTCATGCTCCTTGATCTCTACTGGCTGCGCAGGCGGAGGAGCGCTGACTGTGACAGCGGCAACCAGCGGGGAAGCTCCAGCGATGCTGATGAGGAGGGAGAGGAGGATGACTGCGAGGGCAAAGCAGACCCCAATGACACCTTGGCTCAAGCCAACTCTCGAGTGGGGACCCCCGCTTCATCTGCCAAGCCCCTCAGTGTCTGTCTTGTAGTGAGGGGCCCAAAACTGAACACGGTATTCGAGGAGCGGCCTCACCAGAGCCGAGGACAGGGGGACCGTCGCTCCCCTGGTCCTGCTGCAATTTCTGACACAGCAGGGTGTCTTTGGCCTCCCTTGTCTAGGGAGGAGTTTGACAGAGCACAAAGAGACTTAAAGAAGAGTGGGGGTTTGGCCCAATGAAGTTGGGCTGTTTTTCATGTTTGTGTTTCGATGGCCTGTCGGACGGCAGTTACACTCGAGTGCATCTGACATCAGCAAAACTGACAGAGTGTTTTCTCCAATAGACTTTCTGGGTGCAGATGGTGAACATGCAAAACTAAACCAAGACAAATGTCATCCTAAAACTTTCCCTAAGACTTGTAGGAATTCTAAACTGGGGTTGCTTAAATAGCATGTCCACCTTTACATCTGCAAGCAGTATGCATTTTCTCACACTGGCCATGTTTTGTTTCTTGGTGTCTTTCTGTAATAAAGGTCAAGCTGTAATTGTAATAAAGGTCAAACTTATTTTAACAGGGAAAAGAAGAAGTCCAGACTCGATGAGTTTACAGATGGTTCAGGAGCGGATGGAATCTAAAAAGACTCCAAAGGAGCAGAGCGCAGGGGTTCGTTTTCCAGGTAACTGCTTTACATGTCCTTAATGGAGGAGCAGGCTGGCTAGAGGAATCAGGAGGATCTCCACTGCCCTCTCCAGGTGGATGGGATGATTCCAGGGATTAGCAGGGAGAGGAGTTCTGTATGTAGGGTACTAGCTCAGCTATGGCAGAGATTACAGTTGACTGAGAGTTACAATTTGGCAGCAGTAGCTGAGGAGCAGGTGTCTCTTTCACTGAAGCTTCTCTGCAGTGACACCCTTCACCTCCTGACAGCTGTGAGGAGGCCAGAACCTGAAGAGGTCTAGTGCCTGGGTTTTCTGTGTCTCCCCGTTCTGAGTGTAAGCGTTACCTCAAAGCACTTGGGAGGAGATATGGGAGACAAATTGTCTTCACCTCCTCTTTTGTTTATCTCCTGTGGGTACACAGGGAGACGTTCACCTGGGCTGCAAACTGGTGGCTTTCCTAGGAATTTCATTGGAGCAGATGGAGAAGAGGAGCCAGGAGTCATGCGGCCTCATTCCGGAAGGCGTGCGCCTTGCTGTCTGCCAGCACTGGTGGTTTTGGGCCTCTGCCGAAACCCTGCTCGTGCTCCTTGATCTCTACTGGCTGCGCAGGCGGAGGAGCACTGACTGTGACAGCGGCAGCCAGCGGGGAAGCTCCAGCGATGCTGATGAGGAGGGAGAGGAGGATGACTGCGAGGGCAAAGCAGACCCCAATGACACCTTGGCTCAAGCCAACCCTCGAGTGGAGACCCCCGCTGCATCTGCCGAGCCCTTCCCAAGAGCTCCTTTCTGACAGGGCTGCGTCCAGCCTAGGGATGGGGCAGCGCCTACGAACACCTGAGCACCCCCAAGAACAACATCACCAACCGCCTGCTGCTCGTGCCCCTGAGACCACCCCTCGAGCACGTCTTCCACCAGAGCTGGGCACCGTGGGGGATCCGCCAGCGAGGCACTCCCGCATCCCGGTGGAGCACCTGCCGGACAACGTGCTGTGCTTCCTCCTCTGCCCCGTGACGAGCTGAACAGAAGCCAGGTCCCCGCTTCCCACGCAGCCTCTGCATCTCCGTATAGCCTCTGCATCTCAAAATCCAATAAATGGGCTTGTTTTAAGAAATCCTGTGTCCGTGAGAGTAGGGTATTCTCTGCCTGGCTTTCCTGAGCGCTTTGCAGCCTCTCCAGCCCAACAGCAAACCTGGGGCTCTGCGTGCGCTTGGCCCTGAACAAGCATTCTTGCCACATCCAGCAGAACAATCCAAACACTTGTCCTTTGCAGGCACACAGAAGGTGGTGGAAGGGAATTCTCTTGCTGGCCTTCCCGAGTGCCTTGCAGCCTGTCCAGCCCAACAGCAAATCTGGGTCTGTGCGCTTGCTTTGGCCCTGAACTGGTGTTACTGGCAGGGCTTTGGATTTTTCAGTCGTGGCTTAATATTCCAGTGATTATATTTAAAGAAGTCGATTATATAATTCAACTCAAATAAGTGTGTGTTTTGTTAAGAAACCCTATTTTTAAAATGTATTTCAGTTTTATAAAAACCCTGAATTACACATTTCTTATACAGATACATCACTGGAAATCAGCTAGACAATAACCAATGTTTCTGGAATGTCAGTACACTCAAACTGATGGTCAGTCTGTAAAGAAAAAAATTCTTGAGGATTGTCCTGTGTTTGTTCTTCTGGGATACTACCCTTTTGGATCATTCTAGAGGCATTCCAAGAGATACCTGCACTGGGCCAAGGCAATGTAAGGAATCATCGGATTGCCTAATTACTCAATATGGTTGAATATCCTGTGTTCACAAATATCCCTTGTTTCTCACTGCCTCCCAGCTTCAGCTTCAGTGACAGAGAAATAAAACCCACCTCTGCTCTGAGGGTTGAATTTCTACTTCATAACTGTTGTAGTATACAAATGATTTTGATGTATATTAAGAATTAAGTTTGGGACCGAGTTTATGCACCTCTGACACATTGGCAGCTACCCAGCAAATACATCGAGTTGTGTTCACTCTTTTAGATGTCAGAGTAGACACTGAGGAGGAAACACATTTCTCAGATGTTTCTCTTTGACAAGGGGCAAGTGTTGGAAACACTGAAAGTTAAATCTTGATGCCCGGAACACAGTAGAGTTTTGGGTTTGAGTTCAGTGGAAAGAGAATGTGTCCCTGAAAGCAGTTAGCGGAGTGGCCAGGACAAGCAAATTTGTTTTGCTAACACAGTTCAGCAATGTTAGAAAACACTTTTCAAAAAGATTTAAACTTTCCTCTGGACAGGACCAATGAAGCTTCCTTCAGAGCCCATCAGCACCATTTGTTTACAATCAGCCAGAGGGACTGCTGTCTAGTGACAGGAGACACTGTCCAATCCTCGTGGAAATCAGCAGCATCTGCTGTGCGAGTGGGTAAGCAAAACCAACAAGGTGTCGTGAGAGCTCTTTTGCAGCAGCAGGTGTTTTATGTGAGTCAAATCAGAGTAGGAATAGCTTTCCTTGATGAGTCTTCAGTGTCTGTCCTCATCTGTAACTCCGCGGGGCTGAGTAAAGTCCTTTACCTCAGCAATACTGCTGCCTGTAAATTCAAGTAATAAGACTCTGGGAATCTCTCTTGTGTGACCGTTTGAAAGAAATGAATTGTTTAATATTAAGCACTTGTTTCCAAACTGCCCAAAACTACGTCGAGGATAAGCAAAGCATATAACTGTCCTTCACCACTGTTGATTAAAGCTTAGATTATTTCAGCTGGTCAAAACAATTTGTCTTGCCATTGATATTCCCGTGGCAGAGACCAGAGCTCGTGTGCAGAAAGCAATTCCAGCATCATCCAGAAGGTTCCGTGTTCAGCACTTGGTACTCTGTGCTGGGCTCCCCGCAAACCATCAGGAAAGAAAGGGAAATTCAGCACTCTTCCTTCTCCTTTACCAGACTGCAATATTTTATTAAATTACATTGTGTGTAATTAAATTACACTGTGTGTAATTATTGAGCAAGTATGTTCTTGTTAAGTGCCTGTGGGAAGTAGATATTTCTGTGCCACCTGCACACACGCTTCAGCAAGCTGCAGGTTTCTACGGAGATACCTGCCTTTTCTGCTAGCCTAGGAGTGGAGTATTTAGCACCGGCTCGAGCAAATAGTGCAAAGAGGCTGTAGGTGTGTAGTCACTTAGGGATGTGCAATACCTAGGGTAAGTATGATTTACAGGGTTCTGGGAATCTTTGACCTGCAGAACTGAAGGAGCCATAAACAAGTGAGTATACTGGGACGTGAAACACTTCTGGCAGTTCTTAAAGTCATCTTGTCTCCACTTCTCATTTTCTGTTGCTTAGATTTACCTTGGAGACATATAGTAGGAATAATAACTAATCATCTGGTTTTTCTTCTTAATTCTAATTGACATGCAAACACTCACCACAAATTTTTCAGCTTTTCCCACCATTACAGCTAACAAAAAGCATCGCAGGCTTTTTCTTTTTTTTTCTCACTAGCATTGCTGATGGAAAAAGAAAGTTTGCTCCCCAGCTAATTACTTAGAGGCTTGTCCAGAATTATCTCCAGACTGCTGGAAGCTGGGAAGTTATATTCACCCTTAGAGAAGAAGAATGCAGAGATTAAATGGGATGTGAAAGAGTTTCAGTGATTTTTAAAGAAGCGTACTTAACAAATCTTGGATTTGGGTTTGATAGTATGGCAATGCGTGTGCATTATACTGGGGGAGGTGAAAAGCTGTCTGTCTCTGATGGGATGGAGGTGCAGAGGTGTATATCAGCGAAAAGGGAGTGTGCATTGTAACATATACAGTGGTGACCCACAGGATTGATTTCAGGGCACTGGTGTATGTGCTTGGAATTCTAAATTACATAACTGACTTAGAAACCTGAAGTCAATAATCTGCTGAAATTTACTTTATTTATCACCTGTGCACCTGATGAAAGCATGTGTTTCCAAAGGAAGATTATTGGGTTTGTTTTTTAAACACAGACTACAGTCAGTTGTAATGAGCATGTGCACACCACACAGCTAATTTAATTAAGCTTCTGTAAGCATAACGCAGGATGAATTCAAGGACAGTCAGCATTACCTCTGGCTGATTTCAGATATGTTGCACAAGTTAAAAGGACTTGATGTTTTCAATAGCAAGATGTCTCAGGCCACAGTTTCAGCGCTGCTACTGCAAAAAGGTAGTATCTGTCTTCTCCTCTCTGCTTTCCAAGCTGGCCTTTCATCTTAGTCTTTTGCTTTCTGCCACTACAAGCATTTGTGCAGCTGTGTCATGGAAGGGATAAGGGAGTTAATCTAGATAAAAAATAATCTAGCATTGCCTAATTTCAGAAAGCTTTGTCTTATTCATTTGTCTTTTTTAATGACAGCAAGACCTTAGAAAGGCATTGTCAAATGCAAGAATGTTCTTGCCCTAAGTTTAGACATGCATGCTGCCTCTTACACCAAAGGCACTGGATTTTGGCTCTTTCTGAAAGCAAAGCAGATTCCTTGCTATGTTCTAGGGCATTTGCATGACATTGTATTGGGAAAACTATTGCTTAAATCATCAGTTGGCTTCCCATCCTAGTTTACTTCATATTATGTTGGTTCGTTAGCAGTTGGCTTTTTCTCCTACCAGAGTTTCTAAAAGATTCAACACATCAACACTGCAACTGCTCCAAATTACACTTCCTAGTAGGCAGCTCGGTTTCCTTTGACACGGAGCGACCGCACACTGCCGTCAGTCCGTGCTGGCGGGATTCCTTCCTGAAGGAACTGGCTGTGTCGGCATGTGTGCGTGGCCCTGGTGCTGTATGTGGTGTGCACTTCACAGCAGCTGTGCTGTAGTTTATGCCTGAGATCTGAGAATCTCGTGAGATTTTCTATAGAGTTAGTCTGGGTTTAATTCATATCATAGTCTGAGCTCTTTCAGCTGCTTTATACTAATTTCACCCAGAAAACAAGGTAACATAACGTGAATCCACCCGATACTGCAGCGACAGGGACAGGTTCATAGTTGAAATCAGCATTACAAAAAGACTTCCAGGCACATTTTGTACAGACTTCCTGGTCATGTCAGTGTGTACATGGATCAGACCTGCTGCCGTGCAGATCGCTGCTCCCACTCTCCATTTGTGCAGTGCTTTGGAAGCCGCTGCATTTTTTTGCTGTTAGAAAGTCGTGAGTGTCATGGTTCACCCAATCGGTATTTCAGAGCTGTTGAACAATGTCACTGAGCTCTGGGGGAATTGAGTGGATGTTTGAGCAGTCGCCTCCCCCAAAACTGCAGAACCTGCAGCAGGTGAATTGCTGTGGCAACAAAGGAAAAACATTCCGTCTGATGTTATGTAAATCACTGGAGTCAGGAATAACCCTGACTGACTAAAGCCACAGCAAACACGGCCATTTACACCAACAGAGACAAGATTGATCCTCTAATCTTGCAGTCCATGGACTAAATTAAGATGAACCTTAAATGATGTAGCTAATGAGAAATATCACTTAAGTGTTTCTTTCAATTCTAAAAGAACAGTCAGTTGTATCTGCTTTATTGCTTGGTTTGCATCCTTTAACTTGCACTGTAAATTAAAAACTTTTTTAAAAATCTATTGAAATCCTTTTTTTTCCTCCTAGGATGCCGTCTGTTTGTCACTGTGTGCATTGTAAATAAGTTCTCTACTACATGTTTGGCTGTTGCTCCAAAACAGAAAGTACACGCTGTGTGTTTCAGTTAAAAGAAGCCCTGTAGCAACACGTGAGTCACAGGCAGAGGCCAAGTGTGTCGTTATTCTGTGGGAACAGCAGTTGAGTCACCAACAGCTAAGGACAGTGGGCAATGGAACATGAAGTGTGTCGTGTCAGCTCACTGTCGGTGCAGTCTGGGCACACTTTGCCTTAGACAGTGCTGTGAAATTGCAGGGAAGTGGCTGATCTGTGGAGAAAGTAGAAGGTTGCCTAATGGCACGTAGCAATTTTAAGACCGATTTGATGCTTTTGCCATAATAACCCAAAGACTTCAGAAAACAGCTTTGGTGTTCAATTCTTTCCTTGCTTTGAGACAAACGGAAGTTTTTTCTGGGCTTCCAGCGCATTTTACTTTGAAACAAAAGAAATTCAAATCCAAAAGAGACTTAGTCTGGTATACTTTTCTTTCTTACGAAGTCTATCCCTTATGCAAACAGCTCGGGTGAGAAGCATGTTCTATGAGAGTTGGGGCTTCAAAAATTACACTGGAGAAGTGGCAAATCTCCAAAACAATGTTTTGTACATGAGCAGCCTCAAAAATACTGAGCTCAGGGTTCTGACTCTGTGCTGCAGCTGTTAAGCATCTTTCTGAACTCAGGCCTGCAGAGCCAGCATGCCTGGAGCAGGAGAAGGAAAGGTGCAGCACGGGCAGTTGCACAGAGAATGAAACTGGTGAGTTTGGAGAAAGAAGAGAGAGAAAGGTGGTCAACAAGTTGAAGGGGAAGAGTAGCAGAGTGCTTATTTTGCAAGCTAAGAAGATGTGTTATTTGCGAACCGTGTGTATTATCTACAAATCTGGGAAAATATGGAAATTGAGGGAAAAAGTAGTGATATTATGTACTTTAACAGGTCACAAAAAGGTGGTTGAAAGTGCTGACAGAACATCTATTTTTAAAACCATGATTTTTAAAAGTATTAATATTAGCATAGAGATTGGTGGAGCATGGAGCATGTTTATCTGCTTGCCACTTGTCTAAAGTAGCATACTCTAAAAAACAATAACATATTTCTCTCAAGTTTCTAACTGGTGTAAAAATGTATTTGAGCATGATTACCGT
This sequence comes from Strix aluco, assembly GCF_031877795.1. Classification (NCBI taxonomy): domain Eukaryota; kingdom Metazoa; phylum Chordata; class Aves; order Strigiformes; family Strigidae; genus Strix; species Strix aluco. The sequence continues at coordinate 1,882,412 of NC_133939.1, forward strand.
TTAAAACAGAAAAAAAAAAAAACAACTGCAAGGTGCATTTGCTGTTCTGTTTAGGGGAAGCAGAAAGAAAAATAACCTCAGCCATGTTCCTTGCTGTTCTTCCACTGGAATATAGAATGCTATGGTGCAACAGTAGATAATTATGAAAGTGGCATTTGATAGTGCCACCTATTGCTAGAAAAGCAGAACTAAAATGAGTATCTTTTTATGTGCATGTCTAAATTCAGCAGAAAAATGAAGGGTACCTGTTCATCTTTTGATTATTGCAAGGTCATTTTAGCTATGGGGATATCAGTTTGACCTTGGTTCTATGGCTACATTTTTAAAAAGTTGATTTATCGTACAGTAGCACTGGAGATGGTGCAGTAGCCTCAGAGATCCAGAAAGCTGGCAACTATCGGCATGTGGTTGAATGCCAGTGGCTGTATTTCGGCTAAGCCTATTAAGCCTGATTATCCCTCCCCCCTCTCACTGATGACATTAAAGTTCATGTAATGCACTAGAAGACTGATCCTAATAGCCTAAAACTGCTTCAGATTTAGTGAAACACTGAAAATTAGTTTTCTGTAGTGTTTGAGCTTTATGTTAAATGTGAAGGCAATAAAATATTTTCAACATGCACCCAAAAATTCTATGAAAAGTAACTTGCTAATGACGAAAATCCTTTGAAGACAAAGACTTAATGATCTGGATGCATCCTAATACTTCGTCTCCTTTATCAGGTCTTTCAGTTAGCAAGCATGAAACCTGATTTCTCCACCTGCCCTTTGAAAGATGATATTTGTTTTATTATACAAGTCTAACTAATGATAATGGTAAGAAAAATGAAAGATTTATAGGGGCAGCCTGAGATCAGTTTTAAGTTTTAATTGTGGTTCTCAGCATTACAGATCCTTCTTACTGCCTCAGTGCTGTTGTTCATCTCTACCAGAGAAACACCCTATCCTAAAAAAAATGCACATTTTGGGCTTGTAATATATAAGGGAAAGAAAAGATGTCTCCTCTGCGTTGTTTTCCTCACGAAGCATCTGGATGGCAAGGTAAGAGCAGGAAAAGATGGAACAGCTCGGGAGTAATTTGTTCTTCCTCGGGTCCAGGCAGGTACCTCTCGGGAGTTTACTGCTGCTTCACAAAGCTAACATTCTTTGGCTGAAGCTGTCCTCCGTCCTCAAAGACAGACAAGTCTCCTGTTACCCCCGCTGAGCTCTGAAGAACTAGATTGCTGCAAAGCGTCAGGGAATCGGAGGAAGCAGCTCTCGAGTCTACAGGCATCTGTAGATTGAGAGAAGGTTCAGAAGGAGAAATAAAGGATGACCGACCCATCTGCTGACCAGAGAAATGATGTGGAGAAATCTGACCTCACCATCCTAGGTAAGTTCAGGGCTGAAATCTAATTTAGCCAAATGGAAAGTCTGGTTTTATTGACTTTTTAATTTATTTTTTTTTCCCCTTCAAATGGTATCTAACTTTCTTTTCTCCTAGTTGCATCTTGGACCTGAATTTGAGGTCACTTGTGTTCTTTGTCCCTTTCTCCACTGATCCAGGATATACTTTCTCTTCCAAAACCTCTTTGAATGTTTGGGGGGTCTTTTCCCCTGTATATTTGGGTTTAGCCCGTCTGTCTTTGTCGTTCTGAATGCTGTGACAGCCAAAACCAGCACAAACCCTTTAGCAACTACATTTTGCAGTATGGAGAAGAGGAGGGATGTAGCTGCCTAACGGTTTAGTTCCTGGATGGATTTTGTATGCTCTCTCTTCTTGAATCTCCATGCTGAATCTCTTCTGCAGTCTCTGTTCCATCACATTTAATCTTCTCTTTTGTGTTTGTAGCACTGGTCCACCTGTTTTGCTGTTCTCTTCTTCATTCACCTGCCTGTCATCTATCCACCGAATCAGAGCACCTGAGCAAAGCCAACGAAGTTTCGATTCTTGGCGCAAAGTTTAAATGCCCTTTATAATTTCCCCTAATGCAGATCCTGTTGATGTAAAAAGGAAAATCATTTTCAACAGTTAAATGATATATTGTTATAGGAGTCTGCCCTCTTCTAACGAAGTTTGATGTTTAGAAAAAGTTCCATAGGAAATGTATGAGCAAAGGCACCTGGAATCGTGGCCAGCAGAGGGCACTTCAGCTTGAAAATGAGAATAGTGCTGAAAGCTCTAGCCCAAACACCTTTAAACTGGCTATCTTTGTTTAAAAACGGAGTAATTTTTTTTTAAATGTTAATGAGAATCATTTAGACAAGGGGTCTTTGCATTGTGATTGGTGTTTTGTTGGCACTGTCTTCTACAAACTATGTATCTGCGGCCAAACACCCTTGTACCATGGAAGAATCTGGGAACGGAAGGAGAAAAAACACTCCCCATATAGTTTCAGGTGTGACTTTACTGAAGGAAATTATACCTTCTGTGTGGCCTTGTATCACCTAAAATTGAACGCAATAGCGTATGTTAAAGCCATCCTTTGAAAACTTTTTCCCCAAAGTGGGTGCTTCTGATTTCTTTTTACTAGTGGTTTGATTCATTCTTTTAATTAAAAAGCAGCTGGAATTGGAGAGCACTGCAACCAATTAATTGGTTTTTGAGAATGGTGGTGTAAATGACAACAACAAACAGTAATTGAGTTCCCCTTTCAATCCAGTGCTGATATTGTTATCTTGCAATACAATGCTAACATGTTATTGTATCTGCCATTACTGCATTTAACAGTAGCTGACACATTTTATTAGGATAAGAAGGGCCTCCTGCACTTCCATTTGCCCTGGTGTAAATCAGAAGCCTTGAGTTGAAAAGATTTATTCTTCTGTAAGAACTTACTGGTGTAAATTAGGAAAGTCAAGCCTGACATGTGGTGATGTAGCAAACTATATTACAGGATATTTAGATTCTGTCTCCCACTGAACAGCAGGATTCCGTTTTATCCTTGCTGTCGAATGCAGAATCACTTTTCCATTCATGAATTGAGGCTGAGCAGAGCGCTCTCAGTAGTGGCTGCTCCTCTGTTACTCCACACACAGAAGATATTAGGACAGCTGTTCACCCTTGTAAGGCAAACAACAAACAAACCACAAAACTTTCCTGTAAACAAATTGGTCTGTGATTAGTGGAATTAATGAAGCTTCACTGCCTGTAGATTTCTGTCCTTCATCCCTGATCCCCTCAGCAACCCTCCCACCAAAATGTAGGGTGTTTGGGACACTTTGTAGAACAGAGTGTCTGCTATCTGTAATGGAAGAAAACAAATCTACTAAAATCATGAAGGGACAAAAAGCAGCCATGTACTCTGTGGAGGTTTTTTAATCTGCTGTTTGCTGAAGGGGATTAGCATCGCATAATGCCTGTTTTTTTGTTCTGTGGATTGATTCTGTGTCTCTAAGCCATATCATCTTGTGGGTCTAAATGAATAAGGTAATACAGAGTTTGTTGCACTGACAATATTCTGGGATTGGGTTAATAGTCTGGGGAGGGTGAAAATATAACTTGGTTTGACCACAGTGTCAGGATTCTGAGGACCACAACAAGAAGAATACCGTGATTCACAGCTCTTTACATTAAATGGTCAAAATCCCAGTGTGCTTTGATCAGATCTGAAGAGAACGAGCCCTACAGCAGTGATCACCTTCCCTTCCCCTGCCCGGGCAGTTTGGAGGAAATGCTTCCCCTCCCAAGGCCACTCCTGCCTGTGAAAGGAGAGGGAACAATTCCCATGGCAGGCACCTGGCTATTTATCACTGTGTCAGAAATCAAGCTGTTTCAAGACGTTTAGATGTTGTTTCCTGTTGTCATCTCTAGTGATAAAGTATCGTATATTGTTATCACTCTTTGCACTTTTGACGAGCTCTGTCTTACTATCCTTTACAAGTCATGTCTACTGATGACTTCTCTTTTGCTAGTATGATTATAGCGATGTTCAGTGTCTGCACTACTCATAGCTAAGCCTAGCTAAGAAAAGGCCCTAGTTTTGCATAATCTCAGCCCTGGAATCTTTCAGATCAGTGAGGTGAAACCTAATTTGTGACCCTGAGTAGGTGGACTGGACTTTGCATCCTGGCTTTAAGTTGTGAGGAACGCAGGGCTTGGGAAGTTGTGTCGTTCTAAGCTTGGTTTTTGTGTGTACAGACTTCTGGGACACGGCTGGGCAGGAGAGGTTCCAGAGCACCCATGCACCTATTACCATAAGGGTCCTGCTTGTGTCACGGTAAGGGTAGTGTCACAGCTGTGATCTGGGGGAGTTTGACAAATAACAGTCCCAGCTGACACTTCTCCTGTATAGTACTTTTTATGATCACTCTGCCTTGTATTTCTTGTCTCTTCCAGTGATATCTTCTTTCAGTATATCCAGTATATCTTCTTTCAACATCTCAGGATTCTGACCTGGCTGAGAAGGAATGTCATACATCTGTTAGGTCCAGATGAGTTCTTGAGTATTAGTCTTTCAGGGCTGTATTTTGCCAGATGAATAGCTGGGTCCTCTACTGACCTTGCATGCTGTCTTACAGGTTCTTTTCTTTGTTTTGCTAGCAATTAAAAATACTGATTTGATCCATTTAAATCTTATTCAAGCGATGTCCTTCCAACTCTGTCCTTACCCCACTGCCCATTTCCCCCAGCAAGAACTCAAAAGCTGATTGGAGCAGTACCTAGATAAAAATTGCAGGATGTCTTGATGGAAAAGGAGCATAACCTGTTATGTGGCTCCCCTCCCCCATACAGTCAGTAACTGCCTTTGTATTGGTAATTCGGCCTGCAGGGTTCTGTGGTACTTCTCTGGGCTACAGTGTCTAAACAGACCTGCTGGCAAAGCTGTTCACCTTCCTCTGCGGATCACTGGATGATTCCCTCCTCTCAGGAACGACAGCCTAGGCACTCATTATTGTTGTCATCTGGGTTGTGGTCTGTCTCCTGCATGCTGTCAGAGTGCATAATGCTTTCTGCTCAGCATCAGCGAGAGAACACATACCCTCAGGACCAGCCTCCTGCTGTTCTCCATCAGTACAGTGTCAGACATGGGCTTCCTTGCTGGCATTCATGGTAGAAATCATGGCAGCTATGACGAGGTGTGTCCACCTGAAGAAGGTGTCTGGGCTCCCACTGCAGTCTAGGGAAGTTCATTTGGTTCAGGGGTGTGGTTTGGGGCATGATAGATCTTGCCTAATAAAAGCCTTTCCTGTAGGATGTGTCAAGCCAGCCTTGAATGCACGGATCGCACGGACTGTGCCGGAGGACTGAGGCATATGGATGTGGTGTTACAGCCGTATTGTAGACAGAACCTGTGTGTAGGTGAATTCTTAGTGTTCTATGTGTGAGTGGACACTGCTCAGGAGAGTCCTGTGCCTTGTCTTTGTTTGCTGTGTTCCACCCAGACTAGGAAATGAAGAGGCCCAGTCTGCAGAACAGTTAATCCAGCTTCTCCCAAAGAGGTAGGGAGCGGCTGCCTGGGCAGGGCTCACGGGCCAGCGTCTGGAGTGTGAACTACTTCAGCTGTGGCTTCTGTGGGAACAGGGGGATCATCTGGACTCATCCTCCTGTGCCAGCATACAGGCTGGCTGGCTATCAAAACTTTGAGCTGTTACTGCATGCTGCTTCAAGGCAAAGCTTGCCAGGAGAGCTAAGCCACTCTTGGGCCTGCAGGGAAGGGTCCTGCCCAGATGCTTTAATGGTACCTACTGGAGAAAACAAACACCAAATCACTTTTTTTATAAAGCTTTGAGCTTGCATCCTTCCTGCCCTTTTGTTAGCAGGCAGCCCAGTGACTGTCCAGTGCCAGTCCAGCTGCCAGCCCTCCCCATTGCTTCCACAGCCCAGGCACTGCTGCCTCTCTGTCCACACCATCGTCTCTGCTGCAGAGGTTCATTGGGCCCCCTTCCCCGTTCTGTTACAGAGCAGCCAGATCCAGCAGACTTCTGAACACGGGGGATTTCTCCTTTCAGGTCCACGAGAGCTGAACCCGGTGGACTCTCACACCCCGGAGGCTTCTCCTGTCCCAGTTTGATGGATGTGGCTGCTGCTGTTCCCATGTTCTGCTGCGTCCAAAGAGCGCGTAAACAAACACACACACAGAGTTACACAATTAATGTGAACGGCAAAACAGATTGACACAGGCAGAGCGATGCCTTTACCAGCGCCCATGTACTCATAACCACCGCTTACATAAACATGAGCACAGGCCAGTCCTTTTCTGCCTTTCCAGATGATCAGGATTGGGTGTTTACTAGCGAAACATAAACACACCTTCACTCCCTCGATTCATAAGCACAGCACGTGCAGAGATTCCTCAACTAACGGAATGGAAATTAAGTCCATGTAATATCCATGGCTGGATGTCAAGCTCCTTACCCAGTCATCGGGGCAAACCATGGGTCTTTCCAGATCTGTGTCTCCTGTGTCATGAGAGAGTCCAGTTTCAAGTTCACTGGTGCATTGTGCGCGCGCACACACACACACACACACACACACGGGTCCCACCAGTAGCCGGCGTAAGACACTTTGCGTTTCCAACTGCTGTCCCCAAGACCTTTCACCCCCCTCTTCCACCGCACCCTCACCCTCCCCTCTGACCAGCCCTTCGGAGTGACTCTTTCCCTTTGTGCCCGACCTGGCTGCCTGCAGCCTCATTTTGCAGGTGCCGGGCATGGAATCTTTGCCTTGCACAGGAGACTGAATTGGACTGCAGCATGGTGAAAACCAGCAACTTTATTTCAACAACTGGAATGCTCAACTGGAGCGTTTGTGTGTGTGGGCAGGACCGAGCAGCCTTTGACACTGAGGCTGCCTTTGGATCAGCAGGCAGTACCCCAGCAGATGGTCGCGGTGCGCTGCAGCTTGAGCTGGGTCCTGCTCATGCTGCTGCTGGAGCCTCTTTCCCCCACAGGCCCTGCAGGAGCTCCTGCAGCAGCTTAAAGAATTGCGCCAGCTTCTGGCGTGGAAATGGACAGGGCGTAGAGCTGCCCGCTTGCGTTGTTGGCCTCGGCTTCTGAAAGGGTGTTGATGTGAAGACTGGCCGTGGCGTTGGAGGAGCCGTTGCTGCTGGGTGCAGCCCCATCTGCACCAAGATCCAATCATAAAAGTGCTGAGTGGAGGTGTAGACTCCGGGCCGTTTTGCTCTTGCGCAGCCTTTCCCCCAGCTGGTCACCCCAACAAGCCAGAAGTGGTCAGCATTCTTATCTTTGCAGACGAGAGGACCACCGCTGTCACCCTGCAGCAGAAGAGAGAGGGAGGGTTCAGGTGGTGTCGGGTGGCCACTGGCAGCACTAGGGGTGGCTCCCTGGCTCTCTGCCAGCACGGGCCAGGGCTGTATGTGCTGCACAGAGAGGCTCTGCTCAGTGCTGAGGCCTGCAGCACCTTGTCAGGGAGAGGGTAGTAAGCCTGTGCGGTAGGGCTCTCTCTCATCTCGGCACAGCGATGCTGGTTGTGTGCAAGAGGGATGTTTTGGGATGGGGATCTGGACCTCGGGGCTGCCAGGAGCGCTGGATGGGCTTTCTGGGCAGAGTCCCGGGACAAGTGGGACCCTGGGCAAGGGCCTGCAGCTGGGGAAGGGGAGGTGAGCCCCACCAGCGGTGGGGACCCAGCGGTGGGAGGGCGACTTGCCAGGCAAAGCCCGTGCCGGGGTGTGTCTGGGCGGCTGTGCCGGGGCTGCCTGTGCCGCTGGGCGCTGCCTTGTCGCAGGCTCCTACCTGGCAGGTGTCGATGCCGCCCTGCGGATAGCCAGCGCACAGGTTGTGGGGGTGGACGGCCCCTGCGTACCACCGGCTGCTGTTGCAGAGGTTGACGCTGATGAGGTGGACCTTGGCCTCCTGCAGGACATCCGTTGATCCTCCGGCTGTGGGCACAGAAAGGAATTAACACCCAGCAGCTCGTTGCCAGGTCTCCTGCCCTGTCTGGGTGAGCCCTTCCCTGGGGCTTGGCTTTGCACCGGCGTTGCCCTTCTGTCTGGCCATGGGCCCTGGGCCAGGCCCATCTCTCTATGGGCACACAACCCCGCAGCCGCACTCTGGCTCTCAGCCCTGCTGTCAGGAAGCCAAGCCCACCTCCCCCGTGTGCCGAGCTCGCACTCGGGAAACGAGCACTTTTGGGAACTCACCTCTTGCCGTCGTGGACCCCCAGCCACTAACGTAGCAGGTCGTCAGCTCGGACACTCGCAGGGAGGCGTCGGGCACGCAGGCGAGCTGTACGTAGTAGCTGCACTGGACAGGCTGGTCCAACTCCAGCAGCGCAATGTCGTTCTCCTCCGAGATACTACTGTAGTGTTCGTGAACCAGAAGCCGTTTAATGTTGCGCACTTGGGCCTCCGGGCCCAGATGAGTCAACTGGGTGGCCCCGATCACCACGCGCCACATGCTGATGTGCCTGGAAGGCAGATGGGGAGAGGGCTCAGAGGGAGAGGAGCCACATGCTGCAGCAGCCCAGCAGTTCCCTGTCATCTGCTTCACACGGGCGAGAGGAAAGCACACTACAGAAGCTGCGACTGCCCCTGCATGCCTTGGGCTCATGGCGTGTCGAGCTGGAGGCTGTAGGAAGCCGTGGCAGGAGCCCAGCCCTCTCCTGAGCAGCCTCTCAGCCAGGCTCTGCAGTGCCCAGGCACTGGGCGTACCGCAAGAAAAGGGGACGGGAGTAGCACGTGATGCTGTGGACGGGGCACCTGCGAGTGCTGGGGGGATATCCCCGTTCCTGGCCCTCCTTACCTGGCCTTGATGAAGCAGTGGGCTGCTGTGAGGACCCACTGCGGGCTGATGAGGGACCCTCCGCATATGTGCCCCGTGCCTGCTGCGTAGGGATCCTGGATGCTCACGATCCAGGGCCAGGCCCCTGGCTGGGCGTCTGTGCCTCCCACGACACGCGAGGTGCCGGAGTGAGCAGCCATGGGCCGCAGCCCGCAGGTCCCCCTGTAACCAGAAACTCATCACCGTCCTGCTCGACGGCTGGCTGCTGTCCCGGCTGAAGGTCAGCCGTCTGCCCTCCCCACGAGGTGCTGCATGGACAGTGAGGCCACGGAGCCCCGTGGGGTGGGCAGGCAGCCACCCCCGTTTCTGCTTTAGCCCCGCAGGCGAGTTGTGCCAGCAGCCCGGGTGCTGCGAGGAGCCGAGGCTCCCGCGTGGGGCTGGGGAAGCCGTGGTGTGGCCACGGGGGACAAGCGGGCACCCTCCAGGGAACCCCATCAGGTTGCCCATGCTCCCTCCCAGAGCCTCAGCCACTTACCCACAGCTGTCCCAGGCGCCGTGCGCAGGCCAGCACAGGGCCAGCAGGATGAGGAGCGGGAGCAAACGCATCGCTGCCAGCGGCATGTGCCAGCTGCCAGAACCGAGGGCTTGTCACCACCAGTGCAGCAGCTGACAGACTGCCCACAGGGCTCGCGGTGCCCGTGGTACCCTTGGCAACGGGGCTGATGTCACAGTGTCGCTGGTTCCGGGGGCTGGGCGCGGTTGTCTCTAGGGGCGGGGGGGGCCACAACATGGGGGTTTCCAAGCAGGAGGGGAGGCAGAAGCTGGGATCGGACACCCCCAACAGACCCCGCTGAATGCTCGGCTTGCGGGACGGGGTGTGCAGGCCCTGTGGCAGGCAGCAGCGTCGGCCCCCAGCACCGCCTGCCAACGGCGAGCAGGAAAAATCCAGTGTGGCACCACAGCCTCTTCGGGGAGTTCGCTGCCCCCTGCTCTCTGCAGCCCTTTGCCACCAGGTCCTTCCCAACAAACGTACACCAGAGAACGTGACTACTACAGGCAGTACGCACTTTTGGGTGTTGCAGAGCCGATCTGGTTACAGCCGCGGCAGGCAAGCAGTGATGTGCGAGTGCAATAAACCGAGCAGACCCAAGCAGTGTCAACTTTCCGGCACAGATGCAGCACTGTCCACACTGGCCATGTCAGCCCCAGCAACCCCCTCTGGCAGGCTTCCTGTCCTTGCTGTCTGTGCGCTCTATTGCTGTTCTGGGCCAGCACCGACAAGGGCGGTTGTGGCACCTGGTACCCGTGGCCGAGGACAGGCAACTGCAAGCCCTAAACAGAGAAGGCTGCTCCTGCTCTCAGCCCCACATGCCATTCTCCATGGCTTTGGTCAATCCGGGATCGGCCTCAGCTCGTCAGTCTCCCTTCTGCAGCTGTATGGCGGAGCCGTGCTCACATGCGGGCGTGCAGGGCAGTCACGGGAGAGAAGCAGGAGCCAGCCACCTGCGTTGCCTTTGCCGAGCAGGGCTGGGTCCCTGGAGGTCGTGGCTTGAAGAGTGGCAGCCTCAAAGCTCACGAAAGGTGTGGGAGCTCCCTGCTGGCATCCTGGCTTGTGTGGATAGACATAAGGCACACAGCTGAGTGCCCAGCCTGGTCCCTAGAATGCCAGGGCAGGCTCCGTCTGAAAGTGGAACAGCTGCTCTCAGGGTCCTTGAGGTGTAGCACGGCTTCAGAGGCACCAGGGCTGGGCCCCAAACTGGACTCAAGGCCGCTTCGGTTTCTGAAAGTTGGCCTGAAGGTGGTGCCCCAGATCTGCTCAAAGCAGGCAGAAGGCGGCCTGAGAGAAGGCATCTTGTCTTCCGTGGATACTCTGCTCTTCCAGCACCAGATTTTGCACGTGGTTAAGGGAGAATGGTGTGGGAGATGGCCGCAGTTCACAGATAATTGAAGGAAGAGATGGGGTCATTTTAGGGAGAGGAATCTGGCAGGGACAGCAGTACCCAGGAAACAGCATGAGGAATGCCATGGAAGTCCAAGGTGACCTCGCTAAGAGCACCTGAAACACCAAATGTGTTCACAGATGGAGCAAACCTGGGAGCAAGGGGGAAAAACAACCAGGGGTGGGTCCCTTGTGTGAGAGGAGATAAGGGTGGAGAAAGAGAGGAGTCGGGGAAGATGAGGGGGATGTATAAGCACAGAAAATGGAGAGAAGGGGGGATCAAGGAGCTACTCACACGTGAGTTCCAAATCCTTTTCTGCGTGGCCCCACTCTGTACCCGGGGGGGGTGGTTCCAGAGGCCTGCCTGCTAGCAATGGCAGAAGGGAACACAGGTCAGAGGGACCCGTCAGTTGGAAACACCCCGTGTCTAGGGCCAGCTACGGGTGGCAGTGCTGCGTGCGTGTGCCATTCCCTGCTGAACTTGAAGCTGGCCTAGCTCCCGAGCAAGAGGAGAGAGAGACCCTTTCAGTCCTGTGGATGGCGTGTGCTTGCAGCCCCCCTGACTGATCAGCCCCAGCACCCCTGACAGACCTTACAAGAGGACCAGGCCTGCCAACCGCTGGCCACATTTCCACCTCCCGGAGTCATGAAGGACCTGGGGGTGCTCAAGCATGCACACCCTGAGCTGCTTCCCACCTAGACGTGTCCGTTCTGCACTGGCTGCACAAGGTCCTGCCTCTGAAGCTGCCAGGACCGTCCATCCCAACCCCCTCTTGCTGCGCTCCCGGCCCCTGGCACGTGATGGTGCTGCAGCTCCCAGCTCTGTTCCCACCCAGGGCTGTACCACACACCTCCAGCTGAGCTGGCATCTCTGGACACTGGGGCATGCCCTTTGCTTCTTCTGGACCATGGTTTGAAGGGAGCTGTTCTGGCTCTGGAGATGATGCTGTGTCACGGTCCCACCGTGACCAAGTCCGGGTTTCTGTCAAGAGGCCTCAGCTTGGACACCCAGCACCGAGCCCAGGCTGCACTGAGCTGCCCTCCGAGCAGGGCTGGTCATCTCCCCAGCCCACAGCTGGCTGCCCCAGCGCCCCGTTAGCCAGAGGGGTCACTGGGACAAAGCTGCAGGGTAGCTCTAGGGCTGAGCTGGGTTAGCTGGGGGTGGGGGGGGTCTGGTGGGCTTGGGACAGGGTTCCAGTGTGGAGCAACTGAAGGGGATGGAGCGGCAAGAGGCTGGGAGCAGTGGCAGCAGGAGGCTGAGGAGTGCTGTCCATGGGAGTATGTGTGTTGGTGTGCAGTCAGGGAGTGTGTGTGTGTGTGTGTGTGTGTGTGTGTGTGTGTGTGTGTGTGTGTTGGTGTGCAGTCAGGGTGTGCGTGTGTGTTTGTTGTCCCAAAACTGGGTTCTTTCACCTGGTGCGCAATCACCCCATCAACATGCTGATTGTTGCTTCCAGACAATTTTCGTTAGTATCGGCTCATGGGGCAGGGGCTGCATTAACCCCCCACCTCCCACTGCACAAATGACCGCTGGCAGAGGCGCTGTGAAACAAACACTGAAACTTTAATGAATTAAGAAAGAGTTAGAGATACGGGAGAGGGCTGGGGCTGGAGCGGGCGGGTGCAGGCTGCGTGTGGCGCGGATCCGGCTCCACGCCTTCTCTGTCCGCCTGTCAGAAGCGGTCGGGGAGGGCGGGTGGCACTCTGTCCCATGGCGTCCCTCAGGGTTCTGGCTCGCTTGGTGGGCACGTTGTTGCCATCGGGTGCTCTCCGCTTGCTGCTGCCCACCTGCTGCCTGCTGCTGCCCGTCACCACGCCGTCGCTGTCTGACTTTGCCTCCCGTGGGGTTTTTGAGTGTTTTCCCACCCGTCGCACCACCATCTTCCTCCTCTTGGGTGGGATGTTGTCCCGCAGGGAGGTCTCTTGTGCCTTGGCACTCCTGGCCGGTGCGGGGCGCTTGGCCCACTTGCCGCCCAGCCGGCCCGATCCGGGCACCCCCCGGCAGTTGACACCCAAGGGTAGCGGCAGGCGGGTCAGAACCACCCAGGGCTGCCTCCGCAGCACCTTCTCCGTCAGCCGGGCTGTGCGGGGCAGGTGACGCTGGGAGGGACGCGAGGAGCTGGGCAGAGGGCTCTCCTCAGGACCCTTCAGCGGATTCTCCAGGGGCAGGCGGGTAAGAACCACCCAGGGCTGCTTCCACAGCGCCTCCTCCATCAGCCGGGCCGTGCGGGGCGGGTGATGCTGGGAGGGATGCGAGGGGCTGGGCAGGGGACTCAGCTGCGGGATCCCCTGTGGGCTCAGCAGGGGACTGTCCAGAAGAGCCTTTAGGGGACCCTTCCAGGGACTCTCCACAGGACTGTCCTCTGAGCTCTCCTCTGAGCTCTCCAGAGGAGTCTCCGCAGAGCTCTCCTCGGATGTCTCTGAGGGACTCAGTGGCAGCCAGGTGGGCAGTTCTGCCTCCATCCTGCCCTGCTGCCCTGTGGGGTCCTGCAAGGGGGAGGCCGGCACCCCCCAGAAGGGGTCGGTGTCCCCCAGCATTGCCGCTGCCAGGCGGTCCTTGGGCCAGTCGCCCTGCGCCCCGTACCCCAAGAAGTCGGGGGCTTCATTGGAGGGGGTGGTGCTGGCGAGGCTGTCGCAGACATCAGGGAAGATGAATTCACCTTCCATCAGCATCACCGCTGCCGCTTCCTCGATATTGCAGCTGCCCTCTGCCCTGTACTCCGAGAGGTGGGGGAGCTCGTTAAGGGAAGTGGTCAGGTTGTAGACATCAGGAACATTGGGGACGGTGTCCTCGCCATCCCCCAGCCCTGCTGCCACGGCTCGCTCCTTGGGGCAGCCACCCCCCGCCACGTACCTGCAGAGGTCAGGGAGCTCCTCGAGGACCTCAGCAGGCAAGATGGGGACATTGGCGGTCGAGATGGTGTCCCCACTGTCCCCTAAACACGCCACCACCGCTTGGTCCTGGGGGCAGTCACCGTCCACCACGTACACAGAGTGGTCGGGGAGCTCATCAAGGCACGCGGTGTTGGTGAGGCTGTTGGGGAAATCAGGGACGTCAGGGACAGTGTCCTCACTGTTCCCCACCCCCACCACCACCCGCTTCCACTTACCTGGAGAGGTCGGGGAGCTCACTGAGGAGGGCCTTCAAGTCTGGCACATCGGGGACAGTGTCCTCGCTGTCCCCCAGCCTTGCCACCGCCGCCTGCTCCTTGGGGCTGCTGCCCTCCAACACGTAGGCAGAGAGGTAGGGGATCTGTTGGAAGAAGGCCGTCATGTTGGGGCTGTCGGGGACATCGGGGATGGTGTCCTTGCTGTCTGCGGTGTTGAGCCAGGCGAGGAAATGGCTGGCAGTGGTGTCCTCTGCCTGCTCAGGAGAGGCCTCCGCGAAGGCATCTGGCCCCTGCTCGAGCAGGTCCGTGGGCTTCAGCTGCACCAGCTGCCCTGGGGCCTCCATGGGCCCTGGCCCCCCCTGCCAGACGCTGGCCTGGGGCAGCTGGTAGGTGATGGGGGGCAGCTGGGCAGGCTCAGAGGCCGCCGTCAGACCCGGGACAGAGCGCAGCATGTCTGCAGTGACTGGTGGCGGCGCGGCTGCAGCACTGACGCTCTGACACCCTGTCGTCGGGTGGTTTGTATCTGCCCCATTATGACATCAGCCCTAACGACACCCCGTAACCTGGGGCCAGCTGTGAGCTGCTCCGCAGGCAATGGGCTCCTGGACACTCCGGCCCCTCGCTCCATGGCTGCCCTCAGCCTTTGCTTACCCACAGCCCAGATGTCACTGGGCCCTGTACCTACACCCTGTTGATGGCTGCTCTGAGCAAAAACAGCCTTGTGACTCCCCTGCAACTTTTCAGTGTTATCTGGCCTGGTGTAAAGCTCCCCAGATGTAGGCACCAACTGCCCTGGTACCAGCTCACGCAGGAGGAAGCTGAGGCACAGGCTGGCTAATGCCAGTGATGAAGCCACAACTACTCTGTCCCTGCCGTATCTGCTGCCAGTTTGGAGGGGTGGAAGGTGTCGCTCAGGGCCAAGGAGAGGAGAGCGGGGGGACAGGGAGCCCCGTGCTGACTCCTCACTGGCTTCACTCCTGGACAGCTGCTTTTCCTCTGTGCCGGGACGGAGAGCACAGTGGGGGCTGGAGGGCGTTGGTCCCCCAGGAGCTGCACGGGATCCCGGGGTGTTGCTGAATGATGACCAGCGCCTGCTGCGGGTTGGCAGTGGGAGCCGCTGCGCTGATTCCCCGCGGCGAGCCTGTGCTGGGGTCGGTGTGACACACGCGGGTCGTGTTTGGGAAGAGCTGGCGCTGGGGACACAGGAGAGCTGCCTTTGGGAGAGCCTTTTTCTCTTTCTGGACTGCAACACTGGCATTTTAAGGTCTCTGCAGATGTCCTCGATAACAGTTGTGTTATCACGGAGGATGGAGAAGGCGGCAGGTGCTGTTTTGTGAGGCACCGCTGCTTGGCGCTGTGTTGTTCGTCCCTGTCACCCGTCATCAGGAGGTTGTACCGGCTCCTGTGAACCAGTACAAATTACACGTTTGTTTTGCTCTTTGGGCTACTGGCTTGATGGTCTCTCCAACCTGCTGTCATCATGGAAAAGATAAAGAATGATACTACAGTGTATTAAAACCCAGAAAAAAACCCTTCTCATCTTTTGATAATACTTTTTTCCTAGTGCTCTTGGGGGGCTTGTATTTAAAACTGATTTATTTAGATATATATTTATATATTAATGTATTCACGTATTCACATGTTATTATTCCAGATTATGTCCTTTAACAAACATCGGCAATTTTCTCACTGGGAATTCTCCAGATAAATTTTCCCAGTGAACCATCCAGCCATTCGTATACAGACCCGTGTTCAAGCTTTAATAAGTTTCTATTTATTCTGCTTAAAAACAAACATCTCCAGACAGACGAGACTGACGGGCACACGAAAGACCACTTTGATCTCCTTCCCCAGCCAGCACAGCTCTATGAACTGGAGCGTGCTGAACTCATGTTGTGGGAAGCCTGGGAAAGGTACTTTCCAAAATGCTGCTGTCTGTGAGAACACTCCTTGTGAATGACTTGGTGAGAGGAGGATGGTGATAAATATCATCAGTGTCTGTCGCTGGTGCTGGGAGCAATCGATAGCTGCGCTCGGTGGAAGCTGGTTGCCGATGTGCCTACAAGCCGTGGTAGGTGGGGCACTCACAAGGCAAACCAAGCAGAACACGTCTGCCTGTTAAGCTGGTATGAAATGCGCATCCTGTCAGTCTTGTGAAGTCACACAGATCTGTCTGCTCTTTGGAAAGCGAGTCACTGATCAGAGACAGGGGCCAGGACCTGCAGGGGTCCAGATCCAGTACTGGAGCAAGTGGAAACCACAAACCATTCAGAAATTTTAAGAGCATGTTGTGATCATCACTATGCACACACTGACTTATACTGACTTTTCTTTTTGGTACTTGGAAATAAAATACAATCTTTTAAAAGGAAAAAAAAAAGTCTCTTACTGAAAGCTGTTAACTTTTCCATCTTGAAAATATTCTCCTCCTTTTTTTCTTCTTAGTCACAATTTCTCCTTCCTCGGGCTTGTCTTAGCCACTCTCTCCCTCCCACTTTCTTTCTCTCTTGGTGACTGACAGGTTTCAGGAATGAGCTTCCGAGGAGTCTGAAAGAAAAAAATCTCTTCCAGATTGGCTATTTTTCGATTAACTCCTAGAAATATATCTTGCAGGCAGTTCAGAAGACTGGCCATAAAATACACACTCCTTCCCCTCTGGGTTCCCCTTTCAGCTGCAGTTCCAGGCAGTGATAATCAGCAGCTGTCAGTGAACCTCAGTCAGCATCACGTTCGTGAGGGTCCATGCTCGGGACTGATTTCTGCAGCACAAGTTCACCCCTGCCAAAAGCAGATGTTCTTAACAAACACACCCCTTTCTTCCATTCTGCCATCACTTGGGGTTTTTTGTGTGTGTGTTGTTTTTTGGTGGATTTTTTTTTTCCTTAAGAGCATGTCAGTTTCCTTCTTGCTTCAAACCCTCTCTTAAAGTGACCTGAGTAACCCACCCTCTGCTTTCACAGCCAGTGGTGGGATTCCAGCGTCTTTTCTCTCGGCATCATCCCCACAGCAGCTCTGTTTGTCTCCCGCAGCATGTTCCTTCTGAAGAGCCCAATTCAAGTCTGCAGCAACAGCCTTAAAATATGCCTCTTTATCTCCTCTTACCCATTCCCCACC
This sequence comes from Strix aluco, assembly GCF_031877795.1. NCBI lineage: Eukaryota > Metazoa > Chordata > Aves > Strigiformes > Strigidae > Strix > Strix aluco. The sequence goes on from NC_133939.1 coordinate 1,899,232, forward strand.
CCTTCCAGTGAAAATCACACGGAGCGAAGAGACCCCCTTTTGTATTCCAGCATCAGCTTTCTCCCCCTCTTTGTGACACAGGCAGGAGAGAAGGTAGCAAACTCAAAATACTAAATCAGCTGAGTCAAAAATTAACCCATCATCTACAGCATCACATGTCAAAACTTTGGTTGGCTTTGAGAAGCTGAGAAACCAGAAGTCTGTGTATAAAATGAGAACATGATCAGTCCACCAATGTTTCCATATAGGAAAACTGTGCTCCAGAAGAGAGGAGTTACACCCTGGGTCCTAAAATAAAGGGAATGAGTGCAAAGAGGACAGGGAAGACTGAAACAGAACACGAGGAGTGAACAGATGGCTAAAGGCAGGCAGTGTAAACCCCTTTCGCCTATTAGAAGCGAAGGCCCATCTCTGCCGCTGCCTCCTGCACCACAATCAGCAGCAACAAGCATCATGTGTCCAGGCATCTGGATCCAAAAAGCGATGTACGTGTAATTCCCGCCCCAGGGCACAGGAAAGCAGGCCCCTGCCTCAACAGAGACGGGTGAGAAAAGGAAGGGACACACATGCAGCTGTGCCCCAAGTGCTTCCTGGAGAGATGTCACAGACAGAAACATCCCCACTACCCCCAGGTCCAGCCCAGCCGAGAATCAAAGGAGACGTCAAGCACCTGCCCAGCATAGAATAGGCCTGACACAACGGAGACTTATCAAAGCAAATTTATTGCCCATCCTAACCGTCTGACAGTTTAAATGAATAATTACAGATAATAAACTACAGTGCAAATTAAAGCGTGCCTTACAGAGATTGTAAACTGCTCAACAGACTTGGACTGGCAACGAGAGGAGGAAAGGAAAATTGAACTCTTAATACAAAACCTTTTAATTAATATCTTCCTCAGAGAGCAGAGCACAAAAGATTCGATATTCATGCTCATCCATCCCTGGGCGGTTACACAAGACGTTTCAGACATGTAACAAGCTCGGGTGGGGGGGGAACAGGGAACAGGGAAAACAGTGCATGACACACATTTCAATAGTTCTGAGTTAGTTCCTCTGCTTCATCTAATACTTGTGGTGACCACCACACAATTCTGTTATGTCAGCTGAAGAAGCCGCTTAATAACACAGACATAACTCAGTTTCAGTTTTTATTGCTGTAAAGAGAAGCAGACTTGACGGTTGTCAATAGGCAATATCTAAATGAAACAAATGAAACAGTATACAGCAACAGTTCCCATTCATTCCACATTTTTGATTTACAGAGTTTATGGTGGGTCTGTGGCAAAGCCAGGAATGGAACAAAGTTCTTCTTCAAAGAAAACAGAACTTCTTCAAAGTGCCAGTTTTCCACCTTGGTTACGGAAGAACCATCAGAAAGACTTCACAAAGTCTGTAGATGAGCCACCAGGTAACGTTCCAGTGGACTGATTTGTTTGGGGAAAACTACAGAAGGCAAAGGAACTGGTCAGTGCTTGCAGGTGAAAAAGAAAAAAAAAAAAAAAAAAAAGAAAGGAATGGTGACTGTGTGTCCCTTACCTGCTGTGGAGGCTGGATCATGTTTTCGAGGATGGTGACTCTGGGTGTGGCACGTGTAAAGGGCTGCTGAGCACTGCCTGGCAGACACTGTACGAATAGCTCCCTCCTGCATTTGCTCTGGATTGTGATGGGCACGATCCTTTCTCCAAGAATTTGCTGGCACTTTCTACTTAATGCTCCCTGCTGACAAAACAGCCGGATCAGTCACAGGTTGTGCAGACGTGACGCAGAGCTCAGACCCAGAGCACGCGACGTTTGCAGAATTTATTCTCTAGAGGTGTCTTTTGCTTTTCAGGGCCCTGGGCCTCTGTTTGCATTTCATCCTGAAGGAGGACTAGACCTCCACTACAAACGGGAGAGAAGCGTTTTGAACCCCATCTTGTATAATTGATGCCAAATGACGTTACTGTTGGGAGACTCCGGCTGCTTTGGAACTCGCTTGCCAGCGGAGGGAGCGCAGCAGTGCCGCGGGGCTCTGTCTGCTGGGGATCAGAACTCGGCACGGTTACAAGTAGCACACGGCTCACAGTGCTGTATAGACCTGTGGGGGTGACGCTTCCAAGCAGTCTGCCTGTTGCCTTGCAAATTAAAAGAAAGGGTTTTAGCACAGAAATCTTTTCATGAACAAAATTGCAAGCACCGAGTTACGGAATTGTTCTAGAAGTGTGCGTCTTACTCGGTGTAAAGAGCCGTCAAACAGGGTTGGTTCAATACGCTCGGTCGCTGGTTTTGCATAACCTATTTAACCTGGTTAAAATGTTTTCACAGGAGGAGAGGAGTGAAGTCAAAGGTCCAAAGGCGGTGGAATACGTGACCAGTATATCTCCCATCATTAACACCGGTCTGACACCAGCGCCACCTCCGCCCCAGCAAAGAGGTGGAAACCCAGTGAGAGGTGGGGTAACCAGAGGGAGACAACTGCGTCCCATCACTGTACCCACTGACACAGAGCAACCTCCAAGGAAGGTAAGTTAGCTCTGTCTACTTCTCTGTTTATGTACAGGTATATAATCTTCCTTGTTGGTGTATTTGCCTAATGCTGGAAGGTGTGTATACCTAGTTTGCATAAAGATTCACTGAATTTTTGAAAGAAATAAAATTCACAACTATTAAAATATGTAACTGCCACCCGTCTCTCTATATACTAAAAGATTTGGTGTTTTTCATCAGCTGGGGGGAAAAAGGGTGCTTGAACAGAAAAACCATGGGAACTCTTACTTAAAGCCTTCTGGTTTAGTCAATCTGATCCTGTCTCTGACCACATCTGGTACCAGAACTTCAGAGGGGTATGTGAAATGCCTTGAGCGTGTGAAAACTTCCTCTGTTACACTGTATCTCCAGCCAGTTCTGACTCCTGTGAAGGAAATTGTAGGAACCCTGGATTGGGAGGCACGATGCGGGTCATGGTCCCTGCAATTTTGGGCGATTCGATGCAGTGGATTTTCAGTTTGAAATCTTTTCCTCCCCTTCTGCATGTTACAAAGCACCTTCCAATTTAAGCAGCTCAAGGCCGGCCTTAAAAGACTGGAAGCCTCAAGTGTACGCCACACGTACATGCTCTGTGTGTGCAACTTCTGTTAGAGCTGGAAGCTGAATGCATTTTTTGTGTATTTCCTGCTGCAGAATTCTGGAGTCGTCTTCAGGCCCCCGGTACGCAGCGGCGCATGTGTCACCATGGCCTTTGTGGGAAAAAATCTCCGTTTATCTGGCAAGGATGCTGATGGCAGGAGTGAAATCAGAGTCTATCAGCAGCACTGTGGAGGAGAAAACCTTTGTGTCTACAAAGGCAGCCTATTGGAAGGAGGTGAGGATGAAGAGTCAAAGAGTTCATGTCAATTCTGGCAAGATCTTTTTTTTTTTTTTGGCTAAAATGTTGGTGTGGTATCAAAATGGGATTTTTATACCATCTGCCTCCACACTAAATCTGGATCTACTGTTTCATGATTGAAAGTGAGGTTAGAATGACTTCTGCAAATTCCAGTAGAAGGAGTTTAGAGAACTAATTTAACAAAATACTGTAGCCTAGGTTAATTTCGTATAGAGATGTGTGCTTACTAAAGTAGTAGTAGTAGCAAACCGTCCTTAAATAGGGGTTATCTGTTTGTGACTTGCTACAACACATCAGTGCATGTTGCTTATTACTCCAGAAGGAAAAGTACATAATGGGAGCCCAATTCCCATCTCTTTGACGTGAGTGCAATCCCATAGCACCAGTAACAGGCGAATTGTGTTCTGGGACCCTGGGAAGAGGCAGTGGCTGGGAGATTGTCACTTGTGAGGAAGAGTGATTCCACCGATGACACCCCTCATTCCAGCTCACAGAACCCCTGTGTTGGCGTTTTCAGCGGGTGTGGGAAGATGGTGCAGAGCTCCCTGCGCTCCCGCCCGTCCCCGAGGCTGTGGGTGCAGGGCGGCGTGCCCGCAGATCAGCTCACGGGGCTGCTGCGGCTGGCTCCCCGCTGCGTCCTCTGTGCCTGCTCCTCTTGTCCCCAGCCCCGCTCACACGCCTGAGGGAGTGACCGGTGTAAAGGGGGTACAACCTCGTCCCCCCGGCACGGAGCGGGGTGGCCGCCTCGGCGCCCTCACGGCCTGGATGCCAAGCAGTGCCCTTGCAGAGCAGCCTGAACCGGCTCCAGAAGCAGCATGTTTCAGGTGCCCGGTGTTCCCTGAGCCCAGCCGTGTCCGTGCAGGCCCAGAGCCGCTGGTGCTGAGCTGTGCTCATCTGGAGCCTCGGCTGCTCCCTGCGAGGTGTGTCCCACTGCGGGGGCTCTGACATGCTGCTGCCCTGCACCGGGTAGGCACGTGCCAGGAATCCTAAACCTCCTGTGTACGATGCCCACTCTTGTAAGGCAAGGGCGGAGTGAATTTTGTGGAGATGGGAGTCTCTGCTCTCTGTTCTGCTGTAGCTGTGAGTGGCCAAACTGAGTGGCTTGTCACAGGGGTGTCCAGCTTGGCACTCGGGGGTTGGAGAGAGACGAGGCTGTTGTGTGGGGAGGAGGTGGAGTACTACCAACTAATTAATGTAGCCGAGTCTAGAGCAGACTCCCACAGCAAGATCTGCTTTATTGGCCCTTAACCTAATCCAAACACTCTCAACCCCGTTATCACTGTACTTGATTTCTGAGCTGTCACAGCATTCTCTTACATACAGGGCCACTCCACCGCCTCTCCTTCCCTGTCTGTCCCTCCTGAAGAGCTTGCAGCCATCGATGGCAGCACTGCAGTCGTGTGAGGCATCCCACCACGTGTCTGTTATAGCTGATATGTCATAGTTCTCGTGCTGCATCATGGCCTCAAGCTCCCCCTGGTTGTTGCTCATACTGGTGCATTGGTATAGAGGCACTTGAGATGAGCTCATGAATCCAACAGCTTTTTGTGAGCGTGGGCCCCATTCCCTACCAGACCCTTCTCAGGTGCTTTCGGCAGAGACCTCCCCCCTCCAGCTGCCCATGGGGCTGCTGGCCCCGCCCCCTCCCCTCCAGCTGCCAATGGGGCTGCTGTTCCCGCCCCCTCCCCTCCAGCTGCCAATGGGCTCCTTTCCCGCCCCTCCCCTCAGCCCGATCCCAGCGGTGGCAGCAGCTGCGGAGGTTCCCGCGGGAGCCGGCGCTGGCGGAGGCGGGGGGGGCTCGGCCGGCAGCGGCGGCGGGGCCGGGGGAGCGGCGGGGCCGGGAGGGGTGTGGACGGGACGCTGAGCCCCGGGCGCCGGCGGGGGGAGCGGAGCGGGCGGAGCGGAGCGGCTCTCTCGGTGCCGGCGGCGGCGAACCGGCCGCCTTTGCCGGGCAGAAGCTGCGTCCCGGCTCCGCGCCGAGAACCGCCCCCCCCTGCCGCCCCCACAGCCCCAACCCCGGGAGGGGCGAGCGGCGAAACTGCCCCCCCCGCGCCCGGCGCCCTCCGAGGGAGCGAAGCGCCGCTCCGTCCTGCCCCCCCCCAGCCCCCCGCCGCCTCCGGCCCCCCCGTGGGGACCCCCGGGAGGAGGGAGCCTTGCCCGGCCCCTGCGAGGGAGCAGCCGCTCTGGGTGAGTACAGCGGGACCCTGGAACGGCGGGAGGTTTGGGGGGAAACGGGAAAAAAAACCAGAAAAGCGGCTTCCCCCCCCCCTCGGGCTGTCCGGTGGCTCTTGGTGCTGAATTCCCGGGGGAAGCTGAAATGGGGGGGGAGCAGCGGTTTGGGGCTGGAAAGGCAACGTCCTTCAGCACTGTCCTGGTGGAGGAGCGACCCAGCCTCATCTGGCCGCTTTAATTCCATTTTGCCTCTCTCCCTGTAAATCCCTGAGCCCGGGAGGTATCTCCAGCAGGTACCTTTAGTTACAAACTGCTTCCGATGGATTCCGGAATGAGACTGGGATTGCTGGGAAAGGCCTGAAGGAAACTGCTGTGCTGCCAGATGGCCTTGGCTGGGCACTGGGAGCAGCTTCCCATCCCTACTGCGGCACAGGGTGAGATATTGGTGTGGGGGAAGGAGCCATTTTATGGTTGAATCCCATCGCTGATGGCAGACAGAGCCCAAGGGAAAAACTGCCTGGGCTGCTTCTCCTGCCAGAGCTTAGGGCAGAGTTTCCTCCCGTGAGCGCCTCAGCCCAGGCAGCTCTACCCATCCTCCTCCTGATGGGATTCACTCCGAATTTTCAATCTGGGGGTGATAATGCCATTTTCCAACAGAAATGGGATTCCAGCTAAACAAGCGTTTAAACCGTCGCAGTCTCTAGCAATCCCTCGTTATTAATCAGTGGCTTTTTTCCCCGTTCCCCTCGGTTTCCCGGCCAGCTCGCCTTTCGGCGTGGCGGGGCCGTTCTGCCTGTCCTGTGCCTTCCTCGCAGCCGGAGCTGGGGCAGCCCCTGTCCTTCCCCAACCTCCTGCTCACGGCTCCGCTCCTACAAACGAGACTGTCCCAAGGCCCCTCCTCCCCGAGGCTGTGCACATCCCCCAGGCTGACTGTCGGCATTTCTGTAGCTGATGGGTGCCAGAGGTTCTTCCCAACAGGGTTTGTGTCTCCCTTGGGTGCAGCAGGTTCATCCCAGCCTGCAGGGAGTCCTGGCGGGATGTTGATCGTTATCAGCACCGCTGCCGTTCACCTCGGGGCTGTAACTACTTCTGTGTCAAATGCCATTTGTGAGGCATTTTAGGATCTTTCAAGAATTACTTTGGGGGGTCCAGAGTCTAGGAAAAGGCAATAAGCTGAGCGATGGTGCGTGGGTGAAATACCCGGTGAGAAATACTCATTCCTTGCTTTCTGAAGTTGTTATTGCTGTTGTTTTCTGGTGTGGCTGTGCTCGGGAGTGAGGCGCTATATAAATACTGGTAAATGTACAGAACTTTCACGGGGTGTAATGTATGGTTGTTGGGCTTTTTTCACCCCCAGTCATTCGAGTGGTAAAATTAATGAGCTCTGTAATTAGAGCAGAGGACTGTCAGTTAGGATCCCTCCCGGTTTAGGCTCTGGTGTAGCTGGGAGCGAGCTTGCTGTGCGTACACAGCTTGCTGTGAAGGCTCCGCTTTTGGCCCCCCAGGCTCTGACCCAGAGTTTGAGAACTTGGAAGCAGCCGTTGACATCGACCAAAGTCAGAGTTTCCCAGGACCTTTGAAAATTTCCTCTCTGTAGGGCTCTCGTTTTATGGATTTGCATATCCAGCATTACTGACTGCTCGGGAAAATGTAGCCCAAATCTCTTTCCATCTTCTCGTTACCTGGTAAATCAGGAGAATCGCACTTCTCACAGAGATTTGAAAAGAGCGTTGATGACATTTAATGAAAATACTACGGAGGAGGAAAGAATTTGTTTCAAAAGCTTTAGAAAAACAGCAGTGACAATATGCTGAAATACAAACCATCTCACGTGTTAAAAAGGAAAATGAATAGTTTAGGGTTATTTTTTCTGTAAAGTGATCCACGGCTTACATTGGGGATCCCATTTAGAGCTTCTTCCCTTCCTCAGCTGATACCAGGATTTGGCTCCTGTAACAATCCTGTCATGACTGGTGTGACTCCTTCTATTTTATATCTGACTAAGCTCTATTGGTTGTCACGTTCTGCCATTTCACCCCAAATCAATACTACTTATAACTCTTTTTTTTCCCTCATCAATAACCCTACAGAGAATGACTCTGTTTATTACATTCTGACTTTTTCAAAAGTGGATCTAGCAGAAAATTTGCCGTAGAAGTGAACTCAAATGAACAAACCTTTCAGCTGTCAATATATCTCCTTCCTCCCTGATGTATTTAACCCTGCTGATAGGAAATCTCTCATACTTCAGCTTGTGACCTTCGTCTAATCATCTTTGGTCATCTTGCTTTTCGCTGTAATTCCACAGTTTAGGAACAAAAAAGAAAAGAAAGAAAATAAGGAAGTAGGAGCAGGGTGGGAAGGCTCGTAAGAGGAGAAATGTGGATGGAGCTGATGACAAGTTATTTTGCAGTTTTAAGGCACCGTACAGAGTTTCCTGTCAAACCTGTAGTATGGAGATAATAGCTGTAAGAAGATATTTTTACATACATTTCAAATTCCTGGAATCATATTAAAACTGCGTGTGCGTGTGTAGGGATTCTAAAAGGAGAGGGAGAAAAACAGTTCATCAAGCTTCTGGTTTTGAGATTTGTTCTGTGGCCTGAGAATTTTGCCCTTGTACCCGGAGGTGTCCTGGGCGCGTGTCTGCCTTCCTGTCCCAGGTCAGCGGGGTGAGCTCTGTCCTTCTGCAGTGTCTCTGCAGGGCCCCGTGGGGAGGCTCAGGGCTGCCACACGCAGCTCCGTGGGCTTGGACGGGGCCGTGGGCTGTCGCCTCGTCTGGCCTCCTGGCCTCAGGCAGGGTCAGGACATCTGCCAGCTGTGTCAGATTCTGTGGTAGTTTTATGTTATCTGTGTCCAGTTATTTGTAGACTTTAACATCCAAAACAACCCAAAGTGTGTCAACCATGATTTAGCAAATTCTCTTTTTTCTAGAAGGCGCAGAAGGGCACTGGAGCTTCACTGAAGCGTGTAAGCGTGCTTTTATTTTGGTAGGGCTGAACACAACCGGGAAGGCGGTGTTTTTGTGCAGACCGGGGCTTCCTGAAGGAAAAAAAATGGATCTTACGGCTTCTTTCTTCTCTCCGATCCTGGCCCTTTTGGTTTTGGCAGATCCAAGCGTATACAGCCTTCGAGCATTTGTGTTTTCGTGTCTCAGTGGCTGCCGCCTTCTCTTCCACCTGGCGGGGACCTGCTCTGTTGCTCTGAGGAGTCTGTTGGATTCAGCAGCCGTGGTGGAAGGTGTTGCTGCCCGTGGCTCGTCTCCCTTCTCTGGAGGTTGTCAGCACAGCAACAGCAGCCAGCAGCTGCTGCTCCTCAGCTCCCGCAGCGTGAAGCTGGCTGGCACACTCCGGCACGTCAGCGCTGTGAACCTGGGGGAGCTGAAGAAACGCTGCACAGTTGCTCTTGTTGCCCCTCTGGTCCTGGTGTTGATCTCCAGCAAAAGGGAGGAGCTGGAGGCTCAGTGCTGCTCCTCTGGCAGAGCCCGTGTGCCAGCCCCGAGCTGCAGGACTTGTCCTGGGGTGAGGTTCAGGCTGTGCTGACCCCGGCAGGAATTTCCCTCATCGGTTCAGTGGGGTCAGTGTTTTGAGCCTGGTGTCTCCAGTGTTAGATGGGTATCTATGGCCAGGGTCACGGGCTGAGGGACAGCTTTCACTGCAGACCCTAAACAATCAGCACTTACTGGGGTTCCAGTGAAGGTGAAGCCAGATAGTCTGCTCTGAGAACACTGAGTCTGCCCATCTGGATATTTTGGCAGGTGTGCTAGTGGGGGGAGAGTGAATGTGCTGTGTTCTGACTGAAGACTTGCCATTAAGCCTACAGATATATTAATTGTGTATGATTGTGTGGTGGTTTGACCTTGGCTAAATGCCAGGTACCCACCAAGTCACTCTATCACTTCCCCCCCCCTTCCCCTGTTTTCTCAACAAGGCAAAGAGGGGAAAGAATATAAGATAGGAAAAAATCCCAACCAAGTCTTGTGGGTAAAACAAAAGCAGTTCTAATATAAGCAAAGCGAAGCAAAGGTCCGTGCGCGGAAGCAAAAAAAAGAAAACAGATTTATTCTCTATTTCCCATGAACAGGCGATGTCGGGCCTTCTCAGGAAGCAGGGCTCCAATACGCGTAGTGGTTGCCTCGGAGGACCAACGGTGACCCCCACCCCTTCCTCCTTTCTCCCAGCTTTATACTGAGCAGACGTCATATGGTCTGGAATATCCCTTTGGTCAGTTGGGGTCAGCTGTCCTGGTTGTGTCCCCTCCCAAGATCTTGCCCACCCCGTCCCACTGTGGGGGGGAAAATGTCGGAAAGAGCCTTGGTGCTGTGTAAGCACCACTCAGCAGTAGCCACAGCACCAGTGTGCTATCAACACCCTGCCAGCTCCCAACATAACACAGCACCATGAGGGCTGCTACAGGGGAAAACCAATTCCGGCTCAGCCAGACCCAGTACAGTCTCCACCCCTTATTCCATACCATTGACATCATGCCCAGGTCCCACATAACACTCATTTATCCATTCCGAAAGCTTTCTTCACTCCTCCAGATGTTCAGTGACTCGGCTCCCCTCTGTCAAGATGGAAGTTCAGGACAGGAGCAGTATGTTTGACTGTTGGACTCCAGCACCGGCTAGGTTTGGGACATCATCGCATGGATCTGGTTCACTCTTCGTCGTTCCTACTTCCTCCATCACTTCCTGCAACAGATTGTCTTGGCTGTAAGGGAAAACAATTCAGACATCAGCAATTTTATCAGTTAGGAAGTAGGAATTCTGCTGGGGTGTCTGAAGAGCTGTTGGGAGGCCTGTGCTGAGAGGGGTCTGGATGGCAGGACTGCTGCATCTGATCTGCCTCCACGAGGAGCTGAGGCTTTACTCACCTGCAGGGGTTTGTCTCTGCAACAAGCGTCTCAGGTGTGCGTGTGAGAGAGAACGATGGGGTGTTCTTGTGTCGGTGATACTGGAGGCAGAGAGAGAGGAAGTGCTACTTGGATAGATTTTTTTGGAGCTCTACATCTCTAAGCAGGTTTTGTTCCCCTTCAGTAACTTCTTCCAGTGTTTGTGCCATTGACTGAGGCCATCAGAAGCTCCGTAACGGAAGAACCTAGGAAGAAATCTTCCGTAGCCTTGTCCGTTTTGCTTTGGCATTCTCTTTTTGTTGGTCTGCTTGATAACCTTGCTTTGATACATCCATAACTGCTTAAACCAGGAGATTGTGAGTAGACTTTGAGGAACTATCAAGCAATGAGTGTGACTAACCATTTTAGAGTGTGCAGGCAGTCATGGTTCCAGTGGAAGAAGTTCACGTGACTCACCAGAAATCACCGTTATGCTTCAGGTGTGAAATTGCAGGTGCTTCCTGGTGGCACCTGGTGTGCGCTGCACACACTAGAAGGCACTGCTGGCTCTGTCTGCTGTGTCTTGTTCCAGGAATGCAACGGCATCGTGTCTGCTGCAGCAGCTGCCTTCCTCCTCCCCGCTCTGCAGACTCGCAGGCTGCCACTTACAGGGACAGGGGGTAGAAGCATCAGTGGAGGAGAGAACCCCTGCCCTGAGGTAACCTGTTCTCAGGGGTTGTTTCAGTGCATTCCGTGGGGCAGGAGTGCTAGAAGGACAGGGTGAGGAGAAGGGCAGCCCCATGGAGCCAAGGACGTTATCCATGGAACTGAGCCCAGAAAGAAGGGAGGGGTGGGGCGAGGGGTTTTTAAGGTGTGGTATCGTAACGCTTTTCACTGTCCCACTGTGTCTGTTAAGTGGTGGTGTTGTTAGTGTTTGAATTCAAGTGCTATTCTTGTTTTCTTCCCCTAACAAGTCTGTCTTTTGCCCGTGACTGTAATGGGTGAGCCAGCCCTCCCTGTCATTATCTCGATTCCTGAGCTTTTTGCTTCCTTTCTCCTTCCCAGCGCTGGGGGGGAAGGGGTGAGTGCGCGGCTGCGTGGTGCGCAGTTGCCCTCTGGGCTCAAACCGGCGCAAAATTTAAGGATGGTATCCACCTAAACAGGTCAGAAAGTGAAAATCCATCAGGAGCTATGGCGATTTGATGTAATGTTTTTGAATGTTTGGAAACGGCACGGGACATGGTGTTCGATTTGTCGAGCTTTGTAACATTGGTGCAACAGGGGGTTTGAATCAGTGCACGGACACCTCCTTGTTGCAGGGTGAGCGTATCGAGTCCCAGATGGTTTTGTCCTGCTCTCAAAGCTAAAGAAGGATTTTCCTGCTTCCATGGGAGCAGACAGATTTTTGAGAGCTCTTTGTAGTTCGTTTAGAACGAGTCTGGGAATTAATGTTCTGATTAAACATCTCCACCCAGAATCATGGGGGGTTCCTCATACAGTAGGTGAAGAGGTGGAGGGTCAGATCTACACCTGGGTCAGGGGCTGCATTAACCCCCTGCCTCCCGCTGCAGGAATGAGCCGAGGCAGAGGCGCTGTGGAACAAACATGAAACCTTTAATAAATTATGGAAGAAAGAGAGATATGGGAAAGGGCTGGGGCGGGAGCGGGCAGGTGCAGGTCGTATGTTGCGGGGATTCGTGCTCCACACCTTCTCCATCACGCTGTCAATAGCGACTGGGGGGGTGTGGGGCCCTTTGTCCCCCGGCGTCCCTCATGTTCTTCCTCTTCTTGGGTGGCGGGGAGGTCTCCTGCGTCTTGGGGCTGCCGGCCAGCACAGGGCGCTTGGCCCGCTTGCCGTGCGCCCGGCCCAATCCGGGCACCCCCCGGCAGTTGACACCGAAGGGCAGCGGCAGGCGGGTGAGAACCACCCGGGGCTGCCTCCGCAGCACCTCCTCTGTCAGCCGGGCTGTGCGGGGAGGGTGACGCTGGGGGGCAGCCAGGGGACTGGGCAGAGGGGTCTCCCGAGCACCCTTCAGGGGATTCTCCAGGGGCAGGCGGGTGAGAACCACCCGGGGCTGCCTCTGCAGCACCTCCTCCGTCAGCCCGGCCGTGCGGGGTGGGTGACGCTGGGGGGCAGCCAGGGGACTGGGCAGAGGGTTCTCCAGAAGATGCTCCAGGGGACTCTCCACAGCAGGCTCCAGGGCACTCCCCATGGCAAGGACCGCTGCCACCTCTCCCTGCCGCCCCTCGGGGTCTGGCAAGGGGGATGTCGCCACCCCCGAGAAGGGGTTGCTGTGCCCCAGCCCCGCCACTGATGGTTGCTGCTTGGGGCAGCCACCCTCTGCCACATACTCGAGCTTCTGGAAGAGGGCGGTCGAGCAGGGGCTGTTGGGGACTTCAGGGACAGCGTCCTTGCCATCCACGGCGTCGAGCCAGGCGAGCGTGTCGGTAATGTCCATGGTGAAAGACAGCTCGTCCTCAAACAGCACGTTGTCCCCTGCCAGCTCAGGAAAGGCCTCGGCAAAGGCGTCTGACCCCAGCTCGGGCAGGTCCGGGGGCATGGCCGGGGCCTTGGGGATGGTCACCCCTGCTGAAAAAGCAATCAAAGTCAGCCCAGCCCCGGGGCCATGCAAGCTTTCCTGCACACGGGACACCTGCCCGCAGGCTCTGCCACCCCCAAATCTCACCTGTGCGCTTTGTCGTGGTTTTTCCTGGTGCTGTAGCCAGGTGAGGGCTGGCACTGCGGATGCTGTCCTCGGTGACCCCCATCGGCTGGAGGGGCACCAGCATCCCCACCATCACCTGCTGTCCCCAGCCGTGGGCAGGGGGACAGGGAGCAGCCAAGGAGCAGAACTGCACCCCAGGGTAGAGCTGCACCATGGGGTTGAGCCACATGCCGGGGTGGAGCTGCACCAGCTGCCCCGGGGCCCCCGTGGGCCCTGGCCCCCCCTGCCAGACGCTGGCCTGGGGCAGCTGGTAGGTGATGGGGGGCAGCTGGGCAGGCTCAGAGGCCGCCGGCAGACCCGGGACAGAGCGCAGCATGTCTGCAGTGACTGGTGGCGGCGCGGCTGCAGCACTGACGCTCTGACACCCTGTCGTCGGGTGGTTTGTATCTGCCCCATTATGACATCAGCCCTAACGACACCCCGTAACCTGGGGCCAGCTGTGAGCTGCTCCGCAGGCAATGGGCTCCTGGACACTCCGGCCCCTCGCTCCATGGCTGCCCTCAGCCTTTGCTTACCCACAGCCCAGATGTCACTGGGCCCTGTACCTACACCCTGTTGATGGCTGCTCTGAGCAAAAACAGCCTTGTGACTCCCCTGCAACTTTTCAGTGTTATCTGGCCTGGTGTAAAGCTCCCCAGATGTAGGCACCAACTGCCCTGGTACCAGCTCACGCAGGAGGAAGCTGAGGCACAGGCTGGCTAATGCCAGTGATGAAGCCACAACTACTCTGTCCCTGCCGTATCTGCTGCCAGTTTGGAGGGGTGGAAGGTGTCGCTCAGGGCCAAGGAGAGGAGAGCGGGGGGACAGGGAGCCCCGTGCTGACTCCTCACTGGCTTCACTCCTGGCCAGCTGCTTTTCCTCTGTGCCGGGACGGAGAGCACAGCGGGGGCTGGAGGGCGTTGGTCCCCCAGGAGCTGCGCGGGATCCCGGGGTGTTGCTGAATGATGACCAGCGCCTGCTGCGGGTTGGCAGTGGGAGCCGCTGCGCTGATTCCCCGCGGCGAGCCTGTGCTGGGGTCGGTGTGACACACGCGGGTCGTGTTTGGGAAGAGCTGGCGCTGGGGACACAGGAGAGCTGCCTTTGGGAGAGCCTTTTTCTGTTTCTGGGCTGCAACACTGGCGTTTTATTGTCTCTGCAGATGTCCTCGATAACAGTTGTGTTATCACGGAGGATGGAGAAGGCGGCAGGTGCTGGTTTGTGAAGCACCGCTGCTTGGCGCTGTGTTGTTCGTCCCTGTCACCCGTCATCAGGAGGTTGTACCGGCTCCTGTGAACCAGTACAAATTACACGGTTGTTTTGTTGTTTGGGCTACTGGCTTGATGGTCTCTCCAACCTGCTGTCATCATGGAAAAGATAAAGAATGATACTACAGTGTATTAAAACCCAGAAAAAAACCCTTCTCATCTTTTGATAATACTTTTTTCCTAGTTCTCTTGGGGGGCTTGTGTTTTGCGTAATGTCACTGATTTATTTAGATATATATTTATATATTAATGTATTTATATATTCACATGTTATTGTTCCAGATTATGTCCTTTAACAAACATCGGCAATTTTCTCACTGGGAATTCTCCAGATAAATTCTCCCAGTGAACCATCCAGCCATTCGTATACAGACCCGTGTTCAAGCTTTAATAAGTTTCTATATATTCTGCTTAAAAACAAACATCTCCAGACAGAAGAGACTGACGGGCACACGAAAGACCACTTTGATCTCCTTCCCCAGCCAGCACAGCTCTATGAACTGGAGCGTGCTGAACTCATGTTGTGGGAAGCCTGGGAAAGGTACTTTCCAAAATGCTGCTGTCTGTGAGAACACTCCTTGTGAATGACTTGGTGAGAGGAGGATGGTGATAAATATCATCAGTGTCTGTCGCTGGTGCTGGGAGCAATCGATAGCTGCGCTCGGTAGAAGCTGGTTGCCGATGTGCCTACAAGCCGTGGTAGGTGGGGCACTCACAAGGCAAACCAAGCAGAACACGTCTGCCTGTTAAGCTGGTATGAAATGCGCATCCTGTCAGTCTTGTGAAGTCACACAGATCTGTCTGCTCTTTGGAAAGCGAGTCACTGATCAGAGACAGGGGCCAGGACCTGCAGGGGTCCAGATCCAGTACTGGAGCAAGTGGAAACCACAAACCATTCAGAAATTTTAAGAGCATGTTGTGATCATCACTATGCACACACTGACTTATACTGACTTTTCTTTTTGGTACTTGGAAATAAAATACAATCTTTTAAAAGGAAAAAAAAAAGTCTCTTACTGAAAGCTGTTAACTTTTCCATCTTGAAAATATTCTCCTCCTTTTTTTCTTCTTAGTCACAATTTCTCCTTCCTCGGGCTTGTCTTAGCCACTCTCTCCCTCCCACTTTCTTTCTCTCTTGGTGACTGACAGGTTTCAGGAATGAGCTTCCGAGGAGTCTGAAAGAAAAAAATCTCTTCCAGATTGGCTATTTTTCGATTAACTCCTAGAAATATATCTTGCAGGCAGTTCAGAAGACTGGCCATAAAATACACACTCCTTCCCCTCTGGGTTCCCCTTTCAGCTGCAGTTCCAGGCAGTGATAATCAGCAGCTGTCAGTGAACCTCAGTCAGCATCACGTTCGTGAGGGTCCATGCTCGGGACTGATTTCTGCAGCACAAGTTCACCCCTGCCAAAAGCAGATGTTCTTAACAAACACACCCCTTTCTTCCATTCTGCCATCACTTGGGGTTTTTTGTGTGTGTGTTGTTTTTTGGTGGATTTTTTTTTTCCTTAAGAGCATGTCAGTTTCCTTCTTGCTTCAAACCCTCTCTTAAAGTGACCTGAGTAACCCACCCTCTGCTTTCACAGCCAGTGGTGGGATTCCAGCGTCTTTTCTCTCGGCATCATCCCCACAGCAGCTCTGTTTGTCTCCCGCAGCATGTTCCTTCTGAAGAGCCCAATTCAAGTCTGCAGCAACAGCCTTAAAATATGCCTCTTTATCTCCTCTTACCCATTCCCCACCCCTTCCAGTGAAAATCACACGGAGCGAAGAGACCCCCTTTTGTATTCCAGCATCAGCTTTCTCCCCCTCTTTGTGACACAGGCAGGAGAGAAGGTAGCAAACTCAAAATACTAAATCAGCTGAGTCAAAAATTAACCCATCATCTACAGCATCACATGTCAAAACTTTGGTTGGCTTTGAGAAGCTGAGAAACCAGAAGTCTGTGTATAAAATGAGAACATGATCAGTCCACCAATGTTTCCATATAGGAAAACTGTGCTCCAGAAGAGAGGAGTTACACCCTGGGTCCTAAAATAAAGGGAATGAGTGCAAAGAGGACAGGGAAGACTGAAACAGAACACGAGGAGTGAACAGATGGCTAAAGGCAGGCAGTGTAAACCCCTTTCGCCTATTAGAAGCGAAGGCCCATCTCTGCCGCTGCCTCCTGCACCACAATCAGCAGCAACAAGCATCATGTGTCCAGGCATCTGGATCCAAAAAGCGATGTACGTGTAATTCCCGCCCCAGGGCACAGGAAAGCAGGCCCCTGCCTCAACAGAGACGGGTGAGAAAAGGAAGGGACACACATGCAGCTGTGCCCCAAGTGCTTCCTGGAGAGATGTCACAGACAGAAACATCCCCACTACCCCCAGGTCCAGCCCAGCCAAGAATCAAAGGAGACGTCAAGCACCTGCCCAGCATAGAATAGGCCTGACACAACGGAGACTTATCAAAGCAAATTTATTGCCCATCCTAACCGTCTGACAGTTTAAATGAATAATTACAGATAATAAACTACAGTGCAAATTAAAGCGTGCCTTACAGAGATTGTAAACTGCTCAACAGACTTGGACTGGCAACGAGAGGAGGAAAGGAAAATTGAACTCTTAATACAAAACCTTTTAATTAATATCTTCCTCAGAGAGCAGAGCACAAAAGATTCGATATTCATGCTCATCCATCCCTGGGCGGTTACACAAGACGTTTCAGACATGTAACAAGCTCGGGTGGGGGGGGAACAGGGAACAGGGAAAACAGTGCATGACACACATTTCAATAGTTCTGAGTTAGTTCCTCTGCTTCATCTAATACTTGTGGTGACCACCACACAATTCTGTTATGTCAGCTGAAGAAGCCGCTTAATAACACAGACATAACTCAGTTTCAGTTTTTATTGCTGTAAAGAGAAGCAGACTTGACGGTTGTCAATAGGCAATATCTAAATGAAACAAATGAAACAGTATACAGCAACAGTTCCCATTCATTCCACATTTTTGATTTACAGAGTTTATGGTGGGTCTGTGGCAAAGCCAGGAATGGAACAAAGTTCTTCTTCAAAGAAAACAGAACTTCTTCAAAGTGCCAGTTTTCCACCTTGGTTACGGAAGAACCATCAGAAAGACTTCACAAAGTCTGTAGATGAGCCACCAGGTAACGTTCCAGTGGACTGATTTGTTTGGGGAAAACTACAGAAGGCAAAGGAACTGGTCAGTGCTTGCAGGTGAAAAAGAAAAAAAAAAAAAAAAAAAAGAAAGGAATGGTGACTGTGTGTCCCTTACCTGCTGTGGAGGCTGGATCATGTTTTCGAGGATGGTGACTCTGGGTGTGGCACGTGTAAAGGGCTGCTGAGCACTGCCTGGCAGACACTGTACGAATAGCTCCCTCCTGCATTTGCTCTGGATTGTGATGGGCACGATCCTTTCTCCAAGAATTTGCTGGCACTTTCTACTTAATGCTCCCTGCTGACAAAACAGCCGGATCAGTCACAGGTTGTGCAGACGTGACGCAGAGCTCAGACCCAGAGCACGCGACGTTTGCAGAATTTATTCTCTAGAGGTGTCTTTTGCTTTTCAGGGCCCTGGGCCTCTGTTTGCATTTCATCCTGAAGGAGGACTAGACCTCCACTACAAACGGGAGAGAAGCGTTTTGAACCCCATCTTGTATAATTGATGCCAAATGACGTTACTGTTGGGAGACTCCGGCTGCTTTGGAACTCGCTTGCCAGCGGAGGGAGCGCAGCAGTGCCGCGGGGCTCTGTCTGCTGGGGATCAGAACTCGGCACGGTTACAAGTAGCACACGGCTCACAGTGCTGTATAGACCTGTGGGGGTGACGCTTCCAAGCAGTCTGCCTGTTGCCTTGCAAATTAAAAGAAAGGGTTTTAGCACAGAAATCTTTTCATGAACAAAATTGCAAGCACCGAGTTACGGAATTGTTCTAGAAGTGTGCGTCTTACTCGGTGTAAAGAGCCGTCAAACAGGGTTGGTTCAATACGCTCGGTCGCTGGTTTTGCATAACCTATTTAACCTGGTTAAAATGTTTTCACAGGAGGAGAGGAGTGAAGTCAAAGGTCCAAAGGCGGTGGAATACGTGACCAGTATATCTCCCATCATTAACACCGGTCTGACACCAGCGCCACCTCCGCCCCAGCAAAGAGGTGGAAACCCAGTGAGAGGTGGGGTAACCAGAGGGAGACAACTGCGTCCCATCACTGTACCCACTGACACAGAGCAACCTCCAAGGAAGGTAAGTTAGCTCTGTCTACTTCTCTGTTTATGTACAGGTATATAATCTTCCTTGTTGGTGTATTTGCCTAATGCTGGAAGGTGTGTATACCTAGTTTGCATAAAGATTCACTGAATTTTTGAAAGAAATAAAATTCACAACTATTAAAATATGTAACTGCCACCCGTCTCTCTATATACTAAAAGATTTGGTGTTTTTCATCAGCTGGGGGGAAAAAGGGTGCTTGAACAGAAAAACCATGGGAACTCTTACTTAAAGCCTTCTGGTTTAGTCAATCTGATCCTGTCTCTGACCACATCTGGTACCAGAACTTCAGAGGGGTATGTGAAATGCCTTGAGCGTGTGAAAACTTCCTCTGTTACACTGTATCTCCAGCCAGTTCTGACTCCTGTGAAGGAAATTGTAGGAACCCTGGATTGGGAGGCACGATGCGGGTCATGGTCCCTGCAATTTTGGGCGATTCGATGCAGTGGATTTTCAGTTTGAAATCTTTTCCTCCCCTTCTGCATGTTACAAAGCACCTTCCAATTTAAGCAGCTCAAGGCCGGCCTTAAAAGACTGGAAGCCTCAAGTGTACGCCACACGTACATGCTCTGTGTGTGCAACTTCTGTTAGAGCTGGAAGCTGAATGCATTTTTTGTGTATTTCCTGCTGCAGAATTCTGGAGTCGTCTTCAGGCCCCCGGTACGCAGCGGCGCATGTGTCACCATGGCCTTTGTGGGAAAAAATCTCCGTTTATCTGGCAAGGATGCTGATGGCAGGAGTGAAATCAGAGTCTATCAGCAGCACTGTGGAGGAGAAAACCTTTGTGTCTACAAAGGCAGCCTATTGGAAGGAGGTGAGGATGAAGAGTCAAAGAGTTCATGTCAATTCTGGCAAGATCTTTTTTTTTTTTTTGGCTAAAATGTTGGTGTGGTATCAAAATGGGATTTTTATACCATCTGCCTCCACACTAAATCTGGATCTACTGTTTCATGATTGAAAGTGAGGTTAGAATGACTTCTGCAAATTCCAGTAGAAGGAGTTTAGAGAACTAATTTAACAAAATACTGTAGCCTAGGTTAATTTCGTATAGAGATGTGTGCTTACTAAAGTAGTAGTAGTAGCAAACCGTCCTTAAATAGGGGTTATCTGTTTGTGACTTGCTACAACACATCAGTGCATGTTGCTTATTACTCCAGAAGGAAAAGTACATAATGGGAGCCCAATTCCCATCTCTTTGACGTGAGTGCAATCCCATAGCACCAGTAACAGGCGAATTGTGTTCTGGGACCCTGGGAAGAGGCAGTGGCTGGGAGATTGTCACTTGTGAGGAAGAGTGATTCCACCGATGACACCCCTCATTCCAGCTCACAGAACCCCTGTGTTGGCGTTTTCAGCGGGTGTGGGAAGATGGTGCAGAGCTCCCTGCGCTCCCGCCCGTCCCCGAGGCTGTGGGTGCAGGGCGGCGTGCCCGCAGATCAGCTCACGGGGCTGCTGCGGCTGGCTCCCCGCTGCGTCCTCTGTGCCTGCTCCTCTTGTCCCCAGCCCCGCTCACACGCCTGAGGGAGTGACCGGTGTAAAGGGGGTACAACCTCGTCCCCCCGGCACGGAGCGGGGTGGCCGCCTCGGCGCCCTCACGGCCTGGATGCCAAGCAGTGCCCTTGCAGAGCAGCCTGAACCGGCTCCAGAAGCAGCATGTTTCAGGTGCCCGGTGTTCCCTGAGCCCAGCCGTGTCCGTGCAGGCCCAGAGCCGCTGGTGCTGAGCTGTGCTCATCTGGAGCCTCGGCTGCTCCCTGCGAGGTGTGTCCCACTGCGGGGGCTCTGACATGCTGCTGCCCTGCACCGGGTAGGCACGTGCCAGGAATCCTAAACCTCCTGTGTACGATGCCCACTCTTGTAAGGCAAGGGCGGAGTGAATTTTGTGGAGATGGGAGTCTCTGCTCTCTGTTCTGCTGTAGCTGTGAGTGGCCAAACTGAGTGGCTTGTCACAGGGGTGTCCAGCTTGGCACTCGGGGGTTGGAGAGAGACGAGGCTGTTGTGTGGGGAGGAGGTGGAGTACTACCAACTAATTAATGTAGCCGAGTCTAGAGCAGACTCCCACAGCAAGATCTGCTTTATTGGCCCTTAACCTAATCCAAACACTCTCAACCCCGTTATCACTGTACTTGATTTCTGAGCTGTCACAGCATTCTCTTACATACAGGGCCACTCCACCGCCTCTCCTTCCCTGTCTGTCCCTCCTGAAGAGCTTGCAGCCATCGATGGCAGCACTGCAGTCGTGTGAGGCATCCCACCACGTGTCTGTTATAGCTGATATGTCATAGTTCTCGTGCTGCATCATGGCCTCAAGCTCCCCCTGGTTGTTGCTCATACTGGTGCATTGGTATAGAGGCACTTGAGATGAGCTCATGAATCCAACAGCTTTTTGTGAGCGTGGGCCCCATTCCCTACCAGACCCTTCTCAGGTGCTTTCGGCAGAGACCTCCCCCCTCCAGCTGCCCATGGGGCTGCTGGCCCCGCCCCCTCCCCTCCAGCTGCCAATGGGGCTGCTGTTCCCGCCCCCTCCCCTCCAGCTGCCAATGGGCTCCTTTCCCGCCCCTCCCCTCAGCCCGATCCCAGCGGTGGCAGCAGCTGCGGAGGTTCCCGCGGGAGCCGGCGCTGGCGGAGGCGGGGGGGGCTCGGCCGGCAGCGGCGGCGGGGCCGGGGGAGCGGCGGGGCCGGGAGGGGTGTGGACGGGACGCTGAGCCCCGGGCGCCGGCGGGGGGAGCGGAGCGGGCGGAGCGGAGCGGCTCTCTCGGTGCCGGCGGCGGCGAACCGGCCGCCTTTGCCGGGCAGAAGCTGCGTCCCGGCTCCGCGCCGAGAACCGCCCCCCCCTGCCGCCCCCACAGCCCCAACCCCGGGAGGGGCGAGCGGCGAAACTGCCCCCCCCGCGCCCGGCGCCCTCCGAGGGAGCGAAGCGCCGCTCCGTCCTGCCCCCCCCCAGCCCCCCGCCGCCTCCGGCCCCCCCGTGGGGACCCCCGGGAGGAGGGAGCCTTGCCCGGCCCCTGCGAGGGAGCAGCCGCTCTGGGTGAGTACAGCGGGACCCTGGAACGGCAGGAGGTTTGGGGGGAAACGGGAAAAAAAACCAGAAAAGCGGCTTCCCCCCCCCTCGGGCTGTCCGGTGGCTCTTGGTGCTGAATTCCCGGGGGAAGCTGAAATGGGGGGGGAGCAGCGGTTTGGGGCTGGAAAGGCAACGTCCTTCAGCACTGTCCTGGTGGAGGAGCGACCCAGCCTCATCTGGCCGCTTTAATTCCATTTTGCCTCTCTCCCTGTAAATCCCTGAGCCCGGGAGGTATCTCCAGCAGGTACCTTTAATTACAAACTGCTTCCGATGGATTCCGGAATGAGACTGGGATTGCTGGGAAAGGCCTGAAGGAAACTGCTGTGCTGCCAGATGGCCTTGGCTGGGCACTGGGAGCAGCTTCCCATCCCTACTGCGGCACGGGGTGAGATATTGGTGTGGGGGAAGGAGCCATTTTATGGTTGAATCCCATCGCTGATGGCAGACAGAGCCCAAGGGAAAAACTGCCTGGGCTGCTTCTCCTGCCAGAGCTTAGGGCAGAGTTTCCTCCCGTGAGCGCCTCAGCCCAGGCAGCTCTACCCATCCTCCTCCTGATGGGATTCACTCCGAATTTTCAATCTGGGGGTGATAATGCCATTTTCCAACAGAAATGGGATTCCAGCTAAACAAGCGTTTAAACCGTCGCAGTCTCTACCAATCCCTCGTTATTAATCAGTGGCTTTTTTCCCCGTTCCCCTCGGTTTCCCGGCCAGCTCGCCTTTCGGCGTGGCGGGGCCGTTCTGCCTGTCCTGTGCCTTCCTCGCAGCCGGAGCTGGGGCAGCCCCTGTCCTTCCCCAACCTCCTGCTCACGGCTCCGCTCCTACAAACGAGACTGTCCCAAGGCCCCTCCTCCCCGAGGCTGTGCACATCCCCCAGGCTGACTGTCGGCATTTCTGTAGCTGATGGGTGCCAGAGGTTCTTCCCAACAGGGTTTGTGTCTCCCTTGGGTGCAGCAGGTTCATCCCAGCCTGCAGGGAGTCCTGGCGGGATGTTGATCGTTATCAGCACCGCTGCCGTTCACCTCGGGGCTGTAACTACTTCTGTGTCAAATGCCATTTGTGAGGCATTTTAGGATCTTTCAAGAATTACTTTGGGGGGTCCAGAGTCTAGGAAAAGGCAATAAGCTGAGCGATGGTGCGTGGGTGAAATACCCGGTGAGAAATACTCATTCCTTGCTTTCTGAAGTTGTTATTGCTGTTGTTTTCTGGTGTGGCTGTGCTCGGGAGTGAGGCGCTATATAAATACTGGTAAATGTACAGAACTTTCACGGGGTGTAATGTATGGTTGTTGGGCTTTTTTCACCCCCAGTCATTCGAGTGGTAAAATTAATGAGCTCTGTAATTAGAGCAGAGGACTGTCAGTTAGGATCCCTCCCGGTTTAGGCTCTGGTGTAGCTGGGAGCGAGCTTGCTGTGCGTACACAGCTTGCTGTGAAGGCTCCGCTTTTGGCCCCCCAGGCTCTGACCCAGAGTTTGTGAACTTGGAAGCAGCTGTTGACATCGACCAAAGTCAGAGTTTCCCAGGACCTTTGAAAATTTCCTCTCTGTAGGGCTCTCGTTTTATGGATTTGCATATCCAGCATTACTGACTGCTCGGGAAAATGTAGCCCAAATCTCTTTCCATCTTCTCGTTACCTGGTAAATCAGGAGAATCGCACTTCTCACAGAGATTTGAAAAGAGCGTTGATGACATTTAATGAAAATACTACGGAGGAGGAAAGAATTTGTTTCAAAAGCTTTAGAAAAACAGCAGTGACAATATGCTGAAATACAAACCATCTCACGTGTTAAAAAGGAAAATGAATAGTTTAGGGTTATTTTTTCTGTAAAGTGATCCACGGCTTACATTGGGGATCCCATTTAGAGCTTCTTCCCTTCCTCAGCTGATACCAGGATTTGGCTCCTGTAACAATCCTGTCATGACTGGTGTGACTCCTTCTATTTTATATCTGACTAAGCTCTATTGGTTGTCACGTTCTGCCATTTCACCCCAAATCAATACTACTTATAACTCTTTTTTTTCCCTCATCAATAACCCTACAGAGAATGACTCTGTTTATTACATTCTGACTTTTTCAAAAGTGGATCTAGCAGAAAATTTGCCGTAGAAGTGAACTCAAATGAACAAACCTTTCAGCTGTCAATATATCTCCTTCCTCCCTGATGTATTTAACCCTGCTGATAGGAAATCTCTCATACTTCAGCTTGTGACCTTCGTCTAATCATCTTTGGTCATCTTGCTTTTCGCTGTAATTCCACAGTTTAGGAACAAAAAAGAAAAGAAAGAAAATAAGGAAGTAGGAGCAGGGTGGGAAGGCTCGTAAGAGGAGAAATGTGGATGGAGCTGATGACAAGTTATTTTGCAGTTTTAAGGCACCGTACAGAGTTTCCTGTCAAACCTGTAGTATGGAGATAATAGCTGTAAGAAGATATTTTTACATACATTTCAAATTCCTGGAATCATATTAAAACTGCGTGTGCGTGTGTAGGGATTCTAAAAGGAGAGGGAGAAAAACAGTTCATCAAGCTTCTGGTTTTGAGATTTGTTCTGTGGCCTGAGAATTTTGCCCTTGTACCCGGAGGTGTCCTGGGCGCGTGTCTGCCTTCCTGTCCCAGGTCAGCGGGGTGAGCTCTGTCCTTCTGCAGTGTCTCTGCAGGGCCCCGTGGGGAGGCTCAGGGCTGCCACACGCAGCTCCGTGGGCTTGGACGGGGCCGTGGGCTGTCGCCTCGTCTGGCCTCCTGGCCTCAGGCAGGGTCAGGACATCTGCCAGCTGTGTCAGATTCTGTGGTAGTTTTATGTTATCTGTGTCCAGTTATTTGTAGACTTTAACATCCAAAACAACCCAAAGTGTGTCAACCATGATTTAGCAAATTCTCTTTTTTCTAGAAGGCGCAGAAGGGCACTGGAGCTTCACTGAAGCGTGTAAGCGTGCTTTTATTTTGGTAGGGCTGAACACAACCGGGAAGGCGGTGTTTTTGTGCAGACCGGGGCTTCCTGAAGGAAAAAAAATGGATCTTACGGCTTCTTTCTTCTCTCCGATCCTGGCCCTTTTGGTTTTGGCAGATCCAAGCGTATACAGCCTTCGAGCATTTGTGTTTTCGTGTCTCAGTGGCTGCCGCCTTCTCTTCCACCTGGCGGGGACCTGCTCTGTTGCTCTGAGGAGTCTGTTGGATTCAGCAGCCGTGGTGGAAGGTGTTGCTGCCCGTGGCTCGTCTCCCTTCTCTGGAGGTTGTCAGCACAGCAACAGCAGCCAGCAGCTGCTGCTCCTCAGCTCCCGCAGCGTGAAGCTGGCTGGCACACTCCGGCACGTCAGCGCTGTGAACCTGGGGGAGCTGAAGAAACGCTGCACAGTTGCTCTTGTTGCCCCTCTGGTCCTGGTGTTGATCTCCAGCAAAAGGGAGGAGCTGGAGGCTCAGTGCTGCTCCTCTGGCAGAGCCCGTGTGCCAGCCCCGAGCTGCAGGACTTGTCCTGGGGTGAGGTTCAGGCTGTGCTGACCCCGGCAGGAATTTCCCTCATCGGTTCAGTGGGGTCAGTGTTTTGAGCCTGGTGTCTCCAGTGTTAGATGGGTATCTATGGCCAGGGTCACGGGCTGAGGGACAGCTTTCACTGCAGACCCTAAACAATCAGCACTTACTGGGGTTCCAGTGAAGGTGAAGCCAGATAGTCTGCTCTGAGAACACTGAGTCTGCCCATCTGGATATTTTGGCAGGTGTGCTAGTGGGGGGAGAGTGAATGTGCTGTGTTCTGACTGAAGACTTGCCATTAAGCCTACAGATATATTAATTGTGTATGATTGTGTGGTGGTTTGACCTTGGCTAAATGCCAGGTACCCACCAAGTCACTCTATCACTTCCCCCCCCCTTCCCCTGTTTTCTCAACAAGGCAAAGAGGGGAAAGAATATAAGATAGGAAAAAATCCCAACCAAGTCTTGTGGGTAAAACAAAAGCAGTTCTAATATAAGCAAAGCGAAGCAAAGGTCCGTGCGCGGAAGCAAAAAAAAGAAAACAGATTTATTCTCTATTTCCCATGAACAGGCGATGTCGGGCCTTCTCAGGAAGCAGGGCTCCAATACACGTAGTGGTTGCCTCGGAGGACCAACGGTGACCCCCACCCCTTCCTCCTTTCTCCCAGCTTTATACTGAGCAGACGTCATATGGTCTGGAATATCCCTTTGGTCAGTTGGGGTCAGCTGTCCTGGTTGTGTCCCCTCCCAAGATCTTGCCCACCCCGTCCCACTGTGGGGGGGAAAATGTCGGAAAGAGCCTTGGTGCTGTGTAAGCACCACTCAGCAGTAGCCACAGCACCAGTGTGCTATCAACACCCTGCCAGCTCCCAACATAACACAGCACCATGAGGGCTGCTACAGGGGAAAACCAATTCCGGCTCAGCCAGACCCAGTACAGTCTCCACCCCTTATTCCATACCATTGACATCATGCCCAGGTCCCACATAACACTCATTTATCCATTCCGAAAGCTTTCTTCACTCCTCCAGATGTTCAGTGACTCGGCTCCCCTCTGTCAAGATGGAAGTTCAGGACAGGAGCAGTATGTTTGACTGTTGGACTCCAGCACCGGCTAGGTTTGGGACATCATCGCATGGATCTGGTTCACTCTTCGTCGTTCCTACTTCCTCCATCACTTCCTGCAACAGATTGTCTTGGCTGTAAGGGAAAACAATTCAGACATCAGCAATTTTATCAGTTAGGAAGTAGGAATTCTGCTGGGGTGTCTGAAGAGCTGTTGGGAGGCCTGTGCTGAGAGGGGTCTGGATGGCAGGACTGCTGCATCTGATCTGCCTCCACGAGGAGCTGAGGCTTTACTCACCTGCAGGGGTTTGTCTCTGCAACAAGCGTCTCAGGTGTGCGTGTGAGAGAGAACGATGGGGTGTTCTTGTGTCGGTGATACTGGAGGCAGAGAGAGAGGAAGTGCTACTTGGATAGATTTTTTTGGAGCTCTACATCTGTAAGCAGGTTTTGTTCCCCTTCAGTAACTTCTTCCAGTGTTTGTGCCATTGACTGAGGCCATCAGAAGCTCCATAACGGAAGAACCTAGGAAGAAATCTTCCGTAGCCTTGTCCGTTTTGCTTTGGCATTCTCTTTTTGTTGGTCTGCTTGATAACCTTGCTTTGATACATCCATAACTGCTTAAACCAGGAGATTGTGAGTAGACTTTGAGGAACTATCAAGCAATGAGTGTGACTAACCATTTTAGAGTGTGCAGGCAGTCATGGTTCCAGTGGAAGAAGTTCACGTGACTCACCAGAAATCACCGTTATGCTTCAGGTGTGAAATTGCAGGTGCTTCCTGGTGGCACCTGGTGTGCGCTGCACACACTAGAAGGCACTGCTGGCTCTGTCTGCTGTGTCTTGTTCCAGGAATGCAACGGCATCGTGTCTGCTGCAGCAGCTGCCTTCCTCCTCCCCGCTCTGCAGACTCGCAGGCTGCCACTTACAGGGACAGGGGGTAGAAGCATCAGTGGAGGAGAGAACCCCTGCCCTGAGGTAACCTGTTCTCAGGGGTTGTTTCAGTGCATTCCGTGGGGCAGGAGTGCTAGAAGGACAGGGTGAGGAGAAGGGCAGCCCCATGGAGCCAAGGACGTTATCCATGGAACTGAGCCCAGAAAGAAGGGAGGGGTGGGGCGAGGGGTTTTTAAGGTGTGGTATCGTAACGCTTTTCACTGTCCCACTGTGTCTGTTAAGTGGTGGTGTTGTTAGTGTTTGAATTCAAGTGCTATTCTTGTTTTCTTCCCCTAACAAGTCTGTCTTTTGCCCGTGACTGTAATGGGTGAGCCAGCCCTCCCTGTCATTATCTCGATTCCTGAGCTTTTTGCTTCCTTTCTCCTTCCCAGCGCTGGGGGGGAAGGGGTGAGTGCGCGGCTGCGTGGTGCGCAGTTGCCCTCTGGGCTCAAACCGGGGCAAAATTTAAGGATGGTATCCACCTAAACAGGTCAGAAAGTGAAAATCCATCAGGAGCTATGGCGATTTGATGTAATGTTTTTGAATGTTTGGAAACGGCACGGGACATGGTGTTCGATTTGTCGAGCTTTGTAACATTGGTGCAACAGGGGGTTTGAATCAGTGCACGGACACCTCCTTGTTGCAGGGTGAGCGTATCGAGTCCCAGATGGTTTTGTCCTGCTCTCAAAGCTAAAGAAGGATTTTCCTGCTTCCATGGGAGCAGACAGATTTTTGAGAGCTCTTTGTAGTTCGTTTAGAACGAGTCTGGGAATTAATGTTCTGATTAAACATCTCCACCCAGAATCATGGGGGGTTCCTCATACAGTAGGTGAAGAGGTGGAGGGTCAGATCTACACCTGGGTCAGGGGCTGCATTAACCCCCTGCCTCCCGCTGCAGGAATGAGCCGAGGCAGAGGCGCTGTGGAACAAACATGAAACCTTTAATAAATTATGGAAGAAAGAGAGATATGGGAAAGGGCTGGGGCGGGAGCGGGCAGGTGCAGGTCGTATGTTGCGGGGATTCGTGCTCCACACCTTCTCCATCACGCTGTCAATAGCGACTGGGGGGGTGTGGGGCCCTTTGTCCCCCGGCGTCCCTCATGTTCTTCCTCTTCTTGGGTGGCGGGGAGGTCTCCTGCGTCTTGGGGCTGCCGGCCAGCACAGGGCGCTTGGCCCGCTTGCCGTGCGCCCGGCCCAATCCGGGCACCCCCCGGCAGTTGACACCGAAGGGCAGCGGCAGGCGGGTGAGAACCACCCGGGGCTGCCTCCGCAGCACCTCCTCTGTCAGCCGGGCTGTGCGGGGAGGGTGACGCTGGGGGGCAGCCAGGGGACTGGGCAGAGGGGTCTCCCGAGCACCCTTCAGGGGATTCTCCAGGGGCAGGCGGGTGAGAACCACCCGGGGCTGCCTCTGCAGCACCTCCTCCGTCAGCCCGGCCGTGCGGGGTGGGTGACGCTGGGGGGCAGCCAGGGGACTGGGCAGAGGGTTCTCCAGAAGATGCTCCAGGGGACTCTCCACAGCAGGCTCCAGGGCACTCCCCATGGCAAGGACCGCTGCCACCTCTCCCTGCCGCCCCTCGGGGTCTGGCAAGGGGGATGTCGCCACCCCCGAGAAGGGGTTGCTGTGCCCCAGCCCCGCCACTGATGGTTGCTGCTTGGGGCAGCCACCCTCTGCCACATACTCGAGCTTCTGGAAGAGGGCGGTCGAGCAGGGGCTGTTGGGGACTTCAGGGACAGCGTCCTTGCCATCCACGGCGTCGAGCCAGGCGAGCGTGTCGGTAATGTCCATGGTGAAAGACAGCTCGTCCTCAAACAGCACGTTGTCCCCTGCCAGCTCAGGAAAGGCCTCGGCAAAGGCGTCTGACCCCAGCTCGGGCAGGTCCGGGGGCATGGCCGGGGCCTTGGGGATGGTCACCCCTGCTGAAAAAGCAATCAAAGTCAGCCCAGCCCCGGGGCCATGCAAGCTTTCCTGCACACGGGACACCTGCCCGCAGGCTCTGCCACCCCCAAATCTCACCTGTGCGCTTTGTCGTGGTTTTTCCTGGTGCTGTAGCCAGGTGAGGGCTGGCACTGCGGATGCTGTCCTCGGTGACCCCCATCGGCTGGAGGGGCACCAGCATCCCCACCATCACCTGCTGTCCCCAGCCGTGGGCAGGGGGACAGGGAGCAGCCAAGGAGCAGAACTGCACCCCAGGGTAGAGCTGCACCATGGGGTTGAGCCACATGCCGGGGTGGAGCTGCACCAGCTGCCCCGGGGCCCCCGTGGGCCCTGGCCCCCCCTGCCAGACGCTGGCCTGGGGCAGCTGGTAGGTGATGGGGGGCAGCTGGGCAGGCTCAGAGGCCGCCGGCAGACCCGGGACAGAGCGCAGCATGTCTGCAGTGACTGGTGGCGGCGCGGCTGCAGCACTGACGCTCTGACACCCTGTCGTCGGGTGGTTTGTATCTGCCCCATTATGACATCAGCCCTAACGACACCCCGTAACCTGGGGCCAGCTGTGAGCTGCTCCGCAGGCAATGGGGTCCTGGACACTCCGGCCCCTCGCTCCATGGCTGCCCTCAGCCTTTGCTTACCCACAGCCCAGATGTCACTGGGCCCTGTACCTACACCCTGTTGATGGCTGCTCTGA
Organism: Strix aluco; assembly: GCF_031877795.1. NCBI lineage: Eukaryota > Metazoa > Chordata > Aves > Strigiformes > Strigidae > Strix > Strix aluco. The sequence goes on from NC_133939.1 coordinate 1,928,982, forward strand.
GCAAAAACAGCCTTGTGACTCCCCTGCAACTTTTCAGTGTTATCTGGCCTGGTGTAAAGCTCCCCAGATGTAGGCACCAACTGCCCTGGTACCAGCTCACGCAGGAGGAAGCTGAGGCACAGGCTGGCTAATGCCAGTGATGAAGCCACAACTACTCTGTCCCTGCCGTATCTGCTGCCAGTTTGGAGGGGTGGAAGGTGTCGCTCAGGGCCAAGGAGAGGAGAGCGGGGGGACAGGGAGCCCCGTGCTGACTCCTCACTGGCTTCACTCCTGGACAGCTGCTTTTCCTCTGTGCCGGGACGGAGAGCACAGTGGGGGCTGGAGGGCGTTGGTCCCCCAGGAGCTGCACGGGATCCCGGGGTGTTGCTGAATGATGACCAGCGCCTGCTGCGGGTTGGCAGTGGGAGCCGCTGCGCTGATTCCCCGCGGCGAGCCTGTGCTGGGGTCGGTGTGACACACGCGGGTCGTGTTTGGGAAGAGCTGGCGCTGGGGACACAGGAGAGCTGCCTTTGGGAGAGCCTTTTTCTGTTTCTGGACTGCAACACTGGCGTTTTATTGTCTCTGCAGATGTCCTCGATAACAGTTGTGTTATCACGGAGGATGGAGAAGGCGGCAGGTGCTGTTTTGTGAGGCACCGCTGCTTGGCGCTGTGTTGTTCGTCCCTGTCACCCGTCATCAGGAGGTTGTACCGGCTCCTGTGAACCAGTACAAATTACACGGTTGTTTTGCTCTTTGGGCTACTGGCTTGATGGTCTCTCCAACCTGCTGTCATCATGGAAAAAATAAAGAATGATACTACAGTGTATTAAAACCCAGAAAAAAACCCTTCTCATCTTTTGATAATACTTTTTTCCTAGTGCTCTTGGGGGGCTTGTATTTAAAACTGATTTATTTAGATATATATTTATATATTAATGTATTTATATATTCACGTATTCACATGTTATTATTCCAGATTATGTCCTTTAACAAACATCGGCAATTTTCTCACTGGGAATTCTCCAGATAAATTTTCCCAGTGAACCATCCAGCCATTCGTATACAGACCCGTGTTCAAGCTTTAATAAGTTTCTATTTATTCTGCTTAAAAACAAACATCTCCAGACAGACGAGACTGACGGGCACACGAAAGACCACTTTGATCTCCTTCCCCAGCCAGCACAGCTCTATGAACTGGAGCGTGCTGAACTCATGTTGTGGGAAGCCTGGGAAAGGTACTTTCCAAAATGCTGCTGTCTGTGAGAACACTCCTTGTGAATGACTTGGTGAGAGGAGGATGGTGATAAATATCATCAGTGTCTGTCGCTGGTGCTGGGAGCAATCGATAGCTGCGCTCGGTGGAAGCTGGTTGCCGATGTGCCTACAAGCCGTGGTAGGTGGGGCACTCACAAGGCAAACCAAGCAGAACACGTCTGCCTGTTAAGCTGGTATGAAATGCGCATCCTGTCAGTCTTGTGAAGTCACACAGATCTGTCTGCTCTTTGGAAAGCGAGTCACTGATTAGAGACAGGGGCCAGGACCTGCAGGGGTCCAGATCCAGTACTGGAGCAAGTGGAAACCACAAACCATTCAGAAATTTTAAGAGCATGTTGTGATCATCACTATGCACACACTGACTTATACTGACTTTTCTTTTTGGTACTTGGAAATAAAATACAATCTTTTAAAAGGAAAAAAAAAAGTCTCTTACTGAAAGCTGTTAACTTTTCCATCTTGAAAATATTCTCCTCCTTTTTTTCTTCTTAGTCACAATTTCTCCTTCCTCGGGCTTGTCTTAGCCACTCTCTCCCTCCCACTTTCTTTCTCTCTTGGTGACTGACAGGTTTCAGGAATGAGCTTCCGAGGAGTCTGAAAGAAAAAAATCTCTTCCAGATTGGCTATTTTTCGATTAACTCCTAGAAATATATCTTGCAGGCAGTTCAGAAGACTGGCCATAAAATACACACTCCTTCCCCTCTGGGTTCCCCTTTCAGCTGCAGTTCCAGGCAGTGATAATCAGCAGCTGTCAGTGAACCTCAGTCAGCATCACGTTCGTGAGGGTCCATGCTCGGGACTGATTTCTGCAGCACAAGTTCACCCCTGCCAAAAGCAGATGTTCTTAACAAACACACCCCTTTCTTCCATTCTGCCATCACTTGGGGTTTTTTGTGGGTTTTTTTTGTTGTTGTTGGTTTTTTTTTTCCTTAAGAGCATGTCAGTTTCCTTGTTGCTTCAAACCCTCTCTTAAAGTGACCTGAGTAACCCACCCTCTGCTTTCACAGCCAGTGGTGGGATTCCAGCGTCTTTTCTCTCGGCATCATCCCCACAGCAGCTCTGTTTGTCTCCCGCAACATGTTCCTTTCGAAGAGCTCAACTCAGTCTGCAGCAACAGCCTTAAAATATACCTCCTTATCTTCCCTTATCCATTCCCCACCCCTTCCTTCCCTCCATCCGATCAGCAGAATAACTCCAATATTAAAGATAAGCCTGTTTCTTTTAACTCATCATTTCTGTCCAAGTTAGATAAAGATTATAGGCTTTCTATTCCTATTTCTAAGCTTTACCTTTAAACTACTATTTCAGCACCTTTTTACATGTTCTGGGGATCCAGTTTCTCTTATGTTTCCTGTTCTTCTCTCCTAAAGTCCAGTATAAGATCAAACATTCAAAGGTACCAAATAGCTCCCAATTCTTCCAGATTTACGTCACAGTAACAGAGATCTGGACTCAAAGCCCCAGGGTGATGTTTGTGCCACTGATGATGTTGTTCTACACACATACTATAGTGTCCCTGATAAAGAACACATCTCTGATTTACACAATGGCCTCTCACCTCAGAGTTAGCTTTTTCTTCCGCAGACCCATAAAACGCACATCAGGATAAAATAAGGGTTAAGGCTGACATCAAAGCGAGCTGCACCGCAGCAGCTTCAGACCCGGCAGTTTCTGATTGTTCCACTTTTGCAGGAGATCAGTGGCCAAGCGAGAGGCAGGACCCTCCGACGGCACTGCAGCCCAGGCAGGGGCTCAGGAGTCGCGGAGCAGCACACACCAGAGGCAACTCAAGACACAGCCACAGTTTTTGGTGTATTTTGAAACTAAACAGAGCAGAAAACACTCAGCTTGATACACCTCAGACCAAATACTTCTTCATCGTTCTTTGTGTATACCCTGTGCAGAACTGATCCCAGCACAGCACTTCACCTTTAGAAGAACTTGCCTAATGATCACAGCAAGGAACAAGGAGCTGAGATCCCTGCCTTGTGGTCCTAGCTCTGCTTGAAATTATTCCACAAACACACACAAAAAATAAAAAAGATAACCAAAAGTTTGGAGAGCCTGCTGGCAGGGCACTCCACTGCCTGCCAGAGCGTGGTGTCACTTACGCCAGCTAGCACTCTGTTCTGTTTTACACGCCCTGGTTTATTTATTTGCTTAGTAAGAAGAATCTGTTTGTGCTTCAACACTTAAACTTGCTGCTTTGAGCAAAACTACTAGCTGGCCACTCTCCTGGGGGAACGAGACCACCACCTTCTGTGGGTGAGAGGGGCCAGTCTGTGTTTGCAGCTCACACCTGGGGTGTTGATCAGGACGGAGAGCTGGATGCTCCACCCCGCAGGAGCTTCCCTTTATGGTGGAGCTTGAGCACAGGGACAGAACCCTTTTGGGTGAGTCCTCGACACAGGTGCTCAAAACTAACCATTAGTAATGAACAAACTGAACTGAAACGTGGCTGTTCTACTGTCACCAGCTTCACACTCCCAGCACTGTACAAAAGCTACAGTTTAAGCACCTGCTCTTTATCTGACATAAGCACATACCTTTATCTGATCCATCCCAACAGCCATTACAGTATGTGAATGCTCTATAATTTCATTAGTCTGGGTTCCTTCATAGATGTTTAATTTGAAGTATTTGTGCTGTGTCCTGATGATCTCGGAGTAAATTGTGCAGCATTGCACTGACTTTTTGGTGACGACCATCCAACAGGCCGGTTAAAAAAAAAAAAAAAAAAGAAAGAAAAATCAGAAGGTAACAGGCTGTGGTTGCTGCTTTTTAAAGTTTTTCTATAGGCAGGATTTCAGGCACGTAACTTCTACCCATTTTAATGGCCTTACATAACAAAAACCCTTTTCACATTTTTCTGCTAATACTTAAAGCACTGTAATGTATTTGTGTCCCTGTTTGTCGATGCAGCAAGTACCCCCTAACATATGTTTGGGGGTCTGAAGGACAAGAGGAAACAATTTCTCTTGTGGTGCTTTTTGTGGCTGCTGCCTCCAGCCGTCCTTCAAGCCTCTCTCTGCAGTGATGTCTCAGCTATTCACAGCGGAGCTGCTGAGTGGCCAGTTTGCAATCCAGTGTGCAGAAGAAACCCTCACTTGGTACAGGTCTACCTCAACGTAAACTCCAGACTGTGAGTAGCTGCCACCTGGAGAGATGACACCACCCTAGTAGGGACCTCTGCCTGAGAAATCACTATTGATCAGAGATTAAGTCATCCCTGCTTAGCAGCCACAGTCCTCTGGGTCTCAGTTGTTATTTAAAGTTAACTTACTTGCTTATTAACATTGATTACAATGATCGTAAAGAAGGACAGGATGACCTTCAGCAGCAGAACCCACAATTCTTGCAGCTTTCACGCTCTGCAGGAAACACTAGAAATTGTTCAGCCTGTTACCCGACAGCGGGTTGGTGCCCGGTGTGCAATAACCCCCCTGAACACGCTCAGCAGAGGTGCTGTGTTTAGTCAGGCCTGGGGGCTGCGTGGACTTTTTTACAAATCAAACACCCCAACAGCAGGTTTTTGTGTTTCTTTTATACACAAAAGGCAGAGGTTAGTGCTTTTCCTAACATGCCTATTAGATACTGATTGGTTAGTGATTAACATAAATTAGAATACAGCTTACATAATGCTGCTACTCCTACACATGCTCAGGGGAAGGGTCTTAACCTGGGCAGGGGGCGTGGTTTTAGTATTATAATGAAGGCAGTTCACTTTCAGGACACTCAAAAGTTAGTTTCATTGCCAAGTTAATTAATCCATTAGCCATTTTGCCAGGTTGTCAAATAACTGATCCTCAGCACAATCCCAGACACTCTCTTTATGGTCCAGGGTGTTCTATGGATTTTCTAGGGTTTGGAGATCGAAGTCTATCCTTGATGAATTTTTTATGCCTAATCAGAGTCATCTTGACCATGATTCAAAGTCTCACTTGACCAAGCCCCAAAGCCTCGCAGCTGTCCCCACATGTGTGGTAACTCTGGCTGCTGGCACAATTATTAACCACGACAGCTAACCCAGCCTCACTCGTGTATATGGATGTTTGTGTTATGTAATCAATGAATATGTATATCCACACTCCAGAAGTTTCTGGTAAAATGTGCTGTTGGGGTGCAAGCTTTGTGGAGAAATCCCCTTGCACCCCAGTGCCAGAGTAAACATACCTGCTGTATAACTCTCTCTGAGTTGTAGAGTCTGCTTCCGCGAATCAGATCAAACAGAAATTCTGGGGTAAAACTGGGGGATTTGTGGTCAAACATCGATCTGGGGACCAAGGGCCATTTTGGGGTGAAAAGGGGGGGTTTGGGATCAGGGGGACTCACCCCACAGCACCCAGGTGAGGGTGGCCCTGGTGATGGTGGAGGTGCCGTCCCCCACCCCCACGGCGTCCCAGCACTGGTACTGGAGTTAGTCGGGGCTGACACTCTCGGGGTACCCCTGGAGCAGCAGCACCTGTGGGGGGGGGGAGGTACCCCTGGGACTCCCAGGAATACCAAATCCCCCCTGCAACCCACCCAAACTGCATTTTCCACCCCCAGGTCCCTGCAAAACACCCTCAGCCCCCCCACCCCCCCCCCACCTCCTTAGTGCCCCTCAGATCCTATTGGCCCCCCAGTTCTCCATTTTACCACCAAAGACCCCAAATATCTCCCCGGTACCCTACCAGCCCACCCCCAGAACTCCCCTAAGCCCCATTAGCGCCTCCAGGAGATCTCCAGGACCCCAAGATCCCCCACAAGATCCCCCCCAGGACTCCAGTAGCCCCCACTGGACCCTTCTTGCACCCCATTACTGTCCCCCAGGACCCCCCCAATATCTCCCCCAGAAACCGCCCCCAGGAGCCCATTAGACACCCCCCCCCCAGACACTAATAACCCCCTCAACTCCCCCACGACCCCAATAACACCCCCCAAGCACCAAGAACCTCCCCCAGACCCAAATACCTCCCTCAAGACACCCCCAGGACCCCAATATCTCCCCCAGAACCCCCTCCAGGATGTCCCCAATCCCCCCACCTCGGACACCAATATCTCCCTCAAGACCCCCCCCGAAGGACCCCAATAACCCTCCCAAACCCCTCCAGGACCCCCAACCACCCACGACGCCATTACACTCCCTCTAGGACCCAAATAATCCCACCCCCAGCACCCCAATGACCCCCACAACTCCCACAGAACCCCAATAACACCCCCCCCAAGAACCCCCCCAGGTCCCCAATCCCCCCTCACGGCACAGGCAGGAGTGTGGGCAGGTGCTGGGGGGGGGGACAACGTGCTGGAGCCCCCCCGGGGATCCCCTGGCCCCCACAGGGCCTACTTCCTGCCGACAGTCTGCCAGGGCTCCATGGTCTGCAGTGAGGCGGCCTAGGCAGGAGGTCCTCCAGCTCTCTGGGGTCTGCACTGAGGGATGTTCCATGCAGAGATTTGGTTCACCCAGCAAGTGGGAATTCCTCCTTTTAAAACACTCGCTTTGTTCTGGATGGCTGAAGGAATTTGTCTCCTGCAAAGGTGGCACCAGAACCAGCACCAGCCCCAGAGCCATCACTAGAGGTGGTGTCCCCGGCCTAGCAGTGGGTGAGTGCAGGGGCTGGGGCCGATTTCCCTGGAGGGGGTGGTGGGATCGCCGGGGAAGGGGAAGCTGTGGTCTAAAAACCCAATTAATTTTTCATGGTTCTGATTTTTTTTTCCAAATAAGGTTTGTTGTCACAGTTGGGGCTGTTCAGACGTTCTGATGTGTGACTGTGCTTGTCCTTTTACCTTGAACTTGGTGGGTTTTGCTGTCTGTAAGGGTCTGTTGTGTCTGCGGGGTTTATCTGTCAGGTTACCCCAGGGAAGTGAATTTTAGCCCTTTATTTTTACTACAAGTGTGAAAGCAGTGACGCATTTAATATTTTCTGCTCTCTGTGGTGATTTGGGTTGGGTGGTTCAATCTGATGAAACCCCTCAGAGTGGTGCTTCAGAGGGTGCCAGTCACCAGAGCCAAGAGGTGCTGATCACAAACCGGCATTAAGCCCGAGGGCGAGAGCTGGCCCAGGCGGGCTCTTGCCTTCTGGCTGTGGGACAGTTTTTCCCAGCTCGGCAGTGCTGGGAGAGATGTGGGGGGGTGAGCAGGGGGGTGTGCTGGAGCCCAGCCCCTTTGCAGAGCCCTGCTGCTCCTCTGGCTTTCTGGACAAAGTTCAGTTTCTGAGCTGAGCTTCTAATTTGCACCTTTCCCAAAAGACAAATCCTGTTTGTTTCAAGTTGGAACGACCTGCTCCGCTTTCAGAAAAGTATCTCTTGACATCTGCAGGCAGAGCAGAAATCTCACACAATGAAGGTACAAGATGTAATTGAAAAGTAATTAAAGGACAAGTTTCTGTGTGCTGGGATCCTGGGAGTGCTTCTGGTTGGGAAATCCGGCAGCACCACTTGCTCTGAGCCTGCAAACAGCGGGCAGAGCTCCTGCCGTGGGTGACACTGCTTCAGCCTCCCCCGTCAGCTGCTCCTTCACCTCCACCTCTCTGCTCTGCACCAGCTCTGCAGAAAATAGTCGCTTTTCACTGCCTGTGGCTGTGGATTGCTGTAAACGTGATGTAACTGGTTGCCACCGTGTTTCTTTTCAAGCTTGTCCCGCCCGATGTGCTGTCAGTCTGCAGATCGTCACCTCGTTCCTAGGTGAGTGTTGGGGCTTCTCCTGGGGTCCCCTGTGCATCTTCTTAAATGTTGACAAAATGCCTGTGTGGAAATAGAATTAATCATCAGAATAATTGATAAGGAAGAATTAATCAATATTTAAACAAAATAAGTCTCCTGTTCAGAACACCTGTGTAGTTCATCTTGCCTGTTTTTTCTTCCTGTCACCTTCAAGCTCCTGTTCAGTTCTGCTGTGCCCTGCATCTCTGCTTGTTCTCATCCCCATTTCATGTAGCCAGGCAGACCGACTTCCTCCTCCTCCTTTTCCCTGGTTTTCTCCCTGTGAAATCTGTTTTCTGTAACTGCCTGGTCTTCATGGAAACACATTTAAAAACTGCTCTCGCAGGTTCCCCCCTTTCAGGAGGTGCCTGTGGCTGCAGGGATGCCGTGTGAAGCAGGTGGGACAGGGCTGGCGTCTGCTCCGGGTCGGGGTTTGCACCCCTCGGGTGCTGCGGAGAGGCAGGGTGCTGCGGGCTCGTGGCGGTAGCTCGGGTTCGGAGCAGAACGTGGTCTTTGGGGAAAACGTGAGTTTTCCTGAAGTGACTCCCTGTCCCTAAGGCTGGCTGGTGGCCTGCAGCCGGCGTGTGCCCTGTGCTGGGGAGCTGGCCGGGGGGCTGTCAGGGGAGCGGAGAGGTCTGACAGCACCTTCCTGGGGCGCTGGCTGGGACAGGCTGGGGAGGGCTTGAGCTTTGTGTGTGGTGGGCAGGGGAGGCCATGCAGAAGGTGGAGCCGGCTCGTCTCTGATCGACCTTTTGAGGCAATTCCTGTTGGGGATTGAGGTTTTAAGACAGTTAACTGAAATCTTGCTTTATAAGTTATTGCTGCTCGATACGAAAAATGCAACACCTCAGAATGGCAGTGCTCAGAGGGGGGCTGCATCTGGATCCAGGGGATGCTCCTCTGTCCTTAGAACTTAAGGAAGGAAGCTTGCAGGTGTCAGTAGTGCTGCTGCTGAGGGGATTGGGTTTTCCAGAGCTGGGGAGCAGATTCTTACCCTGTCTATACTGCGTCTGCACTGTGAAAGCTTGTGCACAGTAATGCCTTGCTGTCTGTGCCTTCTGTTTCAGAGCTCTGCTGTCAGTTCTTTCATACCCTGCTCTGGTTACTGTTGTTGTCATGGTCCTGTTTTCCTTCATCCTTCACTGACCTTGCTGAGCAGCAGGCATCTGAAGGTGGAGATGAAAATGTGATGGATCAGGAGAGGCAGCAGCACCACTGGCAGTGAAAGAGTTTGTCAGGTGTTCAGTGTCACAGGAGAAGCAGCTGAGAGGTTTCAGAATGGTGATCTGTTTGAGGAGGGGTCACACAGGGTCACCAGGACATCATGAAGTTTAATTTTGTGTTATAAAGGGATTTTCCACTCTAAACCTCGGGCAAGTAGCAGTTATTTCTTGGTATATTAAAAGCAGTTAGAATTTCCTCTACTACTTCTGTCATTCCCAGGTGTTGAACTGGCAGCTGACAACCCCAGAGGTCTCGCTTCTGTCTCACCATCTGCCACCTCACACCACTGTTCCTGTGTGGTTCGGCTGTGTGCATTGCTGAAGTGCCTGCACACATTCCTCTCTATCCCATTGTTTCCTACGGGAAAAATGGAATTGGGAACAGTCGCACTTGGGGGATTCCATCCTGGGCAGGCAACGGGATGTGCCTGAAAGTGTAGTTTGAGTGTGTGGGGAATTGTTGCAGAACCAGAGTGTAGGGTTGGGGAGTCAAAATGTTTCAGCAGCAATGAAGAGAGAAGTATGCAAAGGTTTCAGCTGCCAGCCTGCACACCCTGGGTGTGCATGTACTCGAATGCACGGCTGCATTGCCCCAGGCTGCAGAGGTCATTGTGTAGAAAAGCTCTTGGTTAGTGGAATAACTCTCTGTTGGAATAAATCTGCATCTTGGCAGCGGAATGGGATATTTACCCTGTGACACAGAGGTGCCTCTCGGGCAAAGCCAAATACTAAGAGATTTTTTTTAATGAATGTTCATTCTCATTCTGATTTCATGCTGTCTGAACTGTTTTGTCGAATCCTGACTGTTCTCCCCAGCTGTCCATCACCCACGCTCATGTTTTGATGGCTCATGTCACAGGCAGCCTGGTAAAAAGATCTTGGTTATTTTCTGTTTCCTTTTTTTCCCCTTTGAGAAGTCTCATGAACTTTTTGCAGCTGTCCTGACTCTCCTCCCCTGTCCTCACTGGCAGCAGTGTGGCAGTTAGAGCTGCCCCCCCCGGGAGGAGGTGTGCTCTGCTGGCTGTTAAAGAGTTGGCAGCGCTGTGCTCTGTGCTCATCTCCAAAGCTTCTCTGTTCCCCCTGGGCAGTGGATTTAGTGTTCTGCCATTCTGAGTATTTGCTTTCGCTGCGGAAAACCTGGGCGCTATATAAAGAACTGCCCAAGAAATGGGGTAAGATTGTGGGGCGCTTCTGGTGTCACTTGGTTTTTAATGGTTTTACCTTGGCAGTTACACAGCAATTACATGAATACCCCTATTAGGAATTGTGTCTCTTGGGCTGAAATACAGAGGTTCTATGGCAGTGGTGCAAAGCCCTTCAAAATTCCAGGGAAAGCTGGGATTTTCAATGGGAAATTTTCTTTCTTCGAGGTCATAGTCATTATATATGTGCATAGATCTTTCTCTATGAACTTTAATGTATATTTTTATATATTCCAATGTTACTGCAAATTTTTCTCGTCTTAACTCTTTTTAATGACACTTTGCAGTTTTCAGTATTTTGTAGAAAAAGATGACGTTTCTCTTGACCCCATCTATTGAATATTTGCGTGTTATAATTACACAAGTCTCTGGTTGAGTATTCATGCCATTTAACGTTACTCACTGAACGTACGTGCATCAGCTCTGAATTCAACCTTCATCCGTAGCGGGTGAATATCAGTTTCCCCAGTGGCCGATCCAGAGCCCTGCATTAAGGTCTCCCTCTGAACTGCGCTTTGGAGGAGGAGGGGGTTTGTGCCCCTCCTCTGAGGGGATGGGGAGCTGAGGGATATTTCACCCTTAAGGACCCTGAAGTTGAGCCAAAGAATGTCGACTGAGTTCAGAACACTGCTCGAGCCTTTGGAGCATCCTGGCTGTATTCATTTAGGAAAAAGAGTATTTCAGTCGAGCAACCCTTAGGCTAGGTAAAAGGAGAGGATTAAAGGCTTTTCCTGCTCAAAATAGTGGTTGAAATGTCATTTTAAGTGTGGGTCTTAAGATGAGCTATGTCTGCATTGCTTTTCTTAACAGGACAGTAATTTTCAGTCTGTTCCCAGACTTAAAAAGTGCACAGGAATTCCCAGGAGTTTCATGGTGGAGGTGGAAGATCCCAATACAAAGGGCGCTATGCTGACAAAGACTGGAAGATATGCAATACCAATTATTAATGCGTGAGTATGGAATTAGTTGGTCTGACCAAAAAGCGAAGGAGAGAAGCCACGTGTCAGTGTCTGAGTGGCAATGCCACCAAGCTGGCCAGCATCTGTAATTACGGGGGAAGAAGCACTGTCATTGTATCTTAACCTTAAAATCTGTGATGATTTCTAATATTAAAATAGGACAGTGCTGCTGTTCACGCCCCTGAACGTTGGTTAAGCTTGTGGTATGCTAAGAATCCGTATTTCTGCAAAACATTTCAGTCGTGTTTACAGTGGCGTCATTCTTTTTGCAAGCTGCTTTTGCTTCTGTTTTATCTTGCTAAGGCTTCTTGCAGAATTTAACAAATAGCTGTTGGACTGAGATTCCCTCCCCCTCTGACATTTATCAGATCCCATGTGTGAAGCAGAGGGATGTTTTCCTGTTGCTGTAAACTAAGAAAATCCTGCTGTGTGCTGACAAGAGTGGCTGTTTTAAAATGCACTCGGTAGCAGCTCTGTTCTTCCGTCATGGATCTCCTTTTGCAGAAGCTCTAACATAGACTTCTTCTTGCATTTATAAAACATAATTACACAGAGACTGACTTTATCCTGAGCCTGCAATTTACATTTCCCGTCTGGCAAAGGAGAGGTGGGATTTGTTTCACCTGCTTTCTAGCTGTCAGAAAATGATTTCTCTAGTCTGAGCTAATTTCTTAGTTGATCCAATGAATGGAAGAGTTCTGCAGAAGGAAAATTGTTCCCGCCTCCCTTTTCTAGTGCTCTGGCTATAGAAAAGTAGTTTAAACTAAATGCCTGTATTTTGAAGACTAATGTGGAGTGAGAATGCCACCTACTGTCTTCATTGGATAAAATCCAAAGCTTGGGAAAGTTCTCCTTTACCCATCTTTGACTTTTTTTCTTTTTCCTTCCCCATCCCCCCTCCAGGGAAGCTTATGCCAGAGGAAAGAAGAAAAAGCCTCCCTTTTTACCAAAGGAGCCATCCTCTTCCTCCTTTTCTTCAGACGACCCTATTCCAGAGGAGCTCTTATGTTGCATTTGTAAAGGAATCGTGGCCGATGCAGTTATTATTCCCTGCTGTCGAAACAGTTACTGTGACGACTGTAAGTTTTACTCCCATGTTTGTTAATTCAAAACATCACACCTGATCTTCTGAAAGCAGAAAGATCGTAAAATTCCTTTGTTACCAGCTCTGTTTAATACTTCAGTATACCCTGAATAGGAAAGGACTCTTCTTGTAGAAATGAAAAAACAAAGGCAGAAGGCTTTTTTCCCTCTTTATGCATCTAGTTAAATCCTCTTTCCATGCGGAAGGATGAGTACAAGAAGAGTGCGTAATGCTGCAGCTGATTACAGTGTTAGTTAGCAAATGCATTGAGTTTGTGCACAGTCCTTTCTCTCATACAAAACTATAGAGCCAACGCTGGTGACTTACTGTGGTCTGCAGCAAATGGCTCGTTGGGCATTTAATCCACATTCTTCTCCACGGGAGAGTTGGTTAAAACCGTCAGAACTTGAACCTACTAATGGTTTTTGGAGATGTGTCTTATTCATGAACCTTGAGCTTGGGGACTTCTCACTGTGCTGGACAGTGGAGAACAGACTAGTCAGAACATCAAGACACGGCCTGCTCTACGTCTTCAAATGTTACAGTAGTGAAATATCAAAACTGGGCAGCTATTTCCTGCATACTAGAAATTTTTTACACTGCTGAGCATTTATAGCTTCATGCTCTCAATTCAGGACCATATTCACCCATTAACCATCTAAGGGCTTTTATAACTAATTAGAACCCCAACAGTTTCCTTAGTTTAGCTAAAACCTATTTTGATGATTCTGATTATACCCAGGTATTAGAACGGCATTACTGGAACGTGAGGAACACACATGCCCACCATGTCATCAGGCAGGTGTTTCTCCCGATACTTTAGTTGCCAACAAGTGCCTACGCCAGGTAATGCAGTGACTTTTAGATAAACTGTTTGTAAGAAAAGTCTAGTCAGTCAATTAGCTGAAAGGGAAGAAAATATTAATTTACATCTGCTTATCAAGGCTGAATGGAATAAGGCTAAATTTACTTTGTAAATACATGACCTGTTGTTACAGAAGCTGACAACTCTTGAGAGACAAGCTGGCAAATTCAGGTCACACTTGTGTTTAACAGGATTGCCTCAGTTTAAATTCAGTGTTAACACCGGAGTGCTTTACACACAGATAGTCTGAGTTACCAGTCATTAACACCAGTGTTTAATGGGATGTGTTCATGCATCACAGAAGGGTTTGGCTTGGAAGGGACCTTAAAGCCCATCCAGTGCCACCCCCTGCCAGGGGTAGGGACACCTTCCACTAGCCCAGGTTGCCCAAAGCCCCATCCAACCTGGCCCTGAACCCTTCCAGGGAGGGGGCAGCCACAGCTTCTCTGGGCAACCTGTGCCAGGGCCTCACCCCCCTCACAGGGAAGAATTTCTTCCTTACATCTAATCTGAATATATCCGTGTGTTGGTTTATTTTAGGATGGAGAGTATATACGGGAATACACAAGTAATTCTACTCTGTGGAGGCTGTTGTTCATCGAGCTACTGAAGGTTCATGTTACCTCTTTGTAAATGTTTTCCTGCCTCTAGGCTGTGAACAACTTCAAAAATGGAACTGGGTATGCACAGATGATCCATAAGCAGAGGCAGCGGCAGCAGCAGCAGCAGCCACCAGCACCTCCACCAGCACTCGTGGCTCTGACCACTCCTGCCGCGCTGGTGGCTGCCACGGAACGTCCTCAATCTTCCCCCCTGCCAATGCACGGCTTGTGGGAAGAGAAGGTAGGTTTTCTTCCACCATATGCAGTGATTCTCGTATTTTAGTAGAGCTTATTTTCCAACTGTTTGCACTGATTCACCAGGGCTATCAGGTTCCTGGACTGAGACAGCCAGCATTGCCGAGTCTTCTGGGCTACCAAGGACGATCGATACCCACAACTGGTAAGTAACCGTAACTTACAAATTTCTCTTAAAAAATTCTCTTCAGGTAAACTGAAAGGGATTTTTTTTCTCTCCCCATGCCAAAAGGTCATCCAGTGAGAGCCGGCAAAATTCGCTCGGCCAGTGGCAGACCAGACTGGGAAGTGTAAGTATGCTACAGAAATTCAATATGTTGGTGCTTGTAACCTGTTAAACGAGGCCGTAACACATAACGGACACAACAGCTGATTTATAAGGGAATAAGTATGCACAGATCGTTGTGGAGAATACATGTGGTAATTAATTTTTAAATGGCTTAATTTGAATTGGCCTTCACAAAGGGGATCTGTGCTCTCAGGAAGATTATTTAAAATAAAACTGCAGTACATGATTGAAAAGAGGACTCTGAAGAATGAAGTCTTTCTGAGGAAATCATAATTACATATATAAATGAAACATAATTAAAGGATCAGATGGAAAGGCACCCTCTTGATTATTGGCTGAATAGGGCTGAAGAGGTTGATTTCCCAATAGAAATCAGCGTCCAATATTCTTTTTTTAACACCTTAGTTAATACTGATTGAGCAAACTATTGGAAAAGGCAAGGCTGTTATTTTACTATTTAGTCATCTCAAGTAGCCAAGCTGCTTTCTCTCGGTTGGAGAGAGAGGAGTCTCTTTTGGTTTATTGCAGCATCGTTAGTCCTTCCTTTTGGTATCTCTGTGTTATAGATCGATTGTAAGGGTGCATTGTGTGTATAAAATCTTAAAGATAAGTCAAAACAAAAACCAGGGTCCATCCCACAGATTGTCTAAAACCTCAAGTTCAGTAAGCAAAAACTAACAATTCAGGGCCAAGAACGGGCCAAAGACGTCACCATGAGGCAACAACCTAGGAAGCGTGTGCGGAAGATGTTAAAAGAAGTTTGAGAGAAGATGAGTTAATGTCTGTGCAGTACTTTGAAGATCAGAACTGTGAAGTATTAAGCGTGTCAAGGTGTGGCAGAAGAGCGCTTGGCACGTGTCTCTTTTAGCACGGGCAGCCTCAGCCACAGTTGCCCAACTGACTATAAGAAGGGGAGACTGAGGGATTTGTTGGGGGTGAGGATGTGGAAGGCAAGTATGAGGACCAAGAAATGAGAGTAGTCTCAAATGAACAAAAAGCGGGGAGAAAAATGCTTAAGTTGAGAACAAGAAGTGCTCGCCACCATGCTCCTCCTCCATTCACTTTCCTCTTTAAAATCAGGGCAGAGTGTAACAAGCAGTGACTGGTGTTTTGGGGTTTCTTTAGAAGCTCAAATCGAGGACGCCCGCACAGTGAACGTACCCAGAGGACTCAGGCCCCAGCACTACCAGCATCAACACCGCTCTCTGTGCCTGTGCCTCCACCTCCCTTGTATCCTCCACCACCCCCCGCACTTCCTCTTCCCCTGGGGGTACCACCACAACCATTTCTTCCTCAGTTTCCACCTGGGCAGCCTCCATCTGCTGGGTGCACTCTCCCTCCTCCAGGATATCCCCCAGCTCCTGCAGACACGTCACCAGCAGCGGTTCCAATGGCTCATTCAAATGCCATCCCAATGACACAAGCACCTCCTTTGGAGAATCATAGAAACACTGAGGTTGGGAAAAAACCTTTAAGATCATTGAGTCCAACCGTTAACCCAACACTGCCAAGTCCACCACTCAACCATGTCCCTCAGCAGCACATCTACCCGTGGATGGTGACTCAACCACCTCCTTGGGCAGCGTGTTCCAATGCTGACAACCCTTTCAGTGGAGAAATGTTCCCCAATAGCTGATCTAAACCTCCCCTGGTGCAACTGGAGGCCGCTGCTTCTCCTCCTATTGCTTGTTACTTGGGAAAAGAGACCAACACCCACCTTGCTACAACGTCCTTTCAGGGAGCTGTAGGGGGTGATGAGGTCTCCCCGCAGCCTCCTTCTCTCCAGGCTAAACACCCCCAGTTCCCTCAGCCGCTCCTCACAGGACTTGTTCTCTAGACCCTTCACCACCTTCGTTGCCCTTCTCTGGACGCGCTCCAGCCCCTCAGTGTCTGTCTTGTAGTGAGGGGCCCAAAACTGAACACGGTATTCGAGGAGCGGCCTCACCAGAGCCGAGGACAGGGGGACCGTCGCTCCCCTGGTCCTGCTGCAATTTCTGACACAGCAGGGTGTCTTTGGCCTCCCTTGTCTAGGGAGGAGTTTGACAGAGAACAACGAGACTTAAAGAAGAGTGGGGGTTTGGCCCAATGAAGTTGGGCTGTTTTTCATGTTTGTGTTTCGATGGCCTGTCGGACGGCAGTTACACTCGAGTGCATCTGACATCAGCAAAACTGACAGAGTGTTTTCTCCAATAGACTTTCTGGGTGCAGGTGGTAAACATGCAAAACTAAAACAAGACAAATGTCATCCTAAAACTTTCCCTAAGACTTGTAGGAATTCTAAACTGGGGTTGCTTAAATAGCATGTCCACCTTTGCATCTGCAAGCAGTATGCATGTTCTCACACTGGCCATGTTTTGTTTCTTGGTGTCTTTTTGTGATAAAGGTCAAGCTGTAATTGTAATAAAGGTCAAACTTATTTTAACAGGGAAAAGAAGAAGTCCAGACTCGATGAGTTTACAGATGGTTCAGGAGCGGATGGAATCTAAAAAGACTCCAAAGGAGCAGAGCGCAGGGGTTCGTTTTCCAGGTAACTGCTTTACATGTCCTTAATGGAGGAGCAGGCTGGCTAGAGGAATCAGGAGGATCTCCACTGCCCTCTCCAGGTGGATGGGATGATTCCAGGGATTAGCAGGGAGAGGAGTTCTGTATGTAGGGTACTAGCTCAGCTATGGCAGAGATTACAGTTGACTGAGAGTTACAATTTGGCAGCAGTAGCTGAGGAGCAGGTGTCTCTTTCACTGAAGCTTCTCTGCAGTGACACCCTTCACCTCCTGACAGCTGTGAGGAGGCCAGAACCTGAAGAGGTCTAGTGCCTGGGTTTTCTGTGTCTCCCCGTTCTGAGTGTAAGCGTTACCTCAAAGCACTTGGGAGGAGATATGGGAGACAAATTGTCTTCACCTCCTCTTTTGTTTATCTCCTGTGGGTACACAAGGAGACGTTCACCTGGGCTGCAAACTGGTGGCTTTCCTAGGAATTTCATCGGAGCAGATGGAGCAGAGGAGCCAGGAGTCATGCGGCCTCATTCCGGAAGGCGTGCGCCTTGCTGTCTGCCAGCACTGGTGGTTTTGGGCCTCTGCCGAAACCCTGCTCGTGCTCCTTGATCTCTACTGGCTGCGCAGGCGGAGGAGCGCTGACTGTGACAGCGGCAGCCAGCGGGGAAGCTCCAGCGATGCTGAGGAGGAGGGAGAGGAGGATGACTGCGAGGGCAAAGCAGACCCCAATGACACCTTGGCTCAAGCCAACCCTCGAGTGGGGACCCCCGCTGCATCTGCCAAGCCCTTCCCAAGAGCTCCTTTCTGACAGGGCTGCGTCCAGCCTAGGGATGGGGCAGCGCCTACGAACACCTGAGCACCCCCAAGAACAACATCACCAACCGCCTGCTGCTGGTGCCCCTGAGACCACCCCTCGAGCACGTCTTCCACCAGAGCTGGGCACCGTGGGGGATCCGCCAGCGAGGCACTCCTGCATCCCGGTGGAGCACCTGCCGGACAACGTGCTGTGCTTCCTCCTCTGCCCCGTGACGAGCTGAACAGAAGCCAGGTCCCCGCTTCCCACGCAGCCTCTGCATCTCCGTATAGCCTCTGCATCTCAAAATCCAATAAATGGGCTTGTTTTAAGAAATCCTGTGTCCGTGAGAATAGGGTATTCTCTGCCTGGCTTTCCTGAGCGCTTTGCAGCCTCTCCAGCCCAACAGCAAACCTGGGGCTCTGCGTGCGCTTGGCCCTGAACAAGCATTCTTGCCACATCCAGCAGAACAATCCAAACACTTGTCCTTTGCAGGCACACAGAAGGTGGTGGAAGGGAATTCTCTTGCTGGCTTTCCCGAGTGCCTTGCAGCCTGTCCAGCCCAACAGCAAATCTGGGTCTGTGCGCTTGGTTTGGCCCTGAACTGGTGTTACTGGCAGGGCTTTGGGTTTTTCAGTCGTGGCTTAATATTCCAGTGATTATATTTAAAGAAGTCGATTATATAATTCAACTCAAATAAGTGTGTGTTTTGTTAAGAAACCCTATTTTTAAAATGTATTTCAGTTTTATAAAAACCCTGAATTACACATTTCTTATAGAAATACATCACTGGAAATCAGCTAGACAATAACCAATGTTTCTGGAATGTCAGTACACTCAAACTGATGGTCAGTCTGTAAAGAAAAAAATTCTTGAGGATTGTCCTGTGTTTGTTCTTCTGGGATACTACCCTTTTGGATCATTCTAGAGGCATTCCAAGAGATACCTGCACTGGGCCAAGGCAATGTAAGGAATCATCGGATTGCCTAATTACTCAATATGGTTGAATATCCTGTGTTCACAAATATCCCTTGTTTCTCACTGCCTCCCAGCTTCAGCTTCAGTGACAGAGAAATAAAACCCACCTCTGCTCTGAGGGTTGAATTTCTACTTCATAACTGTTGTAGTATACAAATGATTTTGATGTATATTAAGAATTAAGTTTGGGACCGAGTTTATGCACCTCTGACACATTGGCAGCTACCCAGCAAATACATCGAGTTGTGTTCACTCTTTTAGATGTCAGAGTAGACACTGAGGAGGAAACACATTTCTCAGATGTTTCTCTTTGACAAGGGGCAAGTGTTGGAAACACTGAAAGTTAAATCTTGATGCCCGGAACACAGTAGAGTTTTGTTTTTGAGTTCAGTGGAAAGAGAATGTGTCCCTGAAAGCAGTTAGCGGAGTGGCCAGGACAAGCAAATTTGTTTTGCTAACACAGTTCAGCAATGTTAGAAAACACTTTTCAAAAAGATTTAAACTTTCCTCTGGACAGGACCAATGAAGCTTCCTTCAGAGCCCATCAGCACCCTTTGTTTACAATCAGCCAGAGGGACTGCTGTCTAGTGACAGGAGACACTGTCCAATCCTCGTGGAAATCAGCAGCACCTGCTGTGCGAGTGGGTAAGCAAAACCAACAAGGTGTCGTGAGAGCTCTTTTGCAGCAGCAGGTGTTTTATGTGAGTCAAATCAGAGTAGGAATAGCTTTCCTTGATGAGTCTTCAGTGTCTGTCCTCATCTGTAACTCCGCGGGGCTGAGTAAAGTCCTTTACCTCAGCAATACTGCTGCCTGTAAATTCAAGTAATAAGACTCTGGGAATCTCTCTTGTGTGACCGTTGGAAAGAAATGAATTGTTTAATATTAAGCACTTGTTTCCAAACTGCCCAAAACTACGTCGAGGATAAGCAAAGCATATAACTGTCCTTCACCACTGTTGATTAAAGCTTAGATTATTTCAGCTGGTCAAAACAATTTGTCTTGCCATTGATATTCCCGTGGCAGAGACCAGAGCTCGTGTGCAGAAAGCAATTCCAGCATCATCCAGAAGGTTCCGTGTTCAGCACTTGGTACTCTGTGCTGGGCTCCCCGCAAACCATCAGGAAAGAAAGGGAAATTCAGCACTCTTCCTTCTCCTTTACCAGACTGCAATATTTTATTAAATTACATTGTGTGTAATTAAATTACACTGTGTGTAATTATTGAGCAAGTATGTTCTTGTTAAGTGCCTGTGGGAAGTAGATATTTCTGTGCCACCTGCACACACGCTTCAGCAAGCTGCAGGTTTCTACGGAGATACCTGCCTTTTCTGCTAGCCTAGGAGTGGAGTATTTAGCACCGGCTCGAGCAAATAGTGCAAAGAGGCTGTAGGTGTGTAGTCACTTAGGGATGTGCAATACCTAGGGTAAGTATGATTTACAGGGTTCTGGGAATCTTTGACCTGCAGAACTGAAGGAGCCATAAACAAGTGAGTATACTGGGACGTGAAACACTTCTGGCAGTTCTTAAAGTCATCTTGTCTCCACTTCTCATTTTCTGTTGCTTAGATTTACCTTGGAGACATATAGTAGGAATAATAACTAATCATCTGGTTTTTCTTCTTAATTCTAATTGACATGCACTCACCACAAATTTTTCAGCTTTTCCCACCATTACAGCTAACAAAAAGCATCGCAGGCTTCTTCTTTTTTTTTTCTCACTAGCATTGCTGATGGAAAAAGAAAGTTTGCTCCCCAGCTAATTACTTAGAGGCTTGTCCAGAATTATCTCCAGACTGCTGGAAGCTGGGAAGTTATATTCACCCTTAGAGAAGAAGAATGCAGAGATTAAATGGGATGTGAAAGAGTTTCAGTGATTTTTAAAGAAGCGTACTTAACAAATCTTGGATTTGGGTTTGATAGTATGGCAATGTGTGTGCATTATACTGGGGGAGGTGAAAAGCTGTCTGTCTCTGATGGGATGGAGGTGCAGAGGTGTATATCAGCGAAAAGGGAGTGTGCATTGTAACAGACACAGTGGTGACCCACAGGATTGATTTCAGGGCACTGGTGTATGTGCTTGGAATTCTAAATTACATAACTGGCTTAGAAACCTGAAGTCAATAATCTGCTGAAAATTACTTTATTTATCACCTGTGCACCTGATGAAAGCATGTGTTTCCAAAGGAAGATTATTGGGTTTGTTTTTTAAACACAGAGTACAGTCAGTTGTAATGAGCATGTGCACACCACACAGCTAATTTAATTAAGCTTCTGTAAGCATAACGCAGGATGAATTCAAGGACAGTCAGCATTACCTCTGGCTGATTTCAGATATGTTGCACAAGATTAAAAGGACTTGATGTTTTCAATAGCAAGATGTCTCAGGCCACAGTTTCAGCGCTGCTACTGCAAAAAGGTAGTATCTGTCTTCTCCTCTCTGCTTTCCAAGCTGGCCTTTCATCTTAGTCTTTTGCTTTCTGCCACTACAAGCATTTGTGCAGCTGTGTCATGGAAGGGATAAGGGAGTTAATCTAGATAAAAAATAATCTAGCATTGCCTAATTTCAGAAAGCTTTATCTTATTCATTTGCCTTTCTTAATGACAGCAAGACCTTAGAAAGGCATTGTCAAATGCAAGAATGTTCTTGCCCTAAGTTTAGACACGAATGCTGCCTCTTACACCAAAGGCACTGGATTTTGGCTCTTTCTGAAAGCAAAGCAGATTCCTTGCTATGTTCTAGGGCATTTGCATGACATTGTATTGGGAAAACTATTGCTTAAATCATCAGTTGGCTTCCCATCCTAGTTTACTTCATATTAAGTTGGTTCGTTAGCAGTTGGCTTTTTCTCCTACCAGAGTTTCTAAAAGATTCAACACATCAACACTGCAACTGCTCCAAATTACACTTCCTAGTAGGCAGCTCGGTTTCCTTTGACACGGAGCGACCGCACACTGCCGTCAGTCCGTGCTGGCGGGATTCCTTCCAGAAGGAACTGGCTGTGTCGGCGTGTGTGCGTGGCCCTGGTGCTGTATGTGGTGTGCACTTCACAGCAGCTGTGCTGTAGTTTATGCCTGAGATCTGAGAATCTCGTGAGATTTTCTATAGAGTTAGTCTGGGTTTAATTCATATCATAGTCTGAGCTCTTTCAGCTGCTTTATACTAATTTCACCCAGAAAACAAGGTAACATAACGTGAATCCACCCGACACTGCAGCGACAGGGACAGGTTTATAGTTGAAATCAGCATTACAAAAAGACTTCCAGGCACATTTTGTACAGACTTCCTGGTCATGTCAGTGTGTACATGGATCAGACCTGCTGCCGTGCAGATCGCTGCTCCCACTCTCCATTTGTGCAGTGCTTTGGAAGCCGCTGCATTTTTTTGCTGTTAGAAAGTCGTGAGTGTCATGGTTCACCCAATCGGTATTTCAGAGCTGTTGAACAATGTCACTGAGCTCTGGGGGAATTGAGTGGATGTTTGAGCAGTCGCCTCCCCCAAAACTGCAGAACCTGCAGCAGGTGAATTGCTGTGGCAACAAAGGAAAAACATTCCGTCTGATGTTATGTAAATCACTGGAGTCAGGAATAACCCTGACTGACTAAAGCCACAGCAAACACGGCCATTTACACCAACAGAGACAAGATTGATCCTCTAATCTTGCAGTCCATGGACTCAATTAAGACGAACCTTAAATGATGTAGCTAATGAGAAATATCACTTAAGTGTTTCTTTCAATTCTAAAAGAACAGTCAGTTGTATCTGCTTTATTGCTTGGTTTGCATCCTTTAACTTGCACTGTAAATTAAAAACTTTTTTAAAAATCTATTGAAATCCTTTTTTTTCCTCCTAGGATGCCGTCTGTTTGTCACTGTGTGCATTGTAAATAAGTTCTCTACTACATGTTTGGCTGTTGCTCCAAAACAGAAAGTACACGCTGTGTGTTTCAGTTAAAAGAAGCCCTGTAGCAACACGTGAGTCACAGGCAGAGGCCAAGTGTGTCGTTATTCTGTGGGAACAGCAGTTGAGTCACCAACAGCTAAGGACAGTGGGCAATGGAACATGAAGTGTGTCGTGTCAGCTCACTGTCGGTGCAGTCTGGGCACACTTTGCCTTAGACAGTGCTGTGAAATTGCAGGGAAGTGGCTGATCTGTGGAGAAAGTAGAAGGTTGCCTAATGGCACGTAGCAATTTTAAGACCGATTTGATGCTTTTGCCATAATAACCCAAAGACTTCAGAAAACAGCTTTGGTGTTTAATTCTTTCCTTGCTTTGAGACAAACGGAAGTATTTTCTGGGCTTCCAGCGCATTTTACTTTGAAACAAAAGAAATTCAAATCCAAAAGAGACTTAGTCTGGTATACTTTTCTTTCTTACGAAGTCTATCCCTTATGCAAACAGCTCGGGTGAGAAGCATGTTCTATGAGAGTTGGGGCTTCAAAAATTACACTGGAGAAGTGGCAAATCTTTATGTTAAATGTGAAATGTGAATGTGAAGGCAATAAAATATTTTCAACATGCACCCAAAAATTCTATGAAAAGTAACTTGCTAATGACGAAAATCCTTTGAAGACAAAGACTTAATGATCTGGATGCATCTTAATACTTCGTCTCCTTTATCAGGTCTTTCAGTTAGCAAGCATGAAACCTGATTTCTCCACCTGCCCTTTGAAAGATGATATTTGTTTTATTATACAAGTCTAACTAATGATAATGGTAAGAAAAATGAAAGATTTATAGGGGCAGCCTGAGATCAGTTTTAAGTTTTAATTGTGGTTCTCAGCATTACAGATCCTTCTTACTGCCTCAGTGCTGTTGTTCATCTCTACCAGAGAAACACCCTATCCTAAAAAAAATGCACATTTTGGGCTTGTAATATATAAGGGAAAGAAAAGATGTCTCCTCTGCGTTGTTTTCCTCACGAAGCATCTGGATGGCAAGGTAAGAGCAGGAAAAGATGGAACAGCTCGGGAGTAATTTGTTCTTCCTCGGGTCCAGGCAGGTACCTCTCGGGAGTTTACTGCTGCTTCACAAAGCTAACATTCTTTGGCTGAAGCTGTCCTCCGTCCTCAAAGACAGACAAGTCTCCTGTTACCCCCGCTGAGCTCTGAAGAACTAGATTGCTGCAAAGCGCCAGGGAATCGGAGGAAGCAGCTCTCGAGTCTACAGGCATCTGTAGATTGAGAGAAGGTTCAGAAGGAGAAATAAAGGATGACCTACCCATCTGCTGACCAGAGAAATGATGTGGAGAAATCTGACTTCACCATCCTAGGTAAGTTCAGGGCTGAAATCTAATTTAGCCAAATGGAAAGTCTGGTTTTATTGACTTTTTAATTTATTTTTTTTTCCCCTTCAAATGGTATCTAACTTTCTTTTCTCCTAGTTGCATCTTGGACCTGAATTTGAGGTCACTTGTGTTCTTTGTCCCTTTCTCCACTGATCCAGGATATACTTTCTCTTCCAAAACCTCTTTGAATGTTTGGGGGGTCTTTTCCCCTGTATATTTGGGTTTAGCCCCTCTGTCTTTGTCGTTCTGAATGCTGTGACAGCCAAAACCAGCACAAACCCTTTAGCAACTACATTTTGCAGTATGGAGAAGAGGAGGGATGTAGCTGCCTAACGGTTTAGTTCCTGGATGGATTTTGTATGCTCTCTCTTCTTGAATCTCCATGCTGAATCTCTTCTGCAGTCTCTGTTCCATCACATTTAATCTTCTCTTTTGTGTTTGTAGCACTGGTCCACCTGTTTTGCTGTTCTCTTCTTCATTCACCTGCCTGTCATCTATCCACAGAATCAGAGCACCTGAGCAAAGCCAACGAAGTTTCGATTCTTGGCGCAAAGTTTAAATGCCCTTTATAATTTCCCCTAATGCAGATCCTGTTGATGTAAAAAGGAAAATCATTTTCAACAGTTAAATGATATATTGTTATAGGAGTCTGCCCTCTTCTAACGAAGTTTGATGTTTAGAAAAAGTTCCATAGGAAATGTATGAGCAAAGGCACCTGGAATCGTGGCCAGCAGAGGGCACTTCAGCTTGAAAATGAGAATAGTGCTGAAAGCTCTAGCCCAAACACCTTTAAACTGGCTATCTTTGTTTAAAAACGGAGTAATTTTTTTTTAAATGTTAATGAGAATCATTTAGACAAGGGGTCTTTGCATTGTGATTGGTGTTTTGTTGGCACTGTCTTCTACAAACTATGTATCTGCGGCCAAACACCCTTGTACCATGGAAGAATCTGGGAACGGAAGGAGAAAAAACACTCCCCATATAGTTTCAGGTGTGACTTTACTGAAGGAAATTATACCTTCTGTGTGGCCTTGTATCACCTAAAATTGAACGCAATAGCGTATGTTAAAGCCATCCTTTGAAAACTTTTTCCCCAAAGTGGGTGCTTCTGATTTCTTTTTACTAGTGGTTTGATTCATTCTTTTAATTAAAAAGCAGCTGGAATTGGAGAGCACTGCAACCAATTAATTGATTTTTGAGAATGGTGGTGTAAATGACAACAACAAACAGTAATTGAGTTCCCCTTTCAATCCAGTGCTGATATTGTTATCTTGCAATACAATGCTAACATGTTATTGTATCTGCCATTACTGCATTTAACAGTAGCTGACACATTTTATTAGGATAAGAAGGGCCTCCTGCACTTCCATTTGCCCTGGTGTAAATCAGAAGCCTTGAGTTGAAAAGATTTATTCTTCTGTAAGAACTTACTGGTGTAAATTAGGAAAGTCAAGCCTGACATGTGGTGATGTAGCAAACTATATTACAGGATATTTAGATTCTGTCTCCCACTGAAGAGCAGGATTCCGTTTTATCCTTGCTGTCGAATGCAGAATCACTTTTCCATTCATGAATTGAGCCTGAGCAGAGCGCTCTCAGTAGTGGCTGCTCCTCTGTTACTCCACACACAGAAGATATTAGGACAGCTGTTCACCCTTGTAAGGCAAACAACAAACAAACCACAAAACTTTCCTGTAAACAAATTGGTCTGTGATTAGTGGAATTAATGAAGCTTCACTGCCTGTAGATTTCTGTCCTTCATCCCTGATCCCCTCAGCAACCCTCCCACCAAAATGTAGGGTGTTTGGGACACTTTGTAGAACAGAGTGTCTGCTATCTGTAATGGAAGAAAACAAATCTACTAAAATCATGAAGGGACAAAAAGCAGCCATGAACTCTGTGGAGGTTTTTTAATCTGCTGTTTGCTGAAGGCGATTAGCATCGCATAATGCCTGTTTTTTTGTTCTGTGGATTGATTCTGTGTCTCTAAGCCATATCATCTTGTGGGTCTAAATGAATAAGGTAATACAGAGTTTGTTGCACTGACAATATTCTGGGATTGGGTTAATAGTCTGGGAAGGGTGAAAATATAACTTGGTTTGACCACAGTGTCAGGATTCTGAGGACCACAACAAGAAGAATACCGTGATTCACAGCTCTTTACATCAAATGGTCAAAATCCCAGTGTGCTTTGATCAGATCTGAAGAGAACGAGCCCTACAGCAGCGATCACCTTCCCTTCCCCTGCCCGGGCAGTTTGGAGGAAATGCTTCCCCTCCCAAGGCCACTCCTGCCTGTGAAAGGAGAGGGAACAATTCCCATGGCAGGCACCTGGCTATTTATCACTGTGTCAGAAATCAAGCTGTTTCAAGACGTTTAGATGTTGTTTCCTGTTGTCATCTCTAGTGATAAAGTATCGTATATTGTTATCACTCTTTGCACTTTTGACGAGCTCTGTCTTACTATCCTTTACAAGTCATGTCTACTGATGACTTCTCTTTTGCTAGTATGATTATAGCGATGTTCAGTGTCTGCACTACTCATAGCTAAGCCTAGCTAAGAAAAGGCCCTAGTTTTGCATAATCTCAGCCCTGGAATCTTTCAGATCAGTGAGGTGAAACCTAATTTGTGACCCTGGGTAGGTGGACTGGACTTTGCATCCTGGCTTTAAGTTGTGAGGAACGCAGGGCTTGGGAAGTTGTGTCGTTCTAAGCTTGGTTTTTGTGTGTACAGACTTCTGGGACACGGCTGGGCAGGAGAGGTTCCAGAGCACCCATGCACCTATTACCATAAGGGTCCTGCTTGTGTCACGGTAAGGGTAGTGTCACAGCTGTGATCTGGGGGAGTTTGACAAATAACAGTCCCAGCTGACACTTCTCCTGTACAGTGCTTTTTATGATTACTCTGCCTTGTATTTCTTGTCTCTTCCAGTGATATCTTCTTTCAGTATATCCAGTATATCTTCTTTCAACATCTCAGGATTCTGACCTGGCTGAGAAGGAATGTCATACATCTGTTAGGTCCAGATGAGTTCTTGAGTATTAGTCTTTCAGGGCTGTATTTTGCCAGATGAATAGCTGGGTCCTCTACTGACCTTGCATGCTGTCTTACAGGTTCTTTTCTTTGTTTTGCTAGCAATTAAAAATACTGATTTGATCCATTTAAATCTTATTCAAGCGATGTCCTTCCAACTCTGTCCTTACCCCACTGCCCATTTCCCCCAGCAAGAACTCAAAAGCTGATTGGAGCAGTACCTAGATAAAAATTGCAGGATGTCTTGATGGAAAAGGAGCATAACCTGTTATGTGGCTCCCCTCCCCCATACAGTCAGTAACTGCCTTTGTATTGGTAATTCGGCCTGCAGGGTTCTGTGGTACTTCTCTGGGCTACAGTGTCTAAACAGACCTGCTGGCAAAGCTGTTCACCTTCCTCTGCGGATCACTGGATGATTCCCTCCTCTCAGGAACGACAGCCTAGGCACTCATTATTGTTGTCATCTGGGTTGTGGTCTGTCTCCTGCATGCTGTCAGAGTGCATAATGCTTTCTGCTCAGCATCAGCGAGAGAACACATACCCTCAGGACCAGCCTCCTGCTGTTCTCCATCAGTACAGTGTCAGACATGGGCTTCCTTGCTGGCATTCATGGTAGAAATCATGGCAGCTATGACGAGGTGTGTCCACCTGAAGAAGGTGTCTGGGCTCCCACTGCAGTCTAGGGAAGTTCATTTGGTTCAGGGGTGTGGTTTGGGGCATGATAGATCTTGCCTAATAAAAGCCTTTCCTGTAGGATGTGTCAAGCCAGCCTTGAATGCACGGATCGCACGGACTGTGCCGGAGGACTGAGGCATATGGATGTGGTGTTACAGCCGTATTGTAGACAGAACCTGTGTGTAGGTGAATTCTTAGTGTTCTATGTGTGAGTGGACACTGCTCAGGAGAGTCCTGTGCCTTGTCTTTGTTTGCTGTGTTCCACCCAGACTAGGAAATGAAGAGGCCCAGTCTGCAGAACAGTTAATCCAGCTTCTCCCAAAGAGGTAGGGAGCGGCTGCCTGGGCAGGGCTCACGGGCCAGCGTCTGGAGTGTGAACTACTTCAGCTGTGGCTTCTGTGGGAACAGGGGGATCATCTGGACTCATCCTCCTGTGCCAGCATACAGGCTGGCTGGCTATCAAAACTTTGAGCTGTTACTGCATGCTGCTTCAAGGCAAAGCTTGCCAGGAGAGCTAAGCCACTCTTGGGCCTGCAGGGAAGGGTCCTGCCCAGATGCTTTAATGGTACCTACTGGAGAAAACAAACACCAAATCACTTTTTTTATAAAGCTTTGAGCTTGCATCCTTCCTGCCCTTTTGTTAGCAGGCAGCCCAGTGACTGTCCAGTGCCAGTCCAGCTGCCAGCCCTCCCCATTGCTTCCACAGCCCAGGCACTGCTGCCTCTCTGTCCACACCATCGTCTCTGCTGCAGAGTTTCATTGGGCCCCCTTCCCCGTTCTGTTACAGAGCAGCCAGATCCAGCAGACTTCTGAACACGGGGGATTTCTCCTTTCAGGTCCACGAGAGCTGAACCCGGTGGACTCTCACACCCCGGAGGCTTCTCCTGTCCCAGTCTGATGGATGTGGCTGCTGCTGTTCCCACATTCTGCTGCGTCCAAAGAGCGCGTAAACAAACACACACACAGAGTTACACAATTAATGTGAACGGCAAAACAGATTGACACAGGCAGAGCGATGCCTTTACCAGCGCCCATGTACTCATAACCACCGCTTACATAAACATGAGCACAGGCCAGTCCTTTTCTGCCTTTCCAGATGATCAGGATTGGGTGTTTACTAGCGAAACATAAACACACCTTCACTCCCTCGATTCATAAGCACAGCACGTGCAGAGATTCCTCAACTAACGGAATGGAAATTAAGTCCATGTAATATCCATGGCTGGATGTCAAGCTCCTTACCCAGTCATCGGGGCAAACCGTGGGTCTTTCCAGATCTGTGTCTCCTGTGTCATGAGAGAGTCCAGTTTCAAGTTCACTGGTGCATTGTGCGCGCGCACACACACACACACACACACGGGTCCCACCAGTAGCCGGCGTAAGACACTTTGCGTTTCCAACTGCTGTCCCCAAGACCTTTCACCCCCCTCTTCCACCGCACCCTCACCCTCCCCTCTGACCAGCCCTTTGGAGTGACTCTTTCCCTTTGTGCCCGACCTGGCTGCCTGCAGCCTCATTTTGCAGGTGCCGGGCATGGAATCTTTGCCTTGCACAGGAGACTGAATTGGACTGCAGCATGGTGAAAACCAGCAACTTTATTTCAACAACTGGAATGCTCAACTGGAGCGTTTGTGTGTGTGGGCAGGACCGAGCAGCCTTTGACACTGAGGCTGCCTTTGGATCAGCAGGCAGTGCCCCAGCAGATGGTCGCGGTGTGCTGCAGCTTGAGCTGGGTCCTGCTCATGCTGCTGCTGGAGCCTCTTTCCCCCACAGGCCCTGCAGGAGCTCCTGCAGCAGCTTAAAGAATTGCGCCAGCTTCTGGCGTGGAAATGGACAGGGCGTAGAGCTGCCCGCTTGCGTTGTTGGCCTCGGCTTCTGAAAGGGTGTTGATGTGAAGACTGGCCGTGGCGTTGGAGGAGCCGTTGCTGCTGGGTGCAGCCCCATCTGCACCAAGATCCAATCATAAAAGTGCTGAGTGGAGGTGTAGACTCCGGGCCGTTTTGCTCTTGCGCAGCCTTTCCCCCAGCTGGTCACCCCAACAAGCCAGAAGTGGTCAGCATTCTTATCTTTGCAGACGAGAGGACCACCGCTGTCACCCTGCAGCAGAAGAGAGAGGGAGGGTTCAGGTGGTGTCGGGTGGCCGCTGGCAGCACTAGGGCTGGCTCCCTGGCTCTCTGCCAGCACGGGCCAGGGCTGTATGTGCTGCACAGAGAGGCTCTGCTCAGTGCTGAGGCCTGCAGCACCTTGTCAGGGAGAGGGTAGTAAGCCTGTGGGGTAGGGCTCTCTCGCATCTCTGCACAGCGATGCTGGTTGTGTGCAAGAGGGATGTTTTGGGATGGGGATCTGGACCTCGGGGCTGCCAGGAGCGCTGGATGGGCTTTCTGGGCAGAGTCCCGGGACAAGTGGGACCCTGGGCAAGGGCCTGCAGCTGGGGAAGGGGAGGTGAGCCCCACCAGCGGTGGGGACCCAGCGGTGGGAGGGCGACTGGCCAGGCAAAGCCCGTGCCGGGGTGTGTCTGGGCGGCTGTGCCGGGGCTGCCTGTGCCGCTGGGCGCTGCCTTGTCGCAGGCTCCTACCTGGCAGGTGTCGATGCCGCCCTGCGGATAGCCAGCGCACAGGTTGTGGGGGTGGACGGCCCCTGCGTACCACCGGCTGCTGTTGCAGAGTTTGACGCTGATGAGGTGGACCTTGGCCTCCTGCAGGACATCCGTTGATCCTCCGGCTGTGGGCACAGAAAGGAATTAACACCCAGCAGCTCGTTGCCAGGTCTCCTGCCCTGTCTGGGTGAGCCCTTCCCTGGGGCTTGGCTTTGCACCGGCGTTGCCCTTCTGTCTGGCCATGGGCCCTGGGCCAGGCCCATCTCTCTATGGGCACACGACCCCGCAGCCGCACTCTGGCTCTCAGCCCTGCTGTCAGGAAGCCAAGCCCACCTCCCCCGTGTGCCGAGCTCGCACTCGGGAAACGAGCACTTTTGGGAACTCACCTCTTGCCGTCGTGGACCCCCAGCCACTAACGTAGCAGGTCGTCAGCTCGGACACTCGCAGGGAGGCGTCGGGCACGCAGGCGAGCTGTACGTAGTAGCTGCACTGGACAGGCTGGTCCAACTCCAGCAGCGCAATGTCGTTCTCCTCCGAGATACTACTGTAGTGTTCGTGAACCAGAAGCCGTTTAATGTTGCGCACTTGGGCCTCCGGGCCCAGATGAGTCAACTGGGTGGCCCCGATCACCACGCGCCACATGCTGATGTGCCTGGAAGGCAGATGGGGAGAGGGCTCAGAGGGAGAGGAGCCACGTGCTGCAGCAGCCCAGCAGTTCCCTGTCATCTGCTTCACACGGGCGAGAGGAAAGCACACTACAGAAGCTGCGACTGCCCCTGCATGCCTTGGGCTCATGGCGTGTCGAGCTGGAGGCTGTAGGAAGCCGTGGCAGGAGCCCAGCCCTCTCCTGAGCAGCCTCTCAGCCAGGCTCTGCAGTGCCCAGGCACTGGGCGTACCACAAGAAAAGGGGACGGGAGTAGCACGTGATGCTGTGGACGGGGCACCTGCGAGTGCTGGGGGGATATCCCCGTTCCTGGCCCTCCTTACCTGGCCTTGATGAAGCAGTGGGCTGCTGTGAGGACCCACTGCGGGCTGATGAGGGACCCTCCGCATATGTGCCCCGTGCCTGCTGCGTAGGGATCCTGGATGCTCACGATCCAGGGCCAGGCCCCTGGCTGGGCGTCTGTGCCCCCCACGACGCGCGAGGTGCCGGAGTGAGCAGCCATGGGCCGCAGCCCGCAGGTCCCCCTGTAACCAGAAACTCATCACCGTCCTGCTCGACGGCTGGCTGCTGTCCCGGCTGAAGGTCAGCCGTCTGCCCTCCCCACAAGGTGCTGCATGGACAGTGAGGCCACGGAGCCCCGTGGGGTGGGCAGGCAGCCGCCCCCGTTTCTGCTTTAGCCCCGCAGGCGAGTTGTGCCAGCAGCCCGGGTGCTGCGAGGAGCCGAGGCTCCCGCATGGGGCTGGGGAAGCCGTGGTGTGGCCACGGGGCACAAGCAGGCACCCTCCAGGGAACCCCATCAGGTTGCCCAAGCTCCCTCCCAGAGCCTCAGCCACTTACCCACAGCTGTCCCAGGCGCCGTGCGCAGGCCAGCACAGGGCCAGCAGGATGAGGAGCGGGAGCAAACGCATCGCTGCCAGCGGCATGTGCCAGCTGCCAGAACCGAGGGCTTGTCACCACCAGTGCAGCAGCTGACAGACTGCCCACAGGGCTCGCGGTGCCCGTGGTACCCTTGGCAACGGGGCTGATGTCACAGTGTCGCTGGTTCCGGGGGCTGGGCGCGGTCGTCTCTAGGGGCGGGGGGGGCCACAACATGGGGGTTTCCAAGCAGGAGGGGAGGCAGAAGCTGGGATCGGACACCCCCTGAGCTGCTTCCCACCTAGACGTGTCCGTTCTGCACTGGCTGCACAAGGTCCTGCCTCTGAAGCTGCCAGGACCGTCCATCCCAACCCCCTCTTGCTGCGCTCCCGGCCCCTGGCACGTGATGGTGCTGCAGCTCCCAGCTCTGTTCCCACCCAGGGCTGCACCACACACCTCCAGCTGAGCTGGCATCTCTGGACACTGGGGCATGCCCTTTGCTTCTTCTGGACCATGGTTTGAAGGGAGCTGTTCTGGCTCTGGAGATGATGCTGTGTCACGGTCCCACCGTGACCAAGTCCGGGTTTCTGTCAAGAGGCCTCAGCTTGGACACCCAGCACCGAGCCCAGGCTGCACTGAGCTGCCCTCCGAGCAGGGCTGGTCATCTCCCCAGCCCACAGCTGGCTGCCCCAGTGCCCCGTTAGCCAGAGGGGTCACTGGGACAAAGCTGCAGGGTAGCTCTAGGGCTGAGCTGGGTTAGCTGGGGGTGGGGGGGGTCTGGTGGGCTTGGGACAGGGTTCCAGTGTGGAGCAACTGAAGGGGATGGAGCGGCAAGAGGCTGGGAGCAGTGGCAGCAGGAGGCTGAGGAGTGCTGTCCATGGGAGTATGTGTGTTGGTGTGCAGTCAGGGAGTGTGTGTGTGTGTGTGTGTGTGTGTGTGTGTGTGTGTGCGTGTGTTGGTGTGCAGTCAGGGTGTGCGTGTGTGTTTGTTGTCCCAAAACTGGGTTCTTTCACCTGGTGCGCAATCACCCCATCAACATGCTGATTGTTGCTTCCAGACAATTTTCGTTAGTATCGGCTCATGGGGCAGGGGCTGCATTAACCCCCCACCTCCCACTGCACAAATGACCGCTGGCAGAGGCGCTGTGAAACAAACACTGAAACTTTAATGAATTAAGAAAGAGTTAGAGATACGGGAGAGGGCTGGGGCTGGAGCGGGCGGGTGCAGGCTGCGTGTGGCGCGGATCCGGCTCCACGCCTTCTCTGTCCGCCTGTCAGAAGCGGTCGGGGAGGGCGGGTGGCACTCTGTCCCATGGCGTCCCTCAGGGTTCTGGCTCGCTTGGTGGGCACGTTGTTGCCATCGGGTGCTCTCCGCTTGCTGCTGCCCACCTGCTGCCTGCTGCTGCCCGTCACCACGCCGTCGCTGTCTGACTTTGCCTCCCGTGGGGTTTTTGAGTGTTTTCCCACCCGTCGCACCACCATCTTCCTCCTCTTGGGTGGGATGTTGTCCCGCAGGGAGGTCTCTTGTGCCTTGGCACTCCTGGCCGGTGCGGGGCGCTTGGCCCACTTGCCGCCCAGCCGGCCCGATCCGGGCACCCCCCGGCAGTTGACACCCAAGGGTAGCGGCAGGCGGGTCAGAACCACCCAGGGCTGCCTCCGCAGCACCTTCTCCGTCAGCCGGGCTGTGCGGGGCAGGTGACGCTGGGAGGGACGCGAGGAGCTGGGCAGAGGGCTCTCCTCAGGACCCTTCAGCGGATTCTCCAGGGGCAGGCGGGTAAGAACCACCCAGGGCTGCTTCCACAGCGCCTCCTCCATCAGCCGGGCCGTGCGGGGCGGGTGATGCTGGGAGGGATGCGAGGGGCTGGGCAGGGGACTCAGCTGCGGTGATGGGGGGCAGCTGGGCAGGCTCAGAGGCCGCCGGCAGCTCCAGGATGGAGCGCAGCATGTCTGCAGTGACCATGGGCAGTGCGGCTGCAGCACTGACGCTCTGACACCCTGTCGTCGGGTGGTTTGTATCTGCCCCATTATGACATCAGCCCTAACGACACCCCGTAACCTGGGGCCGGCTGTGAGCTGCTCTGCAGGCAATGGGCTCCTGGACACTCCGGCCCCTCGCTCCATGGCTGCCCTCAGCCTTTGCTTACCCACAGCCCAGATGTCACTGGGCCCTGTACCTACACCCTGTTGATGGCTGCTCTGAGCAAAAACAGCCTTGTGACTCCCCTGCAACTTTTCAGTGTTATCTGGCCTGGTGTAAAGCTCCCCAGATGTAGGCACCAACTGCCCTGGTACCAGCTCACGCAGGAGGAAGCTGAGGCACAGGCTGGCTAATGCCAGTGATGAAGCCACAACTACTCTGTCCCTGCCGTATCTGCTGCCAGTTTGGAGGGGTGGAAGGTGTCGCTCAGGGCCAAGGAGAGGAGAGCGGGGGGACAGGGAGCCCCGTGCTGACTCCTCACTGGCTTCACTCCTGGACAGCTGCTTTTCCTCTGTGCCGGGACGGAGAGCACAGTGGGGGCTGGAGGGCGTTGGTCCCCCAGGAGCTGCACGGGATCCCGGGGTGTTGCTGAATGATGACCAGCGCCTGCTGCGGGTTGGCAGTGGGAGCCGCTGCGCTGATTCCCCGCGGCGAGCCTGTGCTGGGGTCGGTGTGACACACGCGGGTCGTGTTTGGGAAGAGCTGGCGCTGGGGACACAGGAGAGCTGCCTTTGGGAGAGCCTTTTTCTGTTTCTGGACTGCAACACTGGCGTTTTATTGTCTCTGCAGATGTCCTCGATAACAGTTGTGTTATCACGGAGGATGGAGAAGGCGGCAGGTGCTGTTTTGTGAGGCACCGCTGCTTGGCGCTGTGTTGTTCGTCCCTGTCACCCGTCATCAGGAGGTTGTACCGGCTCCTGTGAACCAGTACAAATTACACGGTTGTTTTGCTCTTTGGGCTACTGGCTTGATGGTCTCTCCAACCTGCTGTCATCATGGAAAAAATAAAGAACGTTACTACAGTGTATTAAAACCCAGAAAAAAACCCTTCTCATCTTTTGATAATACTTTTTTCCTAGTTCTCTTGGGGGGCTTGTATTTAAAACTGATTTATTTAGATATATATTTATATATTAATGTATTGATATATATTCACATGTTCATATGTTATTATTCCAGATTATGTCCTTTAACAAACATCGGCAACTTTCTCACTGGGAATTCTCCAGATAAATTTTCCCAGTGAACCATCCAGCCATTCGTATACAGACCCGTGTTCAAGCTTTAATAAGTTTCTATTTATTCTGCTTAAAAACAAACATCTCCAGACAGACGAGACTGACGGGCACACGAAAGACCACTTTGATCTCCTTCCCCAGCCAGCACAGCTCTATGAACTGGAGCGTGCTGAACTCATGTTGTGGGAAGCCTGGGAAAGGTACTTTCCAAAATGCTGCTGTCTGTGAGAACACTCCTTGTGAATGACTTGGTGAGAGGAGGATGGTGATAAATATCATCAGTGTCTGTCGCTGGTGCTGGGAGCAATCGATAGCTGCGCTCGGTGGAAGCTGGTTGCCGATGTGCCTACAAGCCGTGGTAGGTGGGGCACTCACAAGGCAAACCAAGCAGAACACGTCTGCCTGTTAAGCTGGTATGAAATGCGCATCCTGTCAGTCTTGTGAAGTCACACAGATCTGTCTGCTCTTTGGAAAGCGAGTCACTGATTAGAGACAGGGGCCAGGACCTGCAGGGGTCCAGATCCAGTACTGGAGCAAGTGGAAACCACAAACCATTCAGAAATTTTAAGAGCATGTTGTGATCATCACTATGCACACACTGACTTATACTGACTTTTTTTTTTTGGTACTTGGAAACAAAATACAATCTTTTAAAAGGAAAAAAAAAGTCTCTTACTGAAAGCTGTTAACTTTTCCATCTTGAAAATATTCTCCTCCTTTTTTTCTTCTTAGTCACAATTTCTCCTTCCTCGGGCTTGTCTTAGCCACTCTCTCCCTCCCACTTTCTTTCTCTCTTGGTGACTGACAGGTTTCAGGAATGAGCTTCCGAGGAGTCTGAAAGAAAAAAATCTCTTCCAGATTGGCTATTTTTCGATTAACTCCTAGAAATATATCTTGCAGGCAGTTCAGAAGACTGGCCATAAAATACACACTCCTTCCCCTCTGGGTTCCCCTTTCAGCTGCAGTTCCAGGCAGTGATAATCAGCAGCTGTCAGTGAACCTCAGTCAGCATCACGTTCGTGAGGGTCCATGCTCGGGACTGATTTCTGCAGCACAAGTTCACCCCTGCCAAAAGCAGATGTTCTTAACAAACACACCCCTTTCTTCCATTCTGCCATCACTTGGGGTTTTTTGTGGGGTTTTTTTGTTGTTGTTGGTTTTTTTTTTCCTTAAGAGCATGTCAGTTTCCTTGTTGCTTCAAACCCTCTCTTAAAGTGACCTGAGTAACCCACCCTCTGCTTTCACAGCCAGTGGTGGGATTCCAGCGTCTTTTCTCTCGGCATCATCCCCACAGCAGCTCTGTTTGTCTCCCGCAGCATGTTCCTTCTGAAGAGCCCAATTCAAGTCTGCAGCAACAGCCTTAAAATATGCCTCTTTATCTCCTCTTACCCATTCCCCACCCCTTCCAGTGAAAATCACACGGAGCGAAGAGACCCCCTTTTGTATTCCAGCATCAGCTTTCTCCCCCTCTTTGTGACACAGGCAGGAGAGAAGGTAGCAAACTCAAAATACTAAATCAGCTGAGTCAAAAATTAACCCATCATCTACAGCATCACATGTCAAAACTTTGGTTGGCTTTGAGAAGCTGAGAAACCAGAAGTCTGTGTATAAAATGAGAACATGATCAGTCCACCAATGTTTCCATATAGGAAAACTGTGCTCCAGAAGAGAGGAGTTACACCCTGGGTCCTAAAATAAAGGGAATGAGTGCAAAGAGGACAGGGAAGACTGAAACAGAACACGAGGAGTGAACAGATGGCTAAAGGCAGGCAGTGTAAACCCCTTTCGCCTATTAGACGCGAAGGCCCATCTCTGCCGCTGCCTCCTGCACCACAATCAGCAGCAACAAGCATCATGTGTCCAGGCATCTGGATCCAAAAAGTGATGTACGTGTAATTCCCGCCCCAGGGCACAGGAAAGCAGGCCCCTGCCTCAACAGAGACGGGTGAGAAAAGGAAGGGACACACATGCAGCTGTGCCCCAAGTGCTTCCTGGAGAGATGTCACAGACAGAAACATCCCCACTACCCCCAGGTCCAGCCCAGCCGAGAATCAAAGGAGACGTCAAGCACCTGCCCAGCATAGAATAGGCCTGACACAACGGAGACTTATCAAAGCAAATTTATTGCCCATCCTAACCGTCTGACAGTTTAAATGAATAATTACAGATAATAAACTACAGTGCAAATTAAAGCGTGCCTTACAGAGATTGTAAACTGCTCAACAGACTTGGACTGGCAACGAGAGGAGGAAAGGAAAATTGAACTCTTAATACAAAACCTTTTAATTAATATCTTCCTCAGAGAGCAGAGCACAAAAGATTCGATATTCATGCTCATCCATCCCTGGGCGGTTACACAAGACGTTTCAGACATGTAACAAGCTCGGGTGGGGGGGGAACAGGGAACAGGGAAAACAGTGCATGACACACATTTCAATAGTTCTGAGTTAGTTCCTCTGCTTCATCTAATACTTGTGGTGACCACCACACAATTCTGTTATGTCAGCTGAAGAAGCCGCTTAATAACACAGACATAACTCAGTTTCAGTTTTTATTGCTGTAAAGAGAAGCAGACTTGACGGTTGTCAATAGGCAATATCTAAATGAAACAAATGAAACAGTATACAGCAACAGTTCCCATTCATTCCACATTTTTGATTTACAGAGTTTATGGTGGGTCTGTGGCAAAGCCAGGAATGGAACAAAGTTCTTCTTCAAAGAAAACAGAACTTCTTCAAAGTGCCAGTTTTCCACCTTGGTTACGGAAGAACCATCAGAAAGACTTCACAAAGTCTGTAGATGAGCCACCAGGTAACATTCCAGTGGACTAATTTGTTTGGGGAAAACTACAGAAGGCAAAGGAACTGGTCAGTGCTTGCAGGTGAAAAAGAAAAAAAAAAAAAAAAAAAGAAAGGAATGGTGACTGTGTGTCCCTTACCTGCTGTGGAGGCTGGATCATGTTTTCGAGGATGGTGACTCTGGGTGTGGCACGTGTAAAGGGCTGCTGAGCACTGCCTGGCAGACACTGTACGAATAGCTCCCTCCTGCATTTGCTCTGGATTGTGATGGGCACGATCCTTTCTCCAAGAATTTGCTGGCACTTTCTACTTAATGCTCCCTGCTGACAAAACAGCCGGATCAGTCACAGGTTGTGCAGACGTGACGCAGAGCTCAGACCCAGAGCACGCGACGTTTGCAGAATTTATTCTCTAGAGGTGTCTTTTGCTTTTCAGGGCCCTGGGCCTCTGTTTGCATTTCATCCTGAAGGAGGACTAGACCTCCACTACAAACGGGAGAGAAGCGTTTTGAACCCCATCTTGTATAATTGATGCCAAATGACGTTACTGTTGGGAGACTCCGGCTGCTTTGGAACTCGCTTGCCAGCGGAGGGAGCGCAGCAGTGCCGCGGGGCTCTGTCTGCTGGGGATCAGAACTCGGCACGGTTACAAGTAGCACACGGCTCACAGTGCTGTATAGACCTGTGGGGGTGACGCTTCCAAGCAGTCTGCCTGTTGCCTTGCAAATTAAAAGAAAGGGTTTTAGCACAGAAATCTTTTCATGAACAAAATTGCAAGCACCGAGTTACGGAATTGTTCTAGAAGTGTGCGTCTTACTCGGTGTAAAGAGCCGTCAAACAGGGTTGGTTCAATACGCTCGGTCGCTGGTTTTGCATAACCTATTTAACCTGGTTAAAATGTTTTCACAGGAGGAGAGGAGTGAAGTCAAAGGTCCAAAGGCGGTGGAATACGTGACCAGTATATCTCCCATCATTAACACCGGTCTGACACCAGCGCCACCTCCGCCCCAGCAAAGAGGTGGAAACCCAGTGAGAGGTGGGGTAACCAGAGGGAGACAACTGCGTCCCATCACTGTACCCACTGACACAGAGCAACCTCCAAGGAAGGTAAGTTAGCTCTGTCTACTTCTCTGTTTATGTACAGGTATATAATCTTCCTTGTTGGTGTATTTGCCTAATGCTGGAAGGTGTGTATACCTAGTTTGCATAAAGATTCACTGAATTTTTGAAAGAAATAAAATTCACAACTATTAAAATATGTAACTGCCACCCGTCTCTCTATATACTAAAAGATTTGGTGTTTTTCATCAGCTGGGGGGAAAAAGGGTGCTTGAACAGAAAAACCATGGGAACTCTTACTTAAAGCCTTCTGGTTTAGTCAATCTGATCCTGTCTCTGACCACATCTGGTACCAGAACTTCAGAGGGGTATGTGAAATGCCTTGAGCGTGTGAAAACTTCCTCTGTTACACTGTATCTCCAGCCAGTTCTGACTCCTGTGAAGGAAATTGTAGGAACCCTGGATTGGGAGGCACGATGCGGGTCATGGTCCCTGCAATTTTGGGCGATTCGATGCAGTGGATTTTCAGTTTGAAATCTTTTCCTCCCCTTCTGCATGTTACAAAGCACCTTCCAATTTAAGCAGCTCAAGGCCGGCCTTAAAAGACTGGAAGCCTCAAGTGTACGCCACACGTACATGCTCTGTGTGTGCAACTTCTGTTAGAGCTGGAAGCTGAATGCATTTTTTGTGTATTTCCTGCTGCAGAATTCTGGAGTCGTCTTCAGGCCCCCGGTACGCAGCGGCGCATGTGTCACCATGGCCTTTGTGGGAAAAAATCTCCGTTTATCTGGCAAGGATGCTGATGGCAGGAGTGAAATCAGAGTCTATCAGCAGCACTGTGGAGGAGAAAACCTTTGTGTCTACAAAGGCAGCCTATTGGAAGGAGGTGAGGATGAAGAGTCAAAGAGTTCATGTCAATTCTGGCAAGATCTTTTTTTTTTTTTTGGCTAAAATGTTGGTGTGGTATCAAAATGGGATTTTTATACCATCTGCCTCCACACTAAATCTGGATCTACTGTTTCATGATTGAAAGTGAGGTTAGAATGACTTCTGCAAATTCCAGTAGAAGGAGTTTAGAGAACTAATTTAACAAAATACTGTAGCCTAGGTTAATTTCGTATAGAGATGTGTGCTTACTAAAGTAGTAGTAGTAGCAAACCGTCCTTAAATAGGGGTTATCTGTTTGTGACTTGCTACAACACATCAGTGCATGTTGCTTATTACTCCAGAAGGAAAAGTACATAATGGGAGCCCAATTCCCATCTCTTTGACGTGAGTGCAATCCCATAGCACCAGTAACAGGCGAATTGTGTTCTGGGACCCTGGGAAGAGGCAGTGGCTGGGAGATTGTCACTTATGAGGAAGAGTGATTCCACCGATGACACCCCTCATTCCAGCTCACAGAACCCCTGTGTTGGCGTTTTCAGCGGGTGTGGGAAGATGGTGCAGAGCTCCCTGCGCTCCCGCCCGTCCCCGAGGCTGTGGGTGCAGGGCGGCGTGCCCGCAGATCAGCTCACGGGGCTGCTGCGGCTGGCTCCCCGCTGCGTCCTCTGTGCCTGCTCCTCTTGTCCCCAGCCCCGCTCACACGCCTGAGGGAGTGACCGGTGTAAAGGGGGTACAACCTCGTCCCCCCGGCACGGAGCGGGGTGGCCGCCTCGGCGCCCTCACGGCCTGGATGCCAAGCAGTGCCCTTGCAGAGCAGCCTGAACCGGCTCCAGAAGCAGCATGTTTCAGGTGCCCGGTGTTCCCTGAGCCCAGCCGTGTCCGTGCAGGCCCAGAGCCGCTGGTGCTGAGCTGTGCTCATCTGGAGCCTCGGCTGCTCCCTGCGAGGTGTGTCCCACTGCGGGGGCTCTGACATGCTGCTGCCCTGCACCGGGTAGGCACGTGCCAGGAATCCTAAACCTCCTGTGTACGATGCCCACTCTTGTAAGGCAAGGGCGGAGTGAATTTTGTGGAGATGGGAGTCTCTGCTCTCTGTTCTGCTGTAGCTGTGAGTGGCCAAACTGAGTGGCTTGTCACAGGGGTGTCCAGCTTGGCACTCGGGGGTTG
This sequence comes from Strix aluco, assembly GCF_031877795.1. Taxonomy (NCBI): domain Eukaryota; kingdom Metazoa; phylum Chordata; class Aves; order Strigiformes; family Strigidae; genus Strix; species Strix aluco. Next base: position 1,969,887 of record NC_133939.1, read on the forward strand.
GAGAGAGACGAGGCTGTTGTGTGGGGAGGAGGTGGAGTACTACCAACTAATTAATGTAGCCGAGTCTAGAGCAGACTCCCACAGCAAGATCTGCTTTATTGGCCCTTAACCTAATCCAAACACTCTCAACCCCGTTATCACTGTACTTGATTTCTGAGCTGTCACAGCATTCTCTTACATACAGGGCCACTCCACCGCCTCTCCTTCCCTGTCTGTCCCTCCTGAAGAGCTTGCAGCCATCGATGGCAGCACTGCAGTCGTGTGAGGCATCCCACCACGTGTCTGTTATAGCTGCTATGTCATAGTTCTCGTGCTGCATCATGGCCTCAAGCTCCCCCTGGTTGTTGCTCATACTGGTGCATTGGTATAGAGGCACTTGAGATGAGCTCATGAATCCAACAGCTTTTTGTGAGCGTGGGCCCCATTCCCTACCAGACCCTTCTCAGGTGCTTTCGGCAGAGACCTCCCCCCTCCAGCTGCCCATGGGGCTGCTGGCCCCGCCCCCTCCCCTCCAGCTGCCAATGGGGCTGCTGTTCCCGCCCCCTCCCCTCCAGCTGCCAATGGGCTCCTTTCCCGCCCCTCCCCTCAGCCCGATCCCAGCGGTGGCAGCAGCTGCGGAGGTTCCCGCGGGAGCCGGCGCTGGCGGAGGCGGGGGGGGCTCGGCCGGCAGCGGCGGCGGGGCCGGGGGAGCGGCGGGGCCGGGAGGGGTGTGGACGGGACGCTGAGCCCCGGGCGCCGGCGGGGGGAGCGGAGCGGGCGGAGCGGAGCGGCTCTCTCGGTGCCGGCGGCGGCGAACCGGCCGCCTTTGCCGGGCAGAAGCTGCGTCCCGGCTCCGCGCCGAGAACCGCCCCCCCCTGCCGCCCCCACAGCCCCAACCCCGGGAGGGGCGAGCGGCGAAACTGCCCCCCCCGCGCCCGGCGCCCTCCGAGGGAGCGAAGCGCCGCTCCGTCCTGCCCCCCCCCAGCCCCCCGCCGCCTCCGGCCCCCCCGTGGGGACCCCCGGGAGGAGGGAGCCTTGCCCGGCCCCTGCGAGGGAGCAGCCGCTCTGGGTGAGTACAGCGGGACCCTGGAACGGCGGGAGGTTTGGGGGGAAACGGGAAAAAAAACCAGAAAAGCGGCTTCCCCCCCCCCTCGGGCTGTCCGGTGGCTCTTGGTGCTGAATTCCCGGGGGAAGCTGAAATGGGGGGGGAGCAGCGGTTTGGGGCTGGAAAGGCAACGTCCTTCAGCACTGTCCTGGTGGAGGAGCGACCCAGCCTCATCTGGCCGCTTTAATTCCATTTTGCCTCTCTCCCTGTAAATCCCTGAGCCCGGGAGGTATCTCCAGCAGGTACCTTTAATTACAAACTGCTTCCGATGGATTCCGGAATGAGACTGGGATTGCTGGGAAAGGCCTGAAGGAAACTGCTGTGCTGCCAGATGGCCTTGGCTGGGCACTGGGAGCAGCTTCCCATCCCTACTGCGGCACGGGGTGAGATATTGGTGTGGGGGAAGGAGCCATTTTATGGTTGAATCCCATCGCTGATGGCAGACAGAGCCCAAGGGAAAAACTGCCTGGGCTGCTTCTCCTGCCAGAGCTTAGGGCAGAGTTTCCTCCCGTGAGCGCCTCAGCCCAGGCAGCTCTACCCATCCTCCTCCTGATGGGATTCACTCCGAATTTTCAATCTGGGGGTGATAATGCCATTTTCCAACAGAAATGGGATTCACTCCGAATTTTCAATCTGGGGGTGATAATGCCATTTTCCAACAGAAATGGGATTCCAGCTAAACAAGCGTTTAAACCGTCGCAGTCTCTACCAATCCCTCGTTATTAATCAGTGGCTTTTTTCCCCGTTCCCCTCGGTTTCCCGGCCAGCTCGCCTTTCGGCGTGGCGGGGCCGTTCTGCCTGTCCTGTGCCTTCCTCGCAGCCGGAGCTGGGGCAGCCCCTGTCCTTCCCCAACCTCCTGCTCACGGCTCCGCTCCTACAAACGAGACTGTCCCAAGGCCCCTCCTCCCCGAGGCTGTGCACATCCCCCAGGCTGACTGTCGGCATTTCTGTAGCTGATGGGTGCCAGAGGTTCTTCCCAACAGGGTTTGTGTCTCCCTTGGGTGCAGCAGGTTCATCCCAGCCTGCAGGGAGTCCTGGCGGGATGTTGATCGTTATCAGCACCGCTGCCGTTCACCTCGGGGCTGTAACTACTTCTGTGTCAAATGCCATTTGTGAGGCATTTTAGGATCTTTCAAGAATTACTTTGGGGGGTCCAGAGTCTAGGAAAAGGCAATAAGCTGAGCGATGGTGCGTGGGTGAAATACCCGGTGAGAAATACTCATTCCTTGCTTTCTGAAGTTGTTATTGCTGTTGTTTTCTGGTGTGGCTGTGCTCGGGAGTGAGGCGCTATATAAATACTGGTAAATGTACAGAACTTTCACGGGGTGTAATGTATGGTTGTTGGGCTTTTTTCACCCCCAGTCATTCGAGTGGTAAAATTAATGAGCTCTGTAATTAGAGCAGAGGACTGTCAGTTAGGATCCCTCCCGGTTTAGGCTCTGGTGTAGCTGGGAGCGAGCTTGCTGTGCGTACACAGCTTGCTGTGAAGGCTCCGCTTTTGGCCCCCCAGGCTCTGACCCAGAGTTTGTGAACTTGGAAGCAGCTGTTGACATCGACCAAAGTCAGAGTTTCCCAGGACCTTTGAAAATTTCCTCTCTGTAGGGCTCTCGTTTTATGGATTTGCATATCCAGCATTACTGACTGCTCGGGAAAATGTAGCCCAAATCTCTTTCCATCTTCTCGTTACCTGGTAAATCAGGAGAATCGCACTTCTCACAGAGATTTGAAAAGAGCGTTGATGACATTTAATGAAAATACTACGGAGGAGGAAAGAATTTGTTTCAAAAGCTTTAGAAAAACAGCAGTGACAATATGCTGAAATACAAACCATCTCACGTGTTAAAAAGGAAAATGAATAGTTTAGGGTTATTTTTTCTGTAAAGTGATCCACGGCTTACATTGGGGATCCCATTTAGAGCTTCTTCCCTTCCTCAGCTGATACCAGGATTTGGCTCCTGTAACAATCCTGTCATGACTGGTGTGACTCCTTCTATTTTATATCTGACTAAGCTCTATTGGTTGTCACGTTCTGCCATTTCACCCCAAATCAATACTACTTATAACTCTTTTTTTTCCCTCATCAATAACCCTACAGAGAATGACTCTGTTTATTACATTCTGACTTTTTCAAAAGTGGATCTAGCAGAAAATTTGCCGTAGAAGTGAACTCAAATGAACAAACCTTTCAGCTGTCAATATATCTCCTTCCTCCCTGATGTATTTAACCCTGCTGATAGGAAATCTCTCATACTTCAGCTTGTGACCTTCGTCTAATCATCTTTGGTCATCTTGCTTTTCGCTGTAATTCCACAGTTTAGGAACAAAAAAGAAAAGAAAGAAAATAAGGAAGTAGGAGCAGGGTGGGAAGGCTCGTAAGAGGAGAAATGTGGATGGAGCTGATGACAAGTTATTTTGCAGTTTTAAGGCACCGTACAGAGTTTCCTGTCAAACCTGTAGTATGGAGATAATAGCTGTAAGAAGATATTTTTACATACATTTCAAATTCCTGGAATCATATTAAAACTGCGTGTGCGTGTGTAGGGATTCTAAAAGGAGAGGGAGAAAAACAGTTCATCAAGCTTCTGGTTTTGAGATTTGTTCTGTGGCCTGAGAATTTTGCCCTTGTACCCGGAGGTGTCCTGGGCGCGTGTCTGCCTTCCTGTCCCAGGTCAGCGGGGTGAGCTCTGTCCTTCTGCAGTGTCTCTGCAGGGCCCCGTGGGGAGGCTCAGGGCTGCCACACGCAGCTCCGTGGGCTTGGACGGGGCCGTGGGCTGTCGCCTCGTCTGGCCTCCTGGCCTCAGGCAGGGTCAGGACATCTGCCAGCTGTGTCAGATTCTGTGGTAGTTTTATGTTATCTGTGTCCAGTTATTTGTAGACTTTAACATCCAAAACAACCCAAAGTGTGTCAACCATGATTTAGCAAATTCTCTTTTTTCTAGAAGGCGCAGAAGGGCACTGGAGCTTCACTGAAGCGTGTAAGCGTGCTTTTATTTTGGTAGGGCTGAACACAACCGGGAAGGCGGTGTTTTTGTGCAGACCGGGGCTTCCTGAAGGAAAAAAAATGGATCTTACGGCTTCTTTCTTCTCTCCGATCCTGGCCCTTTTGGTTTTGGCAGATCCAAGCGTATACAGCCTTCGAGCATTTGTGTTTTCGTGTCTCAGTGGCTGCCGCCTTCTCTTCCACCTGGCGAGGACCTGCTCTGTTGCTCTGAGGAGTCTGTTGGATTCAGCAGCCGTGGTGGAAGGTGTTGCTGCCCGTGGCTCGTCTCCCTTCTCTGGAGGTTGTCAGCACAGCAACAGCAGCCAGCAGCTGCTGCTCCTCAGCTCCCGCAGCGTGAAGCTGGCTGGCACACTCCGGCACGTCAGCGCTGTGAACCTGGGGGAGCTGAAGAAACGCTGCACAGTTGCTCTTGTTGCCCCTCTGGTCCTGGTGTTGATCTCCAGCAAAAGGGAGGAGCTGGAGGCTCAGTGCTGCTCCTCTGGCAGAGCCCGTGTGCCAGCCCCGAGCTGCAGGACTTGTCCTGGGGTGAGGTTCAGGCTGTGCTGACCCCGGCAGGAATTTCCCTCATCGGTTCAGTGGGGTCAGTGTTTTGAGCCTGGTGTCTCCAGTGTTAGATGGGTATCTATGGCCAGGGTCACGGGCTGAGGGACAGCTTTCACTGCAGACCCTAAACAATCAGCACTTACTGGGGTTCCAGTGAAGGTGAAGCCAGATAGTCTGCTCTGAGAACACTGAGTCTGCCCATCTGGATATTTTGGCAGGTGTGCTAGTGGGGGGAGAGTGAATGTGCTGTGTTCTGACTGAAGACTTGCCATTAAGCCTACAGATATATTAATTGTGTATGATTGTGTGGTGGTTTGACCTTGGCTAAATGCCAGGTACCCACCAAGTCACTCTATCACTTCCCCCCCCCTTCCCCTGTTTTCTCAACAAGGCAAAGAGGGGAAAGAATATAAGATAGGAAAAAATCCCAACCAAGTCTTGTGGGTAAAACAAAAGCAGTTCTAATATAAGCAAAGCGAAGCAAAGGTCCGTGCGCGGAAGCAAAAAAAAGAAAACAGATTTATTCTCTATTTCCCATGAACAGGCGATGTCGGGCCTTCTCAGGAAGCAGGGCTCCAATACGCGTAGTGGTTGCCTCGGAGGACCAACGGTGACCCCCACCCCTTCCTCCTTTCTCCCAGCTTTATACTGAGCAGACGTCATATGGTCTGGAATATCCCTTTGGTCAGTTGGGGTCAGCTGTCCTGGTTGTGTCCCCTCCCAAGATCTTGCCCACCCCGTCCCACTGTGGGGGGGAAAATGTCGGAAAGAGCCTTGGTGCTGTGTAAGCACCACTCAGCAGTAGCCACAGCACCAGTGTGCTATCAACACCCTGCCAGCTCCCAACATAACACAGCACCATGAGGGCTGCTACAGGGGAAAACCAATTCCGGCTCAGCCAGACCCAGTACAGTCTCCACCCCTTATTCCATACCATTGACATCATGCCCAGGTCCCACATAACACTCATTTATCCATTCCGAAAGCTTTCTTCACTCCTCCAGATGTTCAGTGACTCGGCTCCCCTCTGTCAAGATGGAAGTTCAGGACAGGAGCAGTATGTTTGACTGTTGGACTCCAGCACCGGCTAGGTTTGGGACATCATCGCATGGATCTGGTTCACTCTTCGTCGTTCCTACTTCCTCCATCACTTCCTGCAACAGATTGTCTTGGCTGTAAGGGAAAACAATTCAGACATCAGCAATTTTATCAGTTAGGAAGTAGGAATTCTGCTGGGGTGTCTGAAGAGCTGTTGGGAGGCCTGTGCTGAGAGGGGTCTGGATGGCAGGACTGCTGCATCTGATCTGCCTCCACGAGGAGCTGAGGCTTTACTCACCTGCAGGGGTTTGTCTCTGCAACAAGCGTCTCAGGTGTGCGTGTGAGAGAGAACGATGGGGTGTTCTTGTGTCGGTGATACTGGAGGCAGAGAGAGAGGAAGTGCTACTTGGATAGATTTTTTTGGAGCTCTACATCTCTAAGCAGGTTTTGTTCCCCTTCAGTAACTTCTTCCAGTGTTTGTGCCATTGACTGAGGCCATCAGAAGCTCCATAACGGAAGAACCTAGGAAGAAATCTTCCGTAGCCTTGTCCGTTTTGCTTTGGCATTCTCTTTTTGTTGGTCTGCTTGATAACCTTGCTTTGATACATCCATAACTGCTTAAACCAGGAGATTGTGAGTAGACTTTGAGGAACTATCAAGCAATGAGTGTGACTAACCATTTTAGAGTGTGCAGGCAGTCATGGTTCCAGTGGAAGAAGTTCACGTGACTCACCAGAAATCACCGTTATGCTTCAGGTGTGAAATTGCAGGTGCTTCCTGGTGGCACCTGGTGTGCGCTGCACACACTAGAAGGCACTGCTGGCTCTGTCTGCTGTGTCTTGTTCCAGGAATGCAACGGCATCGTGTCTGCTGCAGCAGCTGCCTTCCTCCTCCCCGCTCTGCAGACTCGCAGGCTGCCACTTACAGGGACAGGGGGTAGAAGCATCAGTGGAGGAGAGAACCCCTGCCCTGAGGTAACCTGTTCTCAGGGGTTGTTTCAGTGCATTCCGTGGGGCAGGAGTGCTAGAAGGACAGGGTGAGGAGAAGGGCAGCCCCATGGAGCCAAGGACGTTATCCATGGAACTGAGCCCAGAAAGAAGGGAGGGGTGGGGCGAGGGGTTTTTAAGGTGTGGTATCGTAACGCTTTTCACTGTCCCACTGTGTCTGTTAAGTGGTGGTGTTGTTAGTGTTTGAATTCAAGTGCTATTCTTGTTTTCTTCCCCTAACAAGTCTGTCTTTTGCCCGTGACTGTAATGGGTGAGCCAGCCCTCCCTGTCATTATCTCGATTCCTGAGCTTTTTGCTTCCTTTCTCCTTCCCAACGCTGGGGGGGAAGGGGTGAGTGCGCGGCTGCGTGGTGCGCAGTTGCCCTCTGGGCTCAAACCGGGGCAAAATTTAAGGATGGTATCCACCTAAACAGGTCAGAAAGTGAAAATCCATCAGGAGCTATGGCGATTTGATGTAATGTTTTTGAATGTTTGGAAACGGCACGGGACATGGTGTTCGATTTGTCGAGATTTGTAACATTGGTGCAACAGGGGGTTTGAATCAGTGCACGGACACCTCCTTGTTGCAGGGTGAGCGTATCGAGTCCCAGATGGTTTTGTCCTGCTCTCAAAGCTAAAGAAGGATTTTCCTGCTTCCATGGGAGCAGACAGATTTTTGAGAGCTCTTTGTAGTTCGTTTAGAACGAGTCTGGGAATTAATGTTCTGATTAAACATCTCCACCCAGAATCATGGGGGGTTCCTCATACAGTAGGTGAAGAGGTGGAGGGTCAGATCTACACCTGGGTCAGGGGCTGCATTAACCCCCTGCCTCCCGCTGCAGGAATGAGCCGAGGCAGAGGCGCTGTGGAACAAACATGAAACCTTTAATAAATTATGGAAGAAAGAGAGATATGGGAAAGGGCTGGGGCGGGAGCGGGCAGGTGCAGGTCGTATGTTGCGGGGATTCGTGCTCCACACCTTCTCCATCACGCTGTCAATAGCGACTGGGGGGGTGTGGGGCCCTTTGTCCCCCGGCGTCCCTCATGTTCTTCCTCTTCTTGGGTGGCGGGGAGGTCTCCTGCGTCTTGGGGCTGCCGGCCAGCACAGGGCGCTTGGCCCGCTTGCCGTGCGCCCGGCCCAATCCGGGCACCCCCCGGCAGTTGACACCGAAGGGCAGCGGCAGGCGGGTGAGAACCACCCGGGGCTGCCTCCGCAGCACCTCCTCTGTCAGCCGGGCTGTGCGGGGAGGGTGACGCTGGGGGGCAGCCAGGGGACTGGGCAGAGGGGTCTCCCGAGCACCCTTCAGGGGATTCTCCAGGGGCAGGCGGGTGAGAACCACCCGGGGCTGCCTCTGCAGCACCTCCTCCGTCAGCCCGGCCGTGCGGGGTGGGTGACGCTGGGGGGCAGCCAGGGGACTGGGCAGAGGGTTCTCCAGAAGATGCTCCAGGGGACTCTCCACAGCAGGCTCCAGGGCACTCCCCATGGCAAGGACCGCTGCCACCTCTCCCTGCCGCCCCTCGGGGTCTGGCAAGGGGGATGTCGCCACCCCCGAGAAGGGGTTGCTGTGCCCCAGCCCCGCCACTGATGGTTGCTGCTTGGGGCAGCCACCCTCTGCCACATACTCGAGCTTCTGGAAGAGGGCGGTCGAGCAGGGGCTGTTGGGGACTTCAGGGACAGCGTCCTTGCCATCCACGGCGTCGAGCCAGGCGAGCGTGTCGGTAATGTCCATGGTGAAAGACAGCTCGTCCTCAAACAGCACGTTGTCCCCTGCCAGCTCAGGAAAGGCCTCGGCAAAGGCGTCTGACCCCAGCTCGGGCAGGTCCGGGGGCATGGCCGGGGCCTTGGGGATGGTCACCCCTGCTGAAAAAGCAATCAAAGTCAGCCCAGCCCCGGGGCCATGCAAGCTTTCCTGCACACGGGACACCTGCCCGCAGGCTCTGCCACCCCCAAATCTCACCTGTGCGCTTTGTCGTGGTTTTTCCTGGTGCTGTAGCCAGGTGAGGGCTGGCACTGCGGATGCTGTCCTCGGTGACCCCCATCGGCTGGAGGGGCACCAGCATCCCCACCATCACCTGCTGTCCCCAGCCGTGGGCAGGGGGACAGGGAGCAGCCAAGGAGCAGAACTGCACCCCAGGGTAGAGCTGCACCATGGGGTTGAGCCACATGCCGGGGTGGAGCTGCACCAGCTGCCCCGGGGCCCCCGTGGGCCCTGGCCCCCCCTGCCAGACGCTGGCCTGGGGCAGCTGGTAGGTGATGGGGGGCAGCTGGGCAGGCTCAGAGGCCGCCGGCAGACCCGGGACAGAGCGCAGCATGTCTGCAGTGACTGGTGGCGGCGCGGCTGCAGCACTGACGCTCTGACACCCTGTCGTCGGGTGGTTTGTATCTGCCCCATTATGACATCAGCCCTAACGACACCCCGTAACCTGGGGCCAGCTGTGAGCTGCTCCGCAGGCAATGGGGTCCTGGACACTCCGGCCCCTCGCTCCATGGCTGCCCTCAGCCTTTGCTTACCCACAGCCCAGATGTCACTGGGCCCTGTACCTACACCCTGTTGATGGCTGCTCTGAGCAAAAACAGCCTTGTGACTCCCCTGCAACTTTTCAGTGTTATCTGGCCTGGTGTAAAGCTCCCCAGATGTAGGCACCAACTGCCCTGGTACCAGCTCACGCAGGAGGAAGCTGAGGCACAGGCTGGCTAATGCCAGTGATGAAGCCACAACTACTCTGTCCCTGCCGTATCTGCTGCCAGTTTGGAGGGGTGGAAGGTGTCGCTCAGGGCCAAGGAGAGGAGAGCGGGGGGACAGGGAGCCCCGTGCTGACTCCTCACTGGCTTCACTCCTGGCCAGCTGCTTTTCCTCTGTGCCGGGACGGAGAGCACAGCGGGGGCTGGAGGGCGTTGGTCCCCCAGGAGCTGCGCGGGATCCCGGGGTGTTGCTGAATGATGACCAGCGCCTGCTGCGGGTTGGCAGTGGGAGCCGCTGCGCTGATTCCCCACGGCGAGCCTGTGCTGGGGTCGGTGTGACACACGCGGGTCGTGTTTGGGAAGAGCTGGCGCTGGGGACACAGGAGAGCTGCCTTTGGGAGAGCCTTTTTCTGTTTCTGGGCTGCAACACTGGCGTTTTATTGTCTCTGCAGATGTCCTCGATAACAGTTGTGTTATCACGGAGGATGGAGAAGGCGGCAGGTGCTGGTTTGTGAGGCACCGCTGCTTGGCGCTGTGTTGTTCGTCCCTGTCACCCGTCATCAGGAGGTTGTACCGGCTCCTGTGAACCAGTACAAATTACACGGTTGTTTTGTTGTTTGGGCTACTGGCTTGATGGTCTCTCCAACCTGCTGTCATCATGGAAAAGATAAAGAATGATACTACAGTGTATTAAAACCCAGAAAAAAACCCTTCTCATCTTTTGATAATACTTTTTTCCTAGTGCTCTTGGGGGGCTTGTGTTTTGCGTAATGTCACTGATTTATTTAGATATATATTTATATATTAATGTATTTATATATTCACATGTTATTGTTCCAGATTATGTCCTTTAACAAACATCGGCAATTTTCTCACTGGGAATTCTCCAGATAAATTCTCCCAGTGAACCATCCAGCCATTCGTATACAGACCCGTGTTCAAGCTTTAATAAGTTTCTATATATTCTGCTTAAAAACAAACATCTCCAGACAGAAGAGACTGACGGGCACACAAAAGACCACTTTGATCTCCTTCCCCAGCCAGCACAGCTCTATGAACTGGAGCGTGCTGAACTCATGTTGTGGGAAGCCTGGGAAAGGTACTTTCCAAAATGCTGCTGTCTGTGAGAACACTCCTTGTGAATGACTTGGTGAGAGGAGGATGGTGATAAATATCATCAGTGTCTGTCGCTGGTGCTGGGAGCAATCGATAGCTGCGCTCGGTGGAAGCTGGTTGCCGATGTGCCTACAAGCCGTGGTAGGTGGGGCACTCACAAGGCAAACCAAGCAGAACACGTCTGCCTGTTAAGCTGGTATGAAATGCGCATCCTGTCAGTCTTGTGAAGTCACACAGATCTGTCTGCTCTTTGGAAAGCGAGTCACTGATTAGAGACAGGGGCCAGGACCTGCAGGGGTCCAGATCCAGTACTGGAGCAAGTGGAAACCACAAACCATTCAGAAATTTTAAGAGCATGTTGTGATCATCACTATGCACACACTGACTTATACTGACTTTTCTTTTTGGTACTTGGAAATAAAATACAATCTTTTAAAAGGAAAAAAAAAAGTCTCTTACTGAAAGCTGTTAACTTTTCCATCTTGAAAATATTCTCCTCCTTTTTTTCTTCTTAGTCACAATTTCTCCTTCCTCGGGCTTGTCTTAGCCACTCTCTCCCTCCCACTTTCTTTCTCTCTTGGTGACTGACAGGTTTCAGGAATGAGCTTCCGAGGAGTCTGAAAGAAAAAAATCTCTTCCAGATTGGCTATTTTTCGATTAACTCCTAGAAATATATCTTGCAGGCAGTTCAGAAGACTGGCCATAAAATACACACTCCTTCCCCTCTGGGTTCCCCTTTCAGCTGCAGTTCCAGGCAGTGATAATCAGCAGCTGTCAGTGAACCTCAGTCAGCATCACGTTCGTGAGGGTCCATGCTCGGGACTGATTTCTGCAGCACAAGTTCACCCCTGCCAAAAGCAGATGTTCTTAACAAACACACCCCTTTCTTCCATTCTGCCATCACTTGGGGTTTTTTGTGGGTTTTTTTTGTTGTTGTTGGTTTTTTTTTTCCTTAAGAGCATGTCAGTTTCCTTGTTGCTTCAAACCCTCTCTTAAAGTGACCTGAGTAACCCACCCTCTGCTTTCACAGCCAGTGGTGGGATTCCAGCGTCTTTTCTCTCGGCATCATCCCCACAGCAGCTCTGTTTGTCTCCCGCAACATGTTCCTTTCGAAGAGCTCAACTCAGTCTGCAGCAACAGCCTTAAAATATACCTCCTTATCTTCCCTTATCCATTCCCCACCCCTTCCTTCCCTCCATCCGATCAGCAGAATAACTCCAATATTAAAGATAAGCCTGTTTCTTTTAACTCATCATTTCTGTCCAAGTTAGATAAAGATTATAGGCTTTCTATTCCTATTTCTAAGCTTTACCTTTAAACTACTATTTCAGCACCTTTTTACATGTTCTGGGGATCCAGTTTCTCTTATGTTTCCTGTTCTTCTCTCCTAAAGTCCAGTATAAGATCAAACATTCAAAGGTACCAAATAGCTCCCAATTCTTCCAGATTTACGTCACAGTAACAGAGATCTGGACTCAAAGCCCCAGGGTGATGTTTGTGCCACTGATGATGTTGTTCTACACACATACTATAGTGTCCCTGATAAAGAACACATCTCTGATTTACACAATGGCCTCTCACCTCAGAGTTAGCTTTTTCTTCCGCAGACCCATAAAACGCACATCAGGATAAAATAAGGGTTAAGGCTGACATCAAAGCGAGCTGCACCGCAGCAGCTTCAGACCCGGCAGTTTCTGATTGTTCCACTTTTGCAGGAGATCAGTGGCCAAGCGAGAGGCAGGACCCTCCGACGGCACTGCAGCCCAGGCAGGGGCTCAGGAGTCGCGGAGCAGCACACACCAGAGGCAACTCAAGACACAGCCACAGTTTTTGGTGTATTTTGAAACTAAACAGAGCAGAAAACACTCAGCTTGATACACCTCAGACCAAATACTTCTTCATCGTTCTTTGTGTATACCCTGTGCAGAACTGATCCCAGCACAGCACTTCACCTTTAGAAGAACTTGCCTAATGATCACAGCAAGGAACAAGGAGCTGAGATCCCTGCCTTGTGGTCCTAGCTCTGCTTGAAATTATTCCACAAACACACACAAAAAATAAAAAAGATAACCAAAAGTTTGGAGAGCCTGCTGGCAGGGCACTCCACTGCCTGCCAGAGCGTGGTGTCACTTACGCCAGCTAGCACTCTGTTCTGTTTTACACGCCCTGGTTTATTTATTTGCTTAGTAAGAAGAATCTGTTTGTGCTTCAACACTTAAACTTGCTGCTTTGAGCAAAACTACCAGCTGGCCACTCTCCTGGGGGAACGAGACCACCACCTTCTGTGGGTGAGAGGGGCCAGTCTGTGTTTGCAGCTCACACCTGGGGTGTTGATCAGGACGGAGAGCTGGATGCTCCACCCCGCAGGAGCTTCCCTTTATGGTGGAGCTTGAGCACAGGGACAGAACCCTTTTGGGTGAGTCCTCGACACAGGTGCTCAAAACTAACCATTAGTAATGAACAAACTGAACTGAAACGTGGCTGTTCTACTGTCACCAGCTTCACACTCCCAGCACTGTACAAAAGCTACAGTTTAAGCACCTGCTCTTTATCTGACATAAGCACATACCTTTATCTGATCCATCCCAACAGCCATTACAGTATGTGAATGCTCTATAATTTCATTAGTCTGGGTTCCTTCATAGATGTTTAATTTGAAGTATTTGTGCTGTGTCCTGATGATCTCGGAGTAAATTGTGCAGCATTGCACTGACTTTTTGGTGACGACCATCCAACAGGCCGGTTAAAAAAAAAAAAAAAAAAGAAAGAAAAATCAGAAGGTAACAGGCTGTGGTTGCTGCTTTTTAAAGTTTTTCTATAGGCAGGATTTCAGGCACGTAACTTCTACCCATTTTAATGGCCTTACATAACAAAAACCCTTTTCACATTTTTCTGCTAATACTTAAAGCACTGTAATGTATTTGTGTCCCTGTTTGTCGATGCAGCAAGTACCCCCTAACATATGTTTGGGGGTCTGAAGGACAAGAGGAAACAATTTCTCTTGTGGTGCTTTTTGTGGCTGCTGCCTCCAGCCGTCCTTCAAGCCTCTCTCTGCAGTGATGTCTCAGCTATTCACAGCGGAGCTGCTGAGTGGCCAGTTTGCAATCCAGTGTGCAGAAGAAACCCTCACTTGGTACAGGTCTACCTCAACGTAAACTCCAGACTGTGAGTAGCTGCCACCTGGAGAGATGACACCACCCTAGTAGGGACCTCTGCCTGAGAAATCACTATTGATCAGAGATTAAGTCATCCCTGCTTAGCAGCCACAGTCCTCTGGGTCTCAGTTGTTATTTAAAGTTAACTTACTTGCTTATTAACATTGATTACAATGATCGTAAAGAAGGACAGGATGACCTTCAGCAGCAGAACCCACAATTCTTGCAGCTTTCACGCTCTGCAGGAAACACTAGAAATTGTTCAGCCTGTTACCCGACAGCGGGTTGGTGCCCGGTGTGCAATAACCCCCCTGAACACGCTCAGCAGAGGTGCTGTGTTTAGTCAGGCCTGGGGGCTGCGTGGACTTTTTTACAAATCAAACACCCCAACAGCAGGTTTTTGTGTTTCTTTTATACACAAAAGGCAGAGGTTAGTGCTTTTCCTAACATGCCTATTAGATACTGATTGGTTAGTGATTAACATAAATTAGAATACAGCTTACATAATGCTGCTACTCCTACACATGCTCAGGGGAAGGGTCTTAACCTGGGCAGGGGGCGTGGTTTTAGTATTATAATGAAGGCAGTTCACTTTCAGGACACTCAAAAGTTAGTTTCATTGCCAAGTTAATTAATCCATTAGCCATTTTGCCAGGTTGTCAAATAACTGATCCTCAGCACAATCCCAGACACTCTCTTTATGGTCCAGGGTGTTCTATGGATTTTCTAGGGTTTGGAGATCGAAGTCTATCCTTGATGAATTTTTTATGCCTAATCAGAGTCATCTTGACCATGATTCAAAGTCTCACTTGACCAAGCCCCAAAGCCTCGCAGCTGTCCCCACATGTGTGGTAACTCTGGCTGCTGGCACAATTATTAACCACGACAGCTAACCCAGCCTCACTCGTGTATATGGATGTTTGTGTTATGTAATCAATGAATATGTATATCCACACTCCAGAAGTTTCTGGTAAAATGTGCTGTTGGGGTGCAAGCTTTGTGGAGAAATCCCCTTGCACCCCAGTGCCAGAGTAAACATACCTGCTGTATAACTCTCTCTGAGTTGTAGAGTCTGCTTCCGCGAATCAGATCAAACAGAAATTCTGGGGTAAAACTGGGGGATTTGTGGTCAAACATCGATCTGGGGACCAAGGGCCATTTTGGGGTGAAAAGGGGGGGTTTGGGATCAGGGGGACTCACCCCACAGCACCCAGGTGAGGGTGGCCCTGGTGATGGTGGAGGTGCCGTCCCCCACCCCCACGGCGTCCCAGCACTGGTACTGGAGTTAGTCGGGGCTGACACTCTCGGGGTACCCCTGGAGCAGCAGCACCTGTGGGGGGGGGGAGGTACCCCTGGGACTCCCAGGAATACCAAATCCCCCCTGCAACCCACCCAAACTGCATTTTCCACCCCCAGGTCCCTGCAAAACACCCTCAGCCCCCCCACCCCCCCCCCACCTCCTTAGTGCCCCTCAGATCCTATTGGCCCCCCAGTTCTCCATTTTACCACCAAAGACCCCAAATATCTCCCCGGTACCCTACCAGCCCACCCCCAGAACTCCCCTAAGCCCCATTAGCGCCTCCAGGAGATCTCCAGGACCCCAAGATCCCCCACAAGATCCCCCCCAGGACTCCAGTAGCCCCCACTGGACCCTTCTTGCACCCCATTACTGTCCCCCAGGACCCCCCCAATATCTCCCCCAGAAACCGCCCCCAGGAGCCCATTAGACACCCCCCCCCCAGACACTAATAACCCCCTCAACTCCCCCACGACCCCAATAACACCCCCCAAGCACCAAGAACCTCCCCCAGACCCAAATACCTCCCTCAAGACACCCCCAGGACCCCAATATCTCCCCCAGAACCCCCTCCAGGATGTCCCCAATCCCCCCACCTCGGACACCAATATCTCCCTCAAGACCCCCCCCGAAGGACCCCAATAACCCTCCCAAACCCCTCCAGGACCCCCAACCACCCACGACGCCATTACACTCCCTCTAGGACCCAAATAATCCCACCCCCAGCACCCCAATGACCCCCACAACTCCCACAGAACCCCAATAACACCCCCCCCAAGAACCCCCCCAGGTCCCCAATCCCCCCTCACGGCACAGGCAGGAGTGTGGGCAGGTGCTGGGGGGGGGGACAACGTGCTGGAGCCCCCCCGGGGATCCCCTGGCCCCCACAGGGCCTACTTCCTGCCGACAGTCTGCCAGGGCTCCATGGTCTGCAGTGAGGCGGCCTAGGCAGGAGGTCCTCCAGCTCTCTGGGGTCTGCACTGAGGGATGTTCCATGCAGAGATTTGGTTCACCCAGCAAGTGGGAATTCCTCCTTTTAAAACACTCGCTTTGTTCTGGATGGCTGAAGGAATTTGTCTCCTGCAAAGGTGGCACCAGAACCAGCACCAGCCCCAGAGCCATCACTAGAGGTGGTGTCCCCGGCCTAGCAGTGGGTGAGTGCAGGGGCTGGGGCCGATTTCCCTGGAGGGGGTGGTGGGATCGCCGGGGAAGGGGAAGCTGTGGTCTAAAAACCCAATTAATTTTTCATGGTTCTGATTTTTTTTTCCAAATAAGGTTTGTTGTCACAGTTGGGGCTGTTCAGACGTTCTGATGTGTGACTGTGCTTGTCCTTTTACCTTGAACTTGGTGGGTTTTGCTGTCTGTAAGGGTCTGTTGTGTCTGCGGGGTTTATCTGTCAGGTTACCCCAGGGAAGTGAATTTTAGCCCTTTATTTTTACTACAAGTGTGAAAGCAGTGACGCATTTAATATTTTCTGCTCTCTGTGGTGATTTGGGTTGGGTGGTTCAATCTGATGAAACCCCTCAGAGTGGTGCTTCAGAGGGTGCCAGTCACCAGAGCCAAGAGGTGCTGATCACAAACCGGCATTAAGCCCGAGGGCGAGAGCTGGCCCAGGCGGGCTCTTGCCTTCTGGCTGTGGGACAGTTTTTCCCAGCTCGGCAGTGCTGGGAGAGATGTGGGGGGGTGAGCAGGGGGGTGTGCTGGAGCCCAGCCCCTTTGCAGAGCCCTGCTGCTCCTCTGGCTTTCTGGACAAAGTTCAGTTTCTGAGCTGAGCTTCTAATTTGCACCTTTCCCAAAAGACAAATCCTGTTTGTTTCAAGTTGGAACGACCTGCTCCGCTTTCAGAAAAGTATCTCTTGACATCTGCAGGCAGAGCAGAAATCTCACACAATGAAGGTACAAGATGTAATTGAAAAGTAATTAAAGGACAAGTTTCTGTGTGCTGGGATCCTGGGAGTGCTTCTGGTTGGGAAATCCGGCAGCACCACTTGCTCTGAGCCTGCAAACAGCGGGCAGAGCTCCTGCCGTGGGTGACACTGCTTCAGCCTCCCCCGTCAGCTGCTCCTTCACCTCCACCTCTCTGCTCTGCACCAGCTCTGCAGAAAATAGTCGCTTTTCACTGCCTGTGGCTGTGGATTGCTGTAAACGTGATGTAACTGGTTGCCACCGTGTTTCTTTTCAAGCTTGTCCCGCCCGATGTGCTGTCAGTCTGCAGATCGTCACCTCGTTCCTAGGTGAGTGTTGGGGCTTCTCCTGGGGTCCCCTGTGCATCTTCTTAAATGTTGACAAAATGCCTGTGTGGAAATAGAATTAATCATCAGAATAATTGATAAGGAAGAATTAATCAATATTTAAACAAAATAAGTCTCCTGTTCAGAACACCTGTGTAGTTCATCTTGCCTGTTTTTTCTTCCTGTCACCTTCAAGCTCCTGTTCAGTTCTGCTGTGCCCTGCATCTCTGCTTGTTCTCATCCCCATTTCATGTAGCCAGGCAGACTGACTTCCTCCTCCTCCTTTTCCCTGGTTTTCTCCCTGTGAAATCTGTTTTCTGTAACTGCCTGGTCTTCATGGAAACACATTTAAAAACTGCTCTCGCAGGTTCCCCCCTTTCAGGAGGTGCCTGTGGCTGCAGGGATGCCGTGTGAAGCAGGTGGGACAGGGCTGGCGTCTGCTCCGGGTCGGGGTTTGCACCCCTCGGGTGCTGCGGAGAGGCAGGGTGCTGCGGGCTCGTGGCGGTAGCTCGGGTTCGGAGCAGAACGTGGTCTTTGGGGAAAACGTGAGTTTTCCTGAAGTGACTCCCTGTCCCTAAGGCTGGCTGGTGGCCTGCAGCCGGCGTGTGCCCTGTGCTGGGGAGCTGGCCGGGGGGCTGTCAGGGGAGCGGAGAGGTCTGACAGCACCTTCCTGGGGCGCTGGCTGGGACAGGCTGGGGAGGGCTTGAGCTTTGTGTGTGGTGGGCAGGGGAGGCCATGCAGAAGGTGGAGCCGGCTCGTCTCTGATCGACCTTTTGAGGCAATTCCTGTTGGGGATTGAGGTTTTAAGACAGTTAACTGAAATCTTGCTTTATAAGTTATTGCTGCTCGATACGAAAAATGCAACACCTCAGAATGGCAGTGCTCAGAGGGGGGCTGCATCTGGATCCAGGGGATGCTCCTCTGTCCTTAGAACTTAAGGAAGGAAGCTTGCAGGTGTCAGTAGTGCTGCTGCTGAGGGGATTGGGTTTTCCAGAGCTGGGGAGCAGATTCTTACCCTGTCTATACTGCGTCTGCACTGTGAAAGCTTGTGCACAGTAATGCCTTGCTGTCTGTGCCTTCTGTTTCAGAGCTCTGCTGTCAGTTCTTTCATACCCTGCTCTGGTTACTGTTGTTGTCATGGTCCTGTTTTCCTTCATCCTTCACTGACCTTGCTGAGCAGCAGGCATCTGAAGGTGGAGATGAAAATGTGATGGATCAGGAGAGGCAGCAGCACCACTGGCAGTGAAAGAGTTTGTCAGGTGTTCAGTGTCACAGGAGAAGCAGCTGAGAGGTTTCAGAATGGTGATCTGTTTGAGGAGGGGTCACACAGGGTCACCAGGACATCATGAAGTTTAATTTTGTGTTATAAAGGGATTTTCCACTCTAAACCTCGGGCAAGTAGCAGTTATTTCTTGGTATATTAAAAGCAGTTAGAATTTCCTCTACTACTTCTGTCATTCCCAGGTGTTGAACTGGCAGCTGACAACCCCAGAGGTCTCGCTTCTGTCTCACCATCTGCCACCTCACACCACTGTTCCTGTGTGGTTCGGCTGTGTGCATTGCTGAAGTGCCTGCACACATTCCTCTCTATCCCATTGTTTCCTACGGGAAAAATGGAATTGGGAACAGTCGCACTTGGGGGATTCCATCCTGGGCAGGCAACGGGATGTGCCTGAAAGTGTAGTTTGAGTGTGTGGGGAATTGTTGCAGAACCAGAGTGTAGGGTTGGGGAGTCAAAATGTTTCAGCAGCAATGAAGAGAGAAGTATGCAAAGGTTTCAGCTGCCAGCCTGCACACCCTGGGTGTGCATGTACTCGAATGCACGGCTGCATTGCCCCAGGCTGCAGAGGTCATTGTGTAGAAAAGCTCTTGGTTAGTGGAATAACTCTCTGTTGGAATAAATCTGCATCTTGGCAGCGGAATGGGATATTTACCCTGTGACACAGAGGTGCCTCTCGGGCAAAGCCAAATACTAAGAGATTTTTTTTAATGAATGTTCATTCTCATTCTGATTTCATGCTGTCTGAACTGTTTTGTCGAATCCTGACTGTTCTCCCCAGCTGTCCATCACCCACTCTCATGTTTTGATGGCTCATGTCACAGGCAGCCTGGTAAAAAGATCTTGGTTATTTTCTGTTTCCTTTTTTTCCCCTTTGAGAAGTCTCATGAACTTTTTGCAGCTGTCCTGACTCTCCTCCCCTGTCCTCACTGGCAGCAGTGTGGCAGTTAGAGCTGCCCCCCCCGGGAGGAGGTGTGCTCTGCTGGCTGTTAAAGAGTTGGCAGCGCTGTGCTCTGTGCTCATCTCCAAAGCTTCTCTGTTCCCCCTGGGCAGTGGATTTAGTGTTCTGCCATTCCGAGTATTTGCTTTCGCTGCGGAAAACCTGGGCGCTATATAAAGAACTGCCCAAGAAATGGGGTAAGATTGTGGGGCGCTTCTGGTGTCACTTGGTTTTTAATGGTTTTACCTTGGCAGTTACACAGCAATTACATGAATACCCCTATTAGGAATTGTGTCTCTTGGGCTGAAATACAGAGGTTCTATGGCAGTGGTGCAAAGCCCTTCAAAATTCCAGGGAAAGCTGGGATTTTCAATGGGAAATTTTCTTTCTTCGAGGTCATAGTCATTATATATGTGCATAGATCTTTCTCTATGAACTTTAATGTATATTTTTATATATTCCAATGTTACTGCAAATTTTTCTCGTCTTAACTCTTTTTAATGACACTTTGCAGTTTTCAGTATTTTGTAGAAAAAGATGACGTTTCTCTTGACCCCATCTATTGAATATTTGCGTGTTATAATTACACAAGTCTCTGGTTGAGTATTCATGCCATTTAACGTTACTCACTGAACGTACGTGCATCAGCTCTGAATTCAACCTTCATCCGTAGCGGGTGAATATCAGTTTCCCCAGTGGCCGATCCAGAGCCCTGCATTAAGGTCTCCCTCTGAACTGCGCTTTGGAGGAGGAGGGGGTTTGTGCCCCTCCTCTGAGGGGATGGGGAGCTGAGGGATATTTCACCCTTAAGGACCCTGAAGTTGAGCCAAAGAATGTCGACTGAGTTCAGAACACTGCTCGAGCCTTTGGAGCATCCTGGCTGTATTCATTTAGGAAAAAGAGTATTTCAGTCGAGCAACCCTTAGGCTAGGTAAAAGGAGAGGATTAAAGGCTTTTCCTGCTCAAAATAGTGGTTGAAATGTCATTTTAAGTGTGGGTCTTAAGATGAGCTATGTCTGCATTGCTTTTCTTAACAGGACAGTAATTTTCAGTCTGTTCCCAGACTTAAAAAGTGCACAGGAATTCCCAGGAGTTTCATGGTGGAGGTGGAAGATCCCAATACAAAGGGCGCTATGCTGACAAAGACTGGAAGATATGCAATACCAATTATTAATGCGTGAGTATGGAATTAGCTGGTCTGACCAAAAAGCGAAGGAGAGAAGCCACGTGTCAGTGTCTGAGTGGCAATGCCACCAAGCTGGCCAGCATCTGTAATTACGGGGGAAGAAGCACTGTCATTGTATCTTAACCTTAAAATCTGTGATGATTTCTAATATTAAAATAGGACAGTGCTGCTGTTCACGCCCCTGAACGTTGGTTAAGCTTGTGGTATGCTAAGAATCCGTATTTCTGCAAAACATTTCAGTCGTGTTTACAGTGGCGTCATTCTTTTTGCAAGCTGCTTTTGCTTCTGTTTTATCTTGCTAAGGCTTCTTGCAGAATTTAACAAATAGCTGTTGGACTGAGATTCCCTCCCCCTCTGACATTTATCAGATCCCATGTGTGAAGCAGAGGGATGTTTTCCTGTTGCTGTAAACTAAGAAAATCCTGCTGTGTGCTGACAAGAGTGGCTGTTTTAAAATGCACTCGGTAGCAGCTCTGTTCTTCCGTCATGGATCTCCTTTTGCAGAAGCTCTAACATAGACTTCTTCTTGCATTTATAAAACATAATTACACAGAGACTGACTTTATCCTGAGCCTGCAATTTACATTTCCCGTCTGGCAAAGGAGAGGTGGGATTTGTTTCACCTGCTTTCTAGCTGTCAGAAAATGATTTCTCTAGTCTGAGCTAATTTCTTAGTTGATCCAATGAATGGAAGAGTTCTGCAGAAGGAAAATTGTTCCCGCCTCCCTTTTCTAGTGCTCTGGCTATAGAAAAGTAGTTTAAACTAAATGCCTGTATTTTGAAGACTAATGTGGAGTGAGAATGCCACCTACTGTCTTCATTGGATAAAATCCAAAGCTTGGGAAAGTTCTCCTTTACCCATCTTTGACTTTTTTTCTTTTTCCTTCCCCATCCCCCCTCCAGGGAAGCTTATGCCAGAGGAAAGAAGAAAAAGCCTCCCTTTTTACCAAAGGAGCCATCCTCTTCCTCCTTTTCTTCAGACGACCCTATTCCAGAGGAGCTCTTATGTTGCATTTGTAAAGGAATCGTGGCCGATGCAGTTATTATTCCCTGCTGTCGAAACAGTTACTGTGACGACTGTAAGTTTTACTCCCATGTTTGTTAATTCAAAACATCACACCTGATCTTCTGAAAGCAGAAAGATCGTAAAATTCCTTTGTTACCAGCTCTGTTTAATACTTCAGTATACCCTGAATAGGAAAGGACTCTTCTTGTAGAAATGAAAAAACAAAGGCAGAAGGCTTTTTTCCCTCTTTATGCATCTAGTTAAATCCTCTTTCCATGCGGAAGGATGAGTACAAGAAGAGTGCGTAATGCTGCAGCTGATTACAGTGTTAGTTAGCAAATGCATTGAGTTTGTGCACAGTCCTTTCTCTCATACAAAACTATAGAGCCAACGCTGGTGACTTACTGTGGTCTGCAGCAAATGGCTCGTTGGGCATTTAATCCACATTCTTCTCCACGGGAGAGTTGGTTAAAACCGTCAGAACTTGAACCTACTAATGGTTTTTGGAGATGTGTCTTATTCATGAACCTTGAGCTTGGGGACTTCTCACTGTGCTGGACAGTGGAGAACAGACTAGTCAGAACATCAAGACACGGCCTGCTCTACGTCTTCAAATGTTACAGTAGTGAAATATCAAAACTGGGCAGCTATTTCCTGCATACTAGAAATTTTTTACACTGCTGAGCATTTATAGCTTCATGCTCTCAATTCAGGACCATATTCACCCATTAACCATCTAAGGGCTTTTATAACTAATTAGAACCCCAACAGTTTCCTTAGTTTAGCTAAAACCTATTTTGATGATTCTGATTATACCCAGGTATTAGAACGGCATTACTGGAACGTGAGGAACACACATGCCCACCATGTCATCAGGCAGGTGTTTCTCCCGATACTTTAGTTGCCAACAAGTGCCTACGCCAGGTAATGCAGTGACTTTTAGATAAACTGTTTGTAAGAAAAGTCTAGTCAGTCAATTAGCTGAAAGGGAAGAAAATATTAATTTACATCTGCTTATCAAGGCTGAATGGAATAAGGCTAAATTTACTTTGTAAATACATGACCTGTTGTTACAGAAGCTGACAACTCTTGAGAGACAAGCTGGCAAATTCAGGTCACACTTGTGTTTAACAGGATTGCCTCAGTTTAAATTCAGTGTTAACACCGGAGTGCTTTACACACAGATAGTCTGAGTTACCAGTCATTAACACCAGTGTTTAATGGGATGTGTTCATGCATCACAGAAGGGTTTGGCTTGGAAGGGACCTTAAAGCCCATCCAGTGCCACCCCCTGCCAGGGGTAGGGACACCTTCCACTAGCCCAGGTTGCCCAAAGCCCCATCCAACCTGGCCCTGAACCCTTCCAGGGAGGGGGCAGCCACAGCTTCTCTGGGCAACCTGTGCCAGGGCCTCACCCCCCTCACAGGGAAGAATTTCTTCCTTACATCTAATCTGAATATATCCGTGTGTTGGTTTATTTTAGGATGGAGAGTATATACGGGAATACACAAGTAATTCTACTCTGTGGAGGCTGTTGTTCATCGAGCTACTGAAGGTTCATGTTACCTCTTTGTAAATGTTTTCCTGCCTCTAGGCTGTGAACAACTTCAAAAATGGAACTGGGTATGCACAGATGATCCATAAGCAGAGGCAGCGGCAGCAGCAGCAGCAGCCACCAGCACCTCCACCAGCACTCGTGGCTCTGACCACTCCTGCCGCGCTGGTGGCTGCCACGGAACGTCCTCAATCTTCCCCCCTGCCAATGCACGGCTTGTGGGAAGAGAAGGTAGGTTTTCTTCCACCATATGCAGTGATTCTCGTATTTTAGTAGAGCTTATTTTCCAACTGTTTGCACTGATTCACCAGGGCTATCAGGTTCCTGGACTGAGACAGCCAGCATTGCCGAGTCTTCTGGGCTACCAAGGACGATCGATACCCACAACTGGTAAGTAACCGTAACTTACAAATTTCTCTTAAAAAATTCTCTTCAGGTAAACTGAAAGGGATTTTTTTTCTCTCCCCATGCCAAAAGGTCATCCAGTGAGAGCCGGCAAAATTCGCTCGGCCAGTGGCAGACCAGACTGGGAAGTGTAAGTATGCTACAGAAATTCAATATGTTGGTGCTTGTAACCTGTTAAACGAGGCCGTAACACATAACGGACACAACAGCTGATTTATAAGGGAATAAGTATGCACAGATCGTTGTGGAGAATACATGTGGTAATTAATTTTTAAATGGCTTAATTTGAATTGGCCTTCACAAAGGGGATCTGTGCTCTCAGGAAGATTATTTAAAATAAAACTGCAGTACATGATTGAAAAGAGGACTCTGAAGAATGAAGTCTTTCTGAGGAAATCATAATTACATATATAAATGAAACATAATTAAAGGATCAGATGGAAAGGCACCCTCTTGATTATTGGCTGAATAGGGCTGAAGAGGTTGATTTCCCAATAGAAATCAGCGTCCAATATTCTTTTTTTAACACCTTAGTTAATACTGATTGAGCAAACTATTGGAAAAGGCAAGGCTGTTATTTTACTATTTAGTCATCTCAAGTAGCCAAGCTGCTTTCTCTCGGTTGGAGAGAGAGGAGTCTCTTTTGGTTTATTGCAGCATCGTTAGTCCTTCCTTTTGGTATCTCTGTGTTATAGATCGATTGTAAGGGTGCATTGTGTGTATAAAATCTTAAAGATAAGTCAAAACAAAAACCAGGGTCCATCCCACAGATTGTCTAAAACCTCAAGTTCAGTAAGCAAAAACTAACAATTCAGGGCCAAGAACGGGCCAAAGACGTCACCATGAGGCAACAACCTAGGAAGCGTGTGCGGAAGATGTTAAAAGAAGTTTGAGAGAAGATGAGTTAATGTCTGTGCAGTACTTTGAAGATCAGAACTGTGAAGTATTAAGCGTGTCAAGGTGTGGCAGAAGAGCGCTTGGCACGTGTCTCTTTTAGCACGGGCAGCCTCAGCCACAGTTGCCCAACTGACTATAAGAAGGGGAGACTGAGGGATTTGTTGGGGGTGAGGATGTGGAAGGCAAGTATGAGGACCAAGAAATGAGAGTAGTCTCAAATGAACAAAAAGCGGGGAGAAAAATGCTTAAGTTGAGAACAAGAAGTGCTCGCCACCATGCTCCTCCTCCATTCACTTTCCTCTTTAAAATCAGGGCAGAGTGTAACAAGCAGTGACTGGTGTTTTGGGGTTTCTTTAGAAGCTCAAATCGAGGACGCCCGCACAGTGAATGTACCCAGAGGACTCAGGCCCCAGCACTACCAGCATCAACACCGCTCTCTGTGCCTGTGCCTCCACCTCCCTTGTATCCTCCACCACCCCCCGCACTTCCTCTTCCCCTGGGGGTACCACCACAACCATTTCTTCCTCAGTTTCCACCTGGGCAGCCTCCATCTGCTGGGTGCACTCTCCCTCCTCCAGGATATCCCCCAGCTCCTGCAGACACGTCACCAGCAGCGGTTCCAATGGCTCATTCAAATGCCATCCCAATGACACAAGCACCTCCTTTGGAGAATCATAGAAACACTGAGGTTGGGAAAAAACCTTTAAGATCATTGAGTCCAACCGTTAACCCAACACTGCCAAGTCCACCACTCAACCATGTCCCTCAGCAGCACATCTACCCGTGGATGGTGACTCAACCACCTCCTTGGGCAGCGTGTTCCAATGCTGACAACCCTTTCAGTGGAGAAATGTTCCCCAATAGCTGATCTAAACCTCCCCTGGTGCAACTGGAGGCCGCTGCTTCTCCTCCTATTGCTTGTTACTTGGGAAAAGAGACCAACACCCACCTTGCTACAACGTCCTTTCAGGGAGCTGTAGGGGGTGATGAGGTCTCCCCGCAGCCTCCTTCTCTCCAGGCTAAACACCCCCAGTTCCCTCAGCCGCTCCTCACAGGACTTGTTCTCTAGACCCTTCACCACCTTCGTTGCCCTTCTCTGGACGCGCTCCAGCCCCTCAGTGTCTGTCTTGTAGTGAGGGGCCCAAAACTGAACACGGTATTCGAGGAGCGGCCTCACCAGAGCCGAGGACAGGGGGACCGTCGCTCCCCTGGTCCTGCTGCAATTTCTGACACAGCAGGGTGTCTTTGGCCTCCCTTGTCTAGGGAGGAGTTTGACAGAGAACAACGAGACTTAAAGAAGAGTGGGGGTTTGGCCCAATGAAGTTGGGCTGTTTTTCATGTTTGTGTTTCGATGGCCTGTCGGACGGCAGTTACACTCGAGTGCATCTGACATCAGCAAAACTGACAGAGTGTTTTCTCCAATAGACTTTCTGGGTGCAGGTGGTAAACATGCAAAACTAAAACAAGACAAATGTCATCCTAAAACTTTCCCTAAGACTTGTAGGAATTCTAAACTGGGGTTGCTTAAATAGCATGTCCACCTTTGCATCTGCAAGCAGTATGCATGTTCTCACACTGGCCATGTTTTGTTTCTTGGTGTCTTTTTGTGATAAAGGTCAAGCTGTAATTGTAATAAAGGTCAAACTTATTTTAACAGGGAAAAGAAGAAGTCCAGACTCGATGAGTTTACAGATGGTTCAGGAGCGGATGGAATCTAAAAAGACTCCAAAGGAGCAGAGCGCAGGGGTTCGTTTTCCAGGTAACTGCTTTACATGTCCTTAATGGAGGAGCAGGCTGGCTAGAGGAATCAGGAGGATCTCCACTGCCCTCTCCAGGTGGATGGGATGATTCCAGGGATTAGCAGGGAGAGGAGTTCTGTATGTAGGGTACTAGCTCAGCTATGGCAGAGATTACAGTTGACTGAGAGTTACAATTTGGCAGCAGTAGCTGAGGAGCAGGTGTCTCTTTCACTGAAGCTTCTCTGCAGTGACACCCTTCACCTCCTGACAGCTGTGAGGAGGCCAGAACCTGAAGAGGTCTAGTGCCTGGGTTTTCTGTGTCTCCCCGTTCTGAGTGTAAGCGTTACCTCAAAGCACTTGGGAGGAGATATGGGAGACAAATTGTCTTCACCTCCTCTTTTGTTTATCTCCTGTGGGTACACAAGGAGACGTTCACCTGGGCTGCAAACTGGTGGCTTTCCTAGGAATTTCATCGGAGCAGATGGAGCAGAGGAGCCAGGAGTCATGCGGCCTCATTCCGGAAGGCGTGCGCCTTGCTGTCTGCCAGCACTGGTGGTTTTGGGCCTCTGCCGAAACCCTGCTCGTGCTCCTTGATCTCTACTGGCTGCGCAGGCGGAGGAGCGCTGACTGTGACAGCGGCAGCCAGCGGGGAAGCTCCAGCGATGCTGAGGAGGAGGGAGAGGAGGATGACTGCGAGGGCAAAGCAGACCCCAATGACACCTTGGCTCAAGCCAACCCTCGAGTGGGGACCCCCGCTGCATCTGCCAAGCCCTTCCCAAGAGCTCCTTTCTGACAGGGCTGCGTCCAGCCTAGGGATGGGGCAGCGCCTACGAACACCTGAGCACCCCCAAGAACAACATCACCAACCGCCTGCTGCTGGTGCCCCTGAGACCACCCCTCGAGCACGTCTTCCACCAGAGCTGGGCACCGTGGGGGATCCGCCAGCGAGGCACTCCTGCATCCCGGTGGAGCACCTGCCGGACAACGTGCTGTGCTTCCTCCTCTGCCCCGTGACGAGCTGAACAGAAGCCAGGTCCCCGCTTCCCACGCAGCCTCTGCATCTCCGTATAGCCTCTGCATCTCAAAATCCAATAAATGGGCTTGTTTTAAGAAATCCTGTGTCCGTGAGAATAGGGTATTCTCTGCCTGGCTTTCCTGAGCGCTTTGCAGCCTCTCCAGCCCAACAGCAAACCTGGGGCTCTGCGTGCGCTTGGCCCTGAACAAGCATTCTTGCCACATCCAGCAGAACAATCCAAACACTTGTCCTTTGCAGGCACACAGAAGGTGGTGGAAGGGAATTCTCTTGCTGGCTTTCCCGAGTGCCTTGCAGCCTGTCCAGCCCAACAGCAAATCTGGGTCTGTGCGCTTGGTTTGGCCCTGAACTGGTGTTACTGGCAGGGCTTTGGGTTTTTCAGTCGTGGCTTAATATTCCAGTGATTATATTTAAAGAAGTCGATTATATAATTCAACTCAAATAAGTGTGTGTTTTGTTAAGAAACCCTATTTTTAAAATGTATTTCAGTTTTATAAAAACCCTGAATTACACATTTCTTATAGAAATACATCACTGGAAATCAGCTAGACAATAACCAATGTTTCTGGAATGTCAGTACACTCAAACTGATGGTCAGTCTGTAAAGAAAAAAATTCTTGAGGATTGTCCTGTGTTTGTTCTTCTGGGATACTACCCTTTTGGATCATTCTAGAGGCATTCCAAGAGATACCTGCACTGGGCCAAGGCAATGTAAGGAATCATCGGATTGCCTAATTACTCAATATGGTTGAATATCCTGTGTTCACAAATATCCCTTGTTTCTCACTGCCTCCCAGCTTCAGCTTCAGTGACAGAGAAATAAAACCCACCTCTGCTCTGAGGGTTGAATTTCTACTTCATAACTGTTGTAGTATACAAATGATTTTGATGTATATTAAGAATTAAGTTTGGGACCGAGTTTATGCACCTCTGACACATTGGCAGCTACCCAGCAAATACATCGAGTTGTGTTCACTCTTTTAGATGTCAGAGTAGACACTGAGGAGGAAACACATTTCTCAGATGTTTCTCTTTGACAAGGGGCAAGTGTTGGAAACACTGAAAGTTAAATCTTGATGCCCGGAACACAGTAGAGTTTTGTTTTTGAGTTCAGTGGAAAGAGAATGTGTCCCTGAAAGCAGTTAGCGGAGTGGCCAGGACAAGCAAATTTGTTTTGCTAACACAGTTCAGCAATGTTAGAAAACACTTTTCAAAAAGATTTAAACTTTCCTCTGGACAGGACCAATGAAGCTTCCTTCAGAGCCCATCAGCACCATTTGTTTACAATCAGCCAGAGGGACTGCTGTCTAGTGACAGGAGACACTGTCCAATCCTCGTGGAAATCAGCAGCACCTGCTGTGCGAGTGGGTAAGCAAAACCAACAAGGTGTCGTGAGAGCTCTTTTGCAGCAGCAGGTGTTTTATGTGAGTCAAATCAGAGTAGGAATAGCTTTCCTTGATGAGTCTTCAGTGTCTGTCCTCATCTGTAACTCCACGGGGCTGAGTAAAGTCCTTTACCTCAGCAATACTGCTGCCTGTAAATTCAAGTAATAAGACTCTGGGAATATCTCTGTGTGACCGTTTGAAAGAAATGAATTGTTTAATATTAAGCACTTGTTTCCAAACTGCCCAAAACTACGTCGAGGATAAGCAAAGCATATAACTGTCCTTCACCACTGTTGATTAAAGCTTAGATTATTTCAGCTGGTCAAAACAATTTGTCTTGCCATTGATATTCCCGTGGCAGAGACCAGAGCTCGTGTGCAGAAAGCAATTCCAGCATCATCCAGAAGGTTCCGTGTTCAGCACTTGGTACTCTGTGCTGGGCTCCCCGCAAACCATCAGGAAAGAAAGGGAAATTCAGCACTCTTCCTTCTCCTTTACCAGACTGCAATATTTTATTAAATTACATTGTGTGTAATTAAATTACACTGTGTGTAATTATTGAGCAAGTATGTTCTTGTTAAGTGCCTGTGGGAAGTAGATATTTCTGTGCCACCTGCACACACGCTTCAGCAAGCTGCAGGTTTCTACGGAGATACCTGCCTTTTCTGCTAGCCTAGGAGTGGAGTATTTAGCACCGGCTCAAGCGAATAGTGCAAAGAGGCTGTAGGTGTGTAGTCACTTAGGGATGTGCAATACCTAGGGTAAGTATGATTTACAAGTTTCTGGGAATCTTTGACCTGCAGAACTGAAGGAGCCATAAACAAGTGAGTATACTGGGACGTGAAACACTTCTGGCAGTTCTTAAAGTCATCTTGTCTCCACTTCTCATTTTCTGTTGCTTAGATTTACCTTGGAGACATATAGTAGGAATAATAACTAATCATCTGGTTTTTCTTCTTAATTCTAATTGACATGCACTCACCACAAATTTTTCAGCTTTTCCCACCATTACAGCTAACAAAAAGCATCGCAGGCTTTTTCTTTTTTTTTCTCACTAGCATTGCTGATGGAAAAAGAAAGTTTGCTCCCCAGCTAATTACTTAGAGGCTTGTCCAGAATTATCTCCAGACTGCTGGAAGCTGGGAAGTTATATTCACCCTTAGAGAAGAAGAATGCAGAGATTAAATGGGATGTGAAAGAGTTTCAGTGATTTTTAAAGAAGCGTACTTAACAAATCTTGGATTTGGGTTTGATAGTATGGCAATGCGTGTGCATTATACTGGGGGAGGTGAAAAGCTGTCTGTCTCTGATGGGATGGAGGTGCAGAGGTGTATATCAGCGAAAAGGGAGTGTGCATTGTAACAGACACAGTGGTGACCCACAGGATTGATTTCAGGGCACTGGTGTATGTGCTTGGAATTCTAAATTACATAACTGGCTTAGAAACCTGAAGTCAATAATCTGCTGAAAATTACTTTATTTATCACCTGTGCACCTGATGAAAGCATGTGTTTCCAAAGGAAGATTATTGGGTTTGTTTTTTAAACACAGAGTACAGTCAGTTGTAATGAGCATGTGCACACCACACAGCTAATTTAATTAAGCTTCTGTAAGCATAACGCAGGATGAATTCAAGGACAGTCAGCATTACCTCTGGCTGATTTCAGATATGTTGCACAAGTTAAAAGGACTTGATGTTTTCAATAGCAAGATGTCTCAGGCCACAGTTTCAGCGCTGCTACTGCAAAAAGGTAGTATCTGTCTTCTCCTCTCTGCTTTCCAAGCTGGCCTTTCATCTTAGTCTTTTGCTTTCTGCCACTACAAGCATTTGTGCAGCTGTGTCATGGAAGGGATAAGGGAGTTAATCTAGATAAAAAATAATCTAGCATTGCCTAATTTCAGAAAGCTTTATCTTATTCATTTGTCTTTTTTAATGACAGCAAGACCTTAGAAAGGCATTGTCAAATGCAAGAATGTTCTTGCCCTAAGTTTAGACATGAATGCTGCCTCTTACACCAAAGGCACTGGATTTTGGCTCTTTCTGAAAGCAAAGCAGATTCCTTGCTATGTTCTAGGGCATTTGCATGACATTGTATTGGGAAAACTATTGCTTAAATCATCAGTTGGCTTCCCATCCTAGTTTACTTCATATTATGTTGGTTCGTTAGCAGTTGGCTTTTTCTCCTACCAGAGTTTCTAAAAGATTCAACACATCAACACTGCAACTGCTCCAAATTACACTTCCTAGTAGGCAGCTCGGTTTCCTTTGACACGGAGCGACCGCACACTGCCGTCAGTCCGTGCTGGCGGGATTCCTTCCAGAAGGAACTGGCTGTGTCGGCGTGTGTGC
The DNA here is from genome assembly GCF_031877795.1 of Strix aluco. NCBI lineage: Eukaryota > Metazoa > Chordata > Aves > Strigiformes > Strigidae > Strix > Strix aluco. The sequence continues at coordinate 2,000,795 of NC_133939.1, forward strand.
GTGGCCCTGGTGCTGTATGTGGTGTGCACTTCATAGCAGCTGTGCTGTAGTTTATGCCTGAGATCTGAGAATCTCGTGAGATTTTCTATAGAGTTAGTCTGGGTTTAATTCATATCATAGTCTGAGCTCTTTCAGCTGCTTTATACTAATTTCACCCAGAAAACAAGGTAACATAACGTGAATCCACCCGATACTGCAGCGACAGGGACAGGTTTATAGTTGAAATCAGCATTACAAAAAGACTTCCAGGCACATTTTGTACAGACTTCCTGGTCATGTCAGTGTGTACATGGATCAGACCTGCTGCCGTGCAGATCGCTGCTCCCACTCTCCATTTGTGCAGTGCTTTGGAAGCCGCTGCATTTTTTTGCTGTTAGAAAGTCGTGAGTGTCATGGTTCACCCAATCGGTATTTCAGAGCTGTTGAACAATGTCACTGAGCTCTGGGGGAATTGAGTGGATGTTTGAGCAGTCGCCTCCCCCAAAACTGCAGAACCTGCAGCAGGTGAATTGCTGTGGCAACAAAGGAAAAACATTCCGTCTGATGTTATGTAAATCACTGGAGTCAGGAATAACCCTGACTGACTAAAGCCACAGCAAACACGGCCATTTACACCAACAGAGACAAGATTGATCCTCTAATCTTGCAGTCCATGGACTAAATTAAGACGAACCTTAAATGATGTAGCTAATGAGAAATATCACTTAAGTGTTTCTTTCAATTCTAAAAGAACAGTCAGTTGTATCTGCTTTATTGCTTGGTTTGCATCCTTTAACTTGTACTGTAAATTAAAAACTTTTTTAAAAATCTATTGAAATCCTTTTTTTTCCTCCTAGGATGCCGTCTGTTTGTCACTGTGTGCATTGTAAATAAGTTCTCTACTACATGTTTGGCTGTTGCTCCAAAACAGAAAGTACACGCTGTGTGTTTCAGTTAAAAGAAGCCCTGTAGCAACACGTGAGTCACAGGCAGAGGCCAAGTGTGTCGTTATTCTGTGGGAACAGCAGTTGAGTCACCAACAGCTAAGGACAGTGGGCAATGGAACATGAAGTGTGTCGTGTCAGCTCACTGTCGGTGCAGTCTGGGCACACTTTGCCTTAGACAGTGCTGTGAAATTGCAGGGAAGTGGCTGATCTGTGGAGAAAGTAGAAGGTTGCCTAATGGCACGTAGCAATTTTAAGACTGATTTGATGCTTTTGCCATAATAACCCAAAGACTTCAGAAAACAGCTTTGGTGTTCAATTCTTTCCTTGCTTTGAGACAAACGGAAGTATTTTCTGGGCTTCCAGCGCATTTTACTTTGAAACAAAAGAAATTCAAATCCAAAAGAGACTTAGTCTGGTATACTTTTCTTTCTTACGAAGTCTATCCCTTATGCAAACAGCTCGGGTGAGAAGCATGTTCTATGAGAGTTGGGGCTTCAAAAATTACACTGGAGAAGTGGCAAATCTTTATGTTAAATGTGAAATGTGAATGTGAAGGCAATAAAATATTTTCAACATGCACCCAAAAATTCTATGAAAAGTAACTTGCTAATGACGAAAATCCTTTGAAGACAAAGACTTAATGATCTGGATGCATCTTAATACTTCGTCTCCTTTATCAGGTCTTTCAGTTAGCAAGCATGAAACCTGATTTCTCCACCTGCCCTTTGAAAGATGATATTTGTTTTATTATACAAGTCTAACTAATGATAATGGTAAGAAAAATGAAAGATTTATAGGGGCAGCCTGAGATCAGTTTTAAGTTTTAATTGTGGTTCTCAGCATTACAGATCCTTCTTACTGCCTCAGTGCTGTTGTTCATCTCTACCAGAGAAACACCCTATCCTAAAAAAAATGCACATTTTGGGCTTGTAATATATAAGGGAAAGAAAAGATGTCTCCTCTGCGTTGTTTTCCTCACGAAGCATCTGGATGGCAAGGTAAGAGCAGGAAAAGATGGAACAGCTCGGGAGTAATTTGTTCTTCCTCGGGTCCAGGCAGGTACCTCTCGGGAGTTTACTGCTGCTTCACAAAGCTAACATTCTTTGGCTGAAGCTGTCCTCCATCCTCAAAGACAGACAAGTCTCCTGTTACCCCCGCTGAGCTCTGAAGAACTAGATTGCTGCAAAGCACCAGGGAATCGGAGGAAGCAGCTCTCGAGTCTACAGGCATCTGTAGATTGAGAGAAGGTTCAGAAGGAGAAATAAAGGATGACCTACCCATCTGCTGACCAGAGAAATGATGTGGAGAAATCTGACTTCACCATCCTAGGTAAGTTCAGGGCTGAAATCTAATTTAGCCAAATGGAAAGTCTGGTTTTATTGACTTTTTAATTTATTTTTTTTTCCCCTTCAAATGGTATCTAACTTTCTTTTCTCCTAGTTGCATCTTGGACCTGAATTTGAGGTCACTTGTGTTCTTTGTCCCTTTCTCCACTGATCCAGGATATACTTTCTCTTCCAAAACCTCTTTGAATGTTTGGGGGGTCTTTTCCCCTGTATATTTGGGGTTAGCCCCTCTGTCTTTGTCGTTCTGAATGCTGTGACAGCCAAAACCAGCACAAACCCTTTAGCAACTACATTTTGCAGTATGCAGAAGAGGAGGGATGTAGCTGCCTAACGGTTTAGTTCCTGGATGGATTTTGTATGTTCTCTCTTCTTGAATCTCCATGCTGAATCTCTTCTGCAGTCTCTGTTCCATCACATTTAATCTTCTCTTTTGTGTTTGTAGCACTGGTCCACCTGTTTTGCTGTTCTCTTCTTCATTCACCTGCCTGTCATCTATCCACCGAATCAGAGCACCTGAGCAAAGCCAACGAAGTTTCGATTCTTGGCGCAAAGTTTAAATGCCCTTTATAATTTCCCCTAATGCAGATCCTGTTGATGTAAAAAGGAAAATCATTTTCAACAGTTAAATGATATATTGTTATAGAAGTCTGCCCTCTTCTAACGAAGTTTGATGTTTAGAAAAAGTTCCATACGAAATGTATGAGCAAAGGCACCTGGAATCGTGGCCAGCAGAGGGCACTTCAGCTTGAAAATGAGAATAGTGCTGAAAGCTCTAGCCCAAACACCTTTAAACTGGCTATCTTTGTTTAAAAACGGAGTAATTTTTTTTTAAATGTTAATGAGAATCATTTAGACAAGGGGTCTTTGCATTGTGATTGGTGTTTTGTTGGCACTGTCTTCTACAAACTATGTATCTGCGGCCAAACACCCTTGTACCATGGAAGAATCTGGGAACGGAAGGAGAAAAAACACTCCCCATATAGTTTCAGGTGTGACTTTACTGAAGGAAATTATACCTTCTGTGTGGCCTTGTATCACCTAAAATTGAACGCAATAGCGTATGTTAAAGCCATCCTTTGAAAACTTTTTCCCCAAAGTGGGTGCTTCTGATTTCTTTTTACTAGTGGTTTGATTCATTCTTTTAATTAAAAAGCAGCTGGAATTGGAGAGCACTGCAACCAATTAATTGATTTTTGAGAATGGTGGTGTAAATGACAACAACAAACAGTAATTGAGTTCCCCTTTCAATCCAGTGCTGATATTGTTATCTTGCAATACAATGCTAACATGTTATTGTATCTGCCATTACTGCATTTAACAGTAGCTGACACATTTTATTAGGATAAGAAGGGCCTCCTGCACTTCCATTTGCCCTGGTGTAAATCAGAAGCCTTGAGTTGAAAAGATTTATTCTTCTGTAAGAACTTACTGGTGTAAATTAGGAAAGTCAAGCCTGACATGTGGTGATGTAGCAAACTATATTACAGGATATTTAGATTCTGTCTCCCACTGAAGAGCAGGATTCCGTTTTATCCTTGCTGTCGAATGCAGAATCACTTTTCCATTCATGAATTGAGCCTGAGCAGAGCGCTCTCAGTAGTGGCTGCTCCTCTGTTACTCCACACACAGAAGATATTAGGACAGCTGTTCACCCTTGTAAGGCAAACAACAAACAAACCACAAAACTTTCCTGTAAACAAATTGGTCTGTGATTAGTGGAATTAATGAAGCTTCACTGCCTGTAGATTTCTGTCCTTCATCCCTGATCCCCTCAGCAACCCTCCCACCAAAATGTAGGGTGTTTGGGACACTTTGTAGAACAGAGTGTCTGCTATCTGTAATGGAAGAAAACAAATCTACTAAAATCATGAAGGGACAAAAAGCAGCCATGAACTCTGTGGAGGTTTTTTAATCTGCTGTTTGCTGAAGGCGATTAGCATCGCATAATGCCTGTTTTTTTGTTCTGTGGATTGATTCTGTGTCTCTAAGCCATATCATCTTGTGGGTCTAAATGAATAAGGTAATACAGAGTTTGTTGCACTGACAATATTCTGGGATTGGGTTAATAGTCTGGGAAGGGTGAAAATATAACTTGGTTTGACCACAGTGTCAGGATTCTGAGGACCACAACAAGAAGAATACCGTGATTCACAGCTCTCTACATCAAATGGTCAAAATCCCAGTGTGCTTTGATCAGATCTGAAGAGAACGAGCCCTACAGCAGTGATCACCTTCCCTTCCCCTGCCCGGGCAGTTTGGAGGAAATGCTTCCCCTCCCAAGGCCACTCCTGCCTGTGAAAGGAGAGGGAACAATTCCCATGGCAGGCACCTGGCTATTTATCACTGTGTCAGAAATCAAGCTGTTTCAAGACGTTTAGATGTTGTTTCCTGTTGTCATCTCTAGTGATAAAGTATCGTATATTGTTATCACTCTTTGCACTTTTGACGAGCTCTGTCTTACTATCCTTTACAAGTCATGTCTACTGATGACTTCTCTTTTGCTAGTATGATTATAGCGATGTTCAGTGTCTGCACTACTCATAGCTAAGCCTAGCTAAGAAAAGGCCCTAGTTTTGCATAATCTCAGCCCTGGAATCTTTCAGATCAGTGAGGTGAAACCTAATTTGTGACCCTGGGTAGGTGGACTGGACTTTGCATCCTGGCTTTAAGTTGTGAGGAACGCAGGGCTTGGGAAGTTGTGTCGTTCTAAGCTTGGTTTTTGTGTGTACAGACTTCTGGGACACGGCTGGGCAGGAGAGGTTCCAGAGCACCCATGCACCTATTACCATAAGGGTCCTGCTTGTGTCACGGTAAGGGTAGTGTCACAGCTGTGATCTGGGGGAGTTTGACAAATAACAGTCCCAGCTGACACTTCTCCTGTACAGTGCTTTTTATGATTACTCTGCCTTGTATTTCTTGTCTCTTCCAGTGATATCTTCTTTCAGTATATCCAGTATATCTTCTTTCAACATCTCAGGATTCTGACCTGGCTGAGAAGGAATGTCATACATCTGTTAGGTCCAGATGAGTTCTTGAGTATTAGTCTTTCAGGGCTGTATTTTGCCAGATGAATAGCTGGGTCCTCTACTGACCTTGCATGCTGTCTTACAGGTTCTTTTCTTTGTTTTGCTAGCAATTAAAAATACTGATTTGATCCATTTAAATCTTATTCAAGCGATGTCCTTCCAACTCTGTCCTTACCCCACTGCCCATTTCCCCCAGCAAGAACTCAAAAGCTGATTGGAGCAGTACCTAGATAAAAATTGCAGGATGTCTTGATGGAAAAGGAGCATAACCTGTTATGTGGCTCCCCTCCCCCATACAGTCAGTAACTGCCTTTGTATTGGTAATTCGGCCTGCAGGGTTCTGTGGTACTTCTCTGGGCTACAGTGTCTAAACAGACCTGCTGGCAAAGCTGTTCACCTTCCTCTGCGGATCACTGGATGATTCCCTCCTCTCAGGAACTCATTATTGTTGTCATCTGGGTTGTGGTCTGTCTCCTGCATGCTGTCAGAGTGCATAATGCTTTCTGCTCAGCATCAGCGAGAGAACACATACCCTCAGGACCAGCCTCCTGCTGTTCTCCATCAGTACAGTGTCAGACATGGGCTTCCTTGCTGGCATTCATGGTAGAAATCATGGCAGCTATGACGAGGTGTGTCCACCTGAAGAAGGTGTCTGGGCTCCCACTGCAGTCTAGGGAAGTTCATTTGGTTCAGGGGTGTGGTTTGGGGCATGATAGATCTTGCCTAATAAAAGCCTTTCCTGTAGGATGTGTCAAGCCAGCCTTGAATGCACGGATCGCACGGACTGTGCCGGAGGACTGAGGCATATGGATGTGGTGTTACAGCCGTATTGTAGACAGAACCTGTGTGTAGGTGAATTCTTAGTGTTCTATGTGTGAGTGGACACTGCTCAGGAGAGTCCTGTGCCTTGTCTTTGTTTGCTGTGTTCCACCCAGACTAGGAAATGAAGAGGCCCAGTCTGCAGAACAGTTAATCCAGCTTCTCCCAAAGAGGTAGGGAGCGGCTGCCTGGGCAGGGCTCACGGGCCAGCGTCTGGAGTGTGAACTACTTCAGCTGTGGCTTCTGTGGGAACAGGGGGATCATCTGGACTCATCCTCCTGTGCCAGCATACAGGCTGGCTGGCTATCAAAACTTTGAGCTGTTACTGCATGCTGCTTCAAGGCAAAGCTTGCCAGGAGAGCTAAGCCACTCTTGGGCCTGCAGGGAAGGGTCCTGCCCAGATGCTTTAATGGTACCTACTGGAGAAAACAAACACCAAATCACTTTTTTTATAAAGCTTTGAGCTTGCATCCTTCCTGCCCTTTTGTTAGCAGGCAGCCCAGTGACTGTCCAGTGCCAGTCCAGCTGCCAGCCCTCCCCATTGCTTCCACAGCCCAGGCACTGCTGCCTCTCTGTCCACACCATCGTCTCTGCTGCAGAGGTTCATTGGGCCCCCTTCCCCGTTCTGTTACAGAGCAGCCAGATCCAGCAGACTTCTGAACACGGGGGATTTCTCCTTTCAGGTCCACGAGAGCTGAACCCGGTGGACTCTCACACCCCGGAGGCTTCTCCTGTCCCAGTCTGATGGATGTGGCTGCTGCTGTTCCCACATTCTGCTGCGTCCAAAGAGCGCGTAAACAAACACACACACAGAGTTACACAATTAATGTGAACGGCAAAACAGATTGACACAGGCAGAGCGATGCCTTTACCAGCGCCCATGTACTCATAACCACCGCTTACATAAACATGAGCACAGGCCAGTCCTTTTCTGCCTTTCCAGATGATCAGGATTGGGTGTTTACTAGCGAAACATAAACACACCTTCACTCCCTCGATTCATAAGCACAGCACGTGCAGAGATTCCTCAACTAACGGAATGGAAATTAAGTCCATGTAATATCCATGGCTGGATGTCAAGCTCCTTACCCAGTCATCGGGGCAAACCGTGGGTCTTTCCAGATCTGTGTCTCCTGTGTCATGAGAGAGTCCAGTTTCAAGTTCACTGGTGCATTGTGCGCGCGTGCACACACACACACACACACACACACACACACACGGGTCCCACCGGTAGCCGGCGTAAGACACTTTGCGTTTCCAACTGCTGTCCCCAAGACCTTTCACCCCCCTCTTCCACCGCACCCTCACCCTCCCCTCTGACCAGCCCTTCGGAGTGACTCTTTCCCTTTGTGCCCGACCTGGCTGCCTGCAGCCTCATTTTGCAGGTGCCGGGCATGGAATCTTTGCCTTGCACAGGAGACTGAATTGGACTGCAGCATGGTGAAAACCAGCAACTTTATTTCAACAACTGGAATGCTCAACTGGAGCGTTTGTGTGTGTGGGCAGGACCGAGCAGCCTTTGACACTGAGGCTGCCTTTGGATCAGCAGGCAGTGCCCCAGCAGATGGTCGCGGTGCGCTGCAGCTTGAGCTGGGTCCTGCTCATGCTGCTGCTGGAGCCTCTTTCCCCCACAGGCCCTGCAGGAGCTCCTGCAGCAGCTTAAAGAATTGCGCCAGCTTCTGGCGTGGAAATGGACAGGGCGTAGAGCTGCCCGCTTGCGTTGTTGGCCTCGGCTTCTGAAAGGGTGTTGATGTGAAGACTGGCCGTGGCGTTGGAGGAGCCGTTGCTGCTGGGTGCAGCCCCATCTGCACCAAGATCCAATCATAAAAGTGCTGAGTGGAGGTGTAGACTCCAGGCCGTTTTGCTCTTGCGCAGCCTTTCCCCCAGCTGGTCACCCCAACAAGCCAGAAGTGGTCAGCATTCTTATCTTTGCAGACGAGAGGACCACCGCTGTCACCCTGCAGCAGAAGAGAGAGGGAGGGTTCAGGTGGTGTCGGGTGGCCGCTGGCAGCACTAGGGCTGGCTCCCTGGCTCTCTGCCAGCACGGGCCAGGGCTGTATGTGCTGCACAGAGAGGCTCTGCTCAGTGCTGGGGCCTGCAGCACCTTGTCAGGGAGAGGGTAGTAAGCCTGTGCGGTAGGGCTCTCTCGCATCTCTGCACAGCGATGCTGGTTGTGTGCAAGAGGGATGTTTTGGGATGGGGATCTGGACCTCGGGGCTGCCAGGAGCGCTGGATGGGCTTTCTGGGCAGAGTCCCGGGACAAGTGGGACCCTGGGCAAGGGCCTGCAGCTGGGGAAGGGGAGGTGAGCCCCACCAGCGGTGGGGACCCAGCGGTGGGAGGGCGACTGGCCAGGCAAAGCCCGTGCCGGGGTGTGTCTGGGCGGCTGTGCCGGGGCTGCCTGTGCCGCTGGGCGCTGCCTTGTCGCAGGCTCCTACCTGGCAGGTGTCGATGCCGCCCTGCGGATAGCCAGCGCACAGGTTGTGGGGGTGGACGGCCCCTGCGTACCACCGGCTGCTGTTGCAGAGTTTGACGCTGATGAGGTGGACCTTGGCCTCCTGCAGGACATCCGTTGATCCTCCGGCTGTGGGCACAGAAAGGAATTAACACCCAGCAGCTCGTTGCCAGGTCTCCTGCCCTGTCTGGGTGAGCCCTTCCCTGGGGCTTGGCTTTGCACCGGCGTTGCCCTTCTGTCTGGCCATGGGCCCTGGGCCAGGCCCATCTCTCTATGGGCACACGACCCCGCAGCCGCACTCTGGCTCTCAGCCCTGCTGTCAGGAAGCCAAGCCCACCTCCCCCGTGTGCCGAGCTCGCACTCGGGAAACGAGCACTTTTGGGAACTCACCTCTTGCCGTCGTGGACCCCCAGCCACTAACGTAGCAGGTCGTCAGCTCGGACACTCGCAGGGAGGCGTCGGGCACGCAGGCGAGCTGTACGTAGTAGCTGCACTGGACAGGCTGGTCCAACTCCAGCAGCGCAATGTCGTTCTCCTCCGAGATACTACTGTAGTGTTCGTGAACCAGAAGCCGTTTAATGTTGCGCACTTGGGCCTCCGGGCCCAGATGAGTCAACTGGGTGGCCCCGATCACCACGCGCCACATGCTGATGTGCCTGGAAGGCAGATGGGGAGAGGGCTCAGAGGGAGAGGAGCCACATGCTGCAGCAGCCCAGCAGTTCCCTGTCATCTGCTTCACACGGGCGAGAGGAAAGCACACTACAGAAGCTGCGACTGCCCCTGCATGCCTTGGGCTCATGGCGTGTCGAGCTGGAGGCTGTAGGAAGCCGTGGCAGGAGCCCAGCCCTCTCCTGAGCAGCCTCTCAGCCAGGCTCTGCAGTGCCCAGGCACTGGGCGTACCGCAAGAAAAGGGGACGGGAGTAGCACGTGATGCTGTGGACGGGGCACCTGCGAGTGCTGGGGGGATATCCCCGTTCCTGGCCCTCCTTACCTGGCCTTGATGAAGCAGTGGGCTGCTGTGAGGACCCACTGCGGGCTGATGAGGGACCCTCCGCATATGTGCCCCGTGCCTGCTGCGTAGGGATCCTGGATGCTCACGATCCAGGGCCAGGCCCCTGGCTGGGCGTCTGTGCCCCCCACGACGCGCGAGGTGCCGGAGTGAGCAGCCATGGGCCGCAGCCCGCAGGTCCCCCTGTAACCAGAAACTCATCACCGTCCTGCTCGACGGCTGGCTGCTGTCCCGGCTGAAGGTCAGCCGTCTGCCCTCCCCACGAGGTGCTGCATGGACAGTGAGGCCACGGAGCCCCGTGGGGTGGGCAGGCAGCCGCCCCCGTTTCTGCTTTAGCCCCGCAGGCGAGTTGTGCCAGCAGCCCGGGTGCTGCGAGGAGCCGAGGCTCCCGCATGGGGCTGGGGAAGCCGTGGTGTGGCCACGGGGCACAAGCAGGCACCCTCCAGGGAACCCCATCAGGTTGCCCAAGCTCCCTCCCAGAGCCTCAGCCACTTACCCACAGCTGTCCCAGGCGCCGTGCGCAGGCCAGCACAGGGCCAGCAGGATGAGGAGCGGGAGCAAACGCATCGCTGCCAGCGGCATGTGCCAGCTGCCAGAACCGAGGGCTTGTCACCACCAGTGCAGCAGCTGACAGACTGCCCACAGGGCTCGCGGTGCCCGTGGTACCCTTGGCAACGGGGCTGATGTCACAGTGTCGCTGGTTCCGGGGGCTGGGCGCGGTCGTCTCTAGGGGCGGGGGGGGCCACAACATGGGGGTTTCCAAGCAGGAGGGGAGGCAGAAGCTGGGATCGGACACCCCCGACAGACCCCGCTGAATGCTCGGCTTGCGGGACGGGGTGTGCAGGCCCTGTGGCAGGCAGCAGCGTCGGCCCCCAGCACCGCCTGCCAACGGCGAGCAGGAAAAATCCAGTGTGGCACCACAGCCTCTTCGGGGAGTTCGCTGCCCCCTGCTCTCTGCAGCCCTTTGCCACCAGGTCCTTCCCAACAAACGTACACCAGAGAACGTGACTACTACAGGCAGTACGCACTTTTGGGTGTTGCAGAGCCGATCTGGTTACAGCCGCGGCAGGCAAGCAGTGATGTGCGAGTGCAATAAACCGAGCAGACCCAAGCAGTGTCAACTTTCCGGCACAGATGCAGCACTGTCCACACTGGCCATGTCAGCCCCAGCAACCCCCTCTGGCAGGCTTCCTGTCCTTGCTGTCTGTGCGCTCTATTGCTGTTCTGGGCCAGCACCGACAAGGGCGGTTGTGGCACCTGGTACCCGTGGCCGAGGACAGGCAACTGCAAGCCCTAAACAGAGAAGGCTGCTCCTGCTCTCAGCCCCACATGCCATTCTCCATGGCTTTGGTCAATCCTGCATCGGCCTCAGCTCGTCAGTCTCCCTTCTGCAGCTGTATGGCGGAGCCGTGCTCACATGCGGGCGTGCAGGGCAGTCACGGGAGAGAAGCAGGAGCCAGCCACCTGCGTTGCCTTTGCCAAGCAGGGCTGGGTCCCTGGAGGCCGTGGCTTGAAGAGTGGCAGCCTCAAAGCTCACGAAAGGTGTGGTGGGAGCTCCCTGCTGGCATCCTGGCTTGTGTGGATAGACATAAGGCACGCAGCTGAGTGCCCAGCCTGGTCCCTAGGATGCCAGGGCAGGCTCCGTCTGAAAGTGGAACAGCTGCTCTCAGGGCCCTTGAGGTGTAGCACGGCTTCAGAGGCACCAGGGCTGGGCCCCAAACTGGACTCAAGGCCGCTTCGGTTTCTGAAAGTTGGCCTGAAGGTGGTGCCCCAGGTCTGCTCAGAGCAGGCAGAAGGCGGCCTGAGAGAAGGCATCTTGTCTTCCGTGGATACTCTGCTCTTCCAGCACCAGATTTTGCATGTGCTTAAGGGAGAATGGTGTGGGAGATGGCCGCAGTTCACAGATAATTGAAGGAAGAGATGGGGTCATTTTAGGGAGAGGAATCTGGCAGGGACAGCAGTACCCAGGAAACAGCATGAGGAATGCCATGGAAGTCCAAGGTGACCTCGCTAAGAGCACCTGAAACACCAAATGTGTTCACAGATGGAGCAAACCTGGGAGCAAGGGGGAAAAACAACCAGGGGTGGGTCCCTTGTGTGAGAGGAGATAAGGGTGGAGAAAGGGAGGAGTCGGGGAAGATGAGGGGGATGTATAAGCACAGAAAATGGAGAGAAGGGGGGATCAAGGAGCTACTCACACGTGAGTTCCAAATCCTTTTCTGCGTGGCCCCACTCTGTACCCGGGAGGGGTGGTTCCAGAGGCCTGCCTGCTAGCAATGGCAGAAGGGAACACAGGTCAGAGGGACCCGTCAGTTGGAAACACCCCGTGTCTAGGGCCAGCTACGGGTGGCAGTGCTGCGTGCGTGTGCCATTCCCTGCTGAACTTGAAGCTGGCCTAGCTCCCGAGCAAGAGGAGAGAGAGACCCTTTCAGTCCTGTGGATGGCGTGTGCTTGCAGCCCCCCTGACTGATCAGCCCCAGCACCCCTGACAGACCTTACAAGAGGACCAGGCCTGCCAACCGCCGGCCACATTTCCACCTCCCGGAGTCATGAAGGACCTGGGGGTGCTCAAGCATGCACACCCTGAGCTGCTTCCCACCTAGACGTGTCCGTTCTGCACTGGCTGCACAAGGTCCTGCCTCTGAAGCTGCCAGGACCGTCCATCCCAACCCCCTCTTGCTGCGCTCCCGGCCCCTGGCACGTGATGGTGCTGCAGCTCCCAGCTCTGTTCCCACCCAGGGCTGCACCACACACCTCCAGCTGAGCTGGCATCTCTGGACACTGGGGCATGCCCTTTGCTTCTTCTGGACCATGGTTTGAAGGGAGCTGTTCTGGCTCTGGAGATGATGCTGTGTCACGGTCCCACCGTGACCAAGTCCGGGTTTCTGTCAAGAGGCCGTATAGCCTCTGCATCTCAAAATCCAATAAATGGGCTTGTTTTAAGAAATCCTGTGTCCGTGAGAATAGGGTATTCTCTGCCTGGCTTTCCTGAGCGCTTTGCAGCCTCTCCAGCCCAACAGCAAACCTGGGGCTCTGCGTGCGCTTGGCCCTGAACAAGCATTCTTGCCACATCCAGCAGAACAATCCAAACACTTGTCCTTTGCAGGCACACAGAAGGTGGTGGAAGGGAATTCTCTTGCTGGCTTTCCCGAGTGCCTTGCAGCCTGTCCAGCCCAACAGCAAATCTGGGTCTGTGCGCTTGGTTTGGCCCTGAACTGGTGTTACTGGCAGGGCTTTGGGTTTTTCAGTCGTGGCTTAATATTCCAGTGATTATATTTAAAGAAGTCGATTATATAATTCAACTCAAATAAGTGTGTGTTTTGTTAAGAAACCCTATTTTTAAAATGTATTTCAGTTTTATAAAAACCCTGAATTACACATTTCTTATAGAAATACATCACTGGAAATCAGCTAGACAATAACCAATGTTTCTGGAATGTCAGTACACTCAAACTGATGGTCAGTCTGTAAAGAAAAAAATTCTTGAGGATTGTCCTGTGTTTGTTCTTCTGGGATACTACCCTTTTGGATCATTCTAGAGGCATTCCAAGAGATACCTGCACTGGGCCAAGGCAATGTAAGGAATCATCGGATTGCCTAATTACTCAATATGGTTGAATATCCTGTGTTCACAAATATCCCTTGTTTCTCACTGCCTCCCAGCTTCAGCTTCAGTGACAGAGAAATAAAACCCACCTCTGCTCTGAGGGTTGAATTTCTACTTCATAACTGTTGTAGTATACAAATGATTTTGATGTATATTAAGAATTAAGTTTGGGACCGAGTTTATGCACCTCTGACACATTGGCAGCTACCCAGCAAATACATCGAGTTGTGTTCACTCTTTTAGATGTCAGAGTAGACACTGAGGAGGAAACACATTTCTCAGATGTTTCTCTTTGACAAGGGGCAAGTGTTGGAAACACTGAAAGTTAAATCTTGATGCCCGGAACACAGTAGAGTTTTGTTTTTGAGTTCAGTGGAAAGAGAATGTGTCCCTGAAAGCAGTTAGCGGAGTGGCCAGGACAAGCAAATTTGTTTTGCTAACACAGTTCAGCAATGTTAGAAAACACTTTTCAAAAAGATTTAAACTTTCCTCTGGACAGGACCAATGAAGCTTCCTTCAGAGCCCATCAGCACCCTTTGTTTACAATCAGCCAGAGGGACTGCTGTCTAGTGACAGGAGACACTGTCCAATCCTCGTGGAAATCAGCAGCACCTGCTGTGCGAGTGGGTAAGCAAAACCAACAAGGTGTCGTGAGAGCTCTTTTGCAGCAGCAGGTGTTTTATGTGAGTCAAATCAGAGTAGGAATAGCTTTCCTTGATGAGTCTTCAGTGTCTGTCCTCATCTGTAACTCCGCGGGGCTGAGTAAAGTCCTTTACCTCAGCAATACTGCTGCCTGTAAATTCAAGTAATAAGACTCTGGGAATCTCTCTTGTGTGACCGTTGGAAAGAAATGAATTGTTTAATATTAAGCACTTGTTTCCAAACTGCCCAAAACTACGTCGAGGATAAGCAAAGCATATAACTGTCCTTCACCACTGTTGATTAAAGCTTAGATTATTTCAGCTGGTCAAAACAATTTGTCTTGCCATTGATATTCCCGTGGCAGAGACCAGAGCTCGTGTGCAGAAAGCAATTCCAGCATCATCCAGAAGGTTCCGTGTTCAGCACTTGGTACTCTGTGCTGGGCTCCCCGCAAACCATCAGGAAAGAAAGGGAAATTCAGCACTCTTCCTTCTCCTTTACCAGACTGCAATATTTTATTAAATTACATTGTGTGTAATTAAATTACACTGTGTGTAATTATTGAGCAAGTATGTTCTTGTTAAGTGCCTGTGGGAAGTAGATATTTCTGTGCCACCTGCACACACGCTTCAGCAAGCTGCAGGTTTCTACGGAGATACCTGCCTTTTCTGCTAGCCTAGGAGTGGAGTATTTAGCACCGGCTCGAGCGAATAGTGCAAAGAGGCTGTAGGTGTGTAGTCACTTAGGGATGTGCAATACCTAGGGTAAGTATGATTTACAGGGTTCTGGGAATCTTTGACCTGCAGAACTGAAGGAGCCATAAACAAGTGAGTATACTGGGACGTGAAACACTTCTGGCAGTTCTTAAAGTCATCTTGTCTCCACTTCTCATTTTCTGTTGCTTAGATTTACCTTGGAGACATATAGTAGGAATAATAACTAATCATCTGGTTTTTCTTCTTAATTCTAATTGACATGCACTCACCACAAATTTTTCAGCTTTTCCCACCATTACAGCTAACAAAAAGCATCGCAGGCTTCTTCTTTTTTTTTTCTCACTAGCATTGCTGATGGAAAAAGAAAGTTTGCTCCCCAGCTAATTACTTAGAGGCTTGTCCAGAATTATCTCCAGACTGCTGGAAGCTGGGAAGTTATATTCACCCTTAGAGAAGAAGAATGCAGAGATTAAATGGGATGTGAAAGAGTTTCAGTGATTTTTAAAGAAGCGTACTTAACAAATCTTGGATTTGGGTTTGATAGTATGGCAATGCGTGTGCATTATACTGGGGGAGGTGAAAAGCTGTCTGTCTCTGATGGGATGGAGGTGCAGAGGTGTATATCAGCGAAAAGGGAGTGTGCATTGTAACAGACACAGTGGTGACCCACAGGATTGATTTCAGGGCACTGGTGTATGTGCTTGGAATTCTAAATTACATAACTGGCTTAGAAACCTGAAGTCAATAATCTGCTGAAAATTACTTTATTTATCACCTGTGCACCTGATGAAAGCATGTGTTTCCAAAGGAAGATTATTGGGTTTGTTTTTTAAACACAGAGTACAGTCAGTTGTAATGAGCATGTGCACACCACACAGCTAATTTAATTAAGCTTCTGTAAGCATAACGCAGGATGAATTCAAGGACAGTCAGCATTACCTCTGGCTGATTTCAGATATGTTGCACAAGTTAAAAGGACTTGATGTTTTCAATAGCAAGATGTCTCAGGCCACAGTTTCAGCGCTGCTACTGCAAAAAGGTAGTATCTGTCTTCTCCTCTCTGCTTTCCAAGCTGGCCTTTCATCTTAGTCTTTTGCTTTCTGCCACTACAAGCATTTGTGCAGCTGTGTCATGGAAGGGATAAGGGAGTTAATCTAGATAAAAAATAATCTAGCATTGCCTAATTTCAGAAAGCTTTATCTTATTCATTTGTCTTTTTTAATGACAGCAAGACCTTAGAAAGGCATTGTCAAATGCAAGAATGTTCTTGCCCTAAGTTTAGACATGAATGCTGCCTCTTACACCAAAGGCACTGGATTTTGGCTCTTTCTGAAAGCAAAGCAGATTCCTTGCTATGTTCTAGGGCATTTGCATGACATTGTATTGGGAAAACTATTGCTTAAATCATCAGTTGGCTTCCCATCCTAGTTTACTTCATATTATGTTGGTTCGTTAGCAGTTGGCTTTTTCTCCTACCAGAGTTTCTAAAAGATTCAACACATCAACACTGCAACTGCTCCAAATTACACTTCCTAGTAGGCAGCTCGGTTTCCTTTGACACGGAGCGACCGCACACTGCCGTCAGTCCGTGCTGGCGGGATTCCTTCCAGAAGGAACTGGCTGTGTCGGCGTGTGTGCGTGGCCCTGGTGCTGTATGTGGTGTGCACTTCATAGCAGCTGTGCTGTAGTTTATGCCTGAGATCTAAGAATCTCGTGAGATTTTCTATAGAGTTAGTCTGGGTTTAATTCATATCATAGTCTGAGCTCTTTCAGCTGCTTTATACTAATTTCACCCAGAAAACAAGGTAACATAACGTGAATCCACCCGACACTGCAGCAACAGGGACAGGTTTATAGTTGAAATCAGCATTACAAAAAGACTTCCAGGCACATTTTGTACAGACTTCCTGGTCATGTCAGTGTGTACATGGATCAGACCTGCTGCCGTGCAGATCGCTGCTCCCACTCTCCATTTGTGCAGTGCTTTGGAAGCCGCTGCATTTTTTTGCTGTTAGAAAGTCGTGAGTGTCATGGTTCACCCAATCGGTATTTCAGAGCTGTTGAACAATGTCACTGAGCTCTGGGGGAATTGAGTGGATGTTTGAGCAGTCGCCTCCCCCAAAACTGCAGAACCTGCAGCAGGTGAATTGCTGTGGCAACAAAGGAAAAACATTCCGTCTGATGTTATGTAAATCACTGGAGTCAGGAATAACCCTGACTGACTAAAGCCACAGCAAACACGGCCATTTACACCAACAGAGACAAGATTGATCCTCTAATCTTGCAGTCCATGGACTCAATTAAGATGAACCTTAAATGATGTAGCTAATGAGAAATATCACTTAAGTGTTTCTTTCAATTCTAAAAGAACAGTCAGTTGTATCTGCTTTATTGCTTGGTTTGCATCCTTTAACTTGCACTGTAAATTAAAAACTTTTTTAAAAATCTATTGAAATCCTTTTTTTTCCTCCTAGGATGCCGTCTGTTTGTCACTGTGTGCATTGTAAATAAGTTCTCTACTACATGTTTGGCTGTTGCTCCAAAACAGAAAGTACATGCTGTGTGTTTCAGTTAAAAGAAGCCCTGTAGCAACACGTGAGTCACAGGCAGAGGCCAAGTGTGTCGTTATTCTGTGGGAACAGCAGTTGAGTCACCAACAGCTAAGGACAGTGGGCAATGGAACATGAAGTGTGTCGTGTCAGCTCACTGTCGGTGCAGTCTGGGCACACTTTGCCTTAGACAGTGCTGTGAAATTGCAGGGAAGTGGCTGATCTGTGGAGAAAGTAGAAGGTTGCCTAATGGCACGTAGCAATTTTAAGACCGATTTGATGCTTTTGCCATAATAACCCGAAGACTTCAGAAAACAGCTTTGGTGTTTAATTCTTTCCTTGCTTTGAGACAAACGGAAGTTTTTTCTGGGCTTCCAGCGCATTTTACTTTGAAACAAAAGAAATTCAAATCCAAAAGAGACTTAGTCTGGTATACTTTTCTTTCTTACGAAGTCTATCCCTTATGCAAACAGCTCGGGTGAGAAGCATGTTCTATGAGAGTTGGGGCTTCAAAAATTACACTGGAGAAGTGGCAAATCTCCAAAACAATGTTTTGTACATGAGCAGCCTCAAAAATACTGAGCTCAGGGTTCTGACTCTGTGCTGCAGCTGTTAAGCATCTTTCTGAACTCAGGCCTGCAGAGCCAGCATGCCTGGAGCAGGAGAAGGAAAGGTGCAGCACGGGCAGTTGCACAGAGAATGAAACTGGTGAGTTTGGAGAAAGAAGAGAGAGAAAGGTGGTCAACAAGTTGAAGGGGAAGAGTAGCAGAGTGCTTATTTTGCAAGCTAAGAAGATGTGTTATTTGCGAACCGTGTGTATTATCTACAAATCTGGGAAAATATGGAAATTGAGGGAAAAAGTAGTGATATTATGTACTTTAACAGGTCACAAAAAGGTGGTTGAAAGTGCTGACAGAACATCTATTTTTAAAACCATGATTTTTAAAAGTATTAATATTAGCATAGAGATTGGTGGAGCATGGAGCATGTTTATCTGCTTGCCACTTGTCTAAAGTAGCATACTCTAAAAAACAATAACATATTTCTCTCAAGTTTCTAACTGGTGTAAAAATGTATTTGAGCATGATTACAGTTTAAAACAGAAAAAAATAAAACAACTGCAAGGTGCATTTGCTGTTCTGTTTAGGGGAAGCAGAAAGAAAAATAACCTCAGCCATGTTCCTTGCTGTTCTTCCACTGGAATATAGAATGCTATGGTGCAACAGTAGATAATTCTGAAAGTGGCATTTGATAGTGCCACCTATTGCTAGAAAAGCAGAACTAAAATGAGTATCTTTTTATGTGCATGTCTAAATTCAGCAGAAAAATGAAGGGTACCTGTTCATCTTTTGATTATTGCAAGGTCATTTTAGCTATGGGGATATCAGTTTGACCTTGGTTCTATGGCTACATTTTTAAAAAGTTGATTTATCGTACAGTAGCACTGGAGATGGTGCAGTAGCCTCAGAGATCCAGAAAGCTGGCAACTATCGGCATGTGGTTGAATGCCAGTGGCTGTATTTTGGCTAAGCCTATTAAGCCTGATTATCCCTCCCCCCTCTCACTGATGACATTAAAGTTCATGTAATGCACTAGGAGACTGATCCTAATAGCCTAAAACTGCTTTAGATTTAGCAAAACAGTGAAAATTAGTTTTCTGTATGAAGTGCTAATGCTTGGACAACAGGCCCAAGCCTGAGTTGACCTATAGATGAATCCTGTATATTTTATAACTGATAACCATTGTGCTAGTAGGTATTGTACTAAGTTATAACAACCCACTTATGCTGGTGTAAAAAGTGCTAAAGTATTGAAATACTGCAGCCTGAACAACAGGCCCCAAGCTGAAGCTGCTAACTTAGCATGTAGTCATTAGTGAAATATGTAAACTCGCTAGTGAAAGACAGAATACAATCAGTAGAGAGGAGAGAATGTATCCGACTTTCCTTTCGCAGCCTTCTTCAAGGCTGAGAACCCAAGTATTTGGCCTTGTTAGAAACTCCCTTGGTTCCCCCCCAAGCCCTGGCCAAGCTTTGGGTGGAATCCAACAGGAGAATGAAACCAGAAACTTTCCGCTCAAAACAAAGGTGCCAGCTATTCTGGCTTGTCGATCTCTGGTATATAAGGCTGGGCCCGTTCACAGCGACTTTGGATGCCTCACCTATGGGTGGACGCACCGCGTAGGTTTTCCCACTTGCCAGGACAGGCTCAACAAATCCTCGCTGTAACCGGGGCTGCCCAGCGCCTGCGGGGCTGGATGATGATGATTATATATGCAAGTGGTGATGTATTTCTCTTAATTACTATTCTCTCTCTCTCTCGTGTAGTAATGATTTGATGCATTACTCTGTTTGTTGCTTTAAGTGCACTATTCTGCTTCTTCTTACTGCATGTTCTCTGTATTACGCTGTTACATTACTTGGTTATCACTAGTAAAGTACGCCTACTCTTTTCACTCTGGTGTCCGAGTTTAATTGGTATCCTTAATCAGCAAAACATAAATTGGTGTCAGAAGTGGGATCCGACAAAAAAAATGCCATTATTTAAGTTCAAAGGAAATTTGTCAAGTCCACCAGATACTCCCGGTTTGAAAAATCCTCCCTGTAGTTCCTGGGCCCAGCAGTGGGCTCAGGTCGGAGGACCGTGTGAACAATGGGAGAGCTGGCTGCAAGAAGCCGAACCATTAGATGTTCTAAATTATATGAAAAGGATACCTATTGGAAAAGGAAAAGAGATTACAAATTAAAGTAAAAGAGGATGGATTTTGTTAACTGCATATAGAAAACAACACCAGAGTAAAGAGAGGCTGTTGTTGGAGCGCTCCCAGATGGAGCAACAGATATGTGGCTTACGGAGTCAAATAGTGATGTTGTAATGCTGGAATAAGTTGCTTGCTGATAAGCTGGATACTTATCAGACAGTGGCAGAGAAAGCCACAGTGCAAGTAGCACAATATAAGTATAGAAAAAGGAGAGGGCTGGATTTGTTGTGAACTTTGACCATTGGCACTGATATTGACTCTGAGACTTGGAACTTGTACGTATGGTGTTAAATTTAGATTTGTCGTTTTTCATAATTGTCTTAGTGGTACTTGTGGTTGTAAGTGTAATTGTGTTGTTTGTGTAAATGGTGTAAGGGAGCTCCTTGTGTGGTAATATAAGATCGATCTGTTTAATGTAAGAGTGTGTGTGAGTGTGTGAGATGCAGTACTACTGTAAAAATGTTATCATGACTCTTTTGATTACTGAGATAGGAAGTCCCCTTTTTGATGAGATAGAAAAATACAGCAGTAGGGTGACCTTGGGGAGTGGGACCCCCAAAGGAGTGCAGGGAATCAAGATACTCAAGACAGCCCTAAAGACAGTGAAAATAAGATTTCTCGTAAGGAAATGTTTATGGCTTTGCTAAAAGACAGCATGTCTCGTGAAAAAAAAAATAAAAATAAAAATGATAGAGTTCCAACTAACGAGCTGTGGTGAATATATACACAGAGAGGGCTGAATAAACCTAGCAAGAGAGTGCAGAGTTCTAAAACTAAGAATCCAGGGACAACTCAGCCTACAGCACCCCTTCTTGAACCTCAACGGGACCATGCATCTGCCCACAGAAGGCCCCCTTCCCCCACCGTAAGTGGATCACCGCTTCCGGGGGTGCAAGACGATTAGACACTGTTTTCTGACTTGTACCCTTTGCACGAGGCAAAGGAAGTGAATCAATATTATGATCAGTACAAATGAATTAATGGCCAAGCTCCAGGGCAGTGGGTGCAGAAGGACCAACGACCCCATGTGGAGCTTAAAATTTTTTTTAGAACAAGCAGTCCCCGCAAACTGTAAATACCCTGTTTGACACTGGAGCAGAGGCCTCAATATATTGGAATCACAAGAAATTTAAAGGACAACTTGTAGTTATTACAGGTTTAGGAGGAAAATAAATTAAAGCTGTACAAACACAAATAGAAATGAAAATAAGAAACCTCCCAAAATGATTACATTCAGTCAAGATTGTCCCCATTTGTGGATATATAAAAGGTACAGAGATTCTAAAAAGACTAACTTTAAATCTTTCTGATGGCCGGTATCAATTTGGAGTTAAACCCTATACTAGTGCCAGACCTGTTACCATTGGTAAAGTGAAAATGCCTCCTGCGCAGATCCCAGCTGCAACTAAGTTAGTCATAATGAAGCAATATAGAATTCCAGGAGGACATGAAGAGATATCACAGACAATTAGAGATTTATTAGACGTAGGAGCTTTAAAGCCAACCACGACAGCATGGAACAATCCAATATGGCCTGTCAAGAAAAATGATGGATCCTGAAGAATGATGGTGGATTTTAGAGAACTAAACAAACATACTCCACTGCTTGCAGCAGCTGTGCCGGACACTGTCACTTTAATAGAAGAAGTTCAGAAACATCCAGGAACTGGGTATGCTGTAATAGATTTGGCTAATGCATTATTTTACCGTCCCGATTGCAGAAGAGCATTGGGATCAGTTTGCCTTCACACGGCAGGGCCGGCAATATACTTCCACTAGATTACCACAGGGGTGGTTGCACAGCCCCACTATCTGTCATAGAATTATAGCTGAACACTTAGATGAAATACAGCTGCCTCCTCACACACAATTAAGTCACTGTATAGATGATATTTTGATTCAAAGAAATGATGAGGAGGAGGTACAACATGTTCTTGAATTAGTGGTAGATCACATGAAACAGAAGGGTTGGGAAATTAATCCTACAAGAAATCCAAGGACCGTCTCAGACAGTGAAGTTTCTAGGAATTCAGTGGCACTGTGGGCATCGAGAAATACTGCCTAAAGCCCAGAAAAAAAAAAAAAAAAAAAAAAAGAGAAAAAAAATTTTTAGATTTTGCTGTACCACAAAATAAAAAAGAAGCTCAAAAATTTATTGGACTATTCGGCTTCTGGAGGCAACATATTCCCCATTTAGGATAAATTTTAACCCCTTGGTATAAGGTGACAAGGAAAAAGTGTGAATTTGAATGGGGAAATGAACAGCAAGCTGCTTTTGAATTAGCTAAAGAGACCATTCAAAAGGCTTTTGATTTATGGCCTCTGCAGTAAGGAGAAGTGGAGTTAAATGTGTCAGTAAATGGATGCCCAAAGATCACAGCATTCTGTCTAAAGCCTCCAACAATCATACCAGCCCCACATGGCCCTGACCACCCCAGAAATCCATCTCCTTTGCCAGGAAAACCTGTCTTAGTCAAACTCCCCGAGGTGGGATCAGTACCATTGGTATTGGATACCCCAATAAACAAATACACCTGGAAAGCCAAAGATGCTCATGGAAAGGAGCACAAAATTAATACAAGGTAGATTATTCCATCTTTCTAATTATAACCCACTTCCGGTTCCCAAAATGAACCGAGAAGCTTTTCTTTCCTTTTTCTTGCAGGTAAACCCCCCTGGAGACAGATATCCTGAGTCACGACAGGGGATCCTTATGTGAATTTAAATTTTTGTATAGTGCTGATGTTGTCTTATTAATGTTTTTAGGATGTATTGTCTATCATTGCAAAATTGCTTTGGGTGACCGTTCTCTCTCCCTTGATTCAGGGGGAAGCTCCAGCTTCCTAAATGTTAACCAAGAATGGGAGGAAAGCAAATTTGTGGTTTTATGTCATCCTGTTGCCAGTATTATGAGCAAACAATAGATACCAAATCAGGGGAAGGTCTCTTTGCTAATGGGGCCTGGGCTTTAAAAGGTCATTACTGAGCCCATGAAGGCGAGATGGAAATACCAAGGCCTAAACTATACATGCGCTCTGGGCTGGGGCGTGGAAATACATCTTCCTGCTGCGTAGGCAGACCCCAGCTCCAGTGAGCCAGACCATCTTCAGCTCCACAATTGACAACAACAACCAGAATTTATCCCTTTTTGATACTTAATTTTGTGGAGGTTGCTCTGTTAGCTCTTGCCATATTTTCTCTTGTGGTATGTAAGTGTTCATCTTGTCAGTGTCCATGTAAACTGCCTTATAATTGTGCTTATTCATGCAGACAACCACCTTCTCCCCCCAATTCCCAAGGACCGGGAACACATCCTTAGGCCCAGCCTCAGACACATTTTGGTTAAATATGTTTAGTTAAAATATTATTAATTGACATGGTTGTTGTTACTGTTACCTTTATGTTTGGTTAAAATGTTGTTAACCATTGTTAGTGTTAATATTGGTTTTATTTGTTATTTGTAGTGTTATTGCTCATTTACCTTTGTTTAAATCTGGGATTGACGTTTCTAGGCCCAGATGACACATGTGCTTTAGGATAAGGGGGCGTGGAAACCAATTTTCCTGCTGCGTATGCTGACCCCAACTTCGGCAGACCAGGGCAGCAGACCGTGTGGATTGTCAGGGCCACAAACAGTGGTACATTGCCAGAACCATGGAAGAATAATGGATCACATGTTGGTGGTGATTCCAATTTACTATATAGTCTTATAAAATGTTTTGGTTTTGTAGAGTTAGTTAATTTTGAGCATGACGTATTTGTTAGGGATGTTGTTAGATATGCTTGTTAACTGAAGATATTCATATTTGTTAAAGATATTGTTAGTTACATGTTTATTAACAGAAAATTTATACATCCATCAGAAATGTTATTAGTTATCATGTTGCGTGCTATTTCTATCCTTTCTCTCTCTCTTTATATATCTATCCTTCATGCCACCACGAGGACAGCGATGTCGAGCCACGGGATGGTGTAAAAGACTGTGTTAGACTGTGCTTGTCTTGACATTGCTGCTGCTCCACTACCACTACCTGGCCTCAACATCCTGTCACCACGGAGGAGTACGCTCTGAAGGAGATGAACTGTCCCTGAAGAAACCGCCATATTTGCCTGAAGCCAGAACAACAACACCCTTGGCAGTGCCTGTCAAACTGCGCTTGCACGCGAGCCAAGTGAAGACCACCATGAACACCTGGGCCTGTGAACATGGAAGAACACGGGGTGGCATGTACGATGACCTCCGTGGAAATGGGCACACTCTTTGGAGGAATTGTGGGGACTGGGACAATAAAAAGACTGCGTACTACTCTCTCAGGACTCAGAGCTGAAATTTCGGGATTTCGACATCATCTCTCTCTTGGCGGAGCTTGGAGCAACCTTATAACCTGTACTGAGAATGAGACAACGGAATGTCGCTGGATTCGTGGTGGTGGTAAATGATCTTGCTGCATCTCTTCCGTTTGCAGGCTTAGGTATTCTGATTTTTTCTTCTTCTCTCTGTCCTATCGCTATTATTGCTTGTTATGGGAAATAGAGCTTACGAGGTTGTATGGCATCTAACCTCATTTGTGTCTTAAGTTCACTCCTAGGATCATTTAAGAAACCTCCCAGATAGTGGATCGGGACATGAGACATCATCAACTGATGGATGAAAACTAATGTAACTAATCATAGAAATGGTTTGAGAGCCGTGATTCACCTATAGGTCAAAGGACCGAATGAAGTGCTAAGGCTTGGACAACAGGCCCAAACCTGAGTTGACCTATAGATGAATCCTGTATATTTTATAACTGATAACCATTGTGCTAACAGGTGTTGTACTAAGTTATAACAACCCACTGATGCTGGTGTAAAAAGTGCTAAAGTATTGAAATACTGCAGCCTGAACAACAGGCCCCAAGCTGAAGCTGCTAACTTAGCATGTAGTCATTAGTGGAATATGTAAACTCGCTAGTGAAAGACAGAATACAATCAGTAGAGAGGAGAGAATGTATCCGACTTTCCTTTCGCAGCCTTCTTCAAGGCTGAGAACCCAAGTATTTGGCCTTGTTAGAAACTCCCTTGGTCTCCCCCCCCGAGCCCTGGCCAAGCTTTGGGTGGAATCCAACAGGAGAATGAAACCAGAAACTTTCCGCTCAAAACAAAGGTGCCAGCTATTCTGGCTTGTCGATCTCTAGTATATAAGGCTGGGCCCGTTCACAGCGACTTTGGATGCCTCACCTATGGGACGCGTAGGATTTCCCACTTGCTGGGACAGGCTCTCCAAATCCTCGCTGTAACCGGGGCTCCCCAGTGTCTGCGGATCTGGATGATGATGGTTATATATGCAAGTGGTGATGTATTTCTCTTAATTACTATTCTCTCTCTCTCTCATGTAGTAATGATTTGATGCATTACTTTGTTGCTTTAAGTGCACTATTCTGCTTCTTCTTACTGCATGTTCTCTGTATTACGCTGTTACATTACTTGGGTATCACTAGTAAAGTACGCCTACTCTTTTCACTCTGGTGTCCGAGTTTAATTGGTATCCTTAATCAGCAAAACAGGGTGCGAGGCCACCAGCACCCCTGGGGACAGCCGGGGGGTGGGAGCTCCTCCGTGACCTTCCCGACAGTGGGGATGGAGGACTGGATAGAACGGTTTGGTCTGGTACCTTGCCAGCAGCCAGGCTGGCTGTTTGTGGGTTAACCCAGAATTTCCATCCAGCACGGGTGGGGGGCCCGTCTGACCGGCCTGTCGGAGACCCCCTTCCACACCCTGGCAACGTCCCCGTTCTAGATCTCGCTGCTCTCTGGCGGGGTCCATTTGTGCCTGGGGGCACACACAGACACACACTGCCAACTTCTGCCAGGCCGAACTCGATCAAGGCTTGGAAACAATTACCAGAGACAGTGGATGCTCAGACCGTGACAGTGCATATGTCTCATTTCCTGCCGTAATAAAACTTCCTCAGCATCTTGTTTCTTCTCCTCTTTCCTCCTCCCGGCTTACCCTCAGTGGCACTGACTCAGTCTGCAGAAAATAAATAAATAAATAAGAAATGGTAAAAAAACCACACATAGCACCCAAGAGGGACTTCTTCAGAAACAAATGGCTCTACAGATAAAACAATGCGTTAAATTAGTTTCCACTTAATTTTCCAGCTCTCTGTCCTCTGCTGTGACAGGTGTCGGCTGAAGATCTGTCTGTGCTCAGGAATCTCTAGAGTGGGGTATCCCGGCAGGAGTGCTGGGGGACAGGAGCCAGGCAGACCTAAACCTACTACTTGTTCTTTCTGTTTACTCAATAAACATTAAGGAGCATAAAAGTTACTCTTCTGATGGCAAAAGCAGAACGGGATGAAGGGGATGGAGATTTTTAGAACTGGTCTCCCATATGTCACAACTACGTAACATGAAAGACTTTATTCTGACCACATTTCACAGTTCCTTCATAGCCAGAAGGAATTCCATTACAGGAATTGTCATACCGCTAAACTGGCAAAAATGTATACAGGCCTTTTTATCCCTTTCTATCCTTTCACACTTGTTCCATTAAACCATTTTCCACTCTCCAGGCCACAATCTCTCTAAGCAGAAAAGTGCCACACACTTGTCATAAACTGGGTAGGATATGACAAAGTATCAAATACATCAGTATTCATAAAATCAGCAACTTTAAAGTGAAAAACAAAGAAAAAAGTGTGGTGGGGGAAAGATTCTTTTCTACCTTGACTGTTAGCTTCTTTAGCTGCCAGTATTTAACATTAACGGCTCTGGATTTCAAGGCCATGACTGCAAGAGTTCTGCTATGTGTGGGTATCAGTGAGGGATTGTCTGCCTTTCACCAGCTCAGATGCTCCACCTACACTTCTTCGTGGATTTGATTTTATTTCAGTTTTTGAAATGTTTAAAAGGTTAGAATCTAACCTCCAAGGTGTAACGGGCAAAAGAGCCCATTTTAAGTGAAATTAAATCACACTTCTCTGAATTTAAATGCAAAAAGTTACCTCCACTGGTTCAGTCATCCACACGAACGTTAGCACCTCCGACTTCATAGACACCCATATTTTATTTCTGCAAACAGTATATTACTAAACATAGTACAATGCTCTATGGAAGAGAAGAAGAATGCACCCAATCAGCGTTTTCCTCTTTGACTAGAAAATCTCTAACAGCAGTTAAGCCTGAACTTAAAATCAGTCATATCTGGACCCCCAATGGGCTGTGGGTAATGATATGCCACACACCTGGACTCGACTCTTGACAGCAATGATGCACTGAGGGAAATTCTAGGTTGTTTATGCAGAGGCTTAACTAGAGTCTTGGCAACGTCGTTTGGGACTTAAAAGGTACTTGCAGTACAGTACCACGGGCAGTAAAGAACACTGGTCTTGCAGTTTGGTTCCACTGCCACATCCTCAAACAAAGCGAGGCTGCTACGTTTGAGAAACATGGATGGAAATCTCACCCGCCATCCTGTAGTGTCGCTGTGGCACTTCTTCGCTTTTTGTCACTCTCCTCGGGCTTGGTAAATCTTTTGCAGAGTCTGAAGCAAAGGCCCGTAGCTTTTTCCTGTTTGCAACGGCGGACGTCTGGGTTTTCACAGGTTGGTGTGTTGTGGGGCACCACTTGCACCCTGGACTCACCTTCACAAATGCATCCTTGTACTAGGAAAGAGGAAAATTACCAGTCGTGGCAGTCATGGCATTATCCTATACCCAGGGCAATAGAGTGCACTGCTTGTGAGAGGATTTAATACAGTAAATAATCCTTAAGTACCTCGGTTTTTAATGGTTTCATCACATGCTGAGAGTCTGACTGCCAACACAATCTAACAAGAATAAATATTAAGACGGGTAGAGGTGTACTTAAAAAAGTGGGGTTTCTCTTTCCTCTCTGGAGGGTTTATCACCCAGAGCAGGCTGACGTTCTGATCCTGCAAACTGCTCCCCAGTGCTTGTACGTTCACTGGGAAACAAAGACAGCTATTGGAATTCTTCTGCAGGCACAATCTTTGTTTACTTTCTAGTTTGGATGAAATGAAAACATACATTTAGCAATAAACGCAGCATGATGCTCCTTACCTTGCACTCATTTTTCTCTGATAGATCCGTATCGTAGAACAGTTGAGCACGTTCTTTCTTGAACCAGGCACTGAAAACAAACCACTACCATATCACCTCATTTTCAGTAACTTCCGATACATCACCCCGGTGTTCTTCCCAAATACACCGTGCTGCGCGGCTGCGTAAAATAAACTGGGACCATTTAACACTTCCTTTGGCCTGGAGCACACAGCACACATCTCAGCTCTTTGCTGTATTCTTGGTGCGAGGCAGCAAAACAAACAAAGCCGGGCTACACATAGAGGGGTGGGGGAAGAGGTCGGGATCCTACACAGTTTGGGGAGCATGTTGGGAACCTGTTTTATTCTCAGAATGTTAATGGCAATACAAAGAGCACATTTCAGTATTTTAGATGTGTTGCTACGCAAGGTGGGGAATGGCCGAATCAGAGGAACATACCACACCTTCCAGCTGCAGATGTTTGCTTAACAACTGATGGGGCCTACAGTGCTGGCTGCTGTGGGAGGCTGCCCAGTAAGCACCAGTGCCGACCACAAGGAGGGGGAACCCAGTATCTTCCCAAGCACTCGGTAGCTCTCGATGGCAGTAAATGACCAGATGAGCTGTTTTACCCCGCAGTGCACAGCAGGGCAGCCGCAGGAAGTTTCTTCCGTGATTGCACGTGTTCCACCCACCCAACTGTCACCAGTCCCCCTTACAGCACGGAGAAACACCTCTGCTTCAGGCATGTGCCTGCACAGAAACACACGCAGAGGGAAAAAATCCCTCGGGTATCACGTACAGAAACACCACGGAAAACCTTGTCCTCTGACAGAGTCACTGCAGCTCCGTGAGCAGCGTGTCTTGTGGCAGGATCACCATCACATGGGCACCGCTTGCTTTCATTTCCATCTTAATCCATCGGGTGGCACTTGCTACCTCTAGACTGTATGGAGGATGGAAACAATTCATATGACAGGAAGCACAGCACCGTGCCAACCCCCTGTGTGATGTCCTGTGTTTCTAGAAATGGCAATAAATAGTAAAAATCTGCAGGTGTTGTTCGGAAAGCAGCTGTGTCACCCAGGGTGCAATAGGTCTATAATCACACACTCAGAAGAGACATCGCTTATTTATTTTAGGGTTGTGCAAACCTCGGTGCTCGGTGGTCTCCACAAATCAAGCACACCAACGGGACTTTTCACGCTATATTTATGCACAAAACTTGCAGAGTTAGTAATTTTCCAAGTCCCTCCTCTCTACAACGATTGGTTAGTAATTTACATACAACTGCTGCTGACACGATACTCTACTACTACACGTGCTCAGGGGAAGGCTCTTCACCCAGGCAAGGATCTGCTTGACCTATAGGTGTGAATTTTAGTATCATGATGGGGATAGTTCAGCTAAGGATACATGGACCTGGAGTCTGCTTGCCCCGTTGGCAATGTACCCTCTTCAAGGTCTACTGGCCTTCAGGTTCTGCCTGTTTGCTGCTCCCACACTCACCATGTGCTCTGCGGGCGGTGTTCTGACCTGCTGTTGCTCACGCTCACAACACGGTGTTCCGTAATGTTGCCTCAGTTATCCACAATCATTCTTCTAACCTCAGGGTCAGTTTACATTTTGCTAACTACCACTTCTTAATTCCCACCACCCTTCACCAGCTTTGTTGCTCTTCTTTGGACACCCTCCAGCACCTCGGTGTCTTTCCTGTAGCAAGGGACACAAAACAACACAGTATTCGAGGTGCAGCCTCAGCAGTGCTGAGTACAGGGGGATGATCACTTCCCTAGTCCTGCTGGGATTTCTGACACAAGCCAGGATGCTATTGCCTCCCTTATCTAGGGAGGAGTTAGCTCCTTATCTAAGGAGACTTAAAGAGGTGTAAGTATCTAGATTAACGAAGTTGTGTTGGTTTCCACGTTTGCGTTTTGATAGCATATTGGACTGCAGTTACACTGCATCAGATAGAAGCAAAACTGACAGAGGGTTTTCTCCAATAGACTCTCTCGGTGCAGATGGTAAACATGCCAAACTAAAACAAGACAGATGTAATTCTAAAACTTTCCCTAAACCCTGTGGGAATTCTAAACTGGTTTGGCTTAGACAGGATGTCCACCTTTTGTATTTGCATGCAGTATGCATTTTGTCATCTTGGCCATGTTTTGTTTCTTGGTGTCTTTTTGTAATAAAGGTCAAACTTATTTTAACAGGGAAAAGAAAAAGTTCAAACCTGATGAGTTTACAAATGGTTCCGCTATGGAATTGATGGAATATAAAAAGATTCAAAAGCAGTGTAGGCATTTGTTTTGCAGGTAACTGCTTTATATGTCCACATTGTCTAGAAGAATCGGGAGGATCTCCACTCCACCTCTCTATCATTGGAGGGATTGGATGATTCAAGGGATTAGCAGTGACAGGAGTTTCAGACAGGACCTCAAATATGGCAGAGATTACAGCTGACTGATAGTTAAAATTTGGCTGCAGCTGTTAAGGAGCTCTTTAGCTCTCAGTTGCTAAGGTGTCTATTACTAAAGCTTAAAGCTTCTCGGCAATGACGTTCTTCACCTCCGGACAGCCGTGGGGCGGGTAGAAACTGAAGAGGGGTAGCTGCTGGATCTTCTGCGTCTCCCTATTCTGATTGTAACCGTTACCTCAAAGCACTTCAGAGGAGATTTGTGAGAGAAATTGTATTCATTTCCTCTTTTGTTTCTCTCATGTGGATACATGGAGAGATTTTAACCTGGACCGCAAACTGGTGGCTTTCACTAGTAATTTGTTGACATTGTTAAATTTTTCTTAGGAATTAAAAGATCAGACTTGCTTGTGAGGAAATCTTAAACTGGCGAAGGATTTGGAGAGGAGGAACGATGCTAATGAACATGTGTGGAATAATGTGAAATGGTTCTTTAAAAAATAATAAAATAAAAACTTGTGAAGAAAAAACTCAGGGTAGCTGATATTTTCTGTCCCCAGAATTCACTTGGGCAGGAGTCTGAAGAGCTTTCTATTAGTAACGCTGTTGGTATCTTTTCTAGAGTAACTGCATTGAGCCATATTACTAGAGGTTGAGTTTAGAAGTTTTTAGATAAGACTTTTCTTGAAATGCGGTCACTATCCTTGGTTAGAGCTAGAGATATGGGCAAAGTTTTGCTAGGACATCTGTCTAGAAGTGGAGATTAAATGGTCCTGTACGTAAGGTTGCAGTACAAGTATTTTGCATCCTGTACAAACTGCCAAATAAGTAGTGACGTTAAATAGACTAAGCTGACATTGTAAAATTGAGCTTTACTGTCTTCAGGCTAAACCGTGTTTTCTTGATGTTTGACACTGAGCTGTAGCCATTAAGACTTGCTCTTCTTGCCTCTTACTGCAACAAAAATGTTTTGCACTGCATGTAGTTGCAGAGCAGTGAAAAATGTTCCCGTACCAGTAGAGGCCAGCATACACCACCTTAAATCAATCCCTAGCTGTGGTAGTTCATGTGATAGAAGTGAGTGGAAACAGAGGTTCCCTTCCTGTATGTTTTTGCACTAACAAAGCAGTAGCTGTTTTGTCATGTAAGCAGAAACTTTTACATGGTATCGAGTTCTCCAGTTTGCAGTAGCATTTTGTCAGCAGCTGAAAGAAGCTTTGACATAGGCCTATGGAGAGGAAAAAAAAAAATCAAACTGAATTTGGGAGGAAAAAAAGTGGGGAGAGTCACTGTTTTGAATTAACTTCATTTATTTTTATTGTGTTGTGGTTTTTTTAAGGTCCCAGTTTTCCCGTAGTCCTTCATCTTACTCTAGAAGTTTGTGTACCTACTCCAAGGCAAGATCAGATTCTTCCCACACTCTCCTAGTCGCGGTCACCTCCATATCCGAGAAGAGGCAACAGGAAGAGGCATAACTATTGTTCTAGGTCAAGGTCACATGGTTATCACCGGTCAAGGTCACCCACGTACAGAAGGTACCATTCACCATATGCTTGGGGATGCAGGGAGGATTATTCTGCTGGGCAAAGCTACTGAAATCATAACAGAGCTGGAAATTACCTTGAAAAACCTTCTGGAAGAGGAAGCCATGGCATCAAAGATCCTGCAAAATCCAAAGAGAAGGAGCTGGAAAAGCCACTGGGAGATGACAAAGAAAATACACGTAAAAAACACCAGAGGAGAGGAAAAGGGGATGAGAATGAAGGATTTCCCAATCCTGAGTTGTTAGAAGGTGCGAGAAAAACCAAGAGAGCCGGTTACAGCGGAAGACGTTAAAAGGGACTCTCTGTTCATGCTCCCCAGCAGAGATGACACCACCCCTGTGAGAGGTGAGCCTGTGGAAGCAGATTTCTATTGCTGTCAAACCTGTGTCTGAAAAGGAGAAAAAAGAGAAGGATAAGCCAAAACCAAAAATTGAAGCAACAAAACGGAAAGTAGAAGTGGCTGTTCCTCCTAAGAAAGACAATACAGTAACACCAGCTAAACTTCCCAAGAGAAGGTGGACACCAATCATTAAAAATCCCCTTGAAAGGAACCTCCTGTGAAAAAAGTGGAGGGGCAGCCAACCTTAACTCATTTATGTTCTTAATTCATCTTCGTATTCTCTTGTAAAACATTTTTGAACTTGTGCATGCTCTTTGTTTTGAAAAAAAGCACATGGCATCAATTCGCTTTTCTCAATGTTTAGCTACAGCTGCTAAGCTTTCCAGAGCAGAGCCATTCTGTAAAACTTTTTTTTGTGAGAGGAGAGCAAGAGAAATCACAAGAAAAGATCTGTCCCATAACAGTCCCAATAAGTAGAAGCACCAATGACTGCAAAAGTGACCTTCAAGTAACTCAGCTGGGCTAACTGAGATGTTCAGATAAGCTTACCGTGCTAACTGAGACCAAAATCTTTAATGGGAATGTGTAATTAAATGGGCAGCTTTCTGTCTGGATTTCTTCTTTGGGAATTCGTAAGGGTTGATTATGTGTTAACGTAGTGGCTTGGTTGTAGTCCAACACTACTGTTAATTCTGATTTGGGGATTTGCTCTACATAGTACTTGGACAGTGCTGTTTAATTCTTGTTTGATTGAGTTTATAAAGGCTTTAATCTTAGTAATGCAAGTCATTTTTTTTTACATTTAATAAAAATATTAAGACATGCTTTCAAACAATAAACAACATTCAAAGCCTGGACATTTGGGGGTGCACCTAGTCACTAATCCAAACAATGCATCATGCATGGAGAAATATTTAAGAGATAGACACTTTCCAGTTTACCAGTAGACAGCAAAACCTCACCTGCTGAGAGACTAGGAGATTGCATGTGATCTTCTCCACATTCCACTTAGCGCATTTTTGGCAAACTGCAAGATGATGGTAAATTACTTCCTTCGGAGAGGACAGGAAAACACTGTAGCCAGTTCAGCTGGGGAAGGAGCCCTTCTGAGAAGCACGTCCCATCATGCCCACTCCATCACACAGCAAGGGTAACAGACACACAATGAACCCCCCGGCTCCTGCAACCACATTCTGAGCACTTTTTCAGGTGACAGTGAAGACCCCACAGTCCCCCAAAACAAGAGGAAAACCACAGCCAAGTTATCTAAAACACAACTAGAAATAACTAGACCACCCAGGACTGAATTAACAGCCCTGCATTTTAGCTGCCTTCAAGCCTGGCCTCAGGCTGGGTGTCCAGGTTTCACCTCTCTGACACCAAGGTGTCACCAAGAGTCCATCCTTGTCCTGGATGTTGTTCTGACCTGGGCTGGTTGTGCCCTGGGGCTCCTCTGATCCTGGCCCAGGCATACCTGCAGCCCCGGTAAACTCTGCCTACCTCAGTGACCCCAAGCAGCCTGCACATCCTCTTCACCACCCAAGGGCGCTCCCCACTCTGGCAACTGGCAGCAAGGCGTGAGCACAGCCTGTTCCTGCCAGCTGGATATCAGCGTCTGCCCAGTAATGGTATAACTGGGGCAGCAGCTGTCACTGGGACCCAGCTTGAACCATGACTGGTAGCAGGGACTCTGGATCATCTCTGTGGCTTGTCACAGGCATGAAATCAGTGCAGCGAGACTCTGATCAATCCCCTTCTGCTGTGCATAGGCTGCGGCTTGCCCATACATGTATCCAGAACCACAACTTCCCAAGTTAGGAGTGCTCTATACCCACCATGTGCTGCTCTCTCCAGTTCCTTCAGGATTTCCTTTAGGACTTCTGATTACCTCCGGGAAGATTTCCCTATTTCAGCTTTATACTTTGCTCTTTGAGGACATTAACAGTATTAAGTTAAATTTCACATGATTAAAATACTGAAAATGAGTGCTTAGTCTGTGAAGTCAGCCAAGACTGACTACTGACCCCTGGGATGAAGAAGAGCTGCAGCACAGGATCCAGCTGAGAAGCTGCAAAAGCCCTCCCTGTGGCCACATCTTCAAACACCCATGAGACATTTCCATCATACGCTGTGATACACATTGCCATAACTGAAAGGGGTTCACGTAATGCCATGGCACACACATGCAAGTCAGTATTCTCACACCTGTAAAAGACACCTGTCTGACACTGGGGCTTTGGTCTGGCAGCTCTCAAAGGAAATAAAAAGCCATAACGTACCCACGCGCTCTCCCTGCGGGTCAGCACTGGAATCCAGTCGGGAAGCTGGGTAACCACTGACTACAGCCACATCTGTAAGCAGAACAGAGCAGCTCCTGTGCAGTGTAACAGCATCCTTCAGACCTGAACAGCAGCGAATGCAATTCCACAGCACGGCACTCGTCTCTCCCTTCCACTCAGGACCATCCTGCAGACATGCAACATGGGCTGGGTATCAGCTGGTGGATGGTGAGTGATCGCACTGTGCATTACCCGTTTGTACTTTCTATTATTGTATAGTTTTATTTTATTTCAATGATTAAATTGATTTTATCTCAACCTATGAGTCTCTCTTTATCCTCCAGTTTCTCCCCTTCCCCAGGCAGGGGAGGGTGAGTGAATGGCTGCGTGATATTTGGCTGCCAGCTGGATTTAAACCAGGACACCAGTATCCTCTCAAGCCATCCTGCTCCAACGCTGCTCAAGTGTAATTTCTGCCCATCCTTGTTGCTGTAGCTACATGTAACAGCACAAGGAGACGTAGTGAGAGAGAGGGTAGAAACTGCAGCACTTCCACAGCCTGGAGCCAAACCCACCTGCTGGCACTCCTGGCTGAAGGAGGCAGGTAAATGCCAGAGCAAGTCTGACGTGGAGCACACACAAGGCAGGGGCGGATTGAAAGAGGTGTTGCTGCCAGTATATTCACTGGAGCACGTCAGGCAACAAAGGACTTTTCCAAGGATGTTGAAAGAATACAGGATTACATGAACATGCAATATAAACATTTTGTTACTGTATTTACCCAGATTAACCAATAACATCTAAAGTGTTACTTCATAAATTGTGTTTGTTTACACTTGCATACTGAACAGGAGCCAGCAGTGTGCCCAGGTGGCCAAGAAGGCCAATGGCATCCTGGCTTGTATCAGCACTAGTGTGGCCAGCAGGGACAGGG
Source organism: Strix aluco (assembly GCF_031877795.1). Taxonomy (NCBI): domain Eukaryota; kingdom Metazoa; phylum Chordata; class Aves; order Strigiformes; family Strigidae; genus Strix; species Strix aluco. The sequence goes on from NC_133939.1 coordinate 2,036,212, forward strand.
AAGGGATCTCACCCCTGTACTCGGCACTGGTGAGGCCGCCCCTCGATGAGTGGGTTCAGTTTTGGGCCCCTCACTCCAAAAAGGCCATTGAATGACTCGAGCGTGTCCAGAGAAGGGCAACGGAGCTGGTGCAGGGTCTGGAGCACAGGTCTGATGGGGAGCGGCTGAGGGAACTGGGGGGGTTTAGTCTGGAGAAGAGGAGGCTGAGGGGAGACCTCCTGGCCCTCTACAACTCCCTGAAAGGAGGGTGCAGAGAGGGGGGATGAGTCTCTTGAGCCAAGGAACAAGCAATAGGACAAGAGGGCATGGCCTCAAGTTGCGCCAGGGAAGGTTTAGACTAGATGTCAGGAAGTATTTCTTTACAGAACAGGTTATTAGGCAGTGGAATGGATTGTCCAGGGAGGTGGAGTCCCCATCCCTGGAGGTGTTTAAGAGTAGGGTCGACATAGCGCTGAGAGATATGGTGTAGATGGGAACTGGCAGTGTTAGGTTAATGGTTGAACTAGATGATCTTCAAGGTCCTTTCCAACCTAGTTGATTCTGTGATTCTGTGATTCTGTGAACTAGCAGGAGAGGCTTGCAGCATTGCTGTAAGCACTGAAGGAGAATATTGAGTTTCCTATATTATTGGGACAGAAGTCAGCATTGCTTCCCTCCCTCTTCCCCTCCGCAGAGTTTCTATAAATCTGAGGTCTCTGCACTGCTAACATTGAACAAAATGGTGGTATTAGAAGGAGCAGGTTTGTGTTCTAACTTGAGGAGAAAAACCTTTTCGTCATCAGACTACTCTCCAAAGCAGAGCGAGGCAGCTGAAGAGAAGTGGAAAATGGAGTATTTCAGATGTATCGGCAACTTGTAGTAGGCTATCTGGTTAGGTATTTTGGAGTCTTATCCAGCATAGCCTAGCCATGAGAGACAGTTCACTGTGCCCATAAAAAGCATAACTGTGAGTCTTACACCCTTGAACTTGAACACACATTTTGCTTCCTGGGCGCAGCTACTTTGTGTCACTTGTCACCGAAAGGGTTCTGGGCATGAACGTGATTTGGGAAGTGTAACTAAATGTTCATTGTAAATGTAATTATGTGTTTTGTGATGTGGTAATTTTAAATCTCACTTCTAGTGGACACTCGTGCCAACGTACTCTTTCCAAAGCCTTTCTGTTATGACGTATGCTCTCAGTGTGAAACTTTGGACATGGAGATGGTAGGAACTGAAATAACTGTGATGTAATGCGGGAGTCCAAGAACAGTCAAGGAAGTAGCAAATGGACTCTTGGGAAAACATCTTTCTTCCTTGCATTCTCCTCTGCTAAGGGAGAAGGATAGAGAAACAGAAAGAAAACAGACGGCAATAGCAGAAGTTCTCCCCAGGATGTCGGTTCTCTGTGCACTTTTGTGAACAGAGGCCTCTTTAATCTTAGGCACAGATTAGCTCAGCAGTGCAGTCTTTGTCCCGTGTGAAAGGCAGCATTGGCCCTGTCCTCAGCTGCTCTCCAGCATGGTGGGAGCTGCTAATGAATAGCATGTCTGGACCTTGCTGAGGATACCTGCATCCTAAATTCATCAGCAAACAAAACAGTAGCTCAGTCCAAACTAATAAATAAAAGCAGTGAACAGGTGAGACCCTGTGAAAGATAATATGATCTGGAATGGCTGTTGTGATTGTTAGTAACATGGAACCTATCAAGCCTAGTGACTTGGGTTTGTGATATAAAGGTCTGAACTTTTTGGAAGCTCAAATATCAGTGGTTTTCTTACGGAGTAGAATCCAAGAAGAGCATCAGATTCGTTCAACAGCAATTGAACAGTTTTAAGTGAGTAAGGTCACTCTGAAGTTTTCAGAATAAAATAGGACGGAGAATGTTGGTGTGTGGGAGAGGCTCAGCTAACCTTGGTGGTGCAAAGAACACAAAGGACTACCTTGGCCATATTTTGAGAATATTAATTTCAGGTTCCCCAAAAGCATCATGTTTTGACAAGGCAATCCCAAGGCAGAAGAATGAAAAGTCAGTAGCATGAGAATTGAAATGGATTAGTATTTAGTCTTGGTTTTTCTCCTGCTCCACCTCATTGGTGAGGGCAGAGTTGGGCTTTTGGATGGCACATAGGAGCCTAACTTTGCATTTGAAGTCCAAGCAAATTTTGCCCAGTTAGCAATTAAGTTAAACCTGGGGATGCTATTAGAAACTGTTGTACCAGAAAATGTTCCAAATGTGTTATACTATTTTCTGACTCAGTAAAACGTACAGTGCTAACTGGATGATATTCCTATTAGCTCTAAGAAATTGCATTTTGTTTGTACTTTCTGACCATTGGCGCTGGGGGGTAGGGGTTAGTCCTGAAGGTATGGACATTCTAGTTTATTTAAGCACCAAATGTGGGAGTTTGGGAGTCCCTGGATGACAATGATTCACCCCTAGGAGGAGATATCATCCACAGGATGTGCCATTCCAGTCTGCCACACTGCTCCAGACAACCTTGAAGATGTGATTAGTACGGTAAGATTTGCTGATTCTGATGATAAGCTTTGATGATCAAGTCCTACTAGTTGCATTCATTCTCTTCTGACCTTCTCCGTCAATTTTTGGGATCTTGATGTTGAATTTAAAGTTTTATTTGTAGCAAAACATAGCCTGTATATGGAAAATGCAAAGATTTTTTTTTCTCTGTCAGCTGTAATTTTCTCTCCTTTTTTTACTTTCTCTTTCCTTCCTGTTCCTTTTTGTTGCTTTTCTTTTCTTGCTGGCACATAAAACTCCTCTAGTGACTTGGTGACAGAATGCCATCTTATTAGGGCAACCAAACACCCCTGTCAGGACACTACTGACTGACAATGCTGTAAGTCAGCCAACTTTTCAAGCTCAAGAAAGATGTTTTCAAAATCAATTTGAAATTGGTTTCCAAAAATGAGGCAGAGTATTAGCAGAAATGTAGTAGTAGGTACAATTTGATATCTCAGATCTGCAGCTCAGCTGAGATTCAGTGGCTGCGGTAATGGACTTACAAGCGGAGAGGAGATTTGTGATGGTTTATTGGTTGAAGAAGAGGAATGAAATAAAGGAAAGCTTGGCAAGAGCATCAGGAAATACTCTGATGTGAAGTCTAAAATGGGTGTAGTTAGAAGCATTATTTTCACTGTCCTGCAGAAAATGAAAAAGTGTCCCCCAACAGGCATTCAGCCACACTTTACTCTTCACTGGGAAGTTTTATCAGGAGGCATTGTGCCACCTGATTTCAGTACATTTGTGGGGTTTTTGCAGTTTCCATCCCTTACTGCATCTGTGCATTCTCAGCATGAGGAGTTTAATTCAAGTTGGGCACAACCCTTCAGTCAGTGTATTTCCAGTACATTTTAAAGTGTTGCACAGATTAATAACAAGGACAATTGCAAGCTTGCTTAAAAAAAAAAGCTTCTGCCCAATTTGCCTTGCACTAGCAAGAAGTGCATCTGTGCTGCACCCCTCACCCTACCTGGCACCTGTGTTTCTTTTGTGGTTATGCCAAGAGTGCCTTCAGACCAGCATCCTTTTATAAATTTGTAATTTTCCCTTTTCCTCACTTTAGCAGCTGTGTAATCTGGTAATACTACTCTTGTTGGAATACCAATTAAACATGATACGTTTTCTATTAGAGCACAGACATAAAAGGGGTCATGTAGCAGCTGAGACTATAGCTAACTCCTGGAAACAGCACTTGATAGCCCCTAGGAAGGGAGAGCTTTCCTCACCTGGGAGCTACCCAGGGCAGCAGAGCCACGCCGCTCGGCCTGCGGGAGGAAAGCGGGGTGGGCAGGACGTAGGGCCAAGCAGTCGTGCTTTTAGCAAAGCTTCTCCCTGCCAAGGCCAGAACCCAGGATGGGTGGAATACACATGTCTTGGTCTTTCTTTCGGGCCTTTAGTCCCATCCTCTTGCAGTGACAGAAAGTATGTTACCTCCGTGCAGGTCGTGGTCCGCCCAGCAGAGAATGGCTTGGAGCCTGAGCTGGGCAAGGGGAGGCTGGAACAGAAGCACTGGAAGGCTGCATTACTGGAGAAGGAAGACAAGGAACACCTCATTTTCCTTCCACAGACTGCTACTGTTTCTACTCTCAAACAAAGAAAAAGGATCACAGAAAACTGGTCTTTTTGGAGCAGCATAGCTCCATGTCCCTTTTGTTTTCTCCATTCTGTTCATTTAACACCTGAGGAAATGCTGATGGTGACTTGCTGTCTCCATTCTCTCAAGAAGTTCTTTCTCTCAGGAAACTACTCCCTTCCTTACCGAGGCAGGGGTAAATGCAGAAATTCCAAATAGGATTATGAACCCTGGCTATATAGAAGAACAGTAAGGAAGAGATGAACAAAGGTATAGGAGAAGTCTGAAGGAAAAAACTCATTTCTTCCTGGTTTCACTGTGGTGAGCTCATCTATCTCACAGCGTTCAGCGTCTCTGATATTTCGTGAAACTGTTGTAAATGCAGTGTTTGTTTTGCTTGGCTCTCACAAGGTCCAGCTGCCACACAACAGATGCACTATTTTCCTCAGAAGAGCTCTCCCAACCTGTTGTGAAATTTCACTATTCTGGTGAATAGACTCTTCTCTGAGTATTTTAGGTTCCATTTGTAACCAGAGAAGTCAAATCAATACTGTGCTAGGCAAACGTGCTGTGGAGGCAATCTTTCCTAATGCTGAGCATGAACATAGTGACAGCTTGTGGTGTTACGATCTTTCCAACCACACTCCACTAACAACATTGAGTTTTCTGTCTCGTTATTGCCAGGCTGTCACAGCACCCCACCCACCCTGTGAGGATGTGTCACTGTATACTGACAGCATCTTACCTCCCTCAATAATTGTGATAACATTTCTTACAGAAATGGTTTTGAAGTAAGCTATTCCTGTTTTACCAATAGGAAAACTAAGAAGAGAGAGATGTTAAATTACTTGCTCAAGGCAGAAATGTAACTGAGTTGCCGAATTCTAATGCCTTTGCTGTTGGTTCTGTACTCAGAATCACAGGTATGCTCCTCTTTTTTAATTATATTAATTTATTGATTGTTTCAATGACAGTGGGAATATTTTTGGACATACGCTTTTCTATAAGTACGTTCATCTGAAGAAAAGCACTTAAAAATCTTTGTCAATATTATGTTTTTTATAGTATTTACATCTTTCATAATATGTCCAAAACCAAAACACTAACATTCACAGCATTGATATATTCGATTTGTATTTCCTTAAGATTCACGATGTATTAAAATATCCAAAATCTGTACAGCTTTCCTAAGAATCCAAACAAAGCTCCAGTCTGTCTGGCATCCCATAATTGAACATTGAAATTGGACATTTAAAATTAGGTGATATCTTTTTACCTTAATCTGGATGTTTCTCAGATCATTCCTGTAGCGTAGGTAATATCCCCGAGGTGGGTGTGTGAAGCTATATAATAATTTGGCATCAGATTCACAGAAACACACTCGGGCAAGTGTTGTCAGCAGTGGCAGTTCTTGAGGCAGCAGGAATTATGGCCATAAGATGCAGCTGAGAAACAATCTTGAGTCTGTCAGAAACAGTGTGGCATTTAAAGGGGCTGATGTCTTCTGAACATTATTTGAAAGCTGACATCCTGTGTTCTTTAAAAACTGAACCCTGACTACAAAATACATGCAATTTCACATGGTCTTACAAACCTGTAAAGAAGTCTTTCACAATAGGCCTTCTCCAGCACAGCAAAGTGATACCTTGGTGTGAGACTTGCAGCTCGATCAAGTACTAATCTGGAGTCACATTTCTTGGTATCTCTTTCTCCCTACAAAATGCAAAACGAGTTATTTTTAAAACCAGGGCAGGGCATGGCCGCCCCTCCATGTAATAGGAAAGGTGGGACAAACAGCCAACACCCCAAGGGGGATGAAATCCCTGGGTAAAGACTGAGCTGTGAGCACGGGCCTCCCGCTCGCAGGTGGAGGGTGACCATGGTGTGGTGGCCCACTGCCACCGCAGCCACTTCCATCCCTGCACATGGTCACGGTGGCAGCAGCAGCTGCAGCGGGGCCCCCGAGGTCCCCAGCACCGGAGACCGTCCACTGAGCGTGGGGAGCGCAGCCCCTTCACGCCCCACCACCGTGTCTGGAGCCCGTCCTGGCAGTGGGACAGCGATGGGTGCAGCCAGCTCTGACACCCGCCGAGACCAGCAGAGACCCACCATGGCTGCGGAGGGTCGGGGAGGAAGAGCCGGGCTCAGGGGACCACGTGTGCCACCTCCCCTGGCACCGCTTCTGAGCGGGGTGGCCGAGCCCCCCGGGGTCCCTCTGAAATAAAAACACGGGGGTGCTGAGAGGGGCCAGGCCTGGCTGCTTCCGTGCTGGTGTGCTCGTTGCTGCAGAATGGGGGAGTGGGAGGGGTACAGCCCTGGACACTGGGGGAGAGGGAAGGATACGGCCGTGGAACTCGGGGAGAGGGTGGGGTACGGCTCAGGGACTGGTGGAGAGGGAGGAATGTCAGTGTTGGAACTGGAGGAGAGGGGCCATTGCTGGATTCTCCCGTGCTGCTCTGCTCATCGCTGTGGGGATGTGCCCCTGGGAGGGGAAGGGAAAGGGAGAGTCCCCTGGGAATCTTCCAAACAGACCCCTGAAGGGGCCGGTGTCTGCTCTCCTGAAGGCCAGGGTGAGGAAAGAGGTTGAGATGGAGGTTTGGGGAGACTTCACTCCTCCTCCCTTCCCCTCCCCTCCCCTCCCCTCCCCTCCCCTCCCCTCCCCTCCCCTCTCCTCTCCTCTCCTCTCCTCTCCTCTCCTCTCCTCTCCTCTCCTCTCCTCTCCTCTCCTCTCCTCTCCTCTCCTCTCCTCTCCTCTCCTCTCCCAGCTGCCTGCTGAAGGGCAGCTGCCTGCGCTGCCCATGGGAGAAGCAGCCCCAGCCACGACGTTCCTCGTATTTAGGGAGTCTCTTCTTCAGGGAAACCCAGAGCCCTTCCCGCTCCGGGGTGTCCCCAAGAGCTGCGCAGTGGCAAGTGGCAGCCTGCCCCGAAGAGTGCCAGGCCCTCGCTGCCGCCCCACTCCATCCCCTCCCACGCACCGGGTGGCCGGGGAGCTCCCGGCGTTGGGGCTGAGCTGCTGCCCACACCTGCCTGCCGCCTCGCCAGACTTTGCTTCCCAGTGAACAGACACAAACATCGGTGTGGAGAGTTTTGGGGGCCGCGTCTGCCCCAGCGAGGGGAGACCGCAGCCTCTCAGTGCCTTCTGGGCCCCGGGGATGGATGCAAAGATGAAAATCTCACAGAGATTTAGATTGGGAAACTCTGGCAAGCTGGAGGTGGCTCTTTGGTACTTCCCAAAGGCTCCCTCTGAGCAGCATCCTCTCGCCAGAGGCCCCGGGCCACACCAGGCATCCAGGTGGCCCTTTCTGTCCTTCCCCGGCAGGATGTTTGCTAGTGGTTTTCTGGTACCTAGAGTAAGATCCAACCCTCGCAGGGCTTTCGGCAAAATCCCCCCTTGGCCCAGTAGCCGGCAAAGCTCCAGCCCTCGCCCACCATGCTGACAACAAGACGCGCGCAGGCTGGTGTGCGGCTGGTGCCGTGGCTTGCAACATCTGTCTGCTTAACCTGAGACGCGTGGCACCTCCGGCGCCAGGCCGTGTTCCCGTGTTTTATACCACATGCCCATCAATATTGCAGGGCGCCGCGCTGCTGCCAGCACAGCATAACCTGCCCTGGTGCTGTGGCTGTATTGCAGGGTGGTGTCGACTCGGGCCCCCCCAGCCCCGGGGCCAGGGAGGGATTAAGAGGCTGAATCTGTAACGGATCCTCACCAGGCGATCGGTGTTTAAAGGCTTTGATCTGCTGCTTCTTGATTCTATTCCAGCCCTTTGATGGAATTTCTCACGTGTAACCGAGCCCCACTAATCCATCCTGGCCATATATAATGGATGGTGGTGGAGTGAAGGAACACAAACGTGGCTGAATATCGTAACAGATGTCCGGGCAGCAGTGCGGCGGGTCCCTCTGCTGAAGATTCCCCGCTGTCGGTACCTGCCCTCTGTGCCAGTGCAAAACCCTCCCGCTGTCCCCAAAGCCGGGCCTGGCCGTGTGCGGGGACAGGTGCCGTGACCAACTTCAGTCATTCTCCTCCAGCCCAAGGAGCGGGGCGAGGCTTGGAGCAAAGCCACTGAGCCGCTATTTCCAGGACCTGCACCGGTGCCACCCACTGAGCCCCGGCGCTGCCACTCGATGCCCCCGTCAAATATTAATGCGATGCTCACTGCGTTCCTTGCCCTCCCCAGCGCTGTAGCCCTGGCCCCTGCCCGCCCCAGGGCTGCCTGACCTCTCCAGTCTCCCCTCCCGCTCCGTAGGGCGTATTGCTCCCTGCGTGGGGACTTTGGGGGTGCAGCTGCACCCATCCTTGGGTGTTGTCCGCACAGTGCAGGGCAGGACCCAACCCCCTGCACTCGGTGGGGAGCTCCCGGGTGCCTCCCGTCCCCGGCGGTCGGCTCAGCGCCCTGCAGCAGGTAAGGCCCCGCCGGGGCTGCGGCTGCGGGCACCCCCATCCCTGGGGTGAAGCCAGCCTGTCACCTCCCAGGGAACGGTGCGGGTGGGCCGGGGGCACGGGGCGCCCACAGAAGGGCTGGTGGCGATGGGGACGGCGCCAGGCTCGGTCCTCGGCTGCGGGGCATCGCGGTGTTCCCAGGAGGGAGAGGGGGCCGTGGGGGCTCTGTAGCTCCGTCCTGTCTTCTGAAGGAAACGCCCGCCCGTGGGCCTGCAAAGGTCGGGGTGATGTGCCGGGCATCCTCGCGCGTCACCCCTCACCCGGTCACGCGTGGGGGGTGTTGGGGGCCCATCTCCCCTTGCCTGCCCTCCTCCAGGAGGAGGCCTGCGCCTCTCGCCCCGGCAGCCACCCGGCCCGGCGGGGGATGAAGCCCGGCAGGGCGGTGCCGGCGGAGCCGAAGCTCCGCAAGCCCTCGCAGCGGGCCAGGATCCCGGCGTCCTTCTTCGCCTACCCGGTAGGTCGCTGGCTCCGCCCGCGGCCCCCGGCTCGCCCCCTCGGCTGCCGCCCCGTCCCGAGCCTCCCGTGACTCTGCCCGCGCAGGATGGGGCGGCCGAGCCGGCGGACCCCCCCGGGCCGGACCCCGCGGAGGCGGACGCGGACTCCCTGGTGCCCACGCACGACGAGTGGGGCCGCCCCATCCCCGAGTGGAAGCGGCAGGTGATGGTGCGGCGGCTGCGGGCCCGGCTGGCGGACGAGGAGGCGGCGGGCGGCCAGGTACGGAGTGTCCCGGGGACGGGGGGCGAGGGGGGGGGGGGGGGACACCCAGCCACCGACACACGCACGCTGCCGGCCCGTGGGGACGCTGACGGCCCCTCTCCGCAGGACGCGGGCTCCTGGCGTTTCTCGCCCTCCCGCCAGGCCGTGCTGGGCCCCTTCGGGGAGCTGCTGACCGAGGCGGACCTGCAGCAGCTGGAGCGGGCGGTGGAGAGCCTGCGGCTGCGGCGGCGGGGCGAGGCGTACCAGGGCGAGCTGCGGCGCCTGGCGCGGGAGCTGCGCGCCCTCCTGCCCGCCCCGCTGCTCAGCATCAGCGTGCGCAGCCCCCCGCCCGCCCCCGGGCAGCCGCTGCCCCTCTGGTGCGGCCGCCTGGCCGGTGCCGTCAGCAGCCTGGCCGCGCTGCTGGCCCACGCCGAGGGGGCGCGGGTGGCCTCCCCCGCCGCCGTCCCCGCCGTCCTCGCCGCCGCCGGGCAGCCCCGGGAGCCGGGGGGCAGCCTGGCGCAGCGGGAGATCCGGCAGTGCGGGGTCTGCGTCCGCAGCCTCCGCGGAGCCTTCGAGCCCTCGTGGGGGGCGGCGGAGAGGAAGGCGGCCGCGGGGAGCGGGGCGGAGGCCGCCAGCGACTCGGGCATCAGCTGCGAGGAGGCGTTTTCCGACGGCGGTGGCGGCGGCGGCGGCGGCGGCTCCCTGGGGCCAGGGCCGGAGTGGGGCAGCCTGAGGAAGGAGCGGATCGTGATGCTCTTCCTGAGCCACTGGAGACGGTCCGCCTACGGGCCCCCCCCGCCGGCCGCCGGGGACCCCCGGGAGGCAGCGAGGACCGGGGGCGGGGGGGCGGCCCGCCTGGCGCGGCAGAGAGCGGCCATCCAGCGGCTTCTGAGCGGCTGGCGGGACGCTGCCTCCCGCCGCCCCCCGCCGCCGCCGCCCGCCGCCGGCCGCGCCCCGCTCTCCCCGGAGCAGTTCGTGGTGGGTGCCGGGGGGGGCCCGGCCGACTACGAGAACCTGTCGCTGGAGCTCTTCATGCTGGGCTATTTCCGCATCCTGGAGCAGGAGCTGCCCCCCGAGGAGCGCCGTGGCCGCCATCTCCTCTGCTTCGAGGTCTTCGAGCAGCTGGGCCGGCACGGCTGGCGGGCGGTGCGCGCCTTCCACCGCGCCGTCACCGACGAGATCGCCGCCGGCCGCCGGGGCTGGCAAGACAGCTTCGACGATATCAAGGCGAGGTATTTCGGCTCACCCCGAAGCTTGGCCCGGCGGCCGGGGGAGGCCGAGGGAGAGGGGGAGGATATTTGCCGCTACATCGACCGCAGCTTCGCCTTCTGGAAGGAGAAGGAAGCCGAGATCTTCAGCCTGGAGGAGTGATGCCCGCTGGCGGGGAGGGCGGAGGGCTGCGTGAAGCCGCGGGCTGCAATAAACGCCTTTTCAGTTCTGTCCGAGCTGAGCGAGGCTTCCCGGGGTGATGGAAAAAGCTTTAGGGTGGAGGGGGACCGCCCTGACACCCCGACCACCCCCCACCACCCCCCAGGATCTGTGTCTTGGCCCCTGGCTCCCCGCAGTGGAGCGGCTGCCGCCGTTTATTTGTGGCTGCCAAAGAGTGAGATAACGTCCTATATTTACCCTCGGCATCAGCAGCCACAGCCAGGGGGAGGAGGGACATCGTGGGGACCTCCGGCAACCGATGGGTGGGGGGGGAGAGGGGGGATGGAGGGGGGAGCCTTTTCCCCCAGGCTTGCGCTGCCCGTCTGGCCACAGAGGGATGCTTTCCAAAAAGCTGCAAAGCCGCGGGGCGACGGGGATGGGCAGCAGCAAGCAGCTGTGCCCGTACGGTGCCTTTAACAGCAGGGAGCGGTGTCCCGGTGCTGCCTAAAAATAGTGTATCCCCCCGCCCCGTCCCGGCTGGATCCCGTGTCACGCCGAGCGTCCCTCCTCAGTGCCGGGACTGTGGCCACTTCCCTCGCAGCAGGCCGGCTGGAGGGCTTCACAGGCCAGGTGAGAGTGGGAGGGAGTGACCTGGAGCAGGGCTCGACCCAGCCCCAAAACCACCCCTGAAAAATCGGTGACAGCCCCGGCAGGGCAGCTCAGAGCATGGGGAGGAGAAATCTCAGCCATCCATGGAAGTAGGCGGGGGTGGGGGTGGGGGGGGGCTCCAGGGAGTGCTTCTGCCCCTGCTGGTGCCTGTAAATTGGGTGCTGGGAAGGCACGGTTGTGCCGGGGAGGGGGGAGAGGGAGATGTCATCGCCTTTTCCTGACAGGGACACCCTCACCACGCTCCACTCGGGCTCTGCCCACCGGCAAGGCCCCGCAGCCATCCCCAGCGCCATGGTGAGGAATGTGGATGACTTCGACTTCTGCCTGCCTTCGCATGCCCAGGGCGTGCTGGAGGGGCTGCAGCGGCTGCGTGCCAACCCCAAACTGGCAGATGTGACGCTGGTGGCAGGAGGGCGGGAGTTCCCCTGCCACCGCGGCGTCCTGGCCCTCTGCAGCCACTACTTCCACGCCATGTTCTCCGGCGACTTTGCTGAGAGCATTGCCGCGCGGGTGGAGCTGAAGGAGGTGGACCCCGGCGCGCTGGAGATGCTGCTTGACTTCGCCTACACTGGGAAGGTTACCATCAACCAGGGCAACGTGGAGGAGCTGATGCGGACCGCCAGCCAGCTCCACTTCCCCACTATCCAGAAGGTCTGCAGCCGCTACCTCCGGCAGCAGATGGATGCCACCAACTGTCTAGGTATCTGTGAGTTCGGCGAGAGCCACGGCTGCCCTGAGGTCTCCTCCAAGGCCTGGTCTTTCTTGCAGGAGAACTTTGAAGCCGTCTCTCAGCAGGAGGAGTTCCTCCAGCTCTCCAAGGAGAGGTTGGCTACCTACCTCTCCAACGACCAGCTGCAGGTGCAGGAGGAGCAGAGCCTGGCTGAGGCCGTGCTGCGCTGGGTACGCCATGACCCTGGGCCCCGAGCCCAGTTCCTGCCTGAGCTGCTGGAGCTGGCCCACCTCGTCTCACTGCCCGACCAGTACCTGCAGAACCTGCTTGCCACTGAGCCCCTTGTCCGTGACTCAGATGCCAGCAAGGCCCTCGTCACCCAATCCCGCGCCATGGTGGGTACCCTCTGCCCCAAAACCCACCCCCTGAGCCACGGGGGGAGGCTCAGATGGGAGCCTGATGGTCCTGCCCTGGCCTCTCGGTCAGGGGCAGAGCGATGCCGGTGCCCGGAAGAACCCCCCGACCCCAGCGCAGAAGCTGGAGGAGGTGCTGGTGGTGGTCGGTGGCCGCGTGCTAGAGGAGGGTGAGGATGAGGACAGGGGGCTGGAGATGCCGGCCACCCCCAGGAACTTTGCCTTCTACAACCCCAAAAGCAGTAAGTGCCCACGGCAGGGATGGGGCAAGCTCATACTCCCCCCCGCATGTTATATCTCACCCTCCGTCTACCACAAAGCCACCTCTTGCCAAATGATCTGGTGTCTGGAGGGACACTGCGGGGGGGGGAGGAGGGGGAGGGAAGAGTGAAGCAGGACTGGCTGGGGGTCATTGTTTGGCTCCACTGGGTTTCAGGGCGATGGATGGCTCTGCCTGACTTCCCTGATTACAACAAATGGGGCTTTTCCCTGGTGTCTCTGAACAATGATGTGTACGTCACAGGTAGGTGCCGGGGCTGCTGGTGCGGGGTGGGGGTCCCCAGGGATGGGGGATGGGGGACAAATATGTGGGCATGGGGTGCTGGCCTGGGGCCAGGGGCTACCCTCCCTCTCCTTGCTCCCTTCCCGGTGGATCCAGCCACTGGACAGGGATGCCCAGGCACGGCTGCACTCGGAGGGAGTGGCCCGCCTGACCTGCCCCTCGCCAGGTGGCTCCCGGGGGTCCCAGAATGACACGTGGTCGACGACCCAGGCCTGGCGCTTCTGCCCCAGGGACGGCACCTGGAGGCCCATCGCTTCCATGCTGAGAGCCCGGACAAACCACACCAGCGCCGTCCTCAATGGTGAGATCTACGTCATTGGGGGTAAGGCCGCAAAGACCCCACGGGTGCTTCTGGGGTGGGGGTCTGTGGGTGCCCCGGCGCAGCAGGGTGGCTGCAGTGTCCCACCGCCCTGCAGGGACGACGGTGGACGCGGTGGAGGTGGAGCGCTACGACCCCTACAACAAGAGCTGGTGCGCCATCAGCCCAGCCCTCAAATATGTCAGCAATTTTGCGGCCACCAGCTGCTTGGGCAAGCTCTACCTGGTGGGCTCCTGTGCCGTCAAGTACAACGCGCTCACCCTGCAGTGCTACAACCCTGTCCAAGGTGAGAGCTGGCCCCGCCGCTGCGCCTCACCAGCGCCTTCCTGGGGAGCGGGACTGAGGGGGCCCCCCGGGCATCCTGTGCCGCCAGGCATGGTCCTGCGGGGTGCGACTGGGTGCTGACGGGGTCCAGCAATGGCTGGGGCACGGGGCCAGGGGCCAGCCAGGAGCGTGGCTGCTGGTGGCACAGACCCGAGTCACAGAACTCCAGCACAGCCCAGACCAGAGCTTCCGCAGAGCGGGATCCCCAGAGCAGAGGGGTGGGGGAGGCTGCCTGCCTTAGGGAGAAACTAAACCCCTGTGACAACACCACCTCCTCGGGCAGCCTCTGTGCAGCCCACAGTGGTCTCCCTCATCCCACACCACCACTACAAACAATATCCCCCTCACTTTTTTTATGCAAGAGGCTCATCTGGGATGGGGACCACAGGTGCCGCGCTGCCTAGCCACTCTGTCTCCTCCCTTCCCAGCTCCCCCTTAAATAGCTGCAGGCTCAGCAATGCTTTTTTCAGCCACTGGCAGCTGCATCAAGAGCCAAGGGTGGGATGTGCTGCTGACGGCTGCTCCTTGCAGATTTGTGGAGTGTGATCACATCCCCCTTCATTCCCAAGTACCTCTCGGCCCCGCGCTGTGCCACCCTGCGTGGGCTCATCTACCTCATTGGGGACAACACCAAGAAGGTCCACGTGTACAACCCAGAGGCCAACATCTGGCAGAAGGTAGCAGGATGTGGGGCCAGGCGCAATCACCCTCCTGGGGAGGTGGGGCAGCTGTTACCTCCCCGCCAGCACCCCACAACCATACCCCCGCACCCGCTCCCTCAGGGTGCCAGCACCTCCTCTCCCTCCTGCCCGCTCATCCCTTGGCTCTGTTAACCCCTGCGGTGCTGAAGATGCCCCAATCCTGTGTTCACGCTGCAGAAGCCCACAGGACTCCCTTTTTCCAGCACCACCCTCCTACAGGGTTTGCAGGGCTCCTGCCTGTGCAGTTGGGCAAAATCCTGCCTGTCCCCTCTGCCCCCCAGACCCCCCCACTCCCCGCAGTACCCCCAACCTTGTTCCCATAGGACCATAACACAGGGATGCTGCTAAAAGTGAGACATGGCCCCAGAGGCCCCCAAACCTCGCGGAGAGGACAGGGGGGTGGGGACACACACACACACACACACACACACACACATGCCTAGTGGGTCGATGTCCTGTGCGGTGGGGTCCCCAGGGGATCCCTGTGCATCCCGTCCTGCCCCTCATGCAGGTGCAGCTCCTGCACACGCTCCACGAGAATGGTGGGATGGTGCCACTGGGCGACCGGCTCTTCGTCACCGGCGGCCACTGGAAGGGCATTGATGGGGACTATCAGGTGGAGATGGAGGTGTATGACTGCACCAAGGACCTCTGGACACGGGAGGGCTCCCTGCCCTGCCTCTGGCTCTTCCACAGCTCCTCCTCCATCTTCATGGACACCTCCAAGTGGACAGAGGCTTTCCAGGGTGACCATGGGCGGTAGGAGAGCCCATGGTGTCACCCGTCACCCTGTGCAGCTGCTCTCCCCCTCTCGCCTCTCTCCCCGCTGCCGGTTCAGCTCTGTGGCGGGGGACATGGAAACCCCCCTGCCAGGCTGGCTGGGGTGTTGGGAGCGTGTTCCCCTCCCGCCACCACAGGAAAAAGGCTTTTCCTTATAAACATGCTTTGGCTAATGCTCTCTTTTAGTTTGGTGGGGTTATTCTAAGAACTGCCTTTTCCCCCCTCCAAAACCCCAAAGCTTTTGGGGTATTTCAAGGCCTCCGAAAGTGTGGCCCAGTCCCATCAGAGACTGGCATTGCTGCCTGGTGACCATGGTCCCTTTCCCCATCACATTGACACCCAGCATGGGGAAACACGAGGGGGACCGGGGAAATCTTTTTTTCTCAATAGCCAAAGCTCCCCAGCACCTCGCTGGCCCACAGTGAAGTGTCAGACCCATTGCAGCGCCCATGGAGCAGAATGAGAGGAGATAAACCAGCCTTTGGATGCCTTGGGCAGCGTGGTGGCCTGCAGTGGGTTGCTTCATCCTGGTTTCTCTCCCGGGATGCACAGTTGGGAGGTGACCCAAGGGCTGTGGCGAAGCAGCCAGCACCTCAGTGGCTCCTGGTGCCAGCACAGAGCCGGGCAGTGCCTCCTGCCCCATGCCCATCTCTGCTGGTACCCGCTGGCAGAGGATGCCCCGGGATGGGGCGAGCACAAGGCGATGCTCCCCTGATGCCCAGTCCCACCACTGGGCCACTGGGACGTCGTAGTTCTGCCAGCGCTGTTTGATGGTTAATCCGTTCGGTGTTTGGTTCTTTATTTCAAGCGCTAAACACGCCCTCCGAGACGCGCTGTGGGTCGCGGGGGGCCCCGGCCGGGCGGCGGCGGGGCGGGCCCGGCGGCTCCCTCGCACAGCCCGAGGCGGGGCCGGGGCCGCCCTGCGGGTGGCGGCGGCGGCGGGATGCGGCTGCCGGGGCTCTGCCTGGCGCTGCTCTGCGCCTCCGCCGCCGGGCCCGGCGCCCCGGGAGCAGCCGCGGGGAGGGAGGCGGGACGCGGGGGGCCGGGGACCAGCGGCGTGGACCCCCGCCAGGCGTGGATGCTCCTGGCCGGGAGCCCCGGGCGGGCGAGCGGCAGCCGGGCCCGGGGCAGGACGGGCACGGTGCGGGATGGGACGGGGGCTGGCACGGCCCCGGTACCGGCCAGTCCGGGAAAATCACCCCAGGCTGCCTTGCAAGCCGGTGTGCCGGGCGCTGCCCCTGCCCCCGCCCTCCTGGAAGAGCTGCTGAGGGAGCTGCGGCTCCTGCTGAGAGGTACTCACCGGCCGGGGGTGCTGCAGGATGCGCGGGGTGGGGGGACCCCGGGGCAGGGGCAGGGGGCAGGGAGGGACGGGGCACTGCGGGGCTGGGCGGCACAGCCGAGCGCTCTCTCATCTCGGAAAAGCCGAGGTTCCTTCCTAAAGCCTGATGGGGTTTTCTGGTCAGGCGTGGCGAAGGGGCAGGTGAAGATGCGCAGGAAAGCCTGGGAAGGGCGTGAAGAGGAGGAGGAGGAGGAGGAGGAGGAAGAGGAGGAGGAAAGCCGTGCAGGCACCCCACAGGCTGGGGCCCCCCATCGCGTGGAAGCAGCCTTCCACTGCCGGACGCGTGAAAACATCTCTGTCGAGCAGAGAGCGCGGCAGGAGCTGCGGTTCTACTACATCGTGAGTGCCCAGGCTGCCGCCCCCACCTGCCCACGGCAGCTCCCTGCCCCCGGGGCACCCACCCTCACCCCAGCCTTTCCCTGTCCCCAGCCGGAGAGGGAGGGGACGTTCCACCGTGGCTCGGGGCTGAACCTGACCAGCGGGCAGTACACGGCCCCCGTCGCGGGGTACTACACCTTCACCGCCACGCTGCGCATCGGTGAGCCCTCGGCCCCCCCACGGCCCCGCCGGGGAGCGCCAGGCCAGCTCTCACCTCCCCCTCTGTCCCAGTGCGCAGGGAGCAGCGGAGGAAGGGGCAGCCGGGCAGGGGGAACCGTCTGCGGGCGCTGATCTGTGTGCAGTCCCGCTGCCAGCACAACAGGTAGGGCAGGGCAAAGCCGGGAGGGAGGGAGGAGGCCAGCAGCGCCGGGGGGAGGGAGGGACATGCTCCCCCCAGCACCACCCTCCCTCTTCTGCAGCAATTTGGAGACCGTGTCCCGGCTGGAGAATGGCAGTGACCTTTTCACCATCTCTGTCACCGGAATCCTTTACCTAGAGGTTAGTGGTGCCAGCTCTGCTCGGGACTGTGCCGTGCAGGAAGGTGCCTTCTGTGGCCCCAGCTCCAGGGCTGGGCCTCGAGTCTGTGTCTCACAGGACACTCAGAGCTGAAGGCTACTGGGCTACGACAACACACAGCACGGCTGGGCCGCCCTCGTGCCCTCTTTCCCAGAAGGAAGGGGAGCAGCAGCTCTCCTGCTCTCTCCTTGCCCTGCCGGGCTGTGCCCCAGCCCCATTCAGCCCTCTCTCCCTCCAGGCTGGGCAGTACGCTTCTGTTTTTGTGGACAACGCTGCAGGCTCTCCCCTCACTGTTCAAAGCAACTCAGATTTCAGCGCCATTCTGCTGGGGGTGTGAAGCGGCGCTGGGCGCTGCACAGGGAGCTGGACCTGTGCCAGAGCTGGACCCTTCCCTCTGCCAGCCACCGTCACACCTCCCCGCCTCAGCACCAAGCCCAGGGAAGATCTTTTGCTGCTGCAGGAGCTGCAGGCTGGACCGGTACTGCGTGTGCTGCAGAACCATCTGAAGCTGGACAAAAGATCGGCGATAAAAATAATTAAAAAAAAGCAGCCTGACAAGGAACTAAAGGAGTTGACTTTTATCTAAAGGCTAGGGCTGGAAGTTTATCTTGGAAAACGCTGCTGACAACGGTGGCAGCCAGCTGCTTTCTCTGCAGGGCTCAGCTCCCACCGTGCCAGGTGCCAGTGCCTGGGATGAAGCCCCATGCCTCCATTTTCGCTCTCAGCAGATTTCCCTGCCCAGCTTCGCAGCACCCAAACCAGATTATTTCTCTTGCTTCAGCTTCCCTGCAATGTATCAGCAGTGAAAGTTTGCTGGCAGAAGCCAACATCCTTCACAGCTAATCTTCAAAGCAGAGCAATGTCCTGATAATGCCACACATTCGATTAGAGCAGATTCCTGTCCCGTGGCTTTCCACGCCAGGCGTTCCCCGTCTGTGGCACAGGGCCCAGGCCGTGGGCAGCACAGATACGCTCCTCGCTTTGGCTCCGACAGCCGTCTGAGCCGAGGATGGGCGCAGGGCTACGTGCCTGAGCGAGGGCTGCCGGAGAGGTACCCGGGCAGGCTGGGTGTGGGGCGAGGGAGCCGCACGTTTTAGTTCTTAGTAGCACGTAGCACTGGGCAAGCTGTGTCAGCAAGGCCACGAGATAGCCCGAACGGCACCCAGCCCCACCTTCCCCCAGGGAGCCCTGCACGTAGGCAGGGGGAGGCAGCCTCCTCACCCTGGGCCTCACCAGGCCCAGCCTGGCCTCCGCAGGCTGCATCTCCTCAAGGAGCCTGGTGAAGCAGCTGTTGCTGCAGCTCTTCAGGGGTGGGGGGATTTGGATCCGGGGAAGGGGGGGTAAGGCTCTGGCTGGGCAGTTTTAATGCTGACTTCTTCCCCAAGGCAAAGAGAACTTGTCTCTGAAAGGAAAGCCGCGCTGTTCCCCCAGCTGAAGGGGTGGGCAGCCACATCCTGGCAGAGATGACACCTCCGCAGCTCCAACCCAGATGAGGAGCTTGGCCCAGGCAGCACCTCCCAGCCACCACGTGGGACTGTGTGCCAAGGCCATGTCCCTCAGATCAGCCACCCTCCCTTCCTACACATCTGAGAAGATACAGAAAGACTCACTGTTGGAGAACAGGGCTTGCCAAGCCCATAAGCTGTCCTCTGCAAGCGAGACATAAAGAGCCCAGCACACCTGTTTCCATTTTGTGTTCAAGTCGGAGCTACTGTGGGGCTAATTTAGGTGTTGGGAGAGGGCTAGCAGCTCAGTCAGCCCCAGGGGAGGGGAGCTGCACGCACAGCACTTCTGCATGGGCCACCCTGGGGTGGTGGTCGCGGAGGTCCCCACAGCAGCAGGATGCTGCTGAGCAGCGAGGCAAGCAGAGTTTATTGTCAGGAAACCTCTTGCAGACCCCACCCTACCAGGAAATAAAAGCGAACAGTATTTGACTGGAGTCGTACCTGCCTTTCTGACTGGTTGGCTACTCACAGGCACGGTGAAACCTGCTCCACAGCACTTCCTTTTCCCCTCTGCTGTGAAAAATGGTCAATATGGTCCATTTTATGGAAACGGTTATTAACTGTACTATAAGACTGTGTATTATGTTCCTAGCTGGCGTTCTTTCAGTGCTCTTTCTAAAGAGAAGGAAAGAAGAGTTTCAAGAGGAGGGAGGGGGAGAGAAGACAGTTGGAGAAGGACAAGATGATACTTCTCTCACCAGGGTTTGTGCCCAGAGACGGGCGCTAGCTCAGCTCTCGCAGCGCAGCACACCGCTCTCCCCAGGGCAAACGCTGTGAAAAGCGGGAAGGTGAGAAGGGAGGGCGAGTTGCTCTTCTGAGATCTGCCATCAGCGTTTCTTTTGCCACAGACTGAAGAAAGTCCACGCTACTCTGTCTTGGCTCTCCAAATTTGGCTTTCAAGAGCAGAGGCAGCAGAGCATGTGGCTAACACGGGCAATTCCCTCCCAGCTCATCCTGCAGCGCACCCTACATCAGTGTGCAGGAATGGCTGGGAGCAGAACAAGCTGGCAGAGGCAAGTGCTACCCAAAATACAGAGGCCCACTTCCTTCCTCAGTGCTCTGCAGGGGATGCGGAGAGTTGGTGTGAACCAGGCAGAGTCAGCCTAAGCGTTAGCATCAGCCATGAACTTTAACTGACTTCTGCCGTAGCAGAAATAGACCAAAGACAGTGAAGCCACCTGTCCCAAATAACAGGATAGTGTTTGTGTGCTCAAGAAAACACACAGCCCAGGATCCGGGACCATCTCCCAAAGCTCCAGGGAACACAGGGAACAGAAGAGAACCTGGGAAGCCTCACAACCCTGTGCAGGACTATGCACAAAACAGCAGGCACCACCACACCAACCCACCCAACCTCTCTCTGGGACTGCACCGTTTCTCAGGCAGAGCACGGAGGCTGTGCAAGAAACCACCGGGTCATCTCCCTGAAGTGCTAAGGCTTGGACAATAAGCCCAAGCCAGAGTTGACCTATAGATGAATCCTGTACATTTTATAACTGATAACCATTGTGCTATTAGGTATTATACTAAGTTATAGCAAACCAACTGTTCTGATGTAAAAGGTGGGAATACTGAAGCCTGAGCAACAGGCCCTGAACTGAAACTGCTAACTCTGTATGTAGTCATTAGTGAAATATGCATAGAAGATGTAGTTTAAACAGCATAAAACATGTCTATCCTGAATGTATCCTTATATTTCTTTATGTGTGAGCAAGATAACAAGGCCACAGAAACAGTTGTCTGGCCTTGTGACCTTGCTCATAAATTAACTAGATAAGCAGGGAAACTCCCTTAGCTTCTCCCTTAAGCCCTGGCCAGGCTCTGGGGGGAACCTAACGTGAGATGAAAACCAGACATTTCCGCTTAAAACAAAGGTGTCAGCTATTCTGGCTTACTGATTTTTAGGTATATAAGGCTGGGCCCGCTCACAGCGACTTTGGAAGCCTCACCTACGGGTGGACGCACCGCGTAGGATTTCCCACTTGCAGGGAAAGGTTCTCCAAATCCTCGCTGTAACCGGGGCTGCCCAGCGCCTGCGGATCTGGATGATGGTAAAGTATGCAAGTGGTGATGTATCTTTCTTAATCACTGTTCTCTCTCTCAGGCAGTAATGATTTGATGCATTACCCTGTATTTTCCTATTTGTTTAAGTGCACTATTCTGTCTTTTCTTACTGTATGTTTTCTGTATTATTCTGTTACATTATTTAGTTATTTCTAGTAAAATATGCCTACTCTTTTCACTCTGGTGTCTGAGTTTAATTGATATCCCTGATCAGCAAAACATAAATTGGTGTCAGAAGTGGGATCCGACAAAAATGCCATTATTTAAAGTGACCATTGGATGTTTTAAATTGTATGAAAAGGTACCTATTGAAAAAGGAAAAGAAACTACAAATTCAAGTAAACGAGGGTGGATTTTGTTAACTGCATGTAGAAAACAACACCAGAGTAAAGAGAGGCTGTTGTTAGAGCGCTCCCAGATGGAGCGACAGATATGTGATTTGCAGAGTCAAATAGTGATGTTGCAATGCCAGAATAAGTTGTTTGCTGATAAGCTGGATACTTATCAGACAGTGGCAAAGAAAGCTGCGGTGCGAGTAGCACAATATAAGTATAGGAAAAGGAGAAAGTGTAAGAAAGTTCATGCAGTGATTGCAGAAGCGAGTGTGCAGTGGGATCCTGGTAGAGATCCTAATATTGGGCAAGCTGTGAGGAAGGATATGATAGAGGATTATACACAGTATCAAGTAAATGATATAATTGAAAGATTTAAGCAGAGACCGGGGGAATCCTTGCTCTCTTGGATGGTGCATTTGCAGGATCAGGGAGTGGCAGGGGTAACCCTAGACGCAGGAGATTCTAAAAAGTTTTTGATTTTAAGTTCAAATGCTTTTGTGCAGGATGCATTTCAAAACAACACTCAGGATATTAATTTGTTAGCACTGGCTGCTCTGGGATGCAATACCAAATATCCTACAGAGAATGATTGGCTGGCATCTGACCGTCAGTGGTGTGCTTTGCGAGATTGTATACAGCGAATGAAAGAGGAAGGGATGAAAGCAGCTATTTTTGTAGGAGACGCTGACTTTATGATGTGGCATCCTTTGCCGGTCACTATGAGAAACAGAGTGATTAAAACCATTCCACTGGCATATAAAAATGTAATTATGCCCCTTTGCATTAATGAAATGGGGGATCCCCTCGATGAAGTAATAGAAAAAGTGCAACAGTTACGTGACCATGAAGAGTGGAGCCCCCGAGGGAGTGCAGGGAATCGAGATACTCGAGACAGCCCTAAAGGCAGTGAAAACAGGATTTCTCGTAAGGAAATGTTTACGGCTTTGTTAAAAGACAGCATGTCTCATGAAAAAATTTATGGTATTCCAACTAACGAGCCATGGCGAATATATACACAGAGAGGGCTGAATAAACCTAGCAAGAGAGTGCAGAGTGCTAAAACTAAGGATCCAGGGACAACTCAGCCTATGGCACCCCTTCTCGAACCTCAACGGGACCCTCCATCTGCCCACGGAGGGCCCCCCGTGAGTGGATCACCGGTTCCGGGGGTGAAAGAGGATGGGGCAGCATTTTCTGACTTGTACCCTTTGCAGGAGGCAAGGGAGGGGAATCAATATTATAATCAGCACATATGAATTAATGGCCAAGTTCCAGGGCAGTGAGTGCAGAAGGACCGATGGCCCCATGTAGAACTTAAAGTTTTGGTTTGTTTTTTTTTTATTTTTTTTTTATTTTGTTGTTGTTTGTTTGTTTTTTATCTAGAACAACCAGTTCCCACAAACTGTAAATACCCTGATTGAGGATGGAGCAGAGGCCTCCTTAATATATGGGAATCCCAGGAAATCTAAAAGACAACCTGTAATTATTACAGGTTTGGGAGAAAAATAAATTAAAACTGTACAAACACAAATGGAAATGAAAACAGGAAACCTCCCAAAATTATTATATTCAGTCATGATTGTCCCCATTCCTGAATATAAAATCAATATAGACATTCTAAGAAGACTAACTTTAAATCTTTCTGATAGTCAGTATCAATTTGGAGTTAAACCCTGTATTAGTACCAGACCTGTTACGGTCAGCAAAGTAAAAAAAAAAAAATGCCTCCTGAGCAGATCCTGGCTGCAACTAAGTTAGTTACAATGAGGCAATATAGAATTCTGGGAGGACATGAAGAGATATCACAGACAATTAGAAATTTATTAGATGTAGAAGTTTTGAGGTGGCAGTCTGGTGTGGCCTGTCAAGAAAAGTGATGGATCCTAGAGAATGACAGTGGATTTTAGAGAAGTAAACAAACATACTGCACCGCTTGCAGCAGCTGTGCCAGACACTGTCACTTTAATAGAAGAAGTTCAGAAACATCCAGGAACTTGGTACGCTGTAATAAATTTAACTAGTGCATTTTTATTTTTTTTACTATCCCAATTGCAGAAAAACATTTGCTTTCTCAAGGGTGGCTGCAGAGCCCCACTATCTGTTATAGAATTGTAGCTGAACACTTAGATAAAATACAGCTGCCTTCTCACACACAATTAAGCCACTATATAGATGGTATTTTGATTCAAGGAAATGATGAGGAGGAAATACAACAAGTTCTTGAATTAGCAGTAGATCATATGAAACAGAAGGGTTGGGAAATTAACTCTGCAAAAATCCAAGGACCGTCTGAGACAGTGAAGTTTCTGGGAATTCAGTGGCATTGTGGGCATCAAGCCAGCCCCACATGGCCCTGACCACACCAGAAATCCATCCTATTTTACAGGACAACCTGTCTTAGTCAAACTCCCCATGGTGGGAGCAGTACTATTAGTATTGGATACCCAAATAAACAAGTACACCTGGAAAGCAAAGATGCTCATGGAAAGGAGCACGAAATTAATACAATGTGGATTATCCCATCTTTCTAATTATAACCCACTTCCGGTTCTCAAAATGAACCGAGAAGCTTTTCTTTCCTTTTTCTTGCAGGTAAACCCCCCGGAGAAAGATATCCTGAGTCACGACGGGGGATCCTTATGTGAATTTAAATTTTTGTATAGTGTTGATGTTCATTGTCTTATTAATATTTCTAAGATGTATTGTCTATCATTGCAAAAATTGCTTTGGGTGACTGTTCCCCTCTCCCTTGGTTCCCCGGGGGAAGCACCGGCTTCCTAAGTGTTAACCAAGAATGGGAGGAAAACGAATTTGTGGATTTAAGTCAGTTACCAGTATTATGAGCAAACAACAGACACCAAATCAGGGGAAGGTCCCTTTGCTAATGGGGCCTGGGCTTTAAAAGGTCATTACTGGGCCCATGAAGGCAAGATGGAAATACCAAGACCTAAACCACACATGCACTCTGGGCTGGGGGCATGGAAATTCATTTTCCTGCTGCAAAGGCAGACCCCAGCTCCAGCGAGCCAGACCATCTTCAGCTCCACAATTGACAACAACAACCAGAATATTTTCCCTTGTGATATGTATGTGTTAGTCTTATAAGTGTCCATGTAAAACATCCTGTAATTGTACTTGTTCATGCAGACAACCACCTTCTTCCCCCAATCCCCAAGGACCGGGAGTACATCCATTAGGCCCAGCGTGGGACACATTTTAGTTAAATATGTTTGGTTAAAATATTGTTAATTGACATTGTTATTGTCACTGTTACCTTTATTATATGTTTGGTTAGGATGTTGTTAACCATTGTCAGTGTTAATATTGTTTTATTTGTTATTTGTAGTGTTATTGCTCATTTACCTTTGTTTAAATCTGGGATAGAAGTTTCTAGGCCCAGATGACACATACGCTTTAGGATAAAGGGACGTGGAAAGCGATTTTCCTGCTGTGTATGCTGACCCCAACTTCGTCAGAGCAGGGCAACAGACTGCGTGGACTACCAGAGCCACAAACACTCAGTGATATATTACCAGAATCACAGAGAAATAATGGATAATATGTTAGTAATAATTTCAATTCACTTTATAGCCTGAGCCTTGATAATAATTTTCTTATTTGTTCTTATAATACAACTTTTTTGTCCCTGTGAATGTCAATCATGTAAACTGCCGTTGTGTTCTTCTACTGATTCCTTGCAACCTTAAAATCGGTTTGTAGAATGTTTTGGTTTTGTAGAGTTAGTTAATTTTGAGCATGACATGTTTGTTAGAGATGTTGTTAGCTATGTGCTTGTTAACTGAAGATATTCGTATTTGTTAAAGATATTGTTAGTTACATGTTTATTAATGGAAAATTTATATATCTGTTAAAGATGTTATTAGTTATATGTTAGTCAGAAATATCGTTAGTTGTCATGTTGCACGCTATTTCTGTCCTTTCTTTCTCTTTCTCTTTCTCTTTATATCTCTATCCTTTGTGCCACCACGAGGACAGCAATGTCAAGCCATGGGGCAGTGTGAGAGACTGTATTGCCTTGACATTGCTGCTGCACCACTACCACTACCTGGCCTCAACATCCTGTCGCCGTGAAGGAGTACGCTCTGAAGGAGATGAATTGTCCCCGAAGAAACCACTATATCTGCCTGAAGCCAGAACAACATCATCCTTGGCAGTGCCTGCCAAGCTGCGCTTGTGCACGAGCCAGGTGGAGAAGAAATCAGGGTGAGGAAGGCGTGCGGAAGCTGAAGACACCACAGGCCGACACCCCCCCTCCAGTACGACCACTGAGAACACCTGGACATGTGCACCTGGAGGAACACGGGGCGGCACGTATGACAATGAGCTCCGTGGAAATGGGTGGACTCTTTGGAGAAATTGTGGGGACTTGGACAATAAAAAGACTGCGTACTCCTCTCTCAGGGCTCAGAGATGAGATTTCAGGAGAGACTGAACCAACAGGACATCACTGGATTCGTGGTGGTAACTGATTTTGCTGCATCTCTTCTGTTTGCTTGCTTAGGTATTCTGACTTTTTCTTTCTTCTTCCCTCTGTCCTATTGCTATTATTGCTTGTTACAGGAAATAGAGTTTACAAGGTTGCATGGTATCTAACCTCGTTTGTGTCTTAAGATCACTACTGAGATCATTTAAGAACCCTCCCTGATATTGGATCGGGACACGCCTGACAAAACATCATCAACTGATGAACGAAAACGAATGTCACTAACCATAGAGATGGTTTGAGAGCCATGATTCACCTATAGGTCAAAGGACCGAATGAAGTGCTAAGGCTTGGACAATAAGCCCAAGCCAGAGTTGACCTATAGATGAATCCTGTACATTTTATAACTGATAACCATTGTGCTATTAGGTATTATACTAAGTTATAGCAAACCAACTGTTCTGATGTAAAAGGTGGGAATACTGAAGCCTGAGCAACAGGCCCTGAACTGAAACTGCTAACTCTGTATGTAGTCATTAGTGAAATATGCATAGAAGATGTAGTTTAAACAGCATAAAACATGTCTATCCTGAATGTATCCTTATATTTCTTTATGTGTGAGCAAGATAACAAGGCCACAGAAACAGTTGTCTGGCCTTGTGACCTTGCTCATAAATTAACTAGATAAGCAGGGAAACTCCCTTAGCTTCTCCCTTAAGCCCTGGCCAGGCTCTGGGGGGAACCTAACGTGAGATGAAAACCAGACATTTCCGCTTAAAACAAAGGTGCCAGCTATTCTGGCTTACTGATTTTTAGGTATATAAGGCTGGGCCCGCTCACAGCGACTTTGGAAGCCTCACCTACGGGTGGACGCACCGCGTAGGATTTCCCACTTGCAGGGAAAGGTTCTCCAAATCCTCGCTGTAACCGGGGCTCCCCAGCGACTGCGGATCTGGATGATGGTAAAGTATGCAAGTGGTGATGTATCTTTCTTAATCACTATTCTCTCTCTCAGGCAGTAATGATTTGATGCATTACCCTGTATTTTCCTATTTGTTTAAGTGCACTATTCTGTCTTTTCTTACTGTATGTTTTCTGTATTATTCTGTTACATTATTTAGTTATTTCTAGTAAAATATGCCTACTCTTTTCACTCTGGTGTCTGAGTTTAATTGATATCCCTGATCAGCAAAACACTCCCTCACTGCTCCGTCTCACCACGGGACTGGAAAGTTGCATAATCTGGAATTCAAGTGCTTTGGTAGCCCAATCTGTTTAGCTTTCACGCTGTCATTTGGTCTTAAGCCAGTTTTTCTCTGGAAAACATCACACCATCTCTCTGCAGCAACAGCTGGTAGAGGAATGGAGATGGGATGAGATACCAGACACTTAATAGCAACAAGTACCCAAAACCCGAGATGCCCGCTCCTCAGATAGCACACAGGCAAGCACAGAGCCTGCCCTTATCTCAGCTGACTGGCGGGTACATTCACTGAAAACACTTTCCCAATAAACATCAGGAGCAAACTCCAGCCACTTTTGCCATATCAACAACCAGGATAGAGCCCCAATGTTTTCTGCAAGCAGAGGGAAGGCGCGCTGCTGCTCTGCAAGCAGTGTTTGTATCACTCAGCTGCGTGCAACCTCACAACTCGGCTTCCGAACCAAAAGCTTTCCTTCCCAGCACTGAGAGGGCAGCCCACAGCACACCCCGAGCCTGTGGCCTGGGGTACTGCACAGCCCGTCCAGTACAGCCCCACTGGGGGTGCCCACTGAGCCCTAAGAGCTCAGAACCCGCCCAGGGCCTCATACAAAGCTCAAAGAAACGAACAGCAGAACTGCACCGTTTGGAACAGCTGGCAGAGTTCGTGCCCACAGATGCCTGCTCTTGCTAGCACCTCTGCCAAATGGATTTATTTGGTTTGCCAAGACATTCACGGGGCGTTGACAGGACAAGAGATTTCCACATAGGCTGATCCACTGTGGCAGCCACTTAGAAAACACTGCTAGCCAAGTGACCTAAAACTATTAGAAAAAAAACCAACTTTATTTACACTGAAGAGCATCAGCAGGACCCTCCTTCCCCCGGCCACACATGCACGCACACAGACTCCTCCCTTCCCTTCCCTTCCATCTGCCGCAAGCTGGGGATCCTGCTGCCGCACCTCATCTCTCAGTGCTCTATCCGGACCACCATGACCGTGACGTTGTCCGCCGACCCTCGCTGTACTGCCTTGTTGGCCAGTCTGTTACACGCAGCTTCGTATCTAGCATCTGCTTCTAGCTTCCCTTCTCTCATCTGGATGTTCTTATCCTGTTGGGATGAGGAAAGACGAGACGCTGATTGCTCCCCAGCAAAGCACGTAGGTGCAAGCACATGGTAATCTCCAAGGATGAGGAAGCAAAACAAATAAGGACAACCTCAGGTATGAGGGAGGATACCCTGGCTGAAATGCATTTCTGCAAGTCAGAGTCATTTCACTTTGTGCCCCTGCGCTGACAAACCCAGCCCCCACGCTGCTTTCTCCTCACCTCCAGGCAGGACACAACGAAGTTCACAGCTTCTTCTGGTGTAAAGACTTTAAAGAGGCCATCACATGCTATCAGAATGAACCTGGAAATCAAGCAGAGACAGGTTACAAGGATGAATCTTTGGCTCCCCAGCTACAGCAAAATCCCTCCAAGCTATTTTAGGAGCACCCATGCTCCAATCCAAAGGGAAGATGCCTTAAAGCTCATCTGAAGCTTTAGACTGGCTCTTAGGAAGTATTTCTTTGCAGAAGGGGCTGTTGGGCATTGGAATGGGCTGCCCAGGGCAGGGGGGGAGTCCCCATCCCTGGAGGGGTTGAAGAGTCGGGTTGACCCAGCACTGAGGGATCTGGTGGAGTTGGGAACGGTCAGGGTGAGGTTCATGGTTGGACTGGAGGAGCTTCAAGGGCTTTTCCAACCGAGATGATTCTGTGAAAATCCCTCCAGAACCTACCATTCATGGAGCTGAGGCAATTCAAAGTACAGGCCAAAGAGCCAGGCAATCAATGCAACACCCAGCTCAGGACATCCTGGCAGTCCTACTGACTCTGCACTGCTAGGCAAGACCATATACCATGCCCTGCTGGAAAGGTCCATTATTTCTCTAGGAACTGCCTCTTTCCTTTGAGTCCTTTTCATTCACATATTTTCCCTGTGAAGTAGCTAATGCAAGGAAATAGAGAAACACAGCCAACTCAATACTTTATGTGCATCCCTTTAAATACTTTACACTTCCACGCTCCTGAGGTATGCAATAACTTAATTTAAATAGAAATATTCAAAAGAAAGTGAGCAGCTTAACCCTGCAATCGGAATACTCTGCCACAAGGTACTGCCACAGGCTGCAGAAGGTTGAGGGGATACAAAGCCCAAGGCAAGGAGAGCTGCCTCCTAGCTCCCCACCAGAGGATGGGGGGGAACAGCCTGCTGTGCACTCCCTGCCTGCACAGGAGATTGTGTTAACCAGAAGCCCTAACCAGAGTCACTGGACAAGGAAAACTAAAACCATCCCATAGAGGTGGCCAGCCTGCCAAAGCAGCGTGTCTCTGAAGACATCGCTTCAGAGCCTGATGCTCAGAATATCTTTAGAAATATGTTAGTGGATCACTTGATATGGAACTCTAATCCCAGAAAAAGCAGCAGTACTGGGTTACATTCTCACCTCAAAGAGCCTGCAAGGCTATACTGACATGAAAGCTCCCAGCAATTTGTCATTGCCAATCATATGCTAGAAAAGTATCACAAATCTTCAAACATCAGAACCGAATGCAATGATATTTGTGGGTACCATGGCTAGAAACAACTCTTGGACAGGAGGAGGATCCAAGAATTCAAGCCTTAACCAACTACTTGAAGACTGGTGTGTGAACTTACCCAGAGCATAAAAGAAGTCTAAGGCTCACGTATGTGTTATCACTGCTGCAAGGCCAGTTTCTCCAACAGGAGCCTTCACAGTATTTTGGCAGAGTGAGGCAGCAGCATTATCTCACCATACCGATAAGGAACAGGAGCAGAGAGACATCAGCTGTAAAAGCATCCTCTAATTCTGGGTGATCAGTCTGAAGTGCCTCGGCCCTAGCAGCAGGACATATGCAGTCGTGCAGCTCGTGCTACTTCTGCTGAGCAGAGCTAGGATGCAGCCACCCCCCTCGTGCGCGGGCACGTTTTACCTGTCGTTGTGCGTGAGTTGGCAGCGTTTGATATCTGGCACAGAGATAACACCACAGCGTTTGTACTGGCCATCCCCGATGGAGCGGGAAACCTCCAGCACTCCCAGGACTCTTCCATCCCTGCACAAGGGAAGAAAACATTAAGAGCCCTCCCCACACACGCATACCTCACTGCACTGCCTGACAGGGACACTCTTCACGGTGCATTCAGCTGCCTCGTACAAATCCTTACCCACTTCCCCAGCAAGCTCAAATCTTCCTTTGAAGTGTCCTTCCCTTTCTGCATGTTTGTGTGAAGCTTCAGAAAACAAGAGAATTCAAGGCTATTTTCTGTCTCCCTGCCCTAACCCAAGTCCTGCTTAGCCCAGCAAGCCAGGGAAGTAAGAGTTATATGCTGAGCTGAACTCCTGGAGGTGGAGGGTTGAATTCACAGATTAATTTTTGGCAAAGTACCAAGCAAACTACATTTCAATAGAAGCACAGAGTGACAGCAGGCAAGACCAGGTCTGAGCCAGCAGACCCTCCTGTGCTCTGCCTATCAGGACACCAACCCCTACAGACTGGCTCAGCTGGGGGCAGTTCCGAGGAGTGAGAACCATGGCAGTTTCTCCTGATCACTTGGTCTTTAATAACAACTGATCGCAGCAACCAGTTCTGTGAAACCTGAGTTAGAATCCTCGTTAGGAAGCACTTCCATTTGCTAAACTTTTATAATTAACTGAGTGCTGCCCCAACAGAAGCAGCTTCCCACACTCCATCTTTCCAACAGTCAAGCATCTTCTCCCCCAAAAGACTCCTCTGTGCACTCTGGAAAGACAAAAGCTCATTCATCTTGTAGCCCAACCAGCCCCACTCGAGATAAAAGCAAGAAGTGATGCACGTCACAGAGAAGAGATCTGATGCTCACACACTTTGTGACTTATCTCTTGGGTCCAAAATACTGAACTACAAGCAGTGGGAGAGGCTCGCAGGCAGCCGGGGAGATGTCTCCCCAGTTCTGAAAAGAGCTAACAGACACTGGCCCATCTCTTTCCTGTGTGCAAAGATAGATCAG
Source organism: Strix aluco (assembly GCF_031877795.1). Lineage (NCBI taxonomy): Eukaryota > Metazoa > Chordata > Aves > Strigiformes > Strigidae > Strix > Strix aluco. The sequence goes on from NC_133939.1 coordinate 2,067,065, forward strand.
TGCTAAGCATACGAAGCAGCATGTGCTCTCCAGAGATAAGGGGAACAAGGCCCTCCAGACATGGCAGCGTGACAGAACTGAGCCTACCCCTCCCCACTCCAGGGGGCATTCTGCCTCCGCAGGCACTACAATACTTCACCTGCACCGAGTCCTCTCTTGTGAGGATGCCATTAAATCAAGAAACAGCCTTCAAAGGGAGAGAACCTAGCCAGGAAAATCAGACACAGCTGCTGTGTTTAGCACCAGGTGCCCAAGCAGCCATGCACACCTACATGCACAGGAACATTAAGATAATCCTGCTCTGGCTTCAAAAACCTCCCTCCTACTGCAGACCCCATCAGCTAACCCCCAGGGGAGCAACACCAACTGACATCGAGGGCTTCTCGTGCCCTCTCAAACCATCTCCCCTCTTACAGGACAGGGAGAAGTGATGCTGCAAGCAAGGAAGTGAGTTCTGTTCAATGCCACAGTGTGCAGCAAGTGATAACTTCTTAAACAATCAAGTCCAGCTCTGCAGGTCAAGCTTAAGCATGTCCAGGCTTTCATGTGGGTTCCTGTCTTTGCAGCACAGCACCCTGCTGCCACTGTAAGCCCCTGGGAAACCAGCCCCCATCAACCAACTCAAGCCACTGAACCCTTCAGACACCTCAGGCACCACTGTGCCACCCACAGGCAGCAACAGATTCTCTCCAGGCTCTCACTAGCATAAGCACTGGGCTCAGGAAACTCCAGAAACTCAGTGCTCAGGCCCAAAGCTGGGCCAGGGTTTAGATTTGCTCACTCACACCCTTTAGGCACTTACCTGACATTTCCCCCAGCTTTCTGTATCCGCATTCGTTCCTCATATTGGGTGGGGTTGTGCTCCTTACTGAGGCTTAAGGCTGTGTGTTTCTCACTCTCTTCATTATAACGACACAGAATCGCCTGTGCTGACAGAAGACCCTCGTGAGTAAACAAGAACAAAACTGCACCCGGAACTTCTTGAGAGAGCGCTGCAAGTTGCAGTGAATGGGGCTACATCTTGCTGGCGACTGGTCACCAGCAGCGTGCCTCGGGGCCCAGTCCTGGGGCCAGTGCTGTTCAGTGTTTTTATCAGTGATCTGGGTGCAGGAGTTGAATGCTCCGTTAGCAGTTTTGCTCATGATACCAACTGGGAGGTGCTGTTGACTCTCTGGAGGGACAAGAGGCCTTGCAGAGGGATCTAGACAGGCCGGAGCATCGGGCAATCAATGGTGTGAAATTTAACACGTCCACATGCTGGATTCTGCGCCTGGGACAGAGTGACACTGGGCACAAGGATAAAACGGGAGAGGAGCTGGAGAGCAGCCCTGCAGAGGGGGTCTGGGGGTGCTGGTCGGCAGCAGCTCAGCAGGAGCCAGCAGCGTGCCCTGGCCCCCAGAGCACAAACCGCCTCCCGGGGTGCGTCCGGCACAGCACGGCCACCGGCCAGGAGAGGGGATGGTCCCGCTCGGGTCAGCGCCGGTGCGGCCTCTCCTCGAGCGCTGGGGGCAGCGCTGGGCCCCACCGTTTCAGGAGGATGTGAAGGTCCTTGGATGCACCCAGAGGAGGGCGACCGAGCTGGTGAAGGGCTGGAAGGCCTGTCCTCTGCGGAGCGGCTGAGGACTCTGGGTCTGCCTAGTCTGGGGAAAAGGAGGCTGAGGGGTGACCTCATGGCTCTGCAGCTTCCTGAGGAGGGGACGTGGAGAGGGAGGTGCTGAGCTCTTCCTCCCTGGCATCCAGGGACAGGATGTGTAGGAATGGCTCAAAGCTGCGCCAGGGGAGGTTCAGACTGGGCATTAGGAAGCATTTCTTTACTGAGAGGGTGGTCAAACACTGCAACAGGCTTCCTAGAGAGGTGGTCAATGCCCCAAGGCTGTCAGTGTTTAAGAGGCATTTGAACTCCGCCCTTAGTAATATGCTTTAGCTTTTGGTCTGCCCTGAAGCAGTCAAGCAGTTGGACTAGATGATCGTTGATAGGTCCCTTCCAACAGAAATATTCTATTCTGCTCCAGATACTGTGAGATATTTAGCACCACCAAGAGAGAACTATCACACACAGTTGTTTTACACCACGGGAGACAACACAGAAGTATGCTGCACCCACCCAAAACAAGATGCTTTGTAGGAACAACAGGGAGCTCATGGCAACTGGGACATCCCACACAAACACCTTGCCCTTCAGGGCAAATAAAGCTCTTGGAGGAATTGAGACACCAGCAGTGGGCTTCTCCATTCTGCTTACCCGGCTGTCCCCGAGGTTGGCTATGTAGAGAATATTGTCGACAGCTAGGACACAAGTAGCTGTGGAGCCATCCTTCCACGCTGGCTTCCTGAAGGAAATAAAAGTGAGATTACTAAGGGGGGAAAACAATGTTTAAGAAATTAGTCAGAGTGCTCCCAGGGACTCAAGGAAGTGTCATGTGCCAACACACAGCAGTCAACTGGCACAAACCCCCAGCAGCTGCCTGCAAGCAGCCAGGGAAACTGTTGGTAGTAAATAGCAAGCTGGACAAGGACAGAGGAGCTGCACCGCCTTCTAAATGCACGGCCAGTGCCCAACTGGTACAAATACTGCCAGTCACGCTCCCCACACCAACCCTTCCTCACACTCAGCTTCCAGGAAAGCTCAGCTGTGTCTGGAACAGGCTCAGCCCCAGTGACTGTGCGGAAGCTATAGCATCATGAGCAAACAAGCACCCCAAACCGCTCCTCAGGAAGCTCGCTCTTCGCAGCGAAAGGAAGGAGTAGCCAGGACTGCAGCAGCTGCCTTCCTCTTGCTTTCATTTTCTGTCCTTTTTTCACAGTACCCCTGCCCACCCGCCTCAGTGCCCACCACCCCACCTCAGCAGCAACACCACTTGTTCAGTCACTCTCCTGATATTTCACTTGCTGTAGTTAAGCTTGGATCTCGAGAGCTCTAGGTAAAACGAGAAGCCTTTCTTAGATTACAGCTGCCAGACTAATCCTCCTCACAACGAAGCCTGGCTACAATACCACTCTACTGAAAGTAGCTCCGAGACTGATTTTCAGACATATTTCACCCAGCTTTTCCTAACTTTGAAGGTGCAGCTGAATGAAGATCATTCGTGTTGTCATCAATACAGCTATCGCTAGCAATCCTTTGTAGCACCTTTGTCATAAGCCATGTTTCTGACCACATGGAGACTGGCTTGGGAATGACACTGCTGTGACAGACTGAAGGGAGCTGCTTCTTTTTGCCTGGTCAAACTTGTTGATCTGATTCGGCTTAAGAGACTGATCCAGTCTGCAGTTTACTTAAAATTGAAAGTTTGCAGGGAATCTCAGAATCAGATGCATCAAGTCTCTCCATCTGTGTTAGAGGTGTCACGATGAAATCAAAGACCACCCCAAACAAATGTGTAAAGGACTGGTAACAAAATAACTGTATTTTAAATGCAATCTACATCTTCCCTAGTCCATACAGTTGGTGTGTCAGTTCAGCAGAGACTGAGAGAAGGTATGGGGGCTTACACTCAAAGCCCAGCTGGGAGGCAGGCTGGCATTTATCCCACAGAAAGCAGCTGCTGTGCTTTTCAGCTTTGTTTTAAAAGAATGTTAGAAACCAGCTTAAGATGAGGGACATTCTTCATCAACATCTGTTTTCAAAAGAGGTGAAGAAAGCAAGATTTAAACTTCCATTGGGAGAGCTAAGTCTTTCAACACCAGGCATTAAAAAAGACCTCTAAGATGTGCCCCCGCCTGGCAAGCACACACTCACCAGGAGGAACGCAGCTCTAAAGCAAGCTGTGCACAGCAGCCTGCAGAGTGCTGTGCTACAGACACATCCTGCCACACTCTGCTGCTGTCAACACAGACCCCATCCCAGGCAGGGTGGGTAAGTCACTTCAGCAACATGGTCAGTCTTTAAAAAGAAGGCAAACAAGATGTCCTGGTAAGGACAGAGGTGCATTCTTGATCATGTTTTGGTTCCTTCCTTTACCACAAACATGTATTTTAGTCGAAGAGGTCCTAGAGACAGCTTACTGCAGAGTAAGACCAGAACATGCTGTGCTCCAGCAGGCGCTCAGCTGGCAGTTACAGCCTGGCACACCAAAGCTGCGTGGGGTTTCGCCAAAGCATAGGCACAACTCAAGGTTTCTTCTGCCCTGCTCAGAACTAAGGCCTGTGAGATGCAAGCTAAGAAATACAAATCCATGGGAAACGTTTACACTTACTGGCTAGATGCCTGCTTTAGAAACTCTTCATCTGTGTGTTTGAAGGTGTCCAAAAGGCATCTCTTCACAGTTTTCTCCACACTGACCACCTCACCTGTCAGACAGGGAAAAGAGCAACTAATCTCCAGCAGGGAAAAGATCAACTAATCTCCAGCTAAAAAAAAAAAAAAGTATCTGACCTATCCCAATCCCTCCCTTCACTCATCCAACATTCAATCAAGCAGCGCATCTCTCAGACCCTTTGCAGAGCAGCTAGGGCACACCCTGGGCTCACGCTACCAAAAATCTGCCTGGCAGCATGCTTGGAGAATTTATGACATACCCCTCTCCCCTACAGCCATATTTTCATGCTTGAAGCTGCACTGCCAAAACTGGCAACTCACACTTGCTTAGCAGTTCACAACTGGCTACTTGTACCCTTTTGCCAAAAAGGCATCCAGCCCTCTTCCCTGGGAGACAGTGCAGTCTCGCAAGCCCACTGGGAATAGCGGATGGGAACCGTAGAACTATGCCCAGACAAATCAGTTTCCCTATCCACTGCCATAATGTCAAGGCAGAAAAGGTGATGGTTGTCCTACAGCCCTTATTCCACTCCTCTCACCTTTAGGAAATTTCTTAATCAGGTTTTGGTGCAGATTCTGTGCTGCAAATTTTGAGGCTCGGACTCCCCCGTGGCCATCAAAAACAGCGAAGTACGAGACACGTGTGCTGTGAGGGAACAAAGAGTAGCAGAAAGGGGCTAAGAAAGGCCGTTAGCCAGAGGGTGGGATTGAGTGCATTCATCTCCATAACACCCTGCCCTTTGTCAGCCAGACTGAGTAAATACTGCACGCCAAGCCACAAAGGCAGCAAGTCTCTAAGCTCACACATTCAAGCATTTACATGGTTTATGTGTGCAGCAGTGAGCTGAGAACTTCCTTGTAATTTTCCACTCCTCAAGAAAATGAAGGGCAGAAAAGAGTTTATAGACCACAACTTGGCATAAAAACAGCTAAACTTTTCACCTCAAGGGCACTGCAACTCCCCAGCACTACAGACATCAGTCCAACCAATCCAACAGTTCTTTCCATGCCTAAACTTCTTGGAACCATGCTACACACAAGAAAAACTCATACCCCTCAGCACACAAAGCTCTCAGGACAATATTAGTTCAGAAGCTAAATCCAGTATCAGGATGATGCTCAAGAGCCTTTAAATACACGCACTCCCCCTACACACACTTATATGTGTTACTTTGCTAGGAGATTTAAACTTTTCAAATGAGAGAGTTCTGACATCTGTTTTCTCTTCGAGCATTCTCCGTTGCCACAGTTAAGAGTTTTACACACTGTAAAATCCCCAAGGCAAAGACCAGTTACTTATAATTAAACTGAGGGTCTCTAAACATCCATGTACATTTGGGTAACAGAGTCTCAATATCCAGAGTTATTGGGCACTCACAATCCTTGTGAGGTCAGTGACCGAACCCCCCGAGCATCACTCAAAGGGAGATATTTGTATATCATAGTCCTGTGATTTGCTCAGGAACTCAGCCAATGATTCAACCCAGGTCTCCCAATAACAAGCCCAAACCACACACCACAACGCAGGCGTAGTCAAGAGCATCAGCTGCTCAAAGAAAAAAGGATCATATCACAGGCTTAGCTGAAGCACGCTGGAGCTCCTTCACCCCTGGATGGCTGCCATTCACAGCTTTATTCTGGCAGTTGGGGATCACTTACATTTGGGAAGGCAGAGGCTGGCATTCCTCGGTGATATCGTTTAAGATGACATGTGCATCCTGCATGTCTTCTCTTTCACCTTTCCTCTCCGCCACGTAACCCTTCAATCCAAGAATGCCCACTGACCCTAAAGGGGAACAAAGCAGACACATGCACACAAATCAAACTCCTCCATCTCCTCAGCTCAGGCTAAAAACCAGTAAATCAGCAACCACTTTTCAGCTTTTTGAACCCTATCCTGGCACTGCATCAAAAGATGGCCCTCATCCTGCAATGAAACACCTGGCAGCTTGTGCTGAACAGGATAGATTTATTTTGTAATATGGGTTTTTAAGTGCCCCCAAGGTCAGCAGCTATAAAAGCCATTTCGCCCCCACTCTGGCAGGCAGCCGTAGCCAAGCAGGACTGCTGGGCAGCAGACAGGGCTCCTACCAAACAGGGGCAGAGGGGCAGGGGAAGCACATGGCATCGAACCTGCAAATTAAACAAAGCACAGCCTTAAAGAGGGTGCTCCGGACAGGACATCAGGGTCTGCCGTTTCCAGAACACATCCTTGCCTTTGTATCCCTGAACACGTTCCCAAAGCTGCAACATAACGCACAGGCACCTGCGCTAAAGTCCTGTATGTAACAGCAAATCCCTTTCTCGCTGGCTTTCTTAGCTGCCACCCAGTGGAGAGATCTGTGGATGTGGCACAAGAAACTGGTGCAGCTCTAGCTTTCTAGAGGTTTCTCAGCCAATCCTCCTCTTGGCAGCACAGGAACTTATTCTGCAAATGCCGAGGTGCCTGCTGCTCAGCTTCTGCCACCTCAGCAGGGCTGATAAGTAGGCCCAGGTGAAGGAGGCAGAGAGTGCCAGGGAGCTTGAGGGGCTTCCACAGGCCACCATAGCAGTTTGTTCCCTACGAAAGGCTGAAAATGCAAGTGGACTGAAGAACCAAAGCTCAGCTTTGGTCTGGACTTACTCAGCCCAATGTCAAAAGTACAAATTGAGTACATTTGTTTTCAAGTTGTCTGAAAACCTTTACAAACTTTCTTTTCCACAAGTTCTTCCCTGCCATTCTTCTCTTCCTCCTCCAAGGACTTTCTCTTCTCCCCTTTCCCGTGGCTCCCTGCTGAGACCTGCTCAGTAGCACTGGAGGCTGAAAGAAAACAAAAATGCAGACAGCTGAAGCCCTTCAGCTCTCTTTTACTTGCATAAATTCAGAGCAAGTCCTTTTAAACCAAAGTACCCTCCAGGAGCGCAGGCTTGCACACTCATACAGTATTAAGTGGCCAGAGTTATTACTGAACAAGACATACTAACTGACCACAAACATGCACAACACAGCTTCACTCAGCATTTACAACCCGTGGCACACATCGCTGTGTAACTCAGCGAGCGCCAACTTGGTCACTTTACGTTGTGTGACCCTACCTCAGGCACTACAGTTGTGTTTGGCTAGCAGTTTGCTGACTCTCTGCACCAACCCAGAGTTTGTTTCTTAGCTATCGGCCTTTTTTGCAGTTAACTGGTCAGGAAGTTAACGTTTCAGGTTGGAACACTTCTGAGTTTTTTTATTACTATTATTTGTGTCTATAAATGCAGAGAAGTGCATTTTATTACTCTGAATTTGTTAGGGGTTTCAGAGGACAGATTAAAAATTAAAATTAGCAAGCAAAATATGATTCCCATGACATCAGAACCCTAGCTTTTCCCTTCTAGAGATTTATTCTTGTACAGTATAGTGAATTACCTCACCTCCTCCCAGGTGCTAGCAAACACTTGGCTGCACGCAGAAAGCCTTGCCAGACCAACAGTCTGGTTTTGAAGACATTTACAGCTAGGAACAAGAAGGCAGCCTGTGCCCACAGCAGAAAAGCAACAGAAGCCAGGGCAGTGGCAGCACCAGGCCACCACTGCCCTCACTCTTTGTGAGCACACCTGTACTTTCACTCCCAACGCAGGGAGCTGTCAGGCACAGGTGACACAGGTCCCCAAAAGACATCTGAGGGATATACTTCTGGGAACAGACCTAAAGTCAGAACCTCAATTTAAACAATTGGGGTACAAACAGGTCGCCACGACCAGTGTCAGCCAACTCAGGCACCAGGTTAACTTGCTGCGGGTCCAACACAACAGGCTACATCAACAGGCTTTCCTGAGAAGGGCAGGTCAGCAGAGGCTTGGTGAGCTGACCCGGCTCCTTACCTGTGTCACTGCTGCTGGCTGGCGGAAGATCATCAAAGAGCAAAGAGCCTCCTTTTGCTGGAGCACAAGAAAAATGCAGTAAGAACTAAATACTTTCATCTCTTGGAGGGAATAATGCCCCTTCCCGAGGTGCAAAAATTATGAAATGCCAGTTTACCAAAGCGAGCCAATTTTCAACTTCTGTTACTGGATAGTGGGGGCAAACTCAGGCCTTACATATGTTCCAGAGAATACTTATATGGAATGGATTATGGGTGGAACACCTGTAACATTCTGGTTATCCAAAAAAAACCACAAGAGGAAAGCAGTTGCTCTGCACACCAGTGGTGATAACACAACTGTCTTTATCCTGCCTAACAAAGAAAAGGGTTTACACAAGTTTCATCTCAAGAGATGCTGATGCAGAAAACACAGGAAGCCAAACTAATGGCAGGAATGGAACAACCATACCTGAGTCAGCACTGCTGGCTGGTGGGAGATCGTCAAAGAGCAGAGGTCCTTTCTGGGCTTCCTTCCCTGTAAGACACCAGGGCAGAGTCAGGACCCGTTACAGGCACTCAGGGGTTGGTTTCTGGAAGGACTACCCCCCAGGTGAGCACAGGTCGGGTAACCGAGGAGAGCCTTGGCTACCTTTTTTCCATCTTTAATTTAGGCAGCTCCTGCCTGTGGATAATGTGAACTTTTATCTTGAAAACAGCTTTTTAAAATTTTTTTTTTTTTGTTAGCAATCCACTCATCTTGCAATAACATTCTTCAGCATCCAGATCAAGATGTTATAGGATGGGAGGGGTGCAGAAAGCACCAAATTATTTCAGGTAACACCATTACAGCTCTCCACAGACCCACGACCTGCAGCAGCACAGACGGGAGAGGCTCCAGCATAGCCTAAACCGCATGGGGAACACTCTGCACCTGAACGAGTCCCAGGGGAAAAAGAAACCATAAGAAAAACCCCAAACCCTGTAATTTCTCCAGCGATTTTTAAGCCACCACCTCACACACCGCCCTCCCGTCCCCCCCACCCCTCAGGCGCTGGGAGCCCTCAGCTGCTACCGCCGCCCCGGCGCGCTCCCTACAGCGGCGGGCCAGCAGGGCGCGGAACCGGGGCTGCCCCGGAGCGGCTCGCTGCTCACGGCCGCGCTCAAGCAGGCCCGGCAGGGCCTCGCGGCCTGTCAGGCCGTGCTTGGGTGAGGCCCCGCCCCGGAGCCGCGCCAGAGCAGCGCGCAGGAGGACAGCGGCTATGCAGACGCCCGAGGGGTCACGGCCCCCTCACCCGCCGCCGAGGAGCCGGGCTCCGGGAGATCCCCGAACAGATCCATCCCGCCGCCGCGCCGGCAGCGCCGCCGCCGAGCCCCGCTTCCTCCTGCCCGGGCGCCGCCCCGCCCTCCGGGGCTGCCAATCTCCCCGGAAGGCCAATCAGCGGCCGCAGACGGGCCGGAAGTAGCTGTGTGGCCCGGCGGTGGCGGGGCGGGAGCGGAAGCGGAAGGCAGCTGCGAGGCGCCTGTCAATCTCCCTGGCGGAAGGCGGGGCGCCCCGTCAAGCACTCCCGCCCGGCGGCAGCGCGGCGCCTTCTCCGCCAATCGGAAGGCGGGGCCGCCCTGCCAATCAGCGCGTTGCCTCGCGCCCTGCGCCGCCGGGCCGACCAATCCCGCGGCGGGGGGGGCGGGCCCCAGCACCGCCCGCCTGTGCTCCCCAAGCGTTGTGGGGGCGCGCTGGGGGCTGGCGGGGCCTCGGTAGGGCCGACCCGGCGGGGCCCTCCGCGGCACAGCCCCGGGGGGCTCAGAGAGCGAATTTGTGACTGAACTGGGATGCAGGAAGGTTTTGCTTGTGTTTGTTGCCCAGTGACTCCTCAGCTGTGTTCCCTCGGCCTCTTTGTCTAGACAAAAGTAAAACACTCCCCATATAAGTCCCTGGCAGCGGCCTCCGGTGGGCACTTGGGCAAACTGAGATCGGGGGAACGCGGACAAAAGGACCAGAGATACCACCCAGGGAGGGTGATCTCGCCGATTTAGGAAGGAGGAACCTGGACTTTACTTCACAGGCAGGCTCTGGAAAGAGGGTCACTAGCGAACACTGTGAAGAAGACTGCTTACTTCTTCCCTCGACCACCGAAGCCCCTCACCCTATTTCCACTACGCATGCCTGCACTATTGTACTGGGTCTGGCCACACAACTATGTAACCACCACAACTATGTAAATGAATTCCAGGAACTCATTATCATGAGACACCCCTTCCCAGGAAATCTAATGAATGTGTATGATTTGTGTGTGTGTAACTGATGTCCCTTGCTAGTTCCTGGGAGCCCTTATGGTGGAGAATCCCCAGGGCGACCCCAGCGCTGCAGGTAAAGAATTCCTGCTGAACGGTTGTATTGGATTCTGCCTGTTGAGTGAATTTCTTTGTTTCACTCCTCGCCCGCAGCTCCAGGCCACTGTGCTGCCGGCCTGGAGGCGCCCAACCTGCCCACCCGCCCCAGGAAGGAGAGCTCGGTGGCGTGGGGGTGTTTGCGTTAAATACCACATTTATTTCAGAACCAAACAAGCCTCACGTGCGCGCGGACGGCCGGGACCCGAGGCACCAACCCCCAGGCACAGGGCAGGGAGGGCCTGGGGGTGCTGCCACGCAGGCAGGAACCAGAGGGCATGAAGGGCGGCCTCCCTCCTCTGCAGGCCCCCAGCCTGCCTGCTGGTGCTCGCCTGCCCTCCACACTACCGTGCCCCTGTGAAATTTCCCTTCTGACGGAGCTTACGGTCGTGCATAAGTATCGGGTTTGCGTTCCTCATCCCGGGGGAGGCTGTGGTGGTAGAGGGGACAGGCGGACAGGGGCCTGACCAGGGGGGGGAACACATGGTGCTGGCGAGAGTGGAGCCAGTAAGTCGGCAAGGGTAGCCCACGAGCCGGGGACATCCCGCAGGGATGCTGCAGGCGTCCAGTGAGCAGCCCTGAGTGCGGCGGCCCCCAGCCGAGCCGTCTGCTCTGCAGGTTTGCTGGCCTCAGGCACGCTTCGGCTCCGGCTGGAGGATGCCCATCCCACGGCCACCCCTCACCTGCAGCACAGGCATCACTGCCCAGCCGTGGCTGGTGAACCCATGTCTGGTCCCTGGCAGACACGGGTCCTGTCTCTGCCAGAAGCTGCCCTGGAAGAGCCCCCCCTCTCCCCTGAGGCACCCAGCGTTTCCACCCCTAGCCCCTTACATTGAAATCTGGGATGGTACTAAGTCCTTGCCCAGGGCACGGGAGCTGGGATGCCACAGCCCAGGCCTCTGCTTCACCCCAGCCACAGCTCTGCCCATCCGTGCCCCCGGGCAGGCACCTCTTCCTTCATAAAGGGCATGAGTTGGCCTCCAGGTCTCTAAAAATGCATCACAGCAGGAAAAATAACCCAGTTTGATGGTGAAGCTTGCCCTGGACGGCCAAGCTGCCACCTGCCCAGGGAGCAGAGCCGGGAGGAGGAACCCTGCCACAGCTTCAGGCTGAAGCGACGGGGTGAGATGCCCAAGGAGCTGTAGCAAGGCGGGGCAGAACTGTCAGAGGCTCAGGAAGGATCCCAGAAACCCTTCTGTGACCTGCAATCCAAGCTCAACAGCACCTGATGTACAGCAAGGGGAACCCTGTAAGCCTCTGCCCACCTGCCATGTCCCTACCTGTCTGTGCCCCCCACGACATGAGCGTAACGAGAAGACGGCACCACATCCGACACACACACACACACCCACACACACACACCACAGACAGCGCGGGGAGGTGCGGCAGAGCCAAGGCGCAGCCGTGCTGTGCGAGGGAAGGTCAGCCATGAAGGCGTGACAGCGAAGCTGGGGGAGTGCCCGGGAGATGCACGGAGGAAGATGCTCGCCTTCCTGCCCGGAGCTGTGCCAGTTGCCGCCGGCCACTCGGGAAGCCCTGAACAAAAGCATCCCCCCATGGGTGAGAGACGGAAGAAGGAGAGGGAGAGCTGCTGCTGGGGGAGGTGGGAAGCAGTGATGGCTGGAGAAGGTCTTTTTGGTGAAACCACCTCTGCCATGGGAAGCCCCCTGGATTAACGTGCCAATGGAGGCAGGGTGGGAAGGAGGTGGGTGCCTGCTTCTGCAGCAAGGGATGAGAAGTGAGAAAACACCAGCTACAACAGTAAAAAGAAGCCCCATCTCCACCCTGACATCCCCACGCCAGCCTCTCCCTTGCCACTCCAACCTGCTTCAAGCCTGTCACCCTGCTGGGATGAGAAGGGATGTGACAGCCCTTTTGGGAAAGGGCAATGAGGATCCTGCGGATTGGGGTGGTCATTCCTAGCCCTGGCTGCTGGGGAACTCTCCCATCTGGCTTTGGAAGCAGCCACCTGAACCTCCACACTTCCCGCAGGGATGCGACCCTTGACGTGCTGCCCTAAGATGGGGGGAAATCCCTTTGTACAATTCCTCAGGGCTCCCAGGACGGGATAGTAGAGCTGGCCCACATGCTTTTGGGGGGAAGGGACAGCCCCGCACGAGGTGACAGGCAGAGCCGTCCCCAGAGCCCTCCTTTTCCCTCTAGCAGGACCAAGCTCTGAAGAGAGGTGACCCATCCGTGTGGATGTGGGTGCCCTGGCCAGCCAAGACGGTGGGCTCCCCTCTCCCAGAGGTAGATGAAGCAGGTAGGAATTGCCTCCTTTGGGAAGACACGGTGGGCTGTCCAGCCACCACTCAGGGGAGAAGTAGTTTAAGCTGCAGGGGGAGCAAAGCAGAGGGTTGGGGAAGGGTGGGGAGCAAGGGTGAGAGCTCCGCTGCTGCTGGGTACATGCCAAGGATGTCCCGGGGAAGGCAGCTCCGGGACCCCAGCCCACCACCAAGGCTCTCCCCTGCCTGGGGGAGGCATTGTCTGAGGGCCAGGACCCAACTTATGGGATTTTTGTGACGTAAATAGAAATAAATACTTTATAAATATCATCTTAAACTACCAACACCTGATCTTACCCTGCCGTCTTTTGCAGAAACATCAATAAACTAGGAAATCCCCATACTTAAACTACCACTTTCCCTTCACGTGGAGGCAATTCCTCCTGCTATCCCACCTCCGAGCTTTACCGCACTCCCACCTCTGTAGATCAAAGACCAGCTTTTAGCCAAAACCGCCCTCCTCGCTCCCTCCCCTCCGACAGGGACCTTTCTGGAGCGTTACAGATGGTGTGACATGAAGGTCACCCATTGGGGGACAGGCAGAAGATGGCACACACACAAGAAATCCTGCCCAGGCAGGTCCAGGCTTTTGCAGCTACGAACGGAAGTGAGTTTCCCCCGTGAAGGTGTGAATCGAGACAGATCCCTCCATGGAGCAAACAGCTGGGGCAGCAGATGGTGTGAGATCAGACGTTAACATGGGAATCTTGAGACAGAATCAGCTATCTTGATCCTGTTGGCAGATGAATGAGGCGGAGGGTGTTTTACAGGTTAGATTCTCATCTGGGCTGTTCTCCTTCTGGACAGCTTGGATCTGATTTGGAGAACAAGGGAAAAAAGGTGTCAGAGATGTGTCCAAGAAGAGGTGTGGTCCCCCAGGTTCAGAATCCAGCCAGAGCTGGAGGGACACGGGATTAATGTCTCTAGCCAGAGCACACAAATTTCTGTGCATTTACTCCTATTCCCCTAGTCCTGCCACTTGAGATGGCCTCAAGAACTTTGTGAGATTCTCTCAAGAACAGCGAAGGGTCAGTGTCCTGCCGGCAGGCATGGATTTTGTTTTGAACTCAGCACACCACCACCTCTGTACCAGCCAGGATCTGACCCTAGATTGAAGCATTTAAGTGGGAAGGAGCTGAAATCAAGATTAATGTGGTCCAAGTTTCGCTGGCAGAGAGCCCGTCCAGGCACAGCTCTGCATGGGAGGTGCTGCCCATGCCTGGCTGGGGGGCTGCAGCAGGGAGGGCACTGGGAGCAGGGCAGGGAGTATGCTCGGCTGCCTGCAGACCCCCCACCGACAGCTTCCCTGCACCCCCTCTTCCCCCAGCTGTCCCCAGTACCTTATGGACCCAGCCAGGAGGGGGTTGAAGGCGTAGAGCCAGTCGTGCATGTCCTTGTCACTGCTTGCCTGCAGCAGGATGCCCCGGTGCTCCGTGCACACCGCAAACGTGTTTGGGGTCTGCTGGGGGAGAGACAGGGCTGAGTCCCTCACCCAAGGCGGTGCACAGAATGGGACTGGCTCCTGGCACCCTACCTTAAGCATGGCCTGCTGGTCCTCGCTGTACTCCACCTGGGCCTTGGAGAGGTTGAGTATGGCCCTCTCGACCGCGTCCTTGTCCGAGTTGTAGATGTAGACGTACGGGCGCCGGACCACCACAAAGCGTTTCACCCACCCATTGGTGTGGGGCTCCAGGAAGTGCAAGTAGCCCTTTTTGGAGACGATGGGGCTGCAGAAGGGACCGAGATCAGGGCGGGACACAGATCACAAGGAGGTGGCAATGGTAGGGCATGGTCCCCCCAGCCCCAAGGCCCTCCCCTCGATGCCTGCCCCAGCCATTCCTACCTGACACGGATCTCCTGGATGTCAGGCACCAGCAAACGCTGGGGCTCCTTCTCCTCCTCAGGCCGGCAGGCTGGGGACTTCTTCTGCTCTCCTACCACAGGCTCCAGTTCAGGGCTTTCCGCCCTGGAGGAGACCTGGGGGGGTCTGGGGAGGGAGGAGAAACCGGCATGTAGGAAGAGTTGACAGCTGGGGAACACCCATCGACCAGGGCTATGTCCCAGTGGTACAGCTGCCCTGCTTGGGGGATGCTGGGGTGTCACCCGAACCTCCCGGCCACCTTCTTACCTGACCTCCATGGCATTGTAGCGTCCTTCCACCAGCGACGGGCAGGTTGAGGAGGGGGTGAGAGTGGTGACCCCAAGAGCTGGCATGGAGGGATCTCTCATCAGGGTCACAGACATTTCAGACAGCTGTGGAGGAGTGGAGGTGCGGACTGAAGTTTCTGCCCAAAGCCAGGCACAGGCAAAGGACCAGGCGCCTGCTCATACAGGGAGAGGCCAGACCTCTGGCCAGCAGGGTCCTCTCCTGGCACAGTCCCAAGAACCACCAGCTCCAGGAACACCAGGGCGAGCGGAAGGAGCAGGGACCACTTGCACCATGGCGTGCATCCGGCCCCCACCCAGCCGGCCCCCACCCAGCCAGCCCCCCCTGGCCCCGCATCCCGCCCGGCCCCCGCCAGCCCGGCAGAGCCCAGGGCAGCAGCGGTACCTTGCTCTCGCTGGCGCTAATGCAGACATGGCTGTGGCTGTACTCCCTGTTGAAGGTGTGCGTGAGCAGGCGCAAGCACTGTGGAGAGAGGAGGACGCTGGGGCGGGAGGCACCTTCCTCCACCCTCCTCCTCCTGCTCCCCTTGGGCTTTGTCCTGCCACAACCCCCTGCCACCCCGTGGGAGCCCCTTCCCAGCTTCATCCCCACGAGCTGGGATACTGCAGGATGGTACCTTCACGGCCAGCTCCTTCTGCCTCTCGCTGGGGGTTTCGGGGGGAGAGGTGTGGCCCTCAGGGGCCCCATCGACAGAGAGCGGGGAGGAGACGCAGGAGGTGCTTCGGGACTCGGAGTCCTCACTGGAGCAGGGGGACAGGGTCTCCAGGCCCAGGCGCTGGGTCATCTCCAGCTTCTCGCGCAGGAGTAGGTAGTGCCTTGTCTTCTCCACCTGGGCACAGGCAGCCAGGCTCAGGGGTGGCCCCTTCCCCCAGGAATCCTTTCGAGGACCTCACTTCCCAGGCCCCATTAACCCCGTCTGCTCATCAGCTTTGGGTCTGCAGTGATGCCCAGGAGAGCACCGGCAGCACAGCCCCACTCCTGCCTCCTCCCGCACCCAGGAGGGCTGAGACCCCCGGGGTGGGGAATCCCACCGACCCCGGCAGGACAAGGGGCCACGCTGCAAATTGCACAGCCTCGGCCTGTTTCTAGCCCAGACTCTTACTTCTTGCAGGAGACTGAGTTTCTCCAGCTCCCACTGATGGTCGAGGATGAGGCTGTCGCTGCGGGGCCGCCAGCCAGCCAGGTTCTCCTCTCCCCGCACGTAGGCTACGGAGGTGTCCAGCACGCGCCGGCGCCGTCTCTGCATGCCTGCGGGGACAGATGCGTGGCTGGGGGGGACAGATGCACAGCCCCGACCCCAGACACCATGCCGTGCCTCCCAGCCTCACGGTGAACACCCAGGCAGAAGCGCGGCACCCACCTGGGCTGCCAGCATCAGCCACGCGGCAGAGGCTGAGCTCATAGACTCCTGTCACGCGGTTGCTGTGAGCAAAAGGAGACAAGGTATTATCAGCTCTGCCCCATCCCCACACCCCCACTGATGCCCCAGGAGGGCTCCAGTCCCTGCATGATGGCTCTGCTCCCCCAGAAAGGCAGGAGCATCCCAGTACCTCTCGGAAGCTCGCAGGCTGCCGCTGCCGAAAAGGTTGCGGATGGAGCGGGAGGCAGGAAGCTTGGCGTCCCGGGAGTAGAAAACCATGCAGAAGTCTTTGGTGATGACGGCGGGCTGAGTGCAGTTCTCCATCTGCAGCAGGGCAGGGGGGGAGGCGTCAAGGGGGGCTGTAGGTTGGCAGCCCAGTGGATCTCTCCCACCCCCGGTGCCCAGCAGTTCCCACTCCTGGGGTCCCACAGGGTCCCCAAGCACCAGGTTGAATCCTGCACCCCGTTAGCATCAGCGCCAGCTAAGGAGGGCTTCACACCCCCCAACAGTGGGGGAAATACCAGACTTTGTTGGCATTATAATGGCCCCAACTAAGCTCCTTGCCTCAATGTAGGCAGAAAGGGTGATGTAGATTTTCTCCCGGTATGGGGTGACACGGTTGAGCAGCAGCGAGTTGTGCATGGAGCTATCCCACGCTGTCTCAAACTGGTAGAAAGTCCTGCCGAAAAAAAGTAGCGGAACCGGTAAAACAACCCCCCCAGACCCCCAGGCAAGCGAGCAAGGAGATGCCATTGTCCCCCCCTGCAGCGCTGCAGCAGGCCTGCCAAGGACACACAGACATGCACACGCGGCAGGGACAGATGGGGACAGCCACTCCATAGGACGCAGGCTCAACACAAAGGGGGACAAGGCGTGGTGGGAAGGGGACATGGCACCCTCAAAACGGCCGACAGACTGGGGTTTTGGAGAGGAGGGACCGTGAGAGGAGTTGGGGCTCAGCTGGGGTGCAGGCAAGGCAGGGCAGGCTGGGAAAGCAAAGGAGGGCAAAAGAGGGTGCATGCCCCACCCCCCGTGCTCAGAGTGGGGGGCTGCCCCCCCCAGCACACCCAGGCCAGGTCCCCACCATCCAGCCCAGGGCACACAGCACCTCCCAGCCCCCGTCAGGAGCGGCTGTCACTGTTCAGGTGACAACAGCCAGAAGGGAAAGGAAGGAGGATGCTCAGCACTGGGGGTTGCTGCCCGCCTGCCCCTGGGAGAGCAGCCCCCCGCCAGCCAGGTCCTCTTCCCCAGGCCTGCCCCTGTCTGCCAGCCCTGAGCCCCAGCGGGACCTGGGGACCAGGATTTGGTGGCTGGCCCCTGTCGAGCTGTCTCCCCTGGCTCCTGCTCTGCCCTGATTGCCAGCCCCATTCCCACCAGGTTTCCTCACTCCCCTCGCTGTGTTTTCCAGGGCTCCCATGCTGGGAGAAGGAGTGGGGGACACCCAGCCCCACTCACCCAGTGCCTATGGGGTGCTGTAAGGATGGCGCAGCTGCCCGGAGCAAGAGTGGCCTTCGGGTCAAGCAACTGAGGCAGGGGGAAGCGGGAGGCAGCTCCGGTTTGAGAGCATGGGGGATCCCCTTTCACCCCCTGCCCCGCTCCTGGGCTCCCTCCTGGGCCAGCCTTGGGGTTATGGGACACCCACTCCCCAAAGCCACCCAGAGCTGCCGCAGCCCCAGATCCTGCCTGAGCATCCTCAGGCAGTCGTGGCTTAGTGATGTCTCAACAAGGACACTTCAGAACGTCCCCGAAGCAGCATCCAGGTAGCTGAGGGGCTCCTTTAATGAGAGCCGGGGCAGTCGGAAGGAGCGGGGAGAGGCTCTCGGCTGTGATTGCCCCCACATTGGAAGAAGAGGGAGAGCGACGCTTTCAGAAGGTGTATAAAACACATTAAAAAAACCCACATGAGACAGAGCCAAGTCAAAGGATCACTTTGCAGACACGGGTCACTTGAGAAGAGACTGCTCCCCAGGGAGGAGAAGAGGAGCCTCAGGGTAGTGGGGGAAGAGCAAAAAGCAAAGGGAGGAGGCAAAGGAGAAAGAGAGAAAAGCAGGAGGGACCAGACCGAGCAGGTGCACGCGAAATACCTAGTGTCATTTCCAAACGAAATGCTATAAGTGGAAGGCGACCCAAGGACAAACACACACACGTACACACACAGAAAAACGAAAGGTCAGAAAGCATCGTTCATACGGGGGTGGCGCAGGAGTGGGGCCATGAGGAAGGGGGCCCCTCCCGAGGGGACTCGTCCCATATAAGCACCTCTGGCTAGAGGAACTCCTGCCTAGCTGGACCCCGAATCAGAGCCCAGAAGGAGCTTGGCAAGGGCAGCAGAGGTTTACCTGCTTGGGTGAACACCCTCTGCCTCCCACCTTTCTCACAGTCCAGCAGCTGGGAAGTGAGCACGTTTGCTCTGCGTCCCCTGAACTCTGCCCTCACTGCCATCCCAGGGCAGGGAGCTCCTGCCCAGCGCAGCCCCCCAGGGAAGGTGCCTGTCGGGAGCAGGGACCAGCTCTCCCACCACCACCTACACAGTGGGAGATAATTTCTTGGCCCATCCCCAGGTCCACAGGGAGAGCATCACTATGCCGAGAGCCCATGGGCAATGCCAGCGCGAGTCCATGTCTCCTGCAGCAGAGGGCTGGATCCACACCAGATCCGTCCACCTGCACCCCGGGTGCCACTGGAGGGACAGCTCTGCTCTCGGGCACCTCTGAGCAGAGCTGGCTGTAGAGAGGGCAACCTCCTGGGCACACAGCTGCAGAGCCCACCGGGAGACTCAGGGGACCCCATCCTCTGTCTCCCAGATCACAGAATCACAGAATCATTCAGGTTGGAAAAGACCCTTGGGATCATCGAGTCCAACCCTCAGCCCTACTCTACAAAGTTCTCCCCTACCCCACATCTCCCCACTGCTCATCCAAACAACCCTTAAACACCCCCAGGGATGGTGACTCCACCCCCTCCCTGGGCAGCCTATTCCACTCTCCAACCACTCTTTGTGGGAAACATTTTTTCCTCATGTCCAGTCTGAACCTCCCCTGTTGCAGTTTAAAGCCGTTCCCTCTTGTTCATCAGAGATGCATCCCCCTCTTCTGCCACGGGCCATGGTGGTGGGATTCCCCCTCCTCCAGGGCCTTGGTGACGCGCTGGTCTAGGGGCTGGTGAGAGCACCCGGGTTGGGCGGCTCTCACCCACGCGTGGCACGCCAGGCTCACCCTGTGGTCCCTGCTGAACATCCCCCATCCCCAAACAGCTGCTCCCCCCCTTACACAGGGGTATTCACAGTCTGTGCCCCGTACGGGTACGCACATCCACCATCACACCTGTGTACAGACGCACACAGCCCGTATGCCGCACCTACGCCCGCGGGTCGATCGTGTTATCATCGCCAGGTGCCTGGGTGAGGGCTGGAGGCACCCCAAAGCCCCCGCCGCAGTCCACACCAGCCCTGCGGCTACTCCAAGCGGCACTGGGGGCTGAGCTGGGGCTGGGGCAGGAGGCGATGAGGGGGCGGCACGCTTGGCCCCGGATGCCAGAGAGATGGGAGAGCAGCGAAGTCAAAAAGCAAGAAGAAAACCCAAATCAGGCGATGGGGACGCAGGCGTGCGAGGGGTGCGGCAGCCAGCGAGAGCGCGGCCCAAACAAACAGCGAAAGGGGCCGAGTGAGCGAGAGGTGCCAGGGTGGGAGGGAGGAGGGGTGGGTTGTGTGGAGGGATGGGGGGCTGGTTGTCCAAGTGCTGCCTCCAGTGGAAGTGAGCCCACCGAGGCAAGGGGGGAGAAAGAAAGAAGAGAGAGAGGAAGGGGGGTGGAAAAAAAACCAATGGAAACAAATAATACCTAGGCATATCCGAATCAAGAAACTGCCTGCGAAAACACAAAACAATCACATGGTTAGTGTGGGCTTGGATGGGCAGCAGCAGCGGAGAGAAGCGAGGGGGGACCCTTGGCGCTGCCCCCTGCACCTCCTCCCTGGGCACTCAACGCAGGGATGGATGGGTGCCAGGGAGGGAGCTGTACCGCTCCCCCGGTCTCCTCCTGAGCAGCTCCGGGGGACTGGGGAGGCTGGGGAGGGGAGCCAGGGCTGCTCTGGGCGATGGAGGCTGTGTGGCGTAAGGCAGCGAAGCAGGGAGTACAAGCAGCTGGGGAGGAGGATGTAGTGGGCCCTAGCACTGCCCACTGCCCTCCCTCTGCCCGTCCTTGCAGGCTGCTGGAGCCGGAGCAAGCAGGATGAAGCGGGGAGGGGGTTGCAGCAAGGGCTTCTTGGCATTCCACGGGAAGCCAGCTGCCCCCTCCTCCCCCTGCCCAGCCCTGGGCATGCTTGACAGGATGGACACAGGACGGATACGGTGTGCATGCCAGCCCACGGCCCCACATCGGGGCTGGCCCTGAGGCACAGACCCTCTGAGCGTGCAGGTGAGGCAGGCTCTTGCAAAAGCCAAGCCCCTCACCTCCCTGCTTCTCTCCGGACCCCAAGCCTCCCCCCAGCCCGAGCTATGTCCTATTGACCTGCAGGACCTGTGGGGGGGAAGGCAGGAGCAGGAGGCACATCCCCCCTGCCAGGCTACACTAGAGATGCTGAAGATCTGATCTGGCTGCACCCGGGACCATCCAGCCATATCAGGAGCCGACATACAACAGCACAGCCCCAGGAGCCACCCAGCTCCCAGCAGCCCAGCAAAAAGCACTACAGCTCTGCCAGGCCAAGCACTCCTTGCCCAACTGTCCCCGCCTGGCCCTGCTCTGTTGTCCCCATGGCTGTGCCAAAATCTCCTGGTCCGACACTCGCACGAACACCCGACCCTGTGATTCAGCTCTGCCGCCCGGGTACTGCGTGCCTGTCGCTCCATTGTGCCCTGGGAGTGCTGCAGGCCAGCATCTCCCATCCAGACCCCCGTCATCCCCACCAAAAACACCCTGCCTTGGGTGACCCCGAAGAAAACGAGGGGAAAAGTGGTCCCCACTCCCCATCAGGATGCTCCTACACCAGCAAGTGCCACGCGCACAGCCCAGGACCGGTGCGACTGCTCCTGGCGCTGCCAACGACTGTCCCCGTCTTGTCACGGCTGCCCACACACACGCATTCTGGCCAGAGACTCTCTTCCAGCCCCCCAGGTTCTGGCAGCAGCCCCAGTGCAGAGGAGAGCTCTGCCCACCGCACTCACCGCTCCCCACCACCACCGCAGGACCCAGCCACGGAGATCTCGGAGATAAAAAACCTCCAGCCCCACTGCTCCCGCACCCCTGCCAAACCCCCAGCAGGGACACAGCCCCCTGGGACAGGCATGAAGGGGCAGGCATCCCCAAAGTCCCCTGGCGGTGATGGGGGATGGCTTTCCTGCATCACCCCTGCACAGACGGGGACCAGCTATGGGAATCAAGTGGCCTTTCCAGCAAGTTTGCTGGGACAGAGGACAAAGAGCCCTTTGGTGGCAGGTCCCCTGCAGCCACAGGGTCGGTACATCCTGTGCTGTCGGTCACAGCCAGCACTGAAGAGCAGGACGCCCACCCAAATTCCCTGTAGTGCCAAAGCCAGGTGCAGAAAGGCCTCAGGGAGGAGGAGGAGGAAGGGGGCTGGCAGCCCTGAACCCCAAGACCCTCTGCAGCTCCAGAAAAGCCCCCCCCACCCAAAGCAGCAACAGGTCTGAGAGCCCCCCCAGGGGAGAGAGGGGCACCCCACACCCTGCTCCCAGCCCTCACCACAGCGAGGGAAGAGCAAGAGAAGAAGCGGCACGCACCGGTCGTCCTGGGAGGGGTGGATGTACCCAGAGGAAAGGATGTTCAGGGACAGGATGTTGGGGTCAATGAGAGACTCGTCTGCTTCTGGGGTGTTCCGAATCCGACCTGCAAGCACAGCACAGGGATGCCGCTCAGGCGAAAGGCAGTGGCCCTGTGAGGGTCCCCACAAGGGGCAGGGATGGCCCAACCTGCCTGCAGCCCTCAGCAGCACCCCTGTCACAGGCAGCTGCCGCCTGGCACTTGGCCACTCAGGTCTGGAGGTCCTGGTCCAGCTCCCAGAGGCGGTGGCCAGGACCAAGGCACCCTGCCCACACAGCGTCCCAGTGTCACCCGCCACTTTGCTATTGCAGGGTAGGAGGGAAGACGAGGCACAAAGCCCCGCATGGGAACGTGGGTGAGAAACAGCCTGAGAGGAGGATGCTCAGGAGCTCGGCAAGCTGGGGGTGGTTCACAGCCCACCCAGCCTGGCTCAGCTTACCCACAACCAGCTCCCGCACTTCCTTCCAGCGGATGAGGCTGCCTGTTTCGTGCACCAAGGTGACAGTGATTCTCCTCTGGATGCCCTGAGACCCACGAGGCCAAAAAGAAGAGACAGTGGTTAACACAGCTCCTGGCAGGAGCCAGAGCCGGGACGGCATCTCAGGGAGGGAGTACCTGGTGGAGGAGGAAGGTCCCATGGCACGGCATGCCTCCGCGGTGGTCCACAACGGCAGGGATGTAGCTGGAAGAGAGGATTGTGGCGTGACACAGAGCCCCGTCAGCCTGCCCAGAAGTGCCGAGCACTGGGAAAATCACCACGCTGCCTCCCTTTCCTTCCTGCTCCCCTTTCCAGCAGGACTTACTCGCCGTTGGCCTCCAGCTCACAGATCTCGAAGAAGACCATCAGGTCATACTTGCACTGGCATGGGCCGGCGCTGGGCCGAGTCATGGTGCTCAGCTTCGTCGCAGGCACTGCAGAGGGTGGGAAAGACAGCTGAAAGGGCGAGCTCACCGCTGGCGTTTGGAGTGAGGTACGTGCAGCAGGCAGGGTAAGGGCAGAGCAGGCAGGAAGTGCAGGGAGACACATGGAGTGCAGAGGGGGACAGCCTCATCCCAGGGTCCTCCCTGACCACCAGCATGCCTTCTCCCATGCCCAACGCGGAGCAGCGAGGGTGCCAGGATGCAGCCAGCCTCACCCACCCCCGAGCTGCACAGCCTGATCCCACAGCCCTGGCAAGGACACATCCTAAACCATGCAGCGCTGCTCCAGGAATCACTCGGGGACAGCCAGAGGGAGGGTCCCCTGGTGCCAGCGTGGGGATCACACAGCAAACCACGGTGGTCAGCCAAACCACAGCAACTCAGGTCTCGGTGGCCAGAGCACAGTGGGGACCCTGTAGCCTGTGGCATGGTGGGGCTGGGAGGCAATCTGAGCCATCAAGGGTGGGTAGGCTCCTCCCTGCCACTCCACAGGAGGTGAGAATGGGGCTTCGCATCAGCCGGGTGCTGCAGGAATGGGTGCCAAGGGCTTCTGGGTGCTCTGGCCCACCATACATTTTGTGGTGCCCCTGGGATAGTAATTGGTCCCCCTGGGACCTTGCACTCATCATGGGGACCATGGGCAGGCAGAGAGGCAGGAGGCCAGGTCCTACCTGGTTTGGAGAGCGGCATCACACGGGGGAAGTGGCGCCGGGATGGCCTCAGTGGACTGCAGAGAGAACCGGTTCAGTTAAAGCATCCACAGGGACCCTCAAAGCCCACCTCCACCCCGGGGCCACCCCCTCCTGCCACCTGCCCCCCCTTTCGCTGGGTCCCCACCAGGAAGCCAGCTGCACCCACCTCAGGACGTCCTTGCAGAGGGGCGGGAAGGGGTGCTGCTGGTAGTGCCCAAAGACTTCAAATACAATCGGTTGGCTCTTGATGTATTCAATGAAGGACTTGGTCACCTCCACAGCGATCTGGAAGAGAAAGAGCTGTTGATGGCACAGTTTAGCTGGGAAAGGGCTGCAGCCAGCAACAACACCAGGGAGGTGGGAGGGTGCAAGCCTGTCTGATCCCCTGCACCCCTCACCCATCCCCTTCCACGTGGCCTGGGGAATGCTCTCCCCACCAAGACCACTGCCATGAAATCCCAGCCTTTTTGGGCAGAGTAGCAGCTTCTGGTCTTTCTCCCACACATCCACCTTGTCTAAGGTTGGCTTAGCTGGGTGGCTGTGATGGGCTGGGAAAGCCAGGAGGAAGCTGCTCCCCAGGGGAGAAGATCCGGCCAATGGTCCCGCGGAGACCCTGGCAGCTGTGGGGGTGATGGGTCTGGGCAGGGAAGGGGTACACACGTTTTGGACGTGATAGAAGCCCAGTGGTGGCCCCCGTCCTGTGTTCTTCAAGGGCTCTGTCGAAAAGGCCTCGTCATGGCGATGGATGAAGCTGTGGAGGGAAAGGAGGTGGCTCAGGGGCTGCAGGATGGGGACACGATGGCGCAGGGAGGGGAGAGAGGGCAGGGGCCAGGAGAAGAGCCTGCTCCCCCCAGGGCTGCTGCCCGCACCCTGGACTGTTGCAGGACCCCCCTGAAGCCAATGAGAACCTCTCCCTGCCTTCTGCCAGTGACCAAACAAGGTACCAGACAAGCACATGGGCTCATCCTGCAGCCATCCTGCACCCCCATCCATGAAGGGCTCCGAGCTGGTGGGGGTGGGGCTCCCCGACATTCACCACCAGCTCCGAGGCGATGGCCAGAGCAGGGCGGGAGATGTGAGGCTGGGGGGGCACAAGGGGCTCACTTGAACTGGCAGAAGATGTCTGCGTATTCCGCAGAGATGCTGGAGGCTTGCAGGACTGTCACACGGAAAGTGAAGATGCTGCCCAGCTTCAGGTGGTCCAGAGCCGTCTCCAGAGGCCCGTCTGGCGTGGGTTTCTCCGGGCTGTCCAGGAGAAGGTCCTCTGGGGTCACTGCGGGGAGGGGAGGGTCCTCAGCAAGGCATGAGGGTCACCCCCCCTTGGTGTCTGCCAGCAGCCTCGCACTGGGACAGCAGGCTTTTAATGCTTGGGCAGGCACAGGAAGCTGGGTGCCAAGGCAGGGGGTTGCTCCCCAACTGCTTCTCAGCACCCCCTCACCTGCGCAGGTGTTGTTGTTGACTTCGTCAGCGGAGGGACCCATGTCGCTGACCTGCCCCTGGCCTTCGACGATGCGCAGCTCCTCCTGGGAGGTCCCCGAGCGAGACATCCCCACAGCTGGGCACGACTCTGACTGGAACTGCACCAGGAGCGGGGCTCAGGGATGCTGGTGGTCCCCGAGGTGGTCCGCCAGCGCCCTGAGCACCGGGGCACCTCCAGCTCTCCCCTCCCATCCCACTGCAGCCCACCCTGGGACACGGGCAAGAGTGGGGTGCATCGGTGGGTGCCAGAGGGCTGCCTCGTGGACTGAGAACATGATCCCTTCAGCGTGATGCCTGCACCTCTGGGAGCCCGGAGGTCCCCAGGGGGAAGCATTGCTGTGGCAGGCAGGGGTCTGCGGTCCCCAGGCACCCACCAAGAGCCAGCTGCCACCATACCTTCTCAAAGTGCTGGTCATCGAAGGATATCTTGGCTGTCCCCGACTGCCGCACACCGGAGCCATAGTCGGGAGCTTCCTCATCCGCTGGAGGAGGGATGGGGGTGAGCTGGTGTGGGGGGCACAGGGGATGCCAGGGGCACGTTTTGGGGAGGGGGGTCCCCCTCCTACCTGAGATGGCCTGAACGGCCACGCGCAGGAAGCCCTTGACCTCGCCCTTCTCGCTGACGATGGCCACGCGGTGGACCAGGGGCACGGGGTAGAGAAGGTTGCTCAGGTAGACGAAGGCCCTGCCAGAGGAGGGGGACACACACAACACGGGGGAGAGTGGTCACTGCTCCCACCCGCGGGTCCCCAGGCGCGGGTGGCGCGGCCGGCGGCGGCCGGGATCCCAGGTCACCGCTCACGGCACGACCGCAGCGCTGCAAAGCAAAACTAAAGAGAAGGCAGCCAGGGCC
The DNA here is from genome assembly GCF_031877795.1 of Strix aluco. Classification (NCBI taxonomy): domain Eukaryota; kingdom Metazoa; phylum Chordata; class Aves; order Strigiformes; family Strigidae; genus Strix; species Strix aluco. The sequence goes on from NC_133939.1 coordinate 2,093,070, forward strand.
AGCCGAGAGGGGCGGGGAGCGGGCAGCGGGCGGGCAGCGTGCCGCAGGCAGGCGGGCAGGCAGCACGCCACGGCAGCACTACGAAGCAGATGGGGCTCGCATACCTCTCCGGCTGTCACCTCCGTGGCGGGCGGGGAGGGGAGGGGGGCTGCGCCGGTGCCACCGTGAAGCTGGGAGAGAAGAGGAGCTTCTCTGCGGTGGAGAGCCAGAGGACTAGGGCAGGAGGTGCTGCAACACGACTCAGGGGCAGCTGTGGAGTCACCGTGGGGGGGACAGGGGCAAGGCAGGGGGGGAAGGGAGGGTGACAAGGGAGGTAGAGACCGGTGGGAGCAAAGGAGGGGAGAGGAGGAGGTCCTGACCGGAGGCCAGAAGCCTCCAGAGATGAACCTGCCGGGGTGGTCCTGGCCCTGGCTCTGCCCGCGGTGCTGCGGGACCGCTGGTGGCTGCAGATGGCCTTTGCCCAGCTGGGAGGGAGGCTGCACAGCGTGGCTGGCAGCATCGGCGGCCTCTCCCCCTGCCCCATCCCTTCACACACATGGCTTCAGGGTCACAGACCGCCCGCAAACGCATCAGAGAGCCGGCTTCTCCCTGTGGGCAAGAAAGGAGCTGTCTGCTCCCAGCACGGCAGGTCTGAGCCTCCCCGCTGTCCTCCGTGGCGTCCAAGTCGCCGACACTCCTTCAACGCGATGGCCACACCACGTCTCTGCCGGCACCTCCCACCAGGCCGCAGCTCCCCATTTCACAAGCATTTTGCCTCCTCTTGCTGCCTTCCTCAGCCTTGCCACCAGCCGGCTCGCTGTTCGACAGTCCTGGCACTCTGGCGATGGTGGCCTGCTGTGCCCTCAGCGGTGACAAGTCACCTCCACAGCCTTGGCACTGAGCTCCCTGCCAAGCGGGGCAAACTGCCCTTGCCGGCAGGGCAGCACCACTCCCAGCAAGAGAGGATGCGGGGTGCCTGGCACCCCTCCCCGGGGGGCCCACTGGAGTCTTGACATGCACCGTCTTCGAGTGTGGCGGGGCAGGATGGTGCTGGGGCTGGCCAGGACACTTCTGCTTTGGGAGGCGCCCATGGGGGTTGCATCTCTAGGAGGCTGGCAGTGCTGCCCATGATGTCCCAAACTCGCAGGCATCTTTGCAGACATCCAACGGCACCCGAAAGTGCCCAGGGGGCTCTTGCAGGAGGCCCCAGCCGCACACTTGCAGCCCAAGCCCCAAAGTCTGGAGGTTCCCCCTCCTCTGCTGACTTCCATTGACCTTCAAGAGCTGCTTGAGGCTTTTTCCACCCAAGGCATCTCCAAGGACTCAAGTCGTGGAAGCAAAGGTGATGCCCCATCACTGTCTCTGTCTCACCCCATCTCTTCTTGGAGGCCACCAGCAACAAGTGGCTGGACTGTGTCAGGGCTTCCCAGAGGGACCACGTGCCCGGGGCAGAGCCCTGCGACCACAGGGAGGTCTCGAAAGCGTGGGGATCTGGGTGCACCCGCCCGCCCAAACCTGCAGGGCAGCTGCTGTTGAAGCCAAGGGGGTGGAGAGGGGAGGAAAGAGGAAGAGGGCGGGGGGGGGGGCAGGCGGGGAGGAGGGGGACAAGTGTGTCACTAGAGGAAGGAGGGCAGGGACACTAACCACAAGATTGGTGAGGTGCAAAGATGGCATGCTCAGACCAAAGAAAAGCCTTTCCAAAGGAAGACAGAAGTGAAATAACCCCAATTTTCGCTAAAGCTTTGGAGAGATAGAGCCAGCAGCTAAAAAAAAACAACCCAAAAAACTAAAAAAATAAAACAAAAACCAAAAAACCTAAAAGAAAAAAAAAAAGGAAAAAAAAAAAAATCAAAGACAAGGATCCAATCATAAACCAATCCAAGCACACTTCACAAGAAATGTGGCTGGCGGAGCTGCTGCGCGGGGAGCCAAACCCAGGGCAGACTCAAAAGAAGTCAGAAGGTGCCAAGCTCCAGTGAACGTGCCCCCAGCACAGAGCGGGGCGGCTGCCGCAGGGCCTTGTTTGGTTTTTTGAGGTGCCCCTGAGAGTTTTGGGGGGGTTTTTGATGTTTTTTGTTTTGTTTTTTTTTTAAATAAGGAAAAAAGGAAAAAAAGTAAAAAAAAAAAGGGGGAAGAACCCAGCTCTTTCGGTCTGAGGCTGCAGGACTCTTACCCCACCTCCGCCCTCTCTGCCTGCGCTGGTCCCCCGCCTTCCCACCTCGCTGTCTGCACTCTGCCTGGCAAGGATAAGCCTGGCTTTAGCACACAGAGGAAGAGGAGCTCCAGCTCCAGCCGTGGGGGCAGCCCCAGCGGGGAGAGGGTCACCAGCATGAGTCCCTCTGGCTGCTGCTTGGGGCAGAGGCTCCGGGACCAGCTCCGGGCACACATGCCCTTGGGAACAGCGTGGAGCTGGAAGCGCTGCATCCCGTTTTGGGGATGGGCAGATTGCAACCGGGTTTGGCGGCACAGCTGGTTTTGCAGCGGCTGGTGGGTTTCTCCAGGCCAAGACTGATGGAGCCCAGGGGGGTGTCCTGGCCAACAGGTAGGAGAAATCAAAGCTCTTGTCCTCGGCTGGAACCGAGGAGGAGTTGGAGCCTGCACCCAGGTCCCTGCGACCTCCCTGAACATCTTCTGTGCCAAGCCGGCAGGGTTGGCCCCAAAAGCCAAGCACTGAGCACAGGTGGCGAGGGAAAACGCCGCTTTTCACAGAGCCCTCCTCTCCCTCCTGCGCCTGGCTCTCCCCTCACTCCTCTCGGCTTTGTCCCCCCCAAACACTGGGGGACATCCAAGCCTCCATGCTCGGGGGAGCTCACGCTGACTGATGCAGCTGGGATGGTCAAGCCAGGGGTGCACGTGGCTTTGAAGTGCCTGTGTGTCCCCAGCCAGTGGCACCACGGGGGGGTCACCCCAAGCCAGGTGGGAGTGGCCCTCCCTGGGACAGAGATGCCCAGGATCGAGACCCCCGTGCAGCTCCCCTGGCTCCTTCAGTGCCAGAGACATGGCAGAGCTCCCCTTCTCAGGGGCCGCCCCAAAGAGGGACCTGCCTGAAGGGTCTCTTGTGGAGCTGGCGCTGCCTGCCTTCCCCTGCTCTCCCCTACCACAGCTGTGCTCATCACAGCCCTACCTCGGTGGGCACCTCGCTGCCCCACTGGGCGCCCCGGGCTTGGCCGCAATCCCAGCCGGCCGGCTACCCCCTGCACCTCTGGGACGCCCTGGAGGTGGGAGTCGTGTCCGAAAGCAGTTCCCTCATGCGAAAGAGCTAGTTCCTTCCCGGCATGCTCTCCTAAAACCTCACCAACCTTCCTACTAAACTGAACAGGGGGGAGCGGTCGTAAAACGGATCCCGGCCATCACACAGCGGGCACTCCGGAAAGATGTCTTCCTCCAGGTCCTCCGCCTCCTCCTCCTCCTCCTCCTCCTCCTCCTCCTCCTGCCCCTGGTGCTGCTCGTCAGCAGGCTCGGTGATGTCGGAGTCGGGGTTCGAGAAGGTAGGGGAGGGGGTGAGATCAGCCATGCGCTCGCTCATGCATGTGTTGAAAAGAGGAGAGCTGTTGCAGCCAGAGATATCTGAACTAAGGTTAGTACAACAAGATAGAAGACAGGTTAACACCAGCTGTTCCAAACAGAGAGCAAGAATAGGAATTTTGCTTTTTTTGGGGGTCTTTTTTTTTTTTTTCTCGGTTGGGTTTTGGGATGGGGTTTTTTCTGCTTAAACCAAGGGGTGTTAGGAAATAAAGACTTGCCCATCTGGTGCATCTCTAAAGGAAGCCACCAATGGCCAGCGGCTATAAAGGGCGGAGAAAAGAGCAACCCAAGGAACCGGTGCAAATGGTGGGAATTCCCCTCGCTGGCTTTGCAGGCAACACGGGGACAGAGCGGTGGCATGAGGCTCGCCGCCACCCCCGCCACCGAAGGGAATCTCTCCGCGTGCTGTGGCACGGGGGGGGATGCCTCCGTGGCAGGCGCGGTTGGTTGGGCCATGCAGCTCAGCCCCCTGCCCACCGGGGCAGACCCCTTCTCCAGGGTGGCCCATCCTCGTTGCCAGCACCGCATCCTTCCAACTGGCGTGCAGGAAGCACACGGAGACGCACGGCACATACTGTACAGACGGATGCTCGGACACCAACGCGTGCACATGGACGCGTGCCGGCCGGGGCAGAGGTCGCGACGGCACGGGCTCTCAGCATGCTGGGCAGCTGTGGCCCCCCGCCTCCCACCGGTGGCAAGCCAGGAGCCCGTGCCTCACAGCTCAGTGTCACGGCAGGCAGCGGGAGCGTGGCCAGCGGCTCGCAGGTCCCTCGGGGTCCCAGCAGCCAATGTGGAGGAGAACCATCACAGGCAAGATGGGCCCGACCAGCACTGGGGCGGGAACGCGTCCTCCCACGGCGCGGCCCCGGGGAGACGAACGCCCTGCGCGTGGCAGAGCGGGCGGTGCTTTCTCCTGCAGGGCTGCCTGCAGGTCCCAGCCATGCTTAGAAGGAGCCGAAGCGCTCACCTGCCGACCAGCCTGAACCAGGGGAAGCGGTCGTAGAAAGGATCTCCACCAGTCACCACGTTGTCGCAGTCCTCGATGACGCTAGAAGGCACTTCGGCTGCACGGTCATACATTTCACGCATCAGGTCCAGGCGTTGCCTGCAGGCAGAGGGGAACGCAGCAGGCAGTGGTGAGAAACGGGGCCGAGGCTGGCTGGGCCCGCCCTGGCGCGGGCATCATTCACCCACCTCAGCTTCTCCAGGGTCCAGTAATGTGTCGCTCCGTTCTTCTGGTCCTGCACCTCTACAGCCACGATGGTCCGGGGGAACGGCCGCTTCTCCCGGTCTTTGGCGGCATCGGGAGGCAGCAAGTCAGGAGGGAGAGGTGAGTACAGTGTGTCCGTGAGGAGCACAAACTGGAACTGGACCTGGAGAGGGGCAGAGTGGGATGGTGAGCCGCCCAGGAGGACAGCAGGCTCCATGGGGTGCCCTCGGCAACCCCCTCCTTGGCACTTCCCTGGCTGCCCACGCTTCTGGCCTCTGCTGTGAGTACCGCAGCAAGACAGAGAGGAGCCCCAGGCACCCACCTTCTTCTTCAGCTCCACACTGATGGCGTTGGCTTCCTTGAGAAAGATGGCATTGCCCCAGAGCAGGTCACGGAGGGAGGTGAACTGGTACCATTTCCACTTCCTAAAGGCCCAGAGGGCCAGCTCGAACTCCCGCTCCGTCCACTGCACTGTGGGGACACAGAGAGACAGTCACCCCCCTGCCAGGAGGGAGGACATGGGTGCAGAGGTGCCCAGGAGACCCACGGTCCACTCTTCTTGCTCCCACAGAGAACATCAAAACCCTGTGGTGGCACCCAGCCCTCACCTTCATCCTCAGGTTCTTCTTCTTCTTCGTTTGCCTCAGGGTAATACCTCGAGTCCATCTGCTTCTGCAAAGCCTCCAATTTGCTCTCATAGTCCTGGGGGAAGCAGGGAGAGGGATGATGCAGCCCACAGGGTATGACCTTCCTCCATGCTGCCACACAGCACTTCTCCCCTGCCGCAGTAACCCAGCCTCCTCCCTCCTTTCGATCCATGTTTATGGGGACAACCCCAAGAACAAGAGGTTTGCCCTTGTTTTTAGGACACAGAGACACCCCATGCAAACATCTGCCAGGACTCTGCCAGGCCTGGGCACCCTGAGAAGGAGCCAGATCCTGGCCACCTACCAGCCTCTGCTGCTCGAGAAGGTAATTTGCCTCCTCCCGCTCCCTCCGGTATTGGTCCTCCAGTTCCTGGAGCCTGCGAGGAATGGGGAAGGAGAGGATGACTAACCCAGAGGTGGATACCCATCTCCCCATGGCCCCAGGCCCTGTGCCCTCACCGCTGCTCCATCTCCTGCTTCATGTCAATGCCCTGCTTCTCCAGCAGCTCTCTTTGGGCGAAAGCCCAGTCCACGGGCTCGGCAGGGGTCTCGGCGCACGGGGTCCGCTCCCGCTCCTGCCGAGCCTGCTCGGGGTGGTTGAAGCGGAAAACGTGGCTCTTCCCCATGATGATGCGGTTTCCTACAGGAATGCACGTGGGGCGGGGGGAAAGGGCGTGGGTTTGATGTGGGACAATCTGCAGGGCCCCAGAGGGATGGAGGGAGGCAGGTTAGAGCAGCACTGGCGTGCCGGCTCTGGGGACCCACCTGAGCGCAGGATGCTGGGCTCTGTCACCTTTTTGCCATTCACGTAGGTGTCAGCACCTTCACAGGGCTCCAGGGTCACTATTACTGCAGGGTCAGCGGGAGGGGGAGAGAGGGAGTGAAGGTAAGGTGCAGGCACAGGGATAAATCCTGCAGCTCCCACTCCACTGCTCTTGCAGCCTTGAAAAGGGAGAGCTGCCCCAGCCGGCACCCCAGGCACGGAGTGGGGGGACACCAGGGCACCCACCAGCAGCACTCACACCCTTGGGCAACCAATGGGCCTCAGCCAGCCTCATGTTAATCAGAGCAGTCCCAAGGACTAAATGCAGCTGGAGACTGGATGTGAGAGATCAGCCTCCAGCACACGTCTCCAGCCTCCCCAGGCTCGTGTCCCAAAGCCCTTTCAACCCCAGGCTCCTGCTCGTTTTTGGGTTGAGCTCTGCTCTGTGTCTGGGGTGGGGGAATTGTCTACAGTCTGATCTTCCGTCCTGCCCTGATCTCCCTGGCTTGCCTCTCCATGGCAGCTCCCATGTGCCTTGCACGAGATTCCCTCCCAGCTAGGTGAGGGCTGTAGCTCGCTCTGGAAGCGCGGAGAAGGCACGGCCACACAGGAGAGCCCCGCTAGCCTGAGGAGGGCAGGACCCCGGCTGGGGGCAGATGCTGGGGACATGCAGAGGGACTGGGGTCCCCAGGGAGGTGGAGCCCCTCCAGACAAGGAATACCTTCACCACTGGTTTTGGTGTCGCTGCGGAAAAGGCAGTGCTCTTCCTTAATGAAGTGCCCGCTGAGAACGATGTCCTGCCTCTTCTCTGCATCTTCCCGGCCAACCCTGCCAGGGAAAAAACCCAGCTCAATACTTCCTCAAAGCAGCCATTCCCTGAGCCTCCCCCCAGAACCAGGGGACCAACATCCCTAACAAGATTGCCAGGCAAATACATTTTTCCCACACAGCTATGGCACTTTGGGGATGCCCCAGAAATGGTGCCCAGCCCGGGGACAGCTGTTACCCCGCTGCCCCCCCGGGCGAGTCAGTACTGAGATACGGGCTAGGCTCTCACCGCTCCGCAGCACCTGGCCCTCACCTTGTTATCCCATCCTTGATGTAGTAGAGAAGACACTCGGACATGAGCGGGTCCTCGTTCAGGTTGACCAAGTGGGGTGTCTGGGAGAGATGAACAACGAGTCACCCCAGCACGCCCAGTCTAGCCAGGCACTAAGGGATGTTCCCGAGGGAGGTAGGAACTCAGCAGCACCTCAAGCTGCCCTCGCCCTGTGGACGGGCTCTCCTGCCCTCTGTAGCTCCAGGACAACATACCCAGGGAGATACTTTTCAAGGGGACTGCAGAGACCTGAGCGGCTGGGATGAGGATGACCTGCCCCTGCAGGCCTCCTTGCTTTCCTCCTCAAAGGGCTGGGCACCCTTCCCCTGGCTGCCAGAATTCATACTGCAAACAGGCCCAACACAGAGCCAAACACTGCCCATGGGGAGTCCCTGATACAGCTTAGTGCCTCCTAGGGCAGGACCCCGCTCGCCTGCGCTGCCTGTCCACGGGCCCTTGCCTCACCGTAGCCCCCAGCTCCACTGCGGACAGCGTGGCTGAGGCAGAGCCACGTCCCATGCAGTGGCTGGTTTAGTATGAGTGGAACTAGAAGTGTCTGTTTTCCTCTACTGACGGTACAAGGACAGATGAACACCCAAAAGAGAAGGTCCCAGACCAGAGGTTCAACCAAAAGTAATGGAGACCTGAAGCTGTATCTCCAGGTTGAATTTTGCTCTCTGGTCTCCTTCCTAACAGTTCCCTCCTATCATTTTCTTCCCCTGGGTCACAAACCACTTTGTTCTCGATGAGAGGGAAGTTTCTCCCCCAGCCACACGCCTCTACAGATGCAGCTATCTTATCTTGCTCCATCACAAGCTGCCGTAACTGGATCTTCAGGCAATATGCAAAGTCGCGGGAGTATCAGTAGGTGAAGTTCTGAGTTTCCCAGAAATAAGAATAGAGACCATAACAAACGTCTTATCAGCCCACTGACACGCAGCATGCAGAGGTTTCCCCCTTACAACAGTGCTATGACACCTGGCTGATAGGGGAGACTCACTCCAAATAGTGCAGGAGAGCTGGAGGTCAAGGGAAACAGTTTCTTCTCCATGGTGGCTGGCAGGGATAAGCTGGCCATAGTATTTAACCTCAAGTCCCTCTAAGCAGACATGTAGCCCCAGGATCTGAGACTTCAGCTTGCAGTTTTTCTCCAGATTTGCGAGGCTGGCTAGTAAAAAGCAGATGCTCTACCTTTCACTGAGCTCCCTGGAGATGTAACCACCCCAGCGATGGCATTCAGCAGGACGACAGAGTCCTGCCCCTGCTTTGCCCTTAATGAAATAGGGTTTTGCACACTAGCGATGCTAACTTTCCTCGCCAGCCACTGGAGAAGTCAGAGGAAATTCCACCCATCAGATAGCTGAAGAGTAAGGAGGCACCAAGACCACCACAGCAATGCCCCACCTCCAAGACCAACCTGCTTTGGGGAATAAACCCCCACGCTTTCTACACAGAGGTCTGGGGTCCTAACAAGCAGTGGCTGAGATAAGAATGAGAAACAAAGGTGACGGTGTAGAAATTTGTCCTAAGAGCTGCACCAAGTCACACAAGGTGAAGGTCCCAAAGCCTTCATCATCGATTGTCACCACACACACATCTACTAAGACGTTTGGCCAAGCCAACCAGCATCAGCTGCGGGGCAGCTGTCAGAGCATCCCTCGGTGTGCGGGCGAGCCGAGCCAGCACACCCTGGTCCTGCCGGCAGGCGCCTGCACCCCGCAGCCCGTGCTGCCCTGCGGGGGGCTGGGGCTGTCAACTGGACATCACTGCGGCGACGGTTATACAGACGAGCGAGGGGCAGCGAGGTGCTGTAACTGCTGCTCGGCAGGGATCGCTGGCACACAAACTCTTTGGGGCATGGCCAGTGTTTGCTCAGAAAATACTTTCCAGGATGCTATAAGCGATAAAGAGTATGCAGTATTTCTGCACCCCCATTTCTCAGCGAGGGCTTGCTGGTTTCAGGGGCAGCAATTCCAAACACCCCAAAGCATGGATTTTTATAAGCTGACACTGAAGTCCAACACAGCAGTTGTCAGCAAAGCCTGACCTGCATACAACAGCATCCAGGCAATGGGGGCTGGACGTTTAGCCATGTGTTTCTACCAATGTTCGTACCCAGCAGGGTCAACACTGGGATTTTCCCTGTGGGTTTCAGAGCCAAGAAAAGGCTAGTGAAATATTTGGGGCTGGCTGGCAGTGACAGAACAGGTCGGAAGGGAGCTGCAGGGGTACAGATCAGCCCTCGTTTGCCAGGAAGAAGAGAATAGGATGATCCTACCTTTTTAGGAGAGAAAACACCCAAGGTGCCTCCATCCTCCCTCATGGCCACTCCCATTTCAGCCAGCAACGCTTCCCTGAGAAGCAAGAGAAAGAAGAGCCTGTCAAAGCCCCACGAGCCTCTGGAGCTGGCACTAGACAAGCCCAGGAGGGGACCCAAGCCCATGGGTTTGCCCCACAGATCAGAGCTGTAGGACTTGCTTCAGCTCTCTCTGTGCCTGAGGAGGGTTTCTCAGAGCAGACCATGTCCATGAAGGATAACATGGTGGGCACTGGGGTCCCTGGGGACAGCCAGGGTATGGCTGGATGGTCAAATTGCCCAGCTGCCCCCAGGAGCTGAACTGTTGTAGGCAAAGTGCAGAGGAAGGGAGATGCCTGGGGAACCCCACGTCTCATTCCATCCCATCCCATCCCATCCCACCCCACCCACCTCTCCATTCGGATTGCTTCTGTCCTCCGCAGCTTCTCCTCCCACGTCTCGTTCAGCTCTGCAATGATCTTCTCCGTTTCCTGGCAAGCGTGGGGTTAGCAGGGGGAGTTAGCACGTCCTACAGGCAGCAGATCTGCCCACTCTGCCAGGCTCTGCCCAGCATGGTGCAGCAGGACACTGGTCCCAGTTTCAAGCTGGTTTAAATGAGCCGTAGCAGCATTTCACCCAAATCTTTCCATCATCCCTGTCTTCAAAGAGCAGGGCACAAAGACCAGCCTCTCCATCCCCTTGCTACCAGCCCACTCCTGCACCATCCCGAGCTAGGAGCGCCTGTCCCGCAGGGCAAAGACAGCATCACCCCGCAGAGAGGACAGCAGCACCAGATGGACCCTGCCACACCAAACCCTCCCCTGGTCGGCAGTCCAGAACACTGCGAGCTCTGGGTCTGTCCACTCTGCAAGAGCTTGCCTGAGCATCGTGTCCTATGAGCATCACCCACGGGTTTCCAGAAAATACCAAATCTCCTCCACAAGCCTCAGTGCAAGAGCACTGAGCTAAGCCCTCTGTCCTGCCAGGCACTGGCCTCTCACCTTGAGCCTTTCAATCGCCTCTTCGCTGCCCGGAGCAAACATGATGCGCTCATGGAGGCTGGCGACGGAGGCAGCGCGGCTGGACAAGGCCGACAGGGAGGAAGAGGGGCTGATCCCAGCGATGGCGTTGGTCACTGTGGAGAGATTGTCATGGCGGTGACTCAGCTCTGCCCCTCTAGCATCATTATTGTTCTCAAAGTCGGACACATCTATGGGCAGGGAAGGAGGGGTGGGCCAGGGAAAGACACACGGACAGGAAGAGAGAGAGAGAGAGAAAGATAGAGACAAGAAAAGCTGTTGGGAAAAAAAAAAAAAAGAGCGGCCGAATGCATCGAGAAGAAAGCCAGGAATTACAAGGAGAAGGCACAGGCGCAGGCAGCAGCAGGGCAAGGGCACACACATCTCTCCCCCAGCCCAGGCAGCCCGCCAGGAGCACGGGGCTGTTTTCATAATCAGCTGTGGGAACAGCTCTGGAGCCTTCCCGGGCTCCCAGGGATGCATTTTTGCCACACCAGATCCTGCAGCCATCAGGTCTGGGAGCAACCGTCCTCCCCAAGAGTGTGCCACTGCCTCTGTCATCCTCCTGCCACCGACACAGCCCAGGTGCTTTTCCCTGCCCAACTGCCCCAGATTAGCTGGATCTGGAGGCAGAGAATGAGAAGGGAAGGGGAGGTGAGGTGGTGGCCCTCTGCCCTGCAAAGGGGCCGGGGGGCTGGAGCAGGAGGAGCCGTGGGATCCCCTCACTGGCAGAGCCTGAGCCCCTGGCCCGCTGGAGTGGCACCTTGGCTGGGCAGTCAGAGAGAGAGCAAAGTGAGGGCAGGGTCGCAACACGCCCATTGCAGGCAGCGGCGCTCGCCTGCCGGCACCTCGAGCATCACCTGCCACCGGACCCCGCGGCAAAGGGAGCCAGGTATTGGAGATGCTCCTCCAGCCCCAAGAAGTCACAGGGGCTCAGCGTGCCGTGGCAGAGACGGGCAGGGCACAGGTTAGCGTCTGCAGCGGTAGTCCCCTATCTCCATCAGCCCGCATCTGGGGGAGCCGAGCCAGGAGGGGACGGGCCAGGCCCCCATCTCCTCAGCGGGCTTGCCACAGCCTGGCTGCACTGCCCGGCCCAGCGAGGGATGGGCCGATAGAGTTTACCCACGGCAAAAACCTCCTGGCCGTCACCACACACCCCTGCATCAGGAGAGCCCCGTGCCAGCCCACCCAAGCACCGTGCCGGGCTCCAGTCCCAACGACCCCCAGCGCCAGCAGAAGCAGCAGCAGCAGCAGCAGCAGCGACAGGAAACATCGTGACAGCATGGGGGAAGGAGTCCCTGTGGGGATCTGGCCCTTGGCACGGCGGCGGAGGAGGACGTGGGTCCCTCCAAGCGCTATCCCGAGCCCAGGTGCTAACCGCGACTCTGCCACCATCCCCTTGGCCAGCTCCCTGGGGATGGCCAGCCTGTGGGCAAGCGCCTCTCCACCAGCCGGGGCTGGCTACGGGAGCCCTTCCCCATGCTGCACGGGTGCCCCTGGGCACAGCCTACGCCTCCCAAAAGCCATGAAGCAACAGAGAGTACCAGTGATGGGGAATACACACATTTGGATCCTCCCGCAGCAGGATGGGCTAAGAGAGAGAGAGAGGGCAGGAAGCGGGGGTAAGACAGTGAGAACAGAACAAGAGGGGGTTCATCTCAGTAGGATATCCGACAGCACACAGAGGAAAGCCCACAGGCAGGCGCAGCCCTGGGATTATCTTCCTGGCACCTCTACTGGGCATAGGATGCTGAAGACAGGAGGTGGAGGGGGAAAAGGGGAGGTCTGCTGGGCGTAAAGCAGCTCCTCCTGCTTACGGGAGTGGGCCAGGGGTTGTGAATGCGCGCGCAGGGGTTCACCGGAGGCATCCGGACCACGCTCGGGCAGCGTGGTGCTGCCACATGGTCGGCAGACCAGGACACAGGGCAGCCATGGGGACACCGGCCCCGCAGGCAAGGGGACTCAGCCCGCCTCTGCCTGGAGCCACTGCCAGCGCACACCGGGCGGTACCTACTGTCAATGATGTCCCCGAGGCCCTGGGCGTAGAGAAGGTCGCGCAGGCGTGCCACCTCATCCTTCAGCTCCCGGATGAGCTTGTTGTTGGGGTCCTCGTTGATGACAGCGTTGCAGCGGATCTGCTTGGCACGGTCGGCATACCTAGGGAAGGGCAGAGCCCTGAGCAGCGGCAGCAAACCACGGCTGCTGGGCAAGCAGGAGTGCCACCAAGCCCCTGCAGCAGACAGTCCTTTGGAGGATCCCAGTGCCAGGACAATCCTTTGGCCTCATCTGAGGTTGCAGGGTCCCCCCACAGCACGCCCCCAGCCAGGGTTGCCACAGAGGTGAGCAGAGCACATGGCAGTGCCTGGGTTTCAGGGACTCCTCCCTCCTTGCCTGCCACGGGGAGACACACTTCCTCCTACCTGAGGGTGCTGAGGGTCTCATCGTAGTTGATGTCAGCAGGACTGAGAGCAGCAACCATGGCCGTCCTGGAGTTGCCCCCTGCTCGGAGAGAGACACCCACATCAGGGAGATGCTGGTTCCCACGCCAGCCGTCACCCTCCGCTTGGCAGCCGTGCCCACCGCCGAGCCTACACTTCCCACCCGTGTCCTCACCCAGGTTCTCCCGCAGCAGCCAGGTCAGCACCGAGTCCCGGTAGGGGATGAAATCTGTCTTCTTCTTCTTTTTGTTCTGGAGAATGGAGAGCAGAAGGAAGGGCTGTCAGGCAGCCTGCTCTCTTCAAAGGAAAGGTGACAGCTGGTCCTCAGCTACTGGGACTCAGAGGATGGCTTTGCTCCGCCACCGTGACCTTGGGCAGCTCTGCTCATCTGCACAGGTCCTGCCTGTGAAATGCCATGCCTGGGCCGGGCCAGGTGTTTAAAGCCAGGTACCAAGAGCCACAGGGTGAGGAGGGTGATCAGGATGCTGAGGGCTCTGCCAGCCCCCAGGAGAAGCATGTGTGGGTCCAGGCAGAGCCTAGACCCAAACCACCCTGCCACCCAGTCCCACCTGACTGTGCTAAAAACCAACCCTCTCTTCCCCAGCCCGGTCAGGGCACCTACCTTGTTTGGCCCCGAATCCTGCAAAAAAAGCAGAAAGAATGTTTAAGTGAGCTGCTCCCCTCCACAGCATCCACTACAGCTCCCCATCGCCCAGGCAGAGAGCAGCAGGTACATGTCCCCATGGAGACAGCAGCTTCGCCAGCCCAGCTCATCCCAGCTGCAGGGACAGCTCGGGATGGATCTGCTCATCCTTCAGAGCCAGAATGCTCCAGCCCTCGGAGCTGAGCCCATTTCCCCGCGGTGCTGCCACTAGTCTGTACCCCAGCCACCTACCATTTCAGCCAAGGCAGAGATGACTTTCCCCAGCGTGGTCAAGGACTTGTTGATGTTTGCTCCTTCCTGGTGGAGAGAGGAAAAGCCCAGATGCTCAGGCCCGATTTCACATCAGCACTAAAGCCCAGTGCACCAGGAGGATGGGGAAGTCCCGGTATGGGCTGGTCTTACTGGGTAACCAGCACCTCCCAAATGGGACTCACGGACCTCGGTGGAACTGGCACTGGGCAGCTTTCAAACAAAACCCCGTCAAAGATTTTGGGCAAGGAACCAGGCAAGGAAAGGAGATGTCACAGCTGGGAATTAGAGGGCAGGACGGGGCATCCCTGCTGGTAGAAGGGGACCTCGTGCCAGCTCTCACCTTTAGTCTTGTGCCCTTCGCACCAGTGGAGTCAGCTCGTTCGCTCCCTGCCAGGTCCACCAAGCTGATTTTGCTGACCTGCAGGCAGAGACGAGACTGTCAGCCCCAGCAGACACAGGAAACCAGGCCCCGGCACAGAGCCGAGGGGGGAGCAAAGACCTCTTGCAAGGTGACACTGCTTGTCGGGATGTGGCCAGGATCCAGGCAGGGCCAGAGGCTACCAGCTGCCTAATATCCTATCCAGGGGCCAGTCCCTCGAGGGACCATGAGCCCAAAGTGTGCCTGGGACTTATCTCCATCCTGTTTCAACCCTCCCTCAGGCCACACCACCTCGTCCGAAGTGCTGCTGACAGCACACGAAGCCCTTCCCAGGTCCATGCGGGTTCCCCCGCGTCCTCCAGGCTCTGCTCGCACCTTCTCAGTGGTGATGTCCGTCTCAGCGTCGTGCCGCTTCTGCGTGAAGATGATGTTGAACACAGCGTGGGAGCGGCTGCTGGTCTCGTTCATGTTGGTGGCAGCCACTGTGCTGCAGGGAGAGGAGGACAGGAAGGTGTGACACTCTGCAGGGGACTCTGGAGCTGCTGGCAATGGGGCCAGGGCTCATTTCAGGACAGGGTACATGATGGAAAGGCAAGTCTGGAGGACAGGAGAGGACTGTGGGAGGAGATGTGTAAAAGTCCAGGCTTTCTCCTGCTGGCGCCACGGCGTTTTGAGAGCAGGAAGGAGGTAAGTGAAAATAAGTGGGGGGGTACCCAACGCTCAGACTGAAGGGAACTGCCACCTTCAGGGCAGTCAGACTGGCAAAGCAAGGAGGGTAAACAGGACCTTCTGGAGATGTCTGCAAGCTCGCCCAATCCTGGCCATCTCCTGCTTCCCCAACTCACCGGGCCTTGTTCCCAGAGTCCATGAGGTCCTGGATGTCATTGTAGGAGGTCACGGCCAGCTTGGAAAGATCCTCAACGTACGGGCCCATAAGGGGGTGCTCCCTCACCCGCAGGTTCCCCTTGTTCTTGGGGTTCAGGAGGTCCCTCACACGCTCGCAGTATATCTCCATGTAGCTCACCTAGAGCAGAGGGCATGGGCAGGGCTAGCAGCCAGCAGGGTGTGGATGCTCAGCGCATAGGCAGAATCAGGCCCTGCCCACCCACCCACCCCACACTGAGGGACGGGACCCCCCAAAGAGAGATCTGCACACCAGCACGGCTGAGAGAGCTGGGTGGGGGGCTGGAGCCAGACTAGGCAGGCAATAGGGTGCCTACCTCCACGGAGTAGGACATGTTGTCATTCGTCGTGTCGTTGATGCGGGAGAAGAGGTCCTCACACAGCTGCGGAGAGAAGAGCCAGGCTGCTCAGCCCCTCCACCAGAAGGATGATCCCACCCGGGGTGCCCAGGCCACAGGGATTTCTACCTTCTCACCCCAAAAATGATTGCTCCTGCATGCTGGGATGGCTCCTGGGGAGCTGGCAGAACCCCCCCCTGCTGATATGGGGGGCTCAGCATCCCCAGAGACCCCCCAGCACCCTGCTCGGCCAGCACACGGCAGCTCTCGGCAAGCACAGTGCTCGGACTACTGCTGCTCACAAACACTGGCCTCATGTGGCCAGATCACAATTCACCCAGTCTCCAAGGAGTCTGGCATGACCCTCCTCGTCGCCCTGCTCTCTGGCAGAGCTGTGCCAGCTCGCTGCCGTGGCAGGGCTGTGCTAGACCTTGGCAAAGCCTAGCCCTGCTCCTGCCCTGCTCCCCTCGTCGCTTTTCCTTTGGGCTTCCCACTGGGACCAGGGGAACAGGCAGCTTTTCACCAGGAGGTACCTGTGGGATGATGCCTTGCTGGTCCTTCTCCTGCTTCCCCATCATGGTGTAGGATTTTCCAGCCCCCGTCTGCCCATAGGCGAAGATGCAGACGTTGTAGCCTTCGAAGGCGTGTTGCAACATCTCCTCGCCAATGTCGCGGTACACTTGCTTCTGAGATGCATAGTTGATGTCTGCAGGCTGCAGAAAGGAGGGGGACAAGGAGAAATTTGGCAAGAAGGTCCTTCTGCCTCTCCCCAGCCCAGCGCTCCAGGTGGGCTCAGGCCTCCCACCACTTACCGTGGTGTGGGACCAGTAGGAATAGTCAAAGCTGAAGCTTTTTGGTGTCTCTTTGGGCTGCTTTGGGTTCAGGATAGCTGGGGGAAAACAGATAGGAACATGGGGTCACCTGGCCACCCACGGTACCCCTGCCACCTGCATCCCACTCCTGAGGGGAGAAAGGGTGATGAGGTTCAGTCCAAAACCTCAGTCCAGGACCCTCCAGCTCCACAGATGCTGAAGCCCCCAGGCCCCAGCACAGAAGGTGGGTGCCACAGGCAGCAGAGCCTGCGCCAGCCCAGGGAGCAGGGCAGAGCCTTGCCCAAACATCCTGCTGGGCACAGTGTGGGGGAAACGGCTGCTTCCCGCAGGCTCCTTCCTACGTCAGCACCTGTCTGTAGGAGACAGGCACCAGCGCAGGCAGGTCACAGTCTTCCTTCACCCCACAGCTGGGGGGACCGTGCCCAAAGCCACACGCCTCGGCGCTGGGGGGGTGGGAGCAGCCACGGCCCCATTGGGCTCCCCCAGGCCTCCTCCAGCTCCTGCCACTCCTCCCCTGCGCTTTCTTTTGGGTACTCAGCCCCAGCAGGGTGATTAATGCCTCGTGTCACACCGCCAGTGGAAACAAGAGCCTGCTTTTTCCCATCCCCTGGTGAAAAGGACGTTGCCATGGAAATTGGAGACTGCATCACTTTTTCTCGCTCGCTGCTTTTTTTTTCCCCCTGTAGAGCATTTACGACGATTTTTTTTTCTGAAACAACAGATGCGTCAGAAGAAACCCAAACCAGCAGGGTAACCACGAGATTCAGCCATCAGCCATGTTAGGCGACATTGAAATGACCTTGTGGGCTGGTGCAGCGCAGCTCCCGTGCCCACAGCCCCCAGCTGCTCCCCACCACCACCGGGGATGAAGAAACTGTACAGCACCGAGCTCTCTCCATCACAGCCCCAACCTGCCCTGCCCTGGGGCTGGTGCTCAGACAGGGATCGTGCCAGCTCAGGATTCAAGCTGGGACCTTCCCAAGCAGCCGCAGGCATGGTGCAGCCCGAGCCCTGTGAAGTCAGAGGTGCCCCAGTGTGTGGTGTTATGGATATGGATGTTTTCTGCTCCAAATTCCTCCCTCGTTGCCACAAGGGATTCTCCCCCAGGAGGGATCTGCCACTTCTGGCCTGAGCCCCGTCCATCCCTGCCTGCAAAGGCAGCAAAGCAGGCAGGTGGAGGGTGGGAAGTGGGGTCTGGATCCAGCTCCAACTGTGAAACTGCAGCGTGGTGCTGCCGGGATGCAGGAGCCCAGCTCCAGCACCAAAGAGGGACTGGGCACTGGCTCCCTGCCTGCCTGCCCACTGGCGGCAGCGTGACTCAGATGCTCTGGATGCCTCCTGCATCCTGAGCAGACTAATTACCAGAGCCAGAGCTGCTCTCTCAGGAGAAAAGGCTGAGAAGTGACATCTCCGTAGCAACTGCCCATCCCACACTTGCAAATGGGGACTTGGAGGTCCCCACTGAGATCCAGACCAAAACAGCACCAGGCCTTTCTGGGCAGCGCAGGCAGCCACGGGGGCTGCCCACCCCTGCCGGTGCTTGGTTGGTGTGTTAAGGGTGTGTGAGTGGCTGTTGCAAAGAAAAGTGGGTGCAGAGGCCATGCAAGAAGTAGGGATGAGCGTCTCCAATGGCTCTTGGGGTTCATCTGGCAGCTCTGCCATGCCACCCAGCCCCCCCGGCGCTCAGCTCGGGTCTGTCTCTGCCCTGCAGAGGTGACCCTAGCCAGAGCAAATGGGAGCACCCCAAAAAAACTAGTCCAACGGAGGCAAAAGCAGGAGCAGGCAGGATGGGGCTGCACAAGACGGCTGTTCTGCATCCCAGTGCCAGCCCATGCTGGGCACGGGGTGGAGGAGCAGCC
Source organism: Strix aluco (assembly GCF_031877795.1). Taxonomy (NCBI): domain Eukaryota; kingdom Metazoa; phylum Chordata; class Aves; order Strigiformes; family Strigidae; genus Strix; species Strix aluco. The sequence continues at coordinate 2,111,277 of NC_133939.1, forward strand.
AGGGATGGCACCGAGCAGCTCCAAGCATCCCAGCTGCAGCTCCCAGCTGGCCCAGCAGGCCGGAGACCAGGACACGGGGCAGAAGGGAGCACACCACGAGCAGCAGATCTCCCATCCCCGAGCCAAAACGCTCTCCCCATGCCCCTTTCATTCCCATGTATTTGCCCCCACAGGGCTGGATGCCACCCGTGGGTTTTTTCCTCTCCTGTGACCAAGCATCCCAGGGCTTTTGCAAAGCTGCTGCAAAAAATTCATGCTCTGGCCCAAAGGGATTAAAAAATGGGGGTGGGGTAGGGGAAGACACAGTCATACAGACAGGGGGAAGAGGAAAACATCCGGAGACAACCCTCATCTTCACCCTGAAGGGCCAGTGGCATGGCAGAGTGTAGCAAGTGGCCAAGCACCAAGCAGTATAAAACCCAGGACCCCCAGGAGAGAAAATAATCACCATATTTTAAAGCCCATGGAGGCATGGCTCCAGCCAGAGAATATTAATGGCCTTGCAGGATGAAAGCCAGGGTCCCTTCCTCGTCCTGGCGGGAGCTGCCAGGAGAGGGGCTGGGGGTGTTGGTGCCCGGGCAGAGGGGTGGGTGCCACGGGAACAAAGCAGCAGTGCTGGCAAGCAGGTGGGTGGCCACAGCTCAGCCAGCCAAGAGGGCAGCAGCTGTAACTTTAGGGGGAAAAGGATGGCAGAGAAGGGCTGACCCCTTCCCGGCCCCCAGTCCCCACTGCCCTCCATGGGGCTTAATGAACTAGGCAGAACAACAACCTCCCCTGCCCCGGCACACGGAGGTGTCTCTGCAAATAATCCTGGCAAGGAGGAAACTCACTCTCACCCCCCAAACACATTTATTTTTGGCTTCTCTGTGGGAAGTCAGGGGACTGAGACAGTCCTGCTCTGCAGGGGGGCAGGCAGCACTACTGGCCTCCTCCTGCCTCCCCTGGCTACCAGGAGAAGCGGGCACCAGAGCCCTGCCAGCGCCTGTCCCTCGCCCCCCCCAGCCGAGGGGATTAGCTGACAGTTTGTCCATTCATGGAGAAAAACCTCCCCGTCAGCAACGGGCTGGCTGGGACGCTGCCCCCGCCCTGCCCACAGCCCTGCTCCCCCTCCCCAGTGCAGGCAGGGGGATGAGGAGCCTGGGGGGCTGCAGACAGCAGGGCTGGGTGTGGCAGAACGGGCATGGGCAGATCGCTCTGAGCAAACACGGCCACGGCGGAGGTGGGGGATGCCCGATGCTTCAAACTGGGCCTGGGGTATGGCAGGTCCCCCCAACCCATCAGGGCCAGCAGGGACATCTCCCCTGCCTGCGCCCAGGCCCAGGCACTCGTGCAGCTCCTGCTGTGCCAGCGAGGCTTCCTCGCCGTGAGGGGAGCAGCTCTGCACCCCAGGCAGACAGAGCATCCCTGCACAGCCAGGCAGGGGGAGCTCCCCTGGAACGCCAGAGACTGGCAGACACAGCCCCACGGACCCACTATCCCTGCTCCCCAGGCCTAGGGTGAGCGGGGGACCTGGCGGGGTCACAGAGCCGCCGTGCACCCTTTGGTGCCCTCCTCACCCTCCCACGGGTGGCATCGGTGCTTCACCCACTGCCACGGGTGACACAGGAAGCCCCAGGCAGGCAGGCAGGGAGGGAGTCATTTGAGATGCTGTCCCATGTGGAGGCTTTCAGAGCCAAAGAGGAGGGATTGGGCCACCTTTCCCACCCCATACTTCCAGCAGCCATTATTTAAAGAGGGGTGAATGCCGGATGGGCTCCTGACAGGACAGTTGGCCCCAAGCCCCCACGCTACATCCCCCTTGTCTGAGCACATTGTTCCCTTGTCAAACCCCACCCCTGCCCCTCCACCCTGCTCGTGTTGCAGCCCCAAGCCCTGTGGAAGCAGGGAGGGTCCCGGCACACCATGGTGCGTGGTACCCAGCCAGGCTGTGCTGTCAGCTGACGCTCTTGGTCGGTGCACAGATTCTATACTTTGGCAGGCAACTGCAAGCCAGGCACCCTCGACCCCACATCCACGCACCAGCGTTTCCAGGTTCTTCTGATTCCTCCTCCCCCACTGCCTGTGGCGGATGCTGCCCCATTATCACCAAAACCCAAGGGCTTGGTGCCACGTAGATCCCACCACTGCTGTTTCAACAACAGGACTGCATTTCCCTGTGGGAAGGTGACATCTCCCCCCAGACTCCCCCCTCCAAACACACCGGGTGCTGCAGGCAGCCACACCAAAGATCCCAGCAGCCCGCTAGTCGCTGCTGCAGCCGGACCACATGCCCTCCCCCCCAGGCAGCACCCAAAGCCTTCCCAAACCCCTCTGCCCCCGACACTGGCACTCACTGGTGGTGCTTCCCGACATCTGGATAATGCATTTAGATTCCCGGCTCATCTCCCGGGAGTTGAAGGGCCGGACACGCACCGCCACCTTCACAGATGCTCCCGCCATCGCGCCGGCCGGAGGTGGGTCCTGCTAGCGGGGAGCAGCGGCTGTCCTGCAACAACAGAAGAAAAGGGAGTTAGGAATGCTCTCATCCCAATCCCCATCTCGTTGCCATGCTGGAAAAATGAGCAGAAAGCCCATGCAACAGGCTGTTCCTCCCAGGAACACCTCTGCCCGAAAGACGACATTTTGGTTCATCCCTCCAACTGCTCACGTTTTGCCTCTACTGCCTCCCCCTTGTATCTCAGGTCAGGAACCCCTGCTCAGTTCTGGGGGACATACCTGCCTTTACCCCAGCGCCTCCACCACCCTGCAGCATCACTCAGCGGGCACCCACAGCAGGGGACAGGCGCTGTCAGCATTGGCGTGACCCTCGAGGAGCAGTTTTTCCATCCCGGGGTGCCCATGGCACTGAGCAGGTAGCCCCTCACCTGCCAGCAAGCCCACAACCCCCTGCCCATCACCCAAGCCTCCTGCCTCCACTACAGCCCTAGCAGAGCAGGGACTGGGCAGCAGGACTGGGTGGAGAGGGGGAGGAAAACGATGGCATTCGCGTGGAGAAAGGAGGCGGCTGTCGAACACAACCCCTGGCATTTGCCTCTCATTCAGCTCCCAGCAAAAGCAGATGCGCGGTGTCAGCAGGAACAGCACCAGCCAGCAAGCCAGTGGTGATCACACTCAGCTGAAGCTCCCAGCTCACGATCATTTTACCACTCCTTTTGCTAATAAATTATTAATCACAAACCTCACAAGATGAAACAAACCTCTCTAACATCTCCCAGAGCAGCAGCTCATCCAGGACTGGTGTCCGGGCTCTCTGCAGCCAGTCCCACCTTCCCTGAGTCCCAGTTAAGCCTCACTAGCATTGGTCAGAAAAGGATGCTGGGGTCATTCCCTTGACCACTGGGTCCTTCGGGATAAGCCCTGACCAAATCCATTCCTGCTTTCTAATGTCCACCCCCTCTCCTGCCTGTCCCCTGCTCCCTGGCTCCCCATGCTGAACTTGCCAGTGGAGGAGGAACCCAGCACCCCACAGCATGGGCAGGCACCAGCTCCTCTGGCAACTCTGCCTGCAGGACTCCTGCAAGGGTGTTTGCAAAAGCCCTGGGGTTTTCTGAGCCTGGTCTTTGCCAGCGGGATGCTCCCTCTGGGATGAAGGAGATCAGGAGTGAGCAACGGCACAGCTCTGGTTATGTGGACCAGGACCCAAAGGAAGTGGAGTGGTAAGGATGGGTCCTCAACCCAAGATGGGTTTTCCCATAGTGGAAGTGAAAAGTACAGCTGAATTTGTAGAAAATGAGAGGGGGGGGAAAAAAAAAAAAAAAAAAGAGGAAAAAATAAATCCACAGAATGGAAAGTGTCCCAAGAGAAGGGGATGGCTTTAAAACTAACTGAGGTTTGACAGCTTTCATTTCCAGAGGGGGCGGGAAGAAAACCAACATATGCTCTGCCCAAAGGCAGGTATATTCATGGTGCAGTGGAAAAAATTTGCAGCCAGAAAGTATTATAAGCTCAGGGCTGTCTTTCAAAAATGGTTTGCCTGTTTTAAAAGTGAGCCTGCATCCCTGACGGCAGAAGGAGGACAAATCTCCCATTGGAGTTCCCAAACCTTCCCCTCACTGCCCCACTGGGATGGCTCTGGAGCTCAGCCAGCAATCACACCCTTAAATACCACCAGCTCCAGAGTTCAAGCATTTGGTCTCAGGCTTTCTTGAGCACAGATTATTTTAAGTGGGCGTTTAACAACACCGTTGAGTCTCTGAGCCAGCGAGCAGGCTGCCGCATGCCAAAGGGCCTCTGCCTTCCCCATGCTGCTGCTTTCTCAGATGGGGGACAAAGCAAAAATTAAACAGGACTCCTTGCCAAAAGGGGATGAAAAAGTTGGTTTTCCCAGGAAACAATGCGCTATATTCCTGGGTGGAACGGCAGCATCCTCACGAGGCCGTCGGCTCGAGCTGCTCCACCCTGTGGCACCGCTGGTGCTCAGGGACAATGGATCCGTTGCTGGGCTAAACCCCACGCAGCACCCAACAACTAACTGCCTGCGTCAAATGCTTCCTTCTCCTCCTTCCACAGCCAGGACAGCTCTCTTCCCCACCTGCTTTGCAGTCTCTCCAGCTCCCAGAGCTATGAAGAGGTGGGTCAGGTCCCCAGGCTCTCGCCCTGCAGCACAGCCCTTGGCAAGAACCGCGGGCAGCAGAGCGTGGGCCCACCCATCAGGGACCCCACCAGCCCTGGGACCGACCGCTGCCCACCACGGGCAGCTTCAGCCTCTGCCCTCGTTCCCTCTCGCTCCCACACTGTTCCCATCACAGCCCCCTTCAGCCCTATCACTTCCTGCAAAGCAGCTCCCATTTCTTCTTTGTCCCACTTTTTCAGGTGCCTTGTCTTGCTGCGTGCCCTCCGTCGGCGGCTGCTCGCCCCACACCAGTACCTCTCCAGCCCACCCTTGCTGGCCCTGAGAAGCCCCCTCCCCACCAGCAGGACCTTCCCTGCCCTGCCATCCTGATGCCCACATCCCAGCATATTCCCAGCAAGCCATCTGGCTCACCTAGGGGCTCCTCTCCCTGCTGGTATTCCAGGCTGCAGAGCTGCAAGCTCGGCTCCATTTTCTGTCTCCATCCATTTTCTTCATCTTCCTCGGTCGGCAACGCACCACTTCCCTCCTGCTCCTCTGCAGCATTCTAGTCCCATCTCTGCCACAGCGGTGCAAGGACCGCAGGCTGGGGAGCGCCAGCAGCCCTCTGCCCACCTCCCTCCCGAGCCTCCTCTCCTTACCCCAACTCTTAATTTTCCTGGCTCAGCTACGGGGAGGAATCCAGCCTGCAGCCCACGTAACGTGGCAGCACCACCAGCATCTCTGGCCACAGGCGCTCGGCATCCCCCAGAGAGAGGGGACACGCCGCAACGGGCAGGCTGTGGACAGGCAGGGCAGGGGCAGGCAGCCTCCCCCAGGGCAGGCGGGCAGCTTGAGCCCAGCCAGCTTGCTCTGCCTGGGGACAGTCAGCCACCGTCTGCTTAATCCGCCATCGAGAGAAATTCAATAAGCTGCTATCAGCCTTTCGCTGGGAGCGGGCCAGCCCCGCCGCCACACTCCCTGCTCCCTCCCTGCCTCCTCACACACAAGGAAGACAGCGGAGGAGGACAGCAGAGTCCCTGGGGCCATGGTGCCAGGGGCACATCCAGACCTGTCCCCCAACTCTGCAGCGCATCTCTTACCCCCCCCCCCATCCCACATAGCCTGCTGCACTCTGCCCATCCCTATTGGCACACCTGCCAGCCCTCGGTGATGAATGAAAGGCCTAGAGAGTGATGATTAACTGCATCAGCTAAAATTAATTGGGCAGAGATTAGCTAACGAGAGCTCTTAAATCCGAGGGCTACCGACTGGCAGCCCTCCTGCTGCGGCTGAGAGGTGACCAGCGGGATGGGGAGCATTGTCCCCAAGTGCCACCCACAGCAAACTCTTCCCCTAAGGATGCTGCCAGGACATGCCGTGCTGCAGGACACTGGGGTTCGAGTGATGCTAATGCGGTCGGCACCGCCAGGATGCCCCATTTCCTGCGCCCAGCATGGGGCAGGGGCTGCAGGCAGCTCTGGCAGATGAAGAGCTGCCTGCACCGAGGGAAATCCAAAGCAAGTTTCTCCTTTTGTCTGCGCTGCATCCCCACATCACCTCGGCGGCGCGGGCAGCCGCCCTGCCTGGCTGCACCTCCCAAGCCATGGTGCTCCCAGCCACCCACAGGCTTTGTTTTAACACACCTTTCCCTTGCACCCCTCCTTGGGGCTCCCCAGCTCCGTCTGGGACCGCAGGACGCTGCCCTCCCTCTGGGGACAACGGGGACAGTGGGGGACCCAGGGGGCAGCTGGTCCAGATGATGCGGCACCATCGGCGCCTGCAAACCGAGCCCTGTGGCTGCTCCCCGCTCGCCTCCCGCCCCGCGCAGCGTGCGGGGCCGTGACAGTGCAGTTTTCCCTGGAGCAGCACCCACGGGTGGGGAAGCAGCTCAGAGGACAGCCCAGGGCAGGGGCAGGTGCCTCCCCATTCCCAGCTGAAATCCAGCGTCCCCGCTGCCATCGTGGGCACCCTGCCCCGTGCCTCACCTCCTGCCCACCCCAATGGGGGACACGGCTTCGGGGCAGCGTTTGCAGCTTCCCCGAGAACTTCAATGCAGATTAAATTTGCAGGTAGCAAATTTAAGGTTGTGGATGAGGAGTTTTGCTCATCCCTAGCCAGCTCCCTATCCGTGCTGCAAAGGCGAGTCACCTCACACTCCATCACCCGCTCTCTCCGTCCTCTCTTCTGCACGCTAAAACCCACAGCGGGGAAAAGCTGCATGGAAGAGGCAGCGAGATCTGGCGGGTTACCAGCAGGGCTGGGCACAGAGAGGGGTGGGCAGCTGGGGGTCAGGGGATAACGCCAGGTTCTGACACCCCCCGGGGTTTGGGGCTGCAGCTCTGGTCACATGCAGGGAGGCGGGGGGGTGGCAGCAGCATCTGTGCCAGTACCAGCTGCCACCTCCCAGACAAAATGGAGGTCAGCATCAGCGTGCAGGGATGGCAGAGCCCACAACACCCCCGCCTGTACCCCAGCGGGGGGCTGCTGTCCTCCCTGCCCCCCATGCCACCAAGGCTACCTGCCAAGGGGCTCTGGGCACTGGGAATGAGAGCCCTGAGGTGGCAGGGGAGATGCTCGGCTGCTTCCTTGTCCTCCCCAAGCCTCGCAGCCGAGGCGTGGGATCTAAACAGGCAGGAGACCCCGGCACACGGGGGTCTGCAGGGTCCAGGGGGGGAACGCTGCCCCATGGGGGAGGAGGAGGAACACAATGGGTCCGGTGCAGGGCTGCTCCCTGGGAGCCAGGGTGGCCAAACGTGGGGCTTTGCACCAGCCCCTCTGTCCGGGGACCACCCCCTCCTCCAGCCAGAAGCCATCGGCGCTGGCCTGCGGTGACATGGCGGCCCTTGCCCAGCTGCCCTCGAGCGCAAGGTCAGCAGCAGCAGCTCGTCCTTGTGGGGCAAGCAAGAGGCTCGGCTTTTGCAGTGCTTTCGCCAGCCACCCCCCCCCGGGGTGAAAGCCCCAGCTGGGCACCCACTGCTCCCTCCAGCGCCATCGCTGACTCTGAGGGATGATGATGATGATGGCGCAAGATGGCTCAGCTTCATCGCCAGGGCCACCTGCCCCGGAGGGGAGAACGGGGGCGGCTCTGGGGTGAAAAGGGGCCCGTGTGCCCCCTCCCCCGGGCTGTGGGGACGGCATCCTCCCCCTCCCCAGGCCGGGGCCGCAGAGGCGTCGCCCGGTCCCTGGGAAAGCGGCCCCCCCCCTTCCCACCTCGGCGGGATCCTTCTGGAAGCCGGGGCGGCACCCGCCGGCTGCCGCGCTGGGGACCCGCGGGCAGCCAGCCCCCCCCCCCCCCTCCCCCGCGCCTCGGGGGGGCCCCGCAAAATGGCCGCCGGCCGCAGCCCCCCGCCCCGCCGGGCCCCCCGGGAGGCGCGTCCCGCTCCCCGCCACGCCTCGCCCCCGCCGGGGCCGAGAGGGGCGGCACCGCCATCTCGGGGGCAGCCCCGGGCCCCCCCCGCCTCGGCCAGCACCCCGGCAGCGCGGCGGGGCTGCGCCGTCCCGCGCGGTGCCGCCCGCCCCTACCTGTGCCGGTGTCCGTGCCCGTCCCCGGTTCGGCGGGGCGCAGCGCTCAGCCGTGGGCGGGGGGCGCCGGCATGAGGCCGAGCGGTGCGGTGCGGTGCCGGTGCCGGTGCCGGTGCCGGTGCGGATGGCGGCGGCCCCGCCCCTGCGGTCCCCGCCCGCCCCGCACCGCCCCGCGCGCTGGTTGGCCGCCGCCGCCCGGGAGAAGCGGGGAGGGGGGCGGGAGGGGCGGGGGGGACCGGGAGGGCGCGAGCCGGGGATGGAACGGTGACGTCAGCGCATCCCCCCCACCCCCGGGCCGCGCTGCGGAACCGCCGCAAGGGCGCGGGGAGGGGCGCCCGCCCCCCGTCCCCCCGTTCCCCATCACCCGGCAACCGTCGCCTTGGCAACCGCCACCCCCATCCGCGGCTCCCCCCGGCGCGGTACCCCGGCCCCGCCGGCGCGTTGGCCCGGGCAGAGCTGTCCCCTCCCAGGCCTCCCGCCGGCCCCGGTCCGCAGCCACCGCCGGCCCCGGCTGCCGGCATCCAGCGCCGGTGCGCAGCTCCTCCGCCCCCCCGGCCCGGTGCGCCCCCGGGGTGCCATGGCCGGCTCCTTGTCCGGCTGCACTGGGCAGTTTAGACCCAGCGCAGAAAGAAGGTGACGCTTTTGCTGCCAGCTGTTTGCAGGAGCGTCCTCCCTCACCCCCCCCCCCACCAGCCACAAGGCCGCACAGCCCCTCCCTGCCCAGCCTTTCCCCGGGTCTCCCCGCAGGACAGGCAGCAGAGAGATCTTCATCCACCCACCCATGGCAGCGGCAGGGGGTCTCCAGCCGGTGTTTTAGGGACCGAGCGCTTCAGCGATGCTGCGAGCGGAGCGTCCGGCAGCAACCCCAGCGGCAGGGAGTGCCCTCAGGCGGAGGAGCACATGGCTGGGGCACAAGATGAGGGGCTGGATCGGGACCTCTGAGGACATCAGGACTTCTGGTCCTCGCTTCGGTAGGTGATGACCAGGCAGCAGAGCCCAGGCTAACTGTGGTTTCCATCAGCCACGCCGGCTCCCGGCTCCTCTCGGAGATGAGCACCCAGCTGCCTCTCACTGGGCACCGTGGCAGCCCCACGCACCTGCCCCAAACACCTTCCGCACCAGCTGCCAGTGACACCTCTGCCAGGGGGGCACTTTGCACCCCATAACCGTCATCCCCAGCCCAAAGTTTTGCCCACTGAGTGGCTCCTCTAGCCAGGGACCTGTCCCTGGACCCGCCAGGAGCTGGCAGCCAGCAGCTTGTTTGCACTTCAGAGTATGGATGGCAGAGAACATACCGGGGGATCAGCACGGTAAAGGGACCGTGGGCACACACGGCGGGTGACAGGCACAGCCTATCGAACAGGTACGCGTGGCCTGTGGCATCGCGACAGGCTGTGAGGCCCACGAGGCAGGCTGAGCCCGCACAGCACAGCTCGCTGCGGCAGGGACTGCGGCCACGTCCCACCCCACAGCTCTGCCCTTGCGCAGCCCACCCTGACGGCCAGCCTGCTCCAGGTGCCCGTCCCTTGGCCTGGCATCCTCCTGCGAGGCAGGTCCTTGGCCACAGAGCTTTGTGCTGCGGGAGGACTCATGACCGTGGAGGCTGCGCCAGGCTAGTGCCAGCACAACCATCCCATGGCACAGGTCCTGCGTGCCCAGGAGCAGGGATCCCACCTGCTGGGATGGTGTTGGCAACCATCAACCACAGCGTCCATGGGGATGGGGCCTGCGTGGGTGCTTGCCAGTCACAGAGGCTGCTGTGCTTGAGGAGCAACCCCTCCAGCACCGGCAAGGGGGGACCCCCCAAAATGATGGGGCTGAGACAGCAGGGATGGCGCTGGTGGCACATTAACCAGAGAAGGAGGTGGCCAAGGGCAGAGTCCAGGCTGGTGGGGGGAGCACCGAGCCCCAGGGTCAGGGTCCACGGAGACACCGGACACTGCTGGCACACGATGCGCTGTGCTGCGGTGCTGGGTGCTGCACGGGCAGCCTCTGCTGCTCCTCTCCTCCGGGCTCGGCTCCTGGGGACGGCAAGGCGTGCCATGACCACCAGCCTGCTCCGAGTGCCCCCACCCCAGGGGCTGCTCCGGCCCCTGGCTGTGCCAGAGAGACTGCTGCTCGGGCCAGGGCCCAGCAACGTGCCCCCCCGCATCCTGGCTGCAGGTGGTCGGCAGCTCCTGGGCCACATGCACCCCGAGGTGCTGCAGGTGAGCTGCCCCAGCCCAGACTCCTCCGCTCTGCTCCCCTCCTCTCCCTCAACCCCCACGAGGGGCTGGAACAGCTCTGCTGGGGCGAGGGGGACAACAGCGGTGCCAGCCGGTCCTCTGCCGCTGCAGGTGATGGACGAGATCAAGGTGGGCATCCAGTACGCCTTCCAGACACAGAACCAGCTGACCCTGGCCATCAGCGGCACCGGCCACTGTGCCATGGAGGCTGCCCTCCTCAACCTCCTGGAGCACGGTGACACTGTGCTGGTGGCCGTCAACGGCATCTGGGGACAACGTGCCGTCGACATCGCCAGGAGGTTGGGTATGCTGGGGACAGGCAGATGGCACTGGTGGGGCTCAGGAGATGGGGCTTGTGGGCGGGATGCCAGAATGTGACCCCTGGCTTGCTGTCCCCATCCTGGTGGCAGTGGCCAGTGACATGACTTCTGCAGCCAGAGAGCGCTCTGGGTTTTTTGCAGGGTGATGTCCCTCACTTATGGTGGTTTAAGGCTTTTTCACCAGACAAACCCAGGGGAGGCCAGACCCTGGCGGATGGCCGCGCTCCTGGTTCATGCATGACCGATTACCCCGCGGAGCAGGTGGCTGCCCAGCGGGAGGATGCCCAAATTTCACTCTCCCTCTGCCCAAATCCCTCCCAGGAGCCGATGTTCATGAGCTGCTGAAGCCCCCAGGCGAGTACTTCGCTCCTTGGGACATCGAGGAGGTGAGTGCCGGTCATGGTGCAGGGTGGCAGGAGCAAGCAGGCCCTGGGGACAGTCACCTTCCCCTCTGTTTCATGCAGGGCCTGGCACGGCACAAGCCCTCGGTGCTCTTCATCACCCACGGCGAGTCCTCCACGGGGGTGCTGCAGCCGCTGGAGGGGCTGGGCGAGCTGTGCCACAGGTCGGTGCACAGTGGGCACCCACGAGGGCTGGTGGCACCCCGAGGTCGCTGTCAGGGATTGGGGCATGGGGATTTACATGCCCCCGGCCCTCTGGCTCTGTTGTGCTGGAAGCAGCTGGTGCCAGTGAGACATGCGGCCTTGGGGGGACTGGGATGCTGGGACTGGAGGAAGAGGGGTGGCAAGAAGAGGTGGCAGGAGGAGGTGGCAGGGACACCAGGCTGAGCTCTGTCCTCCCACAGGCACGGCTGCTTGCTGCTCGTGGATGCAGTGGCATCGCTTGGGGGAGCCCCCATTTTCATGGACCAGCAGGGTAAGAGCCACAGTGCCATCATGGACACCCGGGGGACAAGGGGGCTCATGCCTGGGCCAGGGAGGGAGGGCAGTGGGATCAGCCCCACCGCCCATGTTTTGGGCTAGCAGCGCTAGAAACTGGTCCAGGTGCAGCCAGAGAGTCTGTTCCCCTCGGGGGACTGTCAGCAGCCTCAGGGTGTCCCCCAGAGCTGGCCAAGCACAAGCAGGACCTGCAGCATGTGCCACCCTGTGCTTCTCACCTGCCACTCACAGCCGGGCTGGGGGGTCTCAGCGTGTCTCTGCTGGAGCCCCTGGTCCCTAAGGAGCTACCTTCCCTCTTGGGCAGAGATCGACGTCCTATACTCAGGGTCTCAGAAAGTCCTCAACGCCCCCCCTGGCAGTGCCCCCATCTCGTTCAGCGAGCGAGCCAGGTAAGGGCAGCCCTGTCCCACTGCGGGGAAAGGCAATGGGGCTGGGGGGAGGCTGTCATCCCCCCCACTTTGCCAGCCACCCACTCGGGCCCCGCTCTGGAGAGCACACCCAGCAGCAGATCTGTGGGGTCAGAGCCCAGCCCAACCCTGGGCAGCGATGGGTGCTAGAGCCAACCTCTGTGCTCGCTTTGGGGGGACCCTCCCACAGGACTGACCCTACCCCAGAGCTGGTGGGGTCAAGGTCCAGCTCCTACCCAGCACTCTGCTTCACCAGAGAGAAGATGCTGAGGAGGAAGACAAAGCCCCCATCCTTCTACCTGGACATGGGCTGGCTGGCAAACTACTGGGGCTGCGACGGGGAGCCACGAAGGTGAGGGTAGGCTGTCCTTGGACCGATGGCCGCAGTCGTCCCCCCCGCCTCGGGGGCTGCCTGGCCTGCAGGGCTCGGGTCCTGTCTGCCCATCACCCTGTCTGCTGGTCACAAAGCAGCCCTTGGGGGTTCGCATCCCCTCGGCGCTGGGTGAAGAGGAGGGAGGACGCTGTGCCCCCGCTCCCCCCCACCATGAGCTGGAGTACTGCTCTGCCGCAGGCCGGGCCAAACCCGCCTGGGTGCCCCTTGGGTTTTGCAGGTACCACCACACGGCACCGATCAACAGCTTCTTCAGCCTGCGGGAGGGCTTGGCAGTGCTGTCAGAGCTGGTGAGCGGCACCGGGCAGGCAGCGGGGCACCGGCAGTGCTGGCTGGGCTTGGGGGAGAGGTGGGTGCCAGGAGGTCCCCGTCAGCATCAGGGACCTTCTCCTTCCTCTCTGCCCACAGGGTCTGGAGAGCTCCTGGGAACGCCACCGGGCCAACTGCACCCTGCTGTGCCAGGGGCTGCGCGACCTGGGGCTTGAGCTCTTTGTGAAGGAGGAGGTGGGTGCAGGGCGAGCCCGCTGCCATGGTGTGGGTGCGTGGTGAGGACACGGCTCTGCACAGCTGGAGACGTGCCTGGGCAGCTTTTGATGTTGGAGAAAGAGCTCCCACCTGCCCCAGTGATGTTCTCTCCTGGCAGACCACCAGGCCCACCAGCGGCCAGGGCCAGGAGCTGCAGACTTAACTGCGTTTCTCTCTTCCTCAGAAGGTGAGACTTCCCACCATTACCACTGTCAGGGTGCCTGAGGGCTACAACTGGAAGGAGATCACAGCCTTTCTGATGGACAACCACGCCATTGAGATCGCCGGGGGCCTGGGCCCCTCAGCGGGCAAGGTGGGCAGCGTCCTCCTCTCCCGCTGCCTGTGGCCAGGCACCCACGCCCGCTGCGGTGGCATCCATCGATAGCACACCCCAGCATCAGCTGCTGCTCCCCGGCTGCAAACGGCAAACACACGGCTGGATGCATCCCATCGCCCACAGCGATGCATAGTGGCTCCTAACCACACACAATTGCTGCGTGTAATTGAATAACTGCACACATCATTAGTGGGGTGACACGGCTTTAGAGGAAACGCGTTGTTAAATAGGAGCGAGCAGGGAGCTGCGCACACACACGCAAACCCGGCTGCGCACGCGGCTGCTCCTCGTGTGCCCCCTGCTCCGCACGGGAGCCTGCGCTCTGCCGCCGGCCACCCCGGTGCTGGGGCACGGCCGCAAAGGTGGGGGCTGCGGGGAGACACTCGCCCTTCTCCTCCTCCCAGGTCCTGCGAATCGGCCTCATGGGCTGCAACTCCACCAGCGGCAATGTGGAGCGCGTGCTGCGTGCCCTGCGAGACGCCCTCAGTCACCTCCGCCGCAGCAGGCTGTGAGCACCTCGGCGAAAGGGGGGGTCCGGACGAGGCGGCACAGTGCTGCCCCCCCTGCCCGGCTGGCAGGCAGCTGGCTGGCAGAGGGGCTCCACCGCCGCCTCGGGATGCTGGCAGGGAACACTGCAACACCCAGCGACACAATGGGAAAGAGAAGTGGAAGAGCAGGGGACATGGAGGTGAGGGCTACAGCTCAGCAGACGCAAGACATGGCTCAAAACCCTTTCTCCCGGTCCTCACGCAGCGTCACTCCTCACCCTGATGGCCTGGCCTCCCAGCTGCTCCCTTCCCCCCGGCCCCAGGGTATGGCAGCCCCACTGCAAACCGACAGGAAAGCTGGCTGCAGGACCTGGCCACAGATCCCTTCCACTACCATCACCCTCGGCATCCCTGCGCCAGAGCCCAGCAGCACAGGATGCCGTCCATCCCCCCCAGATTAAGTACCCTGGGACGAAATTCCTGCCCCGGTGCCCGGCTCTACTAGGGAGCTCAAGGCCATGCATCCCCACCCAGCTGCAGCAGACATGCGCTCGCTCCTCGGTACCATCTTTCCTCAATAAAGCGACATGGCAGCGTACTGCTCCCCGGCCCCGTAGCTCGCCTTGCACACCTCCCAGTTTCCAGACACCCAGATGGGGCGGCAGCAGGGTCCCGCTCAGCTCTGCAGGGAGATTTCTTGCCGGATCTTGGAGAGGAGCTGGGACATTGCTGAGTGGCGTGCACCGTCCTGGATCTGGTACACCTGGAACTAAGTGGAGGCAGGTGGGGAGTGAGGGGAGAGGGCTCCCCACTCTCCACGGCGGGGTTGGGCAGCGTGTGCCTGTGGCTGCCAGGGGCTGGAGGGGCAAATTCCAGCACATCCCAAGCTGCCCAGGCCAGGCGGTTTCTGGTGCTGCCGTGCTCTGCCTCACGAGACCAGCGGAGGGTCTGGCGTTACCTGGCTGAGCAGGATGTCAAAGTAGGGTGTGTCCCAGTAGGACCTGTCCTTGGTGGGGACATGCAGGAGGGCTCGGGTGCTGGGATCTGCCTGCCAGCTGTCAGTGCGCGCGGGGGGGCCAAAACGGAAGCAGAGGAAGCGCCGGGGGTCCCGAGCGAAGCTCTCCACCTTATGGTAGAGGGAGGCGAGGTCTGGGGCCTCTCCTTGGAAGAGGTTCTCCTCCGGGTGCAGGAAGTGGGGCAGGCGCTGGGTGGCCAGGCAGCGGAGGAGGATCACCAAGAGCCTGTAGACAGAGCCCTCCAGGTCCTGCCAGTCCTCTGGGGAGGGGAAGAGCTCCGTGCTCCACAGCAGCACCATCTGCAGGGAGGGAGAGAAGGGCGCAGGATCGGGCACTCCCCACAAAGGCCGTGCCTTCACACCCTGACCAACGCAGACATCACATCCGCGGCAGCCTATGGTGGTGCAGAGACTTGGAGCTGCTGCTTCGGGTGCAGCCCGTGCCCCCACCCCTTCGGTTTGAACCTTTGCTTCACTCCCCAAAGACCCCCTGTCTCAGCGCCAAGGCAGCTCCCCAGCTCTGCAGCAGCTCTGAAAAAACACACTCAAGCTTTCTGCAAGCACTAAGCAATAGAAAAAACCCTGACTGTGGTTTGGATCAGCCGCTGGCAGGGCAGGTGAACCCTCAGCAGCTGCCACACCAGCTTCTTCAGCACTGCGCTGGCAAACGGCCCGGCACCGACACCTTTTGGCAACACAGCGTAACGGGCAACGCATATGGTGGGCTGGAGCAAAAAGACTCTTTTTTGAAGGACAGATGCATGCATTTTAAAAAAAAAAATCCAAAACATCAGAGAATGCAACATAAAGCTAAACCCACAGGGTCTGGGTTACTTGGAGCTGGAGCTGCTCTCTCAGCAGAAGACAACTTTGCCTCCTTCTCCACCGCCAGCCCGGAGAGCTGCCACAAGGCAGGGCACACCTGGACTGTGCCACCAGCCGCTGTCCCCAGCACGGCCCCGTTCCCAACCAGCGTCACTAGCTGGTCTGGGTCCAGAGCATCAAAACCAGGTTGGGTGGGGAGAGGAGGGTTTTGTCAGAGGAAATGCCACGCTCAGCCCTGTGTGGGCACCTCCCAGCATGCCGGGGCACAGGACGGCTGGCGGTGTGGCAGGCACAGCAATGCAATCCCCAGCACGGGCCCTGCAGACGCAAGCAGCCTGTGCCAGGGGATGCCTGGCACGTTGGCACAGAGCCCCAGCTCTTAATGCTCAGGGTGTTTCAGGCTGGAGGTTGCTCATTCAATCCAGTAAGTGCCTGCCATTTGCCAGGAAGAAGGATCAAACCCCTCTAACCATGGCCAGTGGCGTACATCCTTTCCAGACACAGCCACGGGCTCTTCCCCATGTCCTTCCCAGGGACGCTGCTCCCACCTGGGGCCTGTGTGTGTGCCCCAAGGTCCTGGTCCAGCCCTGACGTGCTTGGAGTTTGCCCTCCCAAACAGCCTCCACTGGGAAGCAGGGGGCACTCGGTACAGCTTGGGTTTGTTGCTTGAGACCTTCTTCGAGCAGCGATTTGGGTAGGGCACTGTGCAGGGGAGCAGCCTTGGCTCTGCCTGCCCAGAGAGCTGCAGTCCCGCCAGCAGAACCTCCCTACCTTCAGGTGGTTGAAGGTGAGACTGCCTTTCCCACCCTCCTCTTGCCAGTCCTGGCTGCGTAGCTGATCGAGCAGGCGAAGGCTGTCCAGACGGGGTCCCTTCAGCGTGTCCACTGCCCGGAGCAGCTTCAGGACTGGGAGGTGAGTAGAGGATCTGACGAGAGAAAGTGGTGTCTGGGGAGAGGGAGGATGGAGACTCCTCCGGCCATCCACATGGCCCTAGGCATGCAGCATCCTGGATCCCTCCCTCTGCACCCACCTCTGGAGAAGAGGAACCCAGGATATTTGCAGTGTTATGGGGATGCTGCTGAGCAGCTCCTGCCTTCCCAGGAGGGACAAGAGGGGAGGAGAAGCGGGATTGTGTTCCCCTACATGCAACAGGGAGGGCTGCAAGCTGCCCCAGAGGAGAGGCTGGACTGGACCCAAGGGAGGGGCTGAGCCTCCAGCTGAACCACACTGTGCCCTAAATAAGCCTAGGCTGGTCCAGCCAGGGGCTTGGCCCCTCCTTGGGGCCAGGTAGCCGTGCTGGAAGGCAGGATGTGTGTCACCCTGGCCCCGCTCCCTCCCACAGCCCGCCCTGGGAGGCACCTCATCGCCCTACTGCTGCCAGATGCCCAGGCTCCCTCCCAAAGCCTGAGAAGGGATCTGAGAGCTGCCACCCTCCGCCTGGCCTGGGTTCAGGTCCTGCAAACAGTCTGGGGGCAACTCCTTCAGTTGCAACCCCGCCTCTTTCCTTGAGCTGCCTGAAATTTGGCTGAGGTTTTTCCCCCAACACAGAGCAGAGAGTTTGGGCATCACGAGGGGGTGACTTCACCCCCCTGTTGACACGCCCCTCCACTTTCCCATCCCCTTTCTGCCTACACCCAGCAGTGCTGCCAGCCAGGGGGGATCCCCGGAACAGGGTCACCCCGTTATGCACGTGGCCAAGCCACTCACCTCCAGCAATGGGGAGAGGCAGGGACGAAGTGGGCCTCTTCCGTGGCCTTCCAGAGGCTGCCTTCAGGGAATACCCCGTTGCTCTGCCGCCCCTTGAGCCAGAGCGGCTCCTGTTGCCTCCTCACCACAGGGATGATGTCAAAGCGGATGGTCTTCCAACCGCCACGGATCAGCAGGGAGAGCTCCATGGCATCTTCCTGCAGATTTTCAGCACTGAGGTCACCTAGATGCAGAGGGTTTGGCTGTGGTTAGGAGGTTACCACAGCCGGTCCCACAGGCTGAACTGGGTACACGCCGCAATGTGCCCATGGGCACGTCCCACCCTGCTCGACTCATCCCTTTCCAATGCTGCCTTTTGGCTGTGCTTCCCTGGTGAAAGCCATTCTCCAAACCCCACTGGGGTGTTTTTTGGGAAGGAACATCGCTCCAGTGAGGCTCAGGGCCAGGCCAGCGGGTGTGGGCACAGCAGGAAGCCCTGAGTGGCTGAACAGGACCATGCTGCTGAGTGGCTGAACAGTGCCAAGAAAAACAACATGGTCCAAAAAAAATGGATCAGGAAAGGTCTCAGGTTGTGGGGGTAGAGGAAGACAAAGGGCTCTGGCTTGTCTGTGGAGGAAGGAGGGAATGGTGGGCTTGCTGGGGCTGTGTTAAGAGACTTTCAGACCTGCTGGTCCTCTCACATCACCTTTCCATCAGGGCTGAAATTTACTTCAAGATCTTTGGAGACAGAAATGCATAAAGAAGATGTTGGGATCCCTACGGGCACTCCCAGGGTCCCTTCCCCATGTCCTTCCCAGGGACGCTGCTCCCACCTGGGGCCTGTGTGTGTGCCCCAAGGTCCTGGTCCAGCCCTGACGTGCTTGGAGTTTGCCCTCCCAAACAGCCTCCACTGGGAAGCAGGGGGCACTCGGAGGCCAGGCGAGATGGGAGGAACGTGGTTAGGGTGAGCCAAGCATGCCAAGTCCCTGAGCAAACCCTCCCTGGGGACTAACGGCAGGGGTGGGTGAACCGTGCGTGGAGCTGCTACCCGTCAAGGAGGGTGCCATCAGCCCAGGGTGAAGTTGCCCAAGGATTACTTGGCCCTGTGGGATGGCAGGGAGGGGTTTGCATCTCCCCTTCCTTAGCTGAGGGCAAAGCCTGTCCCAAGCGCACGGCAGGGCACTGGCTCGGTCACGCAGGCTTCGGGCGGGTCATGCTCCTGGAGACTGATGCCCCAGCCCGTGTGCGCAGGGACCACCACCAAGCTGGGCTCCCCAGCTGTGCTGGAGGCAGCTCCTGGCCGGGGAAGCGCCGCGCGGGCGTACGCACCTGGCTGAAGCAGGAAGCGGCGTTGACAGCACACAATGGCCGAAACGAGAAGCTCCTTCAGGTGCTGGAGGACTTTACCTGGAACCAGGCACCTCGCACCACCTCCCCGCTCCATGACACCCACGGTGCTCGTCCAGTCCTCCAGGGCAGTCTCTGGAGAGGGCACTTCCAGATAGCAGGTGCCCAGCCCCGGACGGCGGCCGTCTGCGGTGTCCCCGGGCCGGCATGCCAGCACCCGCAGGGCATTGCCGTCAATCCGCAGGGGGACCTCCATGGTGACAGCATCCTCGGAGGCGCAGAGAGCAAACTCGAAGGCTTCCAAGTTCCTGGCGTAGTCCACAAGGAAGCGGGGCTCCCTGGCATGGACACCCTCCAGCAGGGTCAGCAGGATGTCCTCGGCCTGCTGGAAATACTCCAGCCGCTGCCTCTCACGGGACACGATCGCCCCAAGGTAGCTCTGCCAGTGGGAAGCTCTGGCTGCCATGGCAGCTCTGCCACTGTCCTGAGCCTGCTTCAAGCAGGAAGAAAAATATGTGGGCAGGGAGGGCAGGGCTGGGAGCCAGTGCGGGGTGGGTGGAGGGAAGCCACAGCCGGGTGTTGACAAGCACCACTGCTGGGTGAGCGCCAGGGAGAGCTGCCCGGAGCACCATGTCCCCCCAGGGCAGACCCAGGGCGGGGGTCACACGGTGGCCCCCCTGGCAGTCCAGCAGGGTGACAAGGGATGCTCAGCCGGCGGCGGGTCATGCCAGGACGACGCCGTGGTGTCCCACACCTCTCCCAGCACCCGGGCTACGTGCCGGCAGCACCCCCTCACAGCCAGTGCCAGGTGAAGGCAACCCAGCGCCCTCCCGCCCTGGCCCAGCTCGGCTCAGCAGGCCCAGCCGCCTGGGGCTGCAGGGCAGGTCTGCGCTGAACTGGTGTCGTGAGGGCGGGCGCTGGGAGCGGGCTCACACTGGAGCCAGGCTGTGCTGCGGTGGCTGTGGGAGGGCTGCGGGACCCCACACCCGGGACCCCACGCCCTGCAGGCGCCCGGCGCAGCCCTGCGGGTCCAGCCCATGGCTCGATCTGACCCAGGCCCAGGCTCAGGCCCAGGCCCGGGCTGAGGCCCAAGCCCGGGCTCAAGCCCAGACCCAGGCTCAGGCTCAGGCTCAGAATCAGGCTCAGGCCCAGGCTCAGGCTCAGACCCAAGCTCAGGCCCAGGCTCAGGCCCAGGCCCGGGCTCAGGCCCAGGCCCAGACCCAGGCCCAGGCCCGCCCATCGCAGTCCGCTCCCGGCGCCCCTCGGCCGAGCAGAGCCCCCGCTCCTGGCCCTGCTCCATGGCCCCGCCCACCCCAGGTAGGCCCCGCCCCCAGATAGGCCCCGCCCCGCCGTTCCCCCCCGCAACACCGCCCCCTCCCCAGCGCGGCCGCTGCGGTTGCCATGGCGACGGCGCGGCCCGGCGGCGCGGTTGCCCGGTGAGGGCGCTGGGCCGCGGGGGAGCATCGCCACGGGGGGACCGGCAAACCGGCGCTTTCGGCCCCAAAACCGCCGGGCAGCGAAGGGCAGTGGCGCCGGAGGTGGCGGTGCTCAGCCTGGCTGCCGCCAGGAGGAGCAGATGCTGCCGCGACAAGGGCTGTGCTTTGCGTCCCGGCTCAGATCTGAGGGAGGCCTCGGTCACCTTCCACCTCCAGAGAGCTGCCTGGGACAGGCTTACCCCCGCGCTGCCCGGAGCTAGGACAGGGCAGAGACTGGCTGTCGTTTCGCACAGCCTTTCTGGCTGGACCCTCATACCTGCCCTCAGTCCTCCAGCATCTCCCACAGACCCTGGAGAGGGGGATGCATGGCATGCCCTCCCCGGGGCAGGTTCCCTGGCTTCACTGGCCCTGAGCCAGAGCTCTTAATAAATATAGCCCGTGGATGGAAGGCAGGGCTCTCCACAGGACAGCATGGTTCAGCAATCCCAGGCTTCCATTCCTTGGTCAGAGCAGGAGAGGGAGGGGGAACCCCCTGCGGGAACTCTGTGGCAGAAGGAACCCGTGTGGGAAGAGGGTCACAGCTGAGCGTGGGGCCCCTGGAACCTTGTCTGGGGAGGGGAGAGAGAGACATGGGGCTCACGGCCGGTCCTCCCACTTCCTGTGGCTCAGGCTTTTTATGGCCCTTTTATATACCCCAGGTGAAGTTTATGGATCTCCCTGGTGTTGTTTCCAGTTCGTCCTCGTGCCTCCTTCAGTCCCACGTGGCTAAGGACCCACTCTCCTCACAGGGCTCTGTCCCTCATGGCCGTCTGTCCTTCCACCAGCTGAGCTCCAGGGAGCCCTGGCTGCCTTCCAAGAGGGAGCAGGGCCAGAGCTTCAACCCACAAAGCATCCTCGTGCACCTGCAGTACGAGCCATGGAGGTGAGCAGGAGCCCGCACCAGGCTCCTCACCGCCTGGAGGCTTGGGATGCCCAGGGCTGGAGAGGCCCAGCTGGATTTTAAACCCCTGACAGCAGGGACGAAGCTCTGCACCTCTTTACCCGAGCCCCCCACTCCTGGTTTCACCCCGCCTGAGCAGGGGGCACTCAGTCCCCCATGCTGACCACCGTCCTGACCAGGGCTGAATGTGCAGCTTGGTCTTGCCCTCCTCCATCACTCGGGGAGGACAAGCTGGCTGGTGTCCTGGAGAGGAACTGAGAGCAGCAGGACTCCTGGGGGCTTCACCCTCCTCATCAGAGGGGTCTGGGCTCATCCCAGAGGACACTGAGCCCAAGACAGGCAGAAGAGACAACCTCTCTAGGACCTGATGTGGGGAAAAGAGGGCAGAGAGATGCAGGCCACCGATTTTCCAGGGGTGGTGGAGCACGGCTCACTGCTGGCAGGGCTGTTGAGTGCCCTAGAAGCATTGCTTTGTCACAACTAGAGTCCCTGCTGTGACAGCACCCAGGACAGTCCAGCACCTGACAGGGGTGCTGGAGGAGGCCACAGGGAACTGAACTGTGAGCAGGAGCAGTACTATAGGAAGGTGAGGCTGGTCGGGGTAGGAAGATGAGGCAGTCCTCCCACGCAGCTTGGTTCTGGTGGGGGAGCTATGCCCTCCTCGGTAGGGTGCTGACTGACCCCACAGCGTGACCCTGGCATCCTGCTCTCATCGCTGCCAGAGTTCTGGCACTAGGAGGAGCAAGTGCGATGTGATCCCCCCAGTGCCTCACTGCCTTTGGCACCTGCACTTTGCCGATCTCTGGGTGCCACCGCTGAGAGGTGGGTGCTGCAAAATGTTGCCCTCTGCCCCTTCCCACAGGCTGGGGTCTTCCCCTTTCCCCATCCTCCTTCCTCTTTTCCCCTTCCCTCTTCTCCTCCCTCCTTACTCTTATCTCCTTCACCTTCTTCCTTCCTCTTTCCCCTTTCTCTTTCCCCCTTCTCTTTCTCCTTCCTTCTTCCCCTTCCTCTTCTTTCTCCTTCCCCTTTTCCCTTTCTCCTTCCCCCTCTCCCCTCTCCTTCCCCCTTCCCTTTCCCTTTTCTCCTTTCCCATTTTCTCATTTTCTCTTCCTCCTTCCTCTTTCCCCCTTCACCTTCCTTCTTCTCCCTTCCTCTTTCTCCTTTCCCATCCCCCTTTCCCCTTCTTCCTCTACTATTCATCTTTCCCCTTCTTTCTTCCCCTTCCGATTCCCCTTCCCCTTCCCCTTCCCTTTCCCCTTCCCCTTCCTCCTCCTCTCCTCTGCAGGCAAGAGGCCAGGAGCACGCCCTGGAGGAGCAGCTACCCTGCTGCTGCCAGGCGCAGGCAGTGCAGGCAGCGTCCCTGCTGCAGTCACATGGGAAAAAGAAGAGCTGGCCAAGGAGCGGTGCTGGCTGGTGGCACAGCTGGCAACACAGCTGGCCAGCCAGCCGGGAGAGGTGGGAGCCACTGGAGTTGCTGCCAGATGCTGCCCAATGCCCCAGGCTGGGGGGCAGCTTGGCAGGGGGGTGTTGGGGTGCAGAGGGGAGTCCCCCTCGAAGCAGGGGACCAGCCACCAAGGCCAAGCAGGCAGCTCGGTGTGGCAGGTCTGGCCCCTGCCTGCACTTTGCCTGCTGGCAGGAGGTTTCCCAGCACTGTGACCTGTGCATGGGGACCATGGGGCATAAGCCCCCCCCCCCATGCCCATTGGCATCCCTCCCTGCTGCCCAGGAGAGCCTGAACCGGGCACTGCGGAAGGCCAAGGCAGATGCCACCCAGCAGGAGGGAGAGGAGCCAGCGTGGGGTGGGGATGGCGCAGGTCGGCGTGGTGGGGAGACGGCAGAAGTTCCATCCCGGTGCAGAGGGAGCAGCGAAACACTGGAGGGCTGATCCCTGCCTGGGCCGTGCCGTGTGTGCCAGGCACGGCACAGGGCTGGGCATGCAGGGCAGCGCCAGGACAGGTGACCCAGCAAGAGGCTCAAACGTAGCACAGCTCCATTGGAGGTGACACATCGGGGAAAATTTCCTAGCAAGAAGGTCAGTTGGGCCGTGGAAGACATGGCTGGAGCACGGTGCTCAGCCTGGACGAGTCACTGGGAGGCTGGCGGGGAAAAGCCTGGCACTGGCAGAGGGGCCGGGCTGAATGAGCTAATCACTCATTTTCCATCTCGACATTTTATGGTTCTATGAATTTTTGCTCTGTCAGAAACAGGAGAGAGAAAACAACTCGAAAATAAGAGCAAGGGCAAGAAAGAGAGAGGAAAAAACCTGGGGGCGTGGGAGCACTAGAGATAGCAGGGGTGGGTGAGGGGCTGCAGCGAGCCCCTGGTGTCCCTCACCCAGCTCACCCCTCCGTAGGACGCCACGCGCAGCCTCACTGCTGGGCCCTGGACCCTGCAAGATGCCATCGGCACCCAGCAGAAAGGCTTTGGGGGGTTGAGCTGGCGGACGGAGGAGCTGACGAGGGACAGGGAGACCGGGATGCGGGAGGTAGGTGATGCTCTGCCCCAGCGCCCTGGCTCCACACCCGCCCCAGTGCCAGCACCCCTGCGCCCCACGAGCCTCCCGCCGGGGCCAGGAGTTTGCCCAGAGCAGCATGGCCCCTGGCAAAAAGGCTGGGATGGGGAGTGGGGATGCAGGCAGGGGAGTTAGAGAGGAAGGGAGAGTAATTTAACATGACAAGCTGTTTATTTTGGCAGAAAGGGTCTCTTTTCAACAGATTTCAAAGCCCAGCCCCAGGGCTGGGGGGGACCACACAGAGGAGCGGGAGAGCAAGGGTGTGAGGGGGGGTTCGATGAGGCACCTGGACCGAGAGAGATGGAGAGGAACCCCCCGCCTGCTTCTCCCCAGGGAACCACTGGGTTTTCACAGCCCCGGGTGTGCTCGCACACTCCAGTGGAGTCCCCCCTCCGCCCAGGGTGCCCCCACAGGCACCCGCGCGCTCCCGCACACACGTGCTCGCCTGCACGCACCCGCGCATGTTCGCACGCTCCCCCAGCCCCTGCTCCTTCCTCCGGGCCAGAGCTCAGCTGGAGTCTTGGCTTCCCCCAGCAACATTTCAAAAGAGGCTGTTTATTAAAAAAAAAAAAATGCTAGGAAAGAAATAATTATTATAATCACATTAAGAGCTTTGGCTGTAAAAGCCCTGCAAGAGCACGGGGAAGGAGCTGAGGCTGCTAACGGCAGGGAGCACAGGGGGTAGTTTTCCTGCCTTGTGCTCTTTTTTTTTCCAGTCCCACTCCAACACCCACCCCCCCCCCCTTTCCTCCCCTTTATCCTGGGAAATGAAAACAATTTATTTAATGATGGATCGTCCCTTTCTCTGGTCACTGACCTTCTGGGTGAATTTTTGCTGAGCTCGGCGGAAAACACGAGGCTGAGTTGTGGATCCCATCTGTGGGTGGGGGAGGGGAGGGGGGGAGCTCACCCTCATCCTTCCCGAAAACCACAGCAACAGTCCTGGGGAGTGGGACAGGGCCAGCGGGGAGGGTTCATACAACAGTGGGGGGGCTTTTCCGCAGCCACTGTCCCTGCAGCCCCAGCCCAGGGGATTTGGGGAGCAGATGCAGGGGTTACAGTGGCCCCCAGAGCCCCCCACCCCTTCTTTTTCCAGAAGACCCGCAGGGGTTCCTGGTACCCACCGCTTCCTCCCTGACCTGGCCTGGGGTGCAAGGGCTGGTCTGAGGTGCAGTGCCTGAGTGGGCGCAGGGGACGGAGGAGTGGTGTCCATCCCACTGGCACCTTGATGCCTGGTGGCGGGGTGGCAAAGGGGCTTTCTCATCTCAGGGTGGCTGCAGGAGGTGGCTTTCGGACCTGGCCAGGCAAGGGGGCCAGGCATGAGGCTGGGGACAAGGCCAGGGGCACACGTGAGGCTGCACAGGACTCCCAGCCGCAACCAGTAACGGGCCAGTGCCTGGCCGGGCTCTGCTTCCCGGGGAGGGGAAAGCTGGGGGAGCGAGGGGAAGGGGTAGGATCCCACCAACCTTTCGTTCAGGTGGGCTGTCAGCACCCAGCGCGCATGGTCCCAGGGTCCTGGGCGTGGGTGCAGCCCGACATCCCCCACCAATAGCGCTCAACCCCCAGCTGACCTGCGAAGCAGGGATGGAGCAATCCATTGTACAGCCCCCTCCCCTCTGGCCCTTCCTCTGCCATGGCCTGTTGCTCAAAGCATGGTTCTTGTAAAAACGCGTAAATATTTATACAAGAATAATTTAAAAAACATGGTCTGTCAAATAATCAAAGCAGCAGAACATGCGAGGAGCTTTCAGCCGGATTGGGAAATCCGGTGTTGCTTTCTGATGCCGCGCGGCGATGCTGGAGGTGCTCACGGCTGGCCCCGGCTCGTGGGGGCTCGTGGCAGGTTTGAGGTCTTCATTAACGTGATTTGGGGACCGCAGTGGTGGGCAGCTTTCACTTGCATCAACTCAAGCTGCCTGCTGCCAGGAGCCCCAGCCATGGATGGGACTCCACCAGGCACTGTTTTCACCCTCACATCCTAGTTTTGGCACTGTCCCCTGCCCTGGGATGGCACCAGGAGCTGGAGAAATCTTGGGTGAAGTGCTGCATCCCTGTCCTCCCCTGAGCTGCGTGGCAGGGCTGGGGACTGCTGTGGGGAGTGGCGGGGTGGAAGCTGAGCTGGCAGGGTGGCCTCCGGTGCCACAGGGTGGCCAGGGTACTCCCCGGCAGCATCCCCATCACTCCAGAGCTGGCAGCGCCCTCAGCATTGCAAAAGCTTGGGTTTGTGGTACCCACCTAAGTGGTCCCAATCTGCACCGGTGTCAACAGCCACAGCTCCTCTCCCGTGTCCCAGTGGCCCCACTTCCTCCCAGCACCATCGTGAAGCCCTGAGCTGCTGCTCCCCAGGGAGGCAGGGGAATGGCCTTTAAATGACAGCACCTGGAGACCCCCAGCCCCGTTTCCTTCTGCTCGCCTGGGGCTCCCCTGGCTGGGCCAAGGTGGGGACACAACTGCCACCGAGTGATGACTCTGCTGCCGTAGCTCAGCCAACCCTCAGCCACCATGCCTCGGCCATGTGGCTCAGGGGGTCCCAGCGTGGCGGGGGGAGGTGAGGAGGTGGGAGAGGGGAAGGGGTCCCCCCTGTTCCCACAGCCCCGTAGAGCCGGAGGGCAGAGGCGAGCACTGCTGCAGGCCTGGGCAGCGCAGGGGCAGTGGGAGCCGTGGATTACAGTAACCTCCATCCTCCTGGCTGTCCTCCAGCCCCTTCCCACCACCCGCATTTATGCGCATGATTCGCGTTCTTGCATTCTTTGAACCTGGGCCAGATAACGAGTTCAAACCCTTTCATTAAAACCTTGGCTTCCCCCCAAACGCCCGTGCACCTCCCTGGGCTACCTGGTTGCCTTGCCCGCCCTGGGGAGGGGGCTCCCGGGCCGGTTCCTCACAGCAGGAGGTGATGCTTGTGCCGCGCACGTGTTCGGCATCCGTGGGGAACGCTCTCTGCGCTCGGCCTAATTAGCTGGAAGGGAGGGGGAGAGCCAAATCCAAACCATGTGCTGACCTGCAGGCCCCTCCGCCCGAAAGCATCCGTGCTGAACGCTCTCTGGATCGTTAATAGCTCCCCGGGTCCTTTCTGCACGTGTCCCCCCTGAAACACGCGGGGCCTGACCGGGGGGGTGGGTAGGGCTTTGTGCTCTTTTCCAGTGGTTTTCCAGGGCTGCCTTTCGTGGGAGGCAGTGGGCAACCCTGGGGCTGTGAGCGGCAGATGGGAGGAACCAGGGGGCAACTGCCCGTGGATCTGGGGCAACCCTGGTGCTGTGATGCTGGGCAGAGAGGCAGAGACAGGCCCGGGCTCGGCTGAAGGACCTCTGTCTCCGTCCTTCACTCCCAGCCATCTCCCCAGGGCGCAGCTTTGCAGTGGGTGAGTTTGTCCCACAGTGCTCACTCGCCTCCTCAACCCACTTGGCAGCTGCCTGCAGAGCCCCGGAGGAAGCACCGGGTCCAAACACCTCTGGGACCCATTGCTGAGGTGTTTTGTTGAGGAGCATTGTCGGTTGTGGGTGCCAGGAAGGGCAGCGGAAGCCTGAGATGAGCACCTGGGATGCCCCCGGGACATGCACGTTCCCCACCCCAGCATGACAGCCCCACCAAACCCACTCCCCGGGGTGGGCATGGGGGGTCCCAGCCCTGTTTTGGAGGCCACTGAGAAGCTGGACACCCTAAACGCAGTTGCGGGTAGAGGAAAGGGGCATTTTCTCCTGGAGAGGGAGTGAGCAGTGGTGGCCAGAGCTCAGCCAGATGGTGCTGAGCGAGGGCTCCTTCCCCCCGTGCTCCCCCCAGCCTCCCCAGCACGGAGCCCAGCTTCACACCGGCTCCAGCTCCTGGCCCAGAGGAAATGGCTGCCGGCCGTGGCCCACAGCTGTTTTCCCCACTCATTTTGCTGCTTTCAATTTAACGTCCTGGGTAGCTGGATTGGGACAATGCAGGGGGAGCATTGCGGTGCTTTCCCATGCGAAGCCGGCCTGGAAGAAAATCTTTCCCTCACGCTTGCGATGGCTGCTGGCAGGGCTGCTCCCTCCTGCCTGCCCTGCCCATCTCCAGAGGGAAAACTCGCTGACAGAAACCTGGGAATAGCCCCTGAGGGGATGCTTGTGGCGGTGGGGGCAGGTTGGTGCCACCATGTCCCCATGGTCCTCGCAGCAGGGCTGGGAGACGGGACCTTTAGGAGCACGTGGCATGACATGGGCGCAACCCCCACCGAGGGAGTGTAGGGCTCACCCTCCCGCGTGTGAGGTGGTGGATGGCGACAGCCAGAAGACATCCCCCTGCCAGCTGCTCCTCAAAACAGATGGGTCTCAGCTGGCACCCCCAGAGCCGTGGATGGGCTGCAGGGAGAGGGTGGCGGTGCCCCCACTGCGTCCCCCCCTGCGGCATCCCCTGGGCCGGGGAAGGGGCAAGCAGCCTAATGCCTTCCAGAAGATCAGCTGTAAATGGCCGGGGAGGGTAATTCATATCAAACTCATAAAGCCTTTATTAGTGTCTCGGGGGAGAAATCCGGATATGGCTGTTTATTTATTTTGGATTTCGCCTTTTTTTTTTTTTTTTTCCCTCTTTTCTTTTTAACATTTTCTTCCAGGAGATTTTTAAAGGGACAGAGACACCTTGCTGTGTCGGGCAGCGGGGCTCAGCAGGGGCTGAGTGTCCTGGAGTGTTGGTGCTGGCGAGGTGCTCGGGCATCTCGAGGGGTCAGGCAGATCGCAGGGTATGGCTTCGGGGCTACTCTAAGGGGGGGCAGGTCTTGGCACTGCTGGGGACCAGGGGTGCCACGCTGCCCCCAGGGCGTTTCAGAGCCCCACAGCTTTGCCCTGGGAGCTGCATCCCTGCTGCCTGTGAGGTCACCTCTCCCCCCAGCCCCGCTCTCGGCCCTCCACACCGTGCCTCAGTTTCCCCACTCCACGGGGAGGGGGCGATCCCCCCCCCAGCGTTGCCGTCTCTTGGGGCGTGTGGGCGAGGGCTTTGGGAGCACCCTCGCCCCGATGGCAGAGCTGGGCCTCCGCTGAGGCAGACTTTCCGCAGCAGTGGCCGCGGCTGGTCCTAACCCAGTCCCGCTGTTGTTTGCTCCTCCGCTTCGCTCTTTACATAATTTGTTCCTTGGCCTCTTCTCAAACGTACCTCGCAATCGTTACAGCAGAGGATATTTATTCAGCGGGGGTGTGGAATAACACGGAAAAAACCTCTGGAGCCGGGTACCGGATTCCTGCACCATCCCAGCGCCGGGAGCAGACAACAGCCCTCCCGAGTTTTGCAGGGACCTTGGATGGGGAATGCGGGACCCTGGATGCGGCTGGGTGGGGTTCTCCCCGGCATTCCCCCCCCCCCCCCCCAGCTGTGCCCGTGCACCCCAGGACAGCCTGGGTGCAGCCGTGGGGGCAGCAGGAGGGAATGGGGACACCCAGCCCCCTGGTCCAGCTGGATCCCTCCCGGCAGCACCTGCCCAGGGGTGGCACAGGCAGCACCCAGGGGTGGCACAGGCAGCACCCATCGTTAACCCCGCGTAGCTATCCAACACCCCACGAGTGGTTTTTAGCAGCGTGTACCAGGGGCAGCCCCACCAGTTTTCTGGGGAACTCAGGCTTTCTTGATAAATGATAAATGTAGGGTGGCTGTGGGTGTGGGGTTTTTTTTTTTTCTCCGGTGGAGACAAAGAGGCCCTTGAGCCTAAAGCGTAACTTAAAACATGGCATTCCTGAAAAGAATTTCCTGATAATATTTTTAGCACCTGAAAAAAAAAAAAAAAGGGGGGGGGGGGAGCAAAAAAAAGCAAATAACACCATTTTTTTCTCTTCCACTCTTTTTTTTTCCTCTCCAGCCCTCTGCTTTAAAGGAGCAGAGGGGACCCGCCGCTGAATGGCAGCGGGGGGGGGGGGGAATGGGGCGGTGGCTGGCCCTGGAGGGGGCTCTGCACCCACGCGTGTCCCTGGGTGGTGACTGCTTGTCCCTCGCGGGGGATGAGGACGCGGCGAGGGGTCCCTCTGCGAGGGAGGGAGGATGAGGGGGTCCCTCTGCGGGGGAGGATGGGGGGTGGGGGGGGGGTCCCTCTGCGGGCGGGGGGGCGGCAGAGGGTTCCCTGCGGGGGGTGCCCCCCCCGCCGCCCCCCAGCCCCGCCCCGCCTGATTTGCATGCCCCGCCCTCCCGCAACCGCCCTCCCGGCGCGCCGGGCGCCCATTGGCTGGCGGCGCGGGGCATATGCAAATCCCCGCGGGGGGCGGGGCTGCTGCCGTGAAGGAGCCCGGCGCGGCGGCGGGGCGCGGGGCGGCCGCGGGTGCCTGGTTCCGGCTGCGGCCCTCGGCTCCCGGCCCTCGCCCCCCGGCCACCGCCTCCCGGCCCCGAGCCCTCAGCTCCGAGCCCTCAGCTCCGCGCAACTCGCCGCCTCCGAGCTCCCTGCCCGTCGGCGGGCGCCCTTCCCCCGCCGCGCCGCCATGCCGCGGTGGCCGGTGCCGGCGTGAGAGGCGAGCGGCGGGGTCCCGGCGGCCATGCGGGGCCTGGCGGGCTGGGCCGTGCTGGTGGCCCTGGGCGAGTGGCTGTGGGCGGGCGGCGTGGTGCCGCTGGCGGATTTCTACCCCTTCGGGCCCACGCAGGGCGACGCCGCCACGCGGAAGCAGGACGACGGCGGCTCCGAGCTGCGGCCCCTCTCTGTCCCCTTCCCCTTCTTCGGCGCGGGGCACACCGGCCTCTACGTGAGTACCGGGGGGCGGCGGGGATGGCCTCCCCGGGGCCTCCTGCTTCATTTTATTTCATTTTATTTCATTTTATTTCATTTTATTTCATTTTATTTCATTTTATTTCATTTTATTTCATTTTATTTCATTTTATTTTTAAACTACTATTCCACTCGGATGGATCCAAGCGCATCTGGGTTTCCACGGGGGCTGTCGGATGGTCCCCATTTAACTCTGAGCATGAGGGGAGTGCGGCGTGCCAAGGGTTGGGGGGAAAATCCAGTGGGGCCCTAGGCTCGGGAAGTGTGCTGGCCCCCCCCGACGCCTCGGGGGGTGCAGTGGGGGTCCTGGCCGTGCCTCGGGGGTTGCAGTGGGGGTCCTGGCAGTGCCATGCTGGGGATGCCAGCTGAAGCGCTCACCAGCAGTGGGGAGCCCTGGCCTTGGCCTTGGCTGGACCCAGAAATACCCACGCTTCATGGGATTGGCCCCTGCAGGGGTGTGCTGGGGGTTGGGGGGGTCCCAGCAGCAGGAAGCCGGGCATGGCTGGTGGGTGAGAGCTCAGAGCGGGCCTGCTGTGGCCCCTGGATAGTGGCCCTTGCCAGGGAGGAGGTGGTGGCACGGCTCTGGGTGCGATGCAGAATAAACACAGCTGCCCTTTGGGTTGTGCTGCAGCGGGCTTGGCTGGCCACTTTGGCACGTTCTGCTCCCTCTCCTCTCCTCTCCTCCCCGAGCCTGCCAGGGTGGCTGGGCCACTGGGACCCCTGCTGATGTGCTTCCCTGCAGCCCCCGAGCCACTCGGAGGGCACCGTGGCCGGAGAGCTTGAGTCACACCTGGCCCATCGTGTCCCCCACAGCTGTGGCCGTCAGGCAGAGGAGTAGCCCTGAGTGCCCAGTTGTCCCCGGAGCCTTTTGGGCAGTGCTGGCTCCAAATGCCTGCCCTGCATCCTGGGGTGGGGTCTGTGCTCCCCGTGCCAGCTCCCGCCAGGCACAGTGAATCCTAACGGTGTCCTGGTCCCTTCTCTTCTCCCTGGTTTGCCCTGGGCTGACCAATGATCCGGACCTGGCTGGCAGAGGAGAGGGCTGAGCGTCACCTCGCTGCCATCTCGGAGCTGGGCTCACGTCCCGTTGCACTGCCTTGGCTTAGTGCGGGAGGTCCTTCGTCCTTGCTGGTGTTTTTTTTTTTTTTCCCCGATAAAAGAGCCAGCCCTGCCATCAGGTGTGAGGAACCTGGCTTTGGGGCTTGAGCCACGGTGGGAGGATAGAAGAGGCTGGGAGAAGCCAGGTGACGTGATGGCCCTCCCATACGGGATCTGCAGCACAGCTCTGGGGTTTGGAGGGGCTGCAGGGGTCAGAGGGTGGTGCGTCCCCCTCCCCTGAACTAAGACCTTCCCAGCTCTGCAGGACCAGCATGCCTGCACCCAGCACAGGGGTCTGTGTGGCAGGGCTGCTCCTCCCTGGGGAGCTGCTGTCCTGGTGGGGCTGTCTCAGGGCTGGGCTCACCTGGAAACCTCCGTCCTCGAGGGCTGCCGCCAACCACCCCCTCCTCCTTTGCAAAAACCAGCAACAACAAAAAAAGCCCTTCTTGGCTCTGGCTCTCTCCCATCTTGCTTTAATCAGGGGAAGAATGTTCCTCCGCGGACACTGCGGGGTTACGGAGGCTTTGGGAAACAGGAATCCTCTTCCCCTTAGTCACAGCAAGGGCTGCCCCATGTTCACATGGAGGGGCTGGGGACCCTCCTCGGGGACTGGAGACCCTCCCCAGGGGCTGCAGAGGCCATCACAGCCTCCCCCCGCCGCCACCCCCAGCCTGGGGGCAGCTGGGGCACAGGCATGCTGGCTTCGGCATGGCTCCTGGTGGGATGCTGGTTCCCAGCTCCTTGTCGGCACATGAGCGTGACCCTGCTGCCTGCCCCTGCCTGCTGGGTGCCAGGGCTGCTCTCTCAGCTTGAGAGCCTCTTGCCTGCACCGTGCCCCCCCTCTTCCCACCCTGCAGCCCAGGGACTTGCCTGGCTGGTGCCGCCGGAGTCAGGCGTTGCACGGTGGGAGCTCAGCTTGGGGGGGCTGTGTGCTCCTGCCTGTCCCCCTTGCAGGCAGGGAAACAAAGCAGCTGGGAGCTGCCTGCCTCACTGGGGTTGCTGCTGTGGCAGTGTGCTGGCAGGGTCTCCTCCCAGGAATTTGGGGGCTGAGGGCGAGAGCGTTTCCCTTTGATCCCTGTCCCCTCACTGCCTGCTCGGGCAGCAGTGCAAGCAGGGGTTTTCCTCCTCTTCCTCATTCCCACTGCATCCCCAAGCCAGGAGGCAGCGGTCCAGGCAGCAGCATCCACTGTCTCCAGCTTCCTTCCCTGGGCTGAGGGCCTCTGCCATGTATCTCTGAGCTGGGCATGCCAGGGCCCTGATTGCCCCAGTCAATTCACAGAATCATCTCGGTTGGAAAAGCCCTTGAAGCTCCTCCAGTCCAACCATGAACCTCACACTGACTGTTCTCAACTCCACCAGATCCCTCAGCGCTCTGTGAATTAGTGCTGGGGAAGGGCTCGGAGCTTGAGTGTCTTGTCCAGGGTGTCTGGCATCTCCGGCTTTAACGAAAGCAGCTTGCAGAGGCCCAGCCAGCCCCGAGGGCTTTGCATGGGGTGGTGAGGCTTGGTCACCTGAGGAGCCGGGAGCTCAC
The DNA here is from genome assembly GCF_031877795.1 of Strix aluco. Classification (NCBI taxonomy): domain Eukaryota; kingdom Metazoa; phylum Chordata; class Aves; order Strigiformes; family Strigidae; genus Strix; species Strix aluco. The sequence continues at coordinate 2,144,030 of NC_133939.1, forward strand.
TCGGAGCACTGCGCGTGCCAGCAGCAGGATTGCTGCCCTGCGAGGGTCCCCCCGCCCCGGGCTGGTGGCTTCCTGGCTCGGGCACGACAGCGATGCTCAGCCCTAGACCCCAGCCCTGTCAGCTGTAAGAGGGCAGGGAGGGAGCAAAACAGCCCCTCGTCCCCACCAAGAGCACCGGCACGAGCTGGCCAAGCGCACTGGGCACTGTTTGTTTAAAGCGCCGGGGCTGCCGCAGTTTTCTCAGCTGTTCCCCCTTCCCCTGGCCCGGCCGCTGTGGAGAACAGGGCTGGGTTTGTTCAGGCAGCTGCCTCCCTGCAGCCGCACTCCAGCGAGCGAGCGGCCGGGGCGGGGGGCTGCGGGCGCCGGGGCACGTCTCTGCTTCCAAAGGCAGGAAGGGGAAGCGCTCCAATATTTGTGGAAAGCAGAGGGGTGGGGGGGAAAGAAAGGTGAAATGGAAAGCGCCTATAAAACGTGGATTCCTGCCAGCAGCAGGAGTCAACGGTGGCTGCCCATTTCTTTCCCTCCCTCTCTCTAGGTGAACAACAACGGGATCATCTCATTCCTGAAGGAGGTCTCCCAGTTCACGCCGGTGGCCTTCCCCATCTCCAAGGACCGGCGCGTGGTGGCCGCTTTCTGGGCGGATGTGGATAACCGGCGGGCGGGTGATGTGTATTACCGGGAGAGCACTGAGCAGCCCATCCTGGAGAGAGCCAGCAGGGACATCGTGCAGTACTTCCCCGAGTTCCCGGGGTTTTCTGCGCAGTGGGTCTTCATTGCCACCTGGTACCGAGTGACCTTCTTCGGGGGCAGTTCGTTTTCTCCAGTGAGTAGCTGGGGCAGAGCAGCCGTTAGTTTAGGGGTAGGGGTTTTTTTTAAAAGGAATCTCCCACTGGAGTTCTGGTGCCTTCCGTGGCGCTCCTGGCAGGTGCAGCACGGAGCCGTCGGCAGGGCTGAGCTGACCCCGGTGGCTCCATTGCGATGCCTTGCCGTGACAGAGCAGTGACAAAACCAAAGCCTCCTCTCTGTGCCGCATGGAGGCTGCAAATTGCCAGCGTCCCCCTTCTCAGGCAGCAGCAGGGCAGCGTTCGCCTGCCTGCATTTGCCTGCAGCTGTGCTGAGGAGCCGGTTGCGGACAGGGTTTGGTGCCGTTCTTCCAGAGACCTGATAACCACAGTTCTCCCCACTTTTCCAATTCCTTTGGGAGGAGAAGCAAGCTGTTCTGCTGGCTGGGGGATCACAACACCTTAGGGTTAAAAATAATTAAACCCAACTGCCTTTTCTAGCAGAGGAGGACTGGGGCTCAAAGAAACACCCATTTGTTAAATGCTCTCTGCGTCATTTTATTTTCTGACTGTTTTTCGGCTGGCTCGCCTGCCCCGCTCCTGCCTGCTCACGGCTTTCTTCCCCTCCCCGCTGCAGGTGAACACTTTCCAGATTGTCCTCATCACGGACGGCAAGCTCTCCTTCACCATCTTCAACTATGAGTCCATCACCTGGACCACGGGTATGCACGCCAGCAGTGGGGGGGACTTTGCTGGGCTCGGCGGCATTGCAGCACAGGTAAGCAGCGAACGTGGCCCCCTGGGCGCCCAGGTAGTGCATCCGCCCTGCGAGCTCATGGCTCCTCGTTTGGGTTTTTTTGGAGGTGGAAAGCCTCCCCCTGCTTTTTTTCTCTCTTTTTTTTTTTTTTTTTTTTTCTTCTTTAAAGTCCTTAAATATCCATGTGTACTCTGGCTCCCAAAGCTGAGACCATATAGGGGGCTTTGTTACCCTGAAACCACAGGTCTTTGCCTTGGCTGCTGCCTCTTAGTCCCTTTTCCTTCCTAACCTCAGCCTTTAAGAGCAGCTGCCGCAGCCAGCACAGTTTTTGCTCATATTTTTATTTCATCCTTGTGTGCGTTGTTGTGTTTAAGGGAAAAAAAAAAAAAGCCCACACCCGCAAAAACCCCAGTACCTGTTCGGATGTGTGAATTTACCGGCAGTTGATCCGTGCCTGGCTCCCTGCCTGCCAGCCTGCAGGATGCTGCAGGTGGAGAGGAAGTGGATGGGTTTTGAATCCCAGGGGAGGGACTGAGGGGGCAGGGCGACCGCTTCACCTTGTGCTGGCTGTCATCGCAGTGTGTGGACAGGACTGAGCCCTGGCGGGTGGAAGGGGACAGCTGGTCCAAGAGGTGCCACTGGCGGTGCTGAGTGGCAGGAGAGACGAGCCCTTGTGCTCCCGCTGCCTTCCTTTCACGCTGGTGATGTCTCTTTACCCTCTGCCTTTGTCCTCCCAGGCAGGTTTTAACGCTGGTGATGGAAAGCGCTACTTCAACATCCCTGGATCCCGCACTGATGACATCGCTGACGTGGAGATGACGACAAATGTGGGTATCCCCGGGCGCTGGGTGTTCAGAATCGATGATGCCCAGGTGCAAGTGGGGGGCTGCAGCAATACAAGTAAGAGGACAGCAGTTAGGTTTATTTAACTCCCAACCCAACCCCACACTGTTCTCCAGCCCTGTCTTTCCCTGCCTCAACCCCCACCTCCACAGGGTGGAGGAGATGGCTCAAAGGACTTGGGGAGGGTGGGGAGGCAACCGTGGTGGGGCTGTCCTCAGCACCTGCCATGGCTGGGGACCTGGGGACGGCACCCACGGGTGCTCTGGGGCTGGGAAGGGGCTGGGAGAGCAAATGGGGAGGGGAGGAAGACTTCGGAGACAAAAAGAGCCTGCGGGGAGCCGTGAGGGAGGCTGGGGAGGAGGTGAGGGTGCACAGGTGGGACCCTGCTGCCAGGCAGGGCAGGGCACGAGAGGGGCTGGCACCCTTGGGGGACGTGCACGTCCGTAAGTCCCAAGAGGCTGGAGTGAGCCGTGTGGAGGGCTGCCGAGTGTCAGCCTCACCCGCGGGGCTGGGGTGCCAGGGCTGGGCCACACGCCTCACCATGGGGGTCCTGACACATACCCCCCTGAGCCGCTGGCCTTCTGTTCCTCATACCCACTTCCCCAGCCATGTTTTCCCACCCGTGGTCTGTGTGTGTCTCGCGTTACCAGTGGGTTTGCTGTACACGGGCTCTCCCATCCCCCTTTCCCTCTGCCCCGAGTGATAAGCGAGGGCACGTCTGTGTCCCCCTGGCCAGTGAGGCTGACCCCATGCAGCCTCTCCCCCTCACAGAGGAGGAATAAAACTGCCCCCCTGTCCTAGAGGAGCCCGCAAGGAGTGGACCCTGCCCTGCCACGAGGCAGGCAGCCTCCGTGGGCTCCCTGAGCACCCTGGGGAGCCGGGCGGGTGCAGGGACAGGCCCCGGAGCTGGTGTGGCTGGAAGGTGGCGGGTGAGCCCTGCTGGGGCGCGAGCTGACGGGGAGGCACCGCCTGTCCTTACAGCCTCCGTCTGCCTGATGCTGCGGCCCTGCCTGAACGGGGGGAAGTGTATTGAGGACTGCATCACAGGGAACCCCTCCTACACCTGCTCCTGCCTGGCCGGCTTTACCGGGAAGAGGTGCCATGTTGGTGAGTGCTGGCCCCGAGCCTCTGACACTCGGGGAGCAGGTCTTGCTCCTGGAGTCACCGCTGCATGCTAGCAGGCTGTCTGTCCCCGTGGCTGTCCCTGCCCTGAGCTCCTGTCCCCACCTGGGGCTCTGTTTCAGATGTGGATGAGTGTCTCTCCCACCCGTGTCAGAATGGAGCCACCTGCCTCAACGGTGCCGGCAGCTTCAGCTGCAGGTGCCTGCCAGGCTTCAGAGGTGCCAACTGTGAGACGGGTGAGTGTGGAGACACCGGGCTTGGGGGGCTCTTCAAGACTGGGGCTCCTGCAGCAGCTGCTGGGCTCCAGTGGTTTGTGACAGCCAGCTTGGATTTCAGCTCGCTGCAGGCAGAGGAAACTTTGCTCTGGCCGTGAGCCCTTCCTGCCACTGGCAGCCTGCTCCGCTGAGGGCTCGGCTCAGCGCAGCCGCCAGCGCCGCTCCCCGCCACCGCTCCCTTAGTGAGAAAAGCTGGCGGTTAGTGCTTAAACAGAAGTCTCAGGGGCCCTGCTTTCGCAGGTGATGCTCTGGTCCCGAGCCCTTTGAAGCCAGCAGGGACTCTCCCAGTCCCAGGCAGGGGCCGTGGTGGCCAGTTTCCCCACCGCTGGCCTCCGCCCACCGGTGGAAGTGCCGCCAAAGCATTTGGCTCCCAACAAGTCTCCGCACTGGTGGAGAAGGCGAGCAGGGAGTTGACTTTCGGGGAAGGGAGGGAGGGAGAAACGCCCAGCACGGCATGTTGGCATCCAAGAGGCACAGGGGGATGAAAGGGCTGAGCTGCCCAAGGAAGGGTTTTGGGAAGAGCTGTACCTGGGGACATGGCTGCCATCTCCTGCCGGAGGGTGTGTTGGTGGCTCTGAGCTGCCCAGCCCTGTGTGTGCAGAGGATGCCATGTGCTGGTCCTGAGCCTGAGTTGATACCCCCCTGCATTTTTGCTTTTTTTTTTTTTTTTTTTTTTTGGGTGTCCACTGCAGAAGAGTCACCATGTGAGAGCAGGGTGTGCCAGAACGGCGGGAGGTGCCAGGTGGCGAACGGGACGGCAGCGTGCTTGTGCCAGCCGGGGTACGCGGGGGAGGACTGCCAGACAGGTGGGTGGCAGGAGCTGGCTCACAGGGGACACAGTGACACTTCACAACTCAACCTGCCTTCCTGCCCTGCTTCACCCCTGGAGGGGAGCACTCGGCGTTGCCAGTGGCACTGATTTTTTTTTTTTTTTTTTTTTTTTTTTTTTCCCTGGCCATCGCCTTCCCCCTCCGGAGCATCGTCCAGGATGGGAGGCAGTGGGTGAAGCGGCAGTGTCTGTGTGTGGCCTGACTGCCCCTCACGGCCTCCCCTTGCAGAGGTGAATGAGTGCGAGTCCAGCCCATGCCTGAACGGCGGGCACTGCGTCGACCTGGTCGATAACTACACCTGCGTGTGCCTGGAGCCCTTCGTTGGACAGCGCTGCGAGACAGGTGCCTGCTCCTGCCTGTGTCCCGGGAAGGCCCAGGCCAGGGGATGTGTCCCCCGTGCTCCCAGTGGCCATCATTGCCCCTCTCCTGGAGCCAGGCTCTGCTCATCACTCACTCACTTGCTTTTCCCCTGCCAAGACTTGTCTTCCTGCGAGGACCGGAGCTGCCGGAACCGGCAGACATGCAACTACATCCGCCCCGGCCGCTACATCTGCACCTGCTCCCCAGGTTATTACGGCAACAACTGCCAGTACGGTGAGTGGAGGTGCGCCTCGCCCAGTCTGGTACAGGAGCTGGTTGTGGGGGAGCTGGGCAGGAAGGGGCAAGTGGCTAAAAAGGGGCTGCATCAGCCATAGGCAGCCCCAAAAACTGGGGGGCAGGGTGTGCAGAGGGGTCACAGTGCTTCCAGGAGGGAGCTCCTTCCAGCAAGGCTGCTTGGCCATGGTGGGGTCTCTGGGGTGAAGCCCGGCTCCCCCAGGACAGAGGGTGTTCCAGCCCCTGGCTGGGATGGCTCTGGCTCAGCCTCCCTCTTCCCCACAGGCGGGCCCCGCATGCCCGGTGCCTGCCTCTCCCACCCGTGCCAGAACGCAGGCAGCTGCCTGGAGACGGAGCAGGGCTACATCTGTGAATGCCAGGAGGGCTACACTGGGCAGGACTGTCGAGACAGTGAGTACTGGGGGGGGTCTGGTGGGGTGTGACATCTCTAGGGGAGCCGTTGTGCTCCGGAGAGGGCAGAACAGCAGCCCCGGAGAGCCTCTTCAGCGCTACTGGGCTGAACAGTGGATCTGTCCCACTGAAGGAGGCTGTGCCTGGGTGTCTTGGGTGGGGGGTGCTTGTGGCTGCCACCCACCTGAGCTCCTCCTGTAGGTAGCAGCCGGCAGGACTGCTTGGCTGTCCCAGCCCTGCAAGCAGGAGGGGTCCTGAGAAGCTCCCGTCTTCTCTCTTGCAGAGCTCTCCGAGGGCTGCGAGTGTCGCAACGGGGGCAGTTGTCTGGAGGGGAATGTCACCATCTGCCAATGCCCGCCTGGGTTTTTTGGTCTCCTCTGTGAATTCGGTAGGTGAGGGCTTCTCGCTCGCTGTGTCAGCCCCCACTCCGGGATGCTTGAGCCGGGCAGGCAAGGAGACACTCTGCCTGTGCCTGGGCCTAGCATGGTACCAGGGGCACACGTTGAATTTGAGCCTGAAAATGTCATTCCCTGGTGAGGAAGCAACACTTCCGTCTCCATCGCTCCCCCTTGAGCTGTACCTCTCCCAGCCCCTGGCTCCAGCCCAGACCCCTGGGTGGGGAGGGAACTGCAGCCTTCACGTGCTTGCTGGGCATGCAGGCTGGCCGCTGCCATTCGCATGTTCTGCGTTGCGGGGTACAGAGGGTCCCTCCCATCTCATCAGACCCTGCAAAGTTAGGAGACCCCTGTTTCTGGCCAGGCAGCTGGCTGGGTGTCCTCCTGCTGCCAGCTGATGGAGGCCAGTGCTGGCCGTGTGTTTGCAGAAGTCACCACCACGCCGTGCAACGTGAACACGCAGTGCCCGGACGGCGGGTACTGCATGGAGTATGGCGGGAGCTACCTCTGCGTCTGCCACACTGACTATGGCACCAACCACAGTAAGTCTGGACTGCAGGGGCGCAGGACTAACCCAGGGAGGGACATGAGATGGGGTTGGGGAGTGAGCAGCTCCCCACAGTCATCAGCTGGGGAGCAGTCCTCACGCCCCCAGTTGTACGTCCTCAGTGATGCCCTGTGTTTGGCTCTGCAGCAATGCCATCCCCCTGTGACTCGGAGCCCTGCATGAACGGGGGGTCCTGTGAGGTTCATGATGATTCGTACACCTGTGAGTGTCCTCGAGGCTTCCTTGGCAAGCACTGTGAGAAAGGTACCTGCACGGAGCAACCTGCCGGCCCTGGGACCTGGCAGGGGGTGGGAGAAGAGCTTGGACCCCTGTGGGAGATGAGTTGTTGCTCGCTGAGCTGCAGCTGGGGAAGCAGGTGCAGGTCATCCCATCCCGTGGGGTGGAGGGAGGATTTCGTGCTTCCCTTCGCAGCCCCCGACAGTTGCAGCAGCGATCCAAGTTGTGTTTCCTGCACGGCACTATCAGTGTTGGAATTTTTTCACATGCCTGAGCTTCCGGCCTCAGGAGCAGCTGCCCGTCCCCTGGCATCGTGTGTCCACGGCCCCCCCAAGGCCCTGGCACGCGTCTGTGCGGGTGTTGTTTCACGGTGCTGCTGAGCCCAGGGCTGTGAGGCCTGGGTGTGCTCAGCTTGCCCGCAGTGAGGGGTTTGGTGGGGCCCTGGCGGGCAGCGGTGGCTCTTGGGGTGCCAGCAGCAGTGGGTGACCCTGCTCTCGCTGCTCTCTCTGCAGCCAAGCCACGGCTCTGCAGCACGGGGCCCTGTCGCAACGGGGGCACCTGCAGGGAGGCAGACGGCGAGTACCACTGCACCTGCCCCTACCGCTTCACCGGCAAGCACTGCGAGATCGGTACGGCCCCCCGGCCCCCACCCGGCGGGGAGAGCCCGCAGCCGCCCCGCTCGCTGCTCAGCTTCTGCCTGCACTCTGCCCCCAGGTAAGCCGGACCCCTGTGCCTCGGGGCCCTGCCAGAACGGGGGCACCTGCTTCCACTACATCGGCAAGTACAAGTGTGACTGTCCCCCAGGCTACGCCGGCCGGCACTGCGAGATCGGTAGGTGCGAGCAGGGCACAAGCAGGGTGTTCCGGTGCTGGGGGCTGCCTGGGGAGGTGTTGGGGCTGCTGCTGAAGCCAACAGCCACAGCGGGGGCGAGCAAGCCTCGCCGCTTGCTTGGCGAAGCCCCTTCCCTGTAATTTGAAGTGCTTTGACTCTTCCCTGCACCGTGCTGGAGGGCAGGGCAGCGCTGCTGGAGGGAGAAAGGGGATGGCTCTGGTTTGTGGGCTCTGCCAGCTCTGCAGCTCTTTGCTCTGCTCTTCTAGTGCCCTCCCCGTGCTTCCTTAGCCCCTGTGAGAACGGCGCTACCTGTGAGGACCTCGGTGGGGACTACGCTTGCACCTGCCCTATGGGCTATGTAGGGAAGCACTGCCAGTCCGGTAAGGGCCTTGCGCTCCCCCTGCCAGCCCGGGGCTCGGGGTGCCTCTGCAGGTGCCGCTCAACCCCCCCGTCTCTCCCCAGAGGTTGACTGCGGTGTCCCCAGCGAGGTGAAGCATGCCCAGGCCTCTTTCAACTCCACCAAGGTGGGCTCGCTGGCTGAATACCAGTGTGAGCTGGGCTACACCCTCAGTCAGCACAACCACCCCCGTGTCTGCCGCTTGCCAGGCATCTGGAGCGACCCCCCCGAATGCGATGGTGAGGAGTGCCGGGGAGCAGCCGAGCCCTGGGGCGCCATCCCAGCGGGCTGTGGTCACAACCACGGCCTGGTGACCCCCTCCCCTGCCTGGTGCTCACGAGTCTTGCCTTCTTTCCTGTGCCCAAATGCCTGCAGAGATTGATGAGTGCCGGTCCCAGCCCTGCCTGAACGGTGGCCGGTGCAAGGACCACGTTGCAGAGTTCCTGTGCCTGTGTGAGCCGGGTTACACCGGCCACCACTGCGAGTCAGGTAAGAGTCGGGTCTGCTCCAGGGCTGCCACAGGCAGCTATAGCAAACTCTTCCTCACCCTCCAACCCCCGGGGACCAACAGCAGGCATGAACCCCACAGCCAGGAGCTGGGCTGCCTGCATTCGTGTGTGCTGGCTTCAGTCTCCTGTCTGTGCACTCAGATCAACCCCTGGCCAGTGGAGGGGTGGGCTGGCGGGGAGATACAGCTCCTGATCGGGTGGAGGAGCAGGCAGAGGCTGCGGGGGCGCGTGTGCTGCTTGTGTCCCCCTGCTAACAGATGCTGTGTGGGCACCCTTGTCACTGACGGGGCGATGGCTTCTCCTGACGTGCGTTAAGCCTGTGCAGAGAAGCCCCAGATCTCGAGATGTGGATGGGAAGTGCCTTGCATGGCTCCAAAGTTATTGGCCAAGAGGCGCAGGGGGAAAAGCAGCTTGCGGTAGCACATTTTTGGCTGCGCTGTGCTCCTGCTCCTGTGTGCGTGTGTGGTCATGGTTGCGTGTGGGCACTGGTTGAAGGGGGTGACAGGCAGCACGGGGACTGATGGGACTGTGGCAGGCAGCTCTAGCCCGACTCCCTGGCAGAGGATGGTGGTGGGAAAAGATGGGATGTCTGCTGGGGCTTAGAGGAGGAGATGTGCTGCAGGTACTCCATGGGACCTGTTGGCACAGCCCTATGCTGCCAGCTGCCCCCAGGTGTCCCTGTGGGCATGTCCTCATGGCCAGCTCCTGCCGCAGCCCCCGCGCAGGGCCAGTGGGTTCCTGATGGCCTCAGGAGTGGGGCCGTTCCTGGCTGGTGGGCTTAGGGGTAGCGAGCAATGTGGGGAGGGTCTGTGCTCTGTGGGAGAAGCACTGCCTCTCCGAGCCCCCCAGCCCCATCACTGTGCTGAGCCAGCACCTCTCCCACCACTCCCCAGATGTCGACGAGTGCCAGTCAGAGCCCTGCAAGAATGGTGGGACCTGCCGGGACCTCCCTGGGTCCTTCGCTTGCTACTGTCCCGAGGGTTTTGTGGGGACCCAGTGCGAGACAGGTAGGGACTTGGCCTTCCCGGGGCAGTGGGAGGCTGGACCGTGGGCACCAGGATGGGCACCAAGCCAGGTGGCTGGTTGCTGTCTTTGGCATCTTGACCCTGAGCCGTTCGCCCCAGGCGCTCGTTGCCTGTTGCGCCTCCTTGCCTGTGGTTTTGGGGGCAGAGCTGAAACTGCTCCAGTGAGGAGGGAGTAAGGAACAAGGTGTCTGCCAGCGATGGATCCCCTTTTGAAGGCATCCACCCCCTGCCAGGGGACGCAGCCACCGTGACGCTTGGGTGGGATTCTGGGGCCAGACTGGTTTTGCTGAGCCCTGGGCTGCGCGTCCATCCCGCTGCCCCCCTAGGGGGTCGTTGCTGTCGCTGTCGGGCGTGCCGGGGACCCCCACTCACTGCTGGCCTCCTCCCACCTCCAGAAGTGGATGCTTGTGAGTCGGGCCCTTGCCAAAATGGAGGGGAGTGCAAGAGCTACGGGGGCTCCTACCTTTGCATGTGCCCGGAGGGTTTCTTCGGCTACCACTGCGAGACAGGTGAGGTGGGCAGGGTGGCTCGGCACGGGGCAGCCGCTTGGCCAGCCGGCACCACTAACGCTGCCGGGCCCGGCGCCTCTCCCGCAGCCAGCGACCCGTGCTTCTCCAGCCCCTGCGGGAGCAGAGGCTACTGCCTGCCCAGCAACGGCACCCACAGCTGCACCTGCAAAGTCAGCTACACAGGCAAGAGCTGTGAAAAAGGTAAAGGCCCTCAGCAGCGGCACCAGGACGTGGCGCGGGGCTCGATGCCAGCCTGGCGATGGCCGCTGCCCGGGAGGGGCTCGACACCGGCCGGGACCAGCAGCTCTCCTTGAGGCGGGCAGGGCTGGGGCCTCGCCTCTGTGGGGGACAGCCCGGGCCCCACCGACGCGGCGGGCGGGTGCTGACGTGCCGAGCCATTGCCGCGGGCGCCGGGCTCGGCACGAGGACGCTGGGGACAGGTTTCCCTGGCCCCCTGCAGCCATGGCGATCCCTCGGATGCCCTTAGGAGGGGAGGCCAAGGCGTCTGGGGGAAGCTTCTCGCCACCCACGCCAGCCTCCCCGGGGCCCCTCGCCCCATCTCTCTGGCGCCCTAGGCTCGGCAAGCGCTTGGCCACTGGTGCTGCCAGGTCATGGTGGCTGGGAGCGCTCCCGGTGCGCTGGCTCCTGCCGGGCCAGCAGTGGCTGGTGCCCACAGGGCCCCTGCCAGGGACGCCGAGGGAGAGAGCAAGGGCCCTTCCTCCATCGCTGCCGCTCTGCCTCTTGCTGCTGGGGTCTGTTCTCTAAAGATTCATGGCGTTACCTCTCCCCTTTGCTTTTGCCCACACCCTGAAGAATTGCTGCCACCAACCTCATTAAAGGTGGAAAGGGTGGAGGACACTGGTGTGTTGATTTCTTGGCACCCACCTGAGGACGCAGCCGCCAGGCAACTCATTGACGGCTACGCCGTGACGTACGTATCCCTCGACGGCTCTTACCGCAGGACAGATTTTGTGGACCGAAGTCGTTCTGCCCACCAATTGCGGGCACTAGCCTCCGGCAGAGCCTACAATATTTCTGTCTTTTCAGTCAAACGCAACGTGAACAACAAGAATGATATCAGCAGGCCCATCATGCTCACCACGCGCACTAGTGAGTAGCGTCCCGGGGGGATGGCGGTCGGGAGCACGCGTGGCCCCGCAGGTGCCAGGGCTTGTGCCGTCTCCTCCCCGCCGCCGGCTCCAGCCGCAGCCCGGGCCTGTGCCGAACCCCGGTGGGTTTGGTGGTGCAGATCCTAAACCCCAACCTGGGGCCTTTGGAAAGCACTCGGCACAGAGAATTGCTGTTCTCTTTGCTGTGAGTAAAAGGGGACTGAACCTGCCACAGCTCGCTGGGCCCCTGCCCCGTGGTAAGGGAGCCAGCGGTGGGACTTCTCCTGGATCCTGTTCATCGGGGCCAGGCTGCTCCTGCCGCACCAGTTACTCCTTGTCACTGGGCCTGGGGTAGTGTGAGCCCCCAGTGCTGCTCGGCTGAGCTGGCAAAGCTCAGGCCCCAGCCAGGTGGCAGGGCCGGGTGATCTTTGCTGACAGCGAGTCCCGTGGATGAGTTGCCCTGCCATCCAACTGGGCTTGGTCTGGGGATGTGCCAAGAGGGCAGAGGTTGGCAGGGATCTCTGCTTCGCAGAGAGAAGTGATGCCTCTGTGGGGACGTGGGCAGGCGGAGCAGCTGAGGTCCCGCTTTCTTGGGCAGGCAGGTGTAGAAATCAAGTGCAAAGTGATGATGGAGGGGATTAGACCTAGAAAAGCTGTTCTCTAACGAGAGGGGGATGGCCGCGGGAGAGCCTGCAGGTCACATCCCTCTCGACAGGCTGAGACTGAGTGAAAGCCCAGGGGAAGAGAAGGCAGGCATGGTGCTGGGCACAGCAGGGGTCTGCACCCCTGGCCACTGCGTCTCAGGAGATCTTGAGCCACGGCCGGAGGATGGGGGCAGTGAGAACCGGGCTCAGGACAGTCGCCTTGGGGCACACAGTGGGCTTAGGGCAGGCCCAGGCACTGCAGCCCTGTTGGAGCTGGTGGGGGGCTGGGGCTGGAGGAGGACAGCCCCAGGGGTGCTGTGGGTGGCACGAGGCCTTGAGGCACGGCTGGCTGTCTGCCCACGGGTGGTGAGGATGGGAGAGCCTGAGTCCAGCAGGGCAGGTAGTGCTGAGCTGCTCCTGATGGTGAAGCTGATCCAGAGGGGCAAGCAGGACCCCCCTTGCGGGGGCACAGGGATGGGATGGGGCCGCCTGTGATGACGTGTGGCTGACCACAGCCCTCTCCGCTTGCTCCGGCCAGGACCGCGTCCGGTGGAAGGCTTTGAGATCACGAACGTGACAGCCAGCACCATCACGGTGCAATGGGCTCTCCACCGGCTCAAGCACTCCACTGTCAGTAGGGTGCGTGTCTCCATCCGCCAGCCGGGGGACCTGGCAGACCGCACCGTGGAGCTGAACAGCAGTGTGGCCAAGTACACCTTCCTGTGAGTGGGGTGGCAGGCGGGCGCCGGGCCAGCTGGCCCTGTCCCCAGGCTGCCTGGCTTACCCCTTCCCACCCTGCCTTCCTCCTCCACAGGGACCTGCAGCCAGGAGAGAGGTACGTTGTCCATGTCACGACGCTGAGCGGCCTGGGGACAGAAGACCACCCCTCCGAGAGTCTGGCTACAGCCCCCTTCCACGTGTGGACAAGTGAGTGTGGTCGCCTTTGCCACCACCCCCTGCCACTGCGGAGGCCCCGGGGGCTTGGCAGGCCCAGGGCAGCCGCAGCTCGTGGTCAGCAGGAAAGCTGCAGGGAGGGGAAGGTGCGAAAGCCGTCAGCCTGTCTGGCCAGCCCGGCGGGTGGGAGGCGTGCAGGCGGCCCTCAGGAAGGGCAGGCGAGGCAGCAGCACGTCTGTCCCTGCCAGATGTTGTTTGCTGCCCAAGAGCAGCATGAGCTCAGCCCCATGCAGAGCCCACACGGGCCTGATTCATCCCCTGCTGTACGGCGGCCAGAGGGCGAGGGCCAGACCTAGGTGCCAGGGTGCAGCGAGGCTCTGCCCGCCTTGGCGGGGACACGGCGCTGCACGGCTGGAACTGGGCTGGGGGCTGGTCAGGGCACAGCCAGGCGAGCTGGGGCCCTGGCACGCTTATAAGGCAGCGTGTGAGCAAGTAGGGCGGCTGTCACTCAAGGACGCCAGCGCTGACCCCTTTTCTCCCCACCTCCTGCCTGTCCCAGGGCCTCTCCCCCCACAAAACCTGACTGCCTCCCGCGTCACCGCCACCTCCGTGTCCATGGCGTGGGAGCAGCCGCCCGCCGGTGCCGTGGAGGGGTACATCATCAATGTCACCACCGCTCAGAGCGTGAAGAGCCGCTACGTGCCGAACGGGAAGCTTGTGTCCTACACGGTGCGGGACCTGCTCCCTGGGCAGCGGTACCGCCTGTCTGTGACGGCCGTGCAGAACACGGAGCAAGGCCAAGTGCACAGCGAGCCCATCCACCTCTACGTCACCACCCGTGAGTGCCTGGCTCAGCAGGGCTGGGGTGCTGCCAGTTTGCTGCAGTACAAGGGAAGCGATGGGCTAACGCGGAAGCGGGGCAGGGAGGGTAGGAAACCAGTTGACCAACAGAGTAACAAACCCGTGGGGACTTGCTCTCCCAGAACCAGGTGCCTGCAGCAGGCTATGGGGGCAGGATGTGGGTCCCCTGCAAAGGGAGGTGGGGGTTGCAGGGTGCTGCCTCCATCAGCGGAGGCCAGATGCAGAGTTACAGCCCTGTGATGCTTCACGGGGACTGGCACTCGCAGCCCAGGTATGTGGAGAGTGTGCACATGGCCCCAGAGAGTGCTAAATGGCAGCCTGGGGATGAGGGGACTGGCTGGGAGTTGTGTTACTGTGCTGACTCGTGGCCTGCCTCCTGCTAAGCCCAACCCTTTGGTCTGCAGTGCAGAGGGATGGGACTCCAGAGAGACGGTGGAGCCAAGCTGGACACCCCCGGGTCCTGCGCAACAGGCTGCCCCCAGCCTTCCTGCCCGAACTCCGCTTGCTAGCAGATCACGACACAGCTGAGGAGCCCTCGCCAGCTCCCAGGTAGGCACTGCTCCGGCAGCAGCACCCCTGGCTTTTCTGCCAGCCCTTGGCCCAAGGATTGGGCCCTCTTCCCAGCTCCTGTGTCTGGGTACACACAGGGTCGGACCATACTCCTGCTGGGGTACGCCTCTTGCCCACTCACTGGGGTCCCGAGCCAGGCAGGCCCTTGCCCTCCAAGCAGGTCCCCCACGCTGCCTGCAGCTGAGCCCGGGGCACTCACACCAAGCCTGGTGCCACCACCGAGTGTTTTTATCTAGCTGCCTCCAGCCCTAGCACGTGGGGCAGCTGTGGCCCTGTACCCTCATGGCTTCCCTTGTCCCAGGTTCACCGAGCTGGTGGATGGCAGAGGGAGGATCAGCGCCAGGTTCGGCGCCGTGTTGGGCAAATCGATCACTGTGAAGACACGTAAGTGCTCTGCTGCTTTTCTGGTCCCCTCCTGTCACCCAGTGCCATCTCCTCTGCCTCCCCCCAGGACAGGGTGGCAGCTGGGCAGGCCGCTCTAGGGCTGCGGGAGCCATAGAGGAGGAGGGCAGAGTCCTCTCACTTCTCCCTGGGCAGACAAACTGCTTGCTAGACCCATGCCTAGGGAGAGGGGTGATGCGCAGCCAGTTGGAGAGCCCAGAGGGACCCTCACTGATGGGAGGCAATGCTGGCTGTGGCACAGGCTGGCCTTCTCCCCTGCCAGCAGCAGCAGGAAGGAGCCCAGGCAGTGAGCCTGCAGCCCTCCAGCACAGCCCCTGCCTGCCCAGCAGCCTGAGCCTCCACCACCAACCACAGCCTCACACTTGAGGAAGGTGCCTGGGCAAGAAGCCCCTTGCTAGCCGAGGACTAGCCTCCCATTTGCCATCCCTGGAACACCAGGGATACAAGTACCAGCCCAAGGTATCCCACCAGGCCCAGGAACCCCACATTGTGGGGCGGGGAAGGGGCCTGGCACACCTGACAGCAGCCCTGGGCTCACTGCATGTCTTGGCTCTGCCCCTGCCTCCTAGGGCTCTGTGTCCCACAGCCCTCTGGGAAGGGCAAGGTGGTCACCCTAATTCTAGGGGTGCCAGCTGGGAAGGGGTAAACCGTTGCCTCAGGCCTGAGCAGCCCCCTGATGCTGCAGGCAGGCTGGATCCCATCGGAGGGGCTGCCTTTGGGTCTGGCCCTAGCTGGAGGTGACATTTGACCCTCTTGTTGCCCAGAGCTGGAGGCTCCAGTGAAGCTGGAGAATGTGGAGGTGTCCAGCCAGGGCAGTCTGGCACTGCAGCTGCGCGAGGCAAAGAGCAAGAGTAAGTCTTGGGGGTGGGGGGGGACACACAGCAGCAGGGGCCCAGCCCTGGCCCCGCAGGCAGGCAGGATGCTTGGCACCAGCCTGTTCTTGTTGCTGCCCTGCCAGGAGGCACATCAGGAGCATGGTGTGGGCTGCTGCTGGCTGCCCTGTCCCCGCTTACCTGCTCACAGCTCTCCCCAGGAGCACCCTGGCACGCCGGGGTGGGGTGCCACGGCCCCAGGGTCTGACGGCTGTACGTGTTTTACAGGCGAGGGGCAGAACTGCTCCGTGAACCCCTGCAAGAACGGAGGCACCTGTGCCAGGGATGCCGAGTCCTACCACTGTGACTGCCGCCCGGGATTCAAAGGCCGGCTCTGCGAGCTGGGTGAGTGCCACGCTGCTGCCGCAGGGCCGAGCTCCCTCCCGCAGCTGGACGGCGTCTGCCCAGCCACAGGCCCCCGGGGCACAGGTCACCCAGCAGAACCCTGTCAGCATCCAGCTCCTCCCGGCTGAGGGGGCTCCCACCATGCCCGGGCTCTGCTAGAGAGGGCTGTGCTGTGCCGACAGCAGAGAGGAGCTGGGCTCTGCTCCTGCCAGTCTGGGCAGATCTGGGAGCCCAGGACTGCTCCGTGCTTCTGGCCCAGCCCTCTGTTTCTGGCACGTAGTTATCTAAGGGCTCTGCTTCTCCTGGCGGGTCAGCTGCTGAGCCCAGCCCTCCCAGACAGCAGAAGGGAAGCTGGGGGGCCTCGCTGGCCCCTTGCCACGGGGCACAGGCAGGCAGGGCCAGAGATGGGCTTGTTGATAGCTCCCCTCTCCTGTTCCCCAAGCAGCCTGCAAGAAGGTGCCACACTCGTGCACGCGGCTGTACTCGGAAACCAAGTCATTCCCCGTGTGGGAAGGAGGCACCTGCCACTACCTGTGAGTACTGCCTGCGGGTTGTGCTCCCCACTTCCCCTTGTGCTCGGAGCCGGGGATGTCTCCCCGCAGCTCGGCTCTGGGGAAGGGAGAGCGAGCGCGAGGCTGTCTCGGACCCCGGCTGGCAGCTGCCCCCTCCCCAGCGCAGGCTGAGCGGCCTCGTGTGCCCTCGAGAGCCCCAGGGCTGCCCCGCCAGCTGCGTTTCAGGGCAGGGTGTTGCTAAAATGACAGCCCCGTAGCCGTGTTACCCACCTACATGGCAGTGAGGTTGGACTTGGTGTGCTGTGACCCTCAAGCAGCAGCGGCTCCCCTGCCCGCTGCTTGCCAGCCCAGCTCCTAGCTGCCTCTCCACTTGCAAGCAGAGGGCTGGGTCCAGCCCTGCTGCAGTGCCAGGGCATGGGGGCCTCTGCTCTGCCCTCCGCCCCCTCCCAGCCTTCCTGTGGTGGAGGGGCCTGGCTCTGTGGCATCAGCCCACAGGCACGGCAGGTTCAGCCCCATTCCTACCAAGGCAGCAGCTTGGAAGGAAATGCTGGAGCCCCCCCAGACTCTCCCATCACACTCATAAAAGCAGATCTGTCCCTGTTATTCCTTACAACTCGCCCCTCTGCTGTGTGTGTGCAGGTACAGGAGAGTCTACAAGGTACACCAGGACATCTGCTACAAGGAGAGCTGTGAGAGCACCGGTTCCGAGAAGACAACCAGCAGGTACAGCCAGCAGCAGCACGCCAAGCGCATTGGCCTTCCTGAGGCCCAGGACAGGAGGATGCAGCTGGCCCGCGTCACCGAGCGTGCGCAGGGGTGCCCAGGCAGGGGGTGGACTGGGAGAGGGGTGCAGGCACCCTGTGCAGAATGGAACACGAGGAGCAGCCCACCAAGGGTCAGGCGCCGGCTCCGCACACCCTCCCTGCGAGCGATGGCTGAGGGCTTGCGGGGCTGACGGTGCTCTCCTCCCTTCTCTTTCAGAAAACCAAGCAACAGTCACACACTGAAGAAGCCATAGAGTAAGTACTACCTGCCTGCGGCTGCCCGTGCCCCCGCACAGGGAAGTGGGGAGGAGAAGGGTGGAGGCGAGAGCGGCCCAGGCTCGTGCTGCGGTGTTGAGGGGGTGCGAGGGCTCTCCAGCTGCTGTGCTGGCCAGGCCTGGGCGTGTGGCTGAGGGCTCCTGGCTGTGGCGGAGGAGCAGAAGGCAGTGCTCTGCTTCCCCACGGCTCCGCAGCCCCACGAACAAGAGATCCCTGCACGGAAAGGGCCTGGTTGCCGCCTGCCTGTGCGAGGCAAAGGCTGGAGCCCTGGAAGGCACACGGGGTGGGAAGCACAGCCGTGGGGCTGTTGGGGTGCACCAGCTCATTCTTCTCCTGTTCCTTCACAGGGTTCAAAGCAGTAGAAGCTTCATCTTTCCACATCTAAGAGCTTTTAAAACACCAGGAAGATCAGATCTGCTCACTGGGTTGAACACAGCGGGGGAACCTTCCTGCCTGGCATCAGCCTCTCCCTCTCCTCCAGGCCGTCACAGACGCGCAGCCGGATCGGCATGCCGAGCAGCTCCCCCTTCCCCGGGCCGGGCCAGCGCTGCCTTCGCGCTGGCTCGCCTGACTCCGGCCGCCTCTCTGCCCCCGAGGAGCTGCGCACCAGCCCACGCAGCGGCTGGCTGGTTGCCCCCCGCGGGGCCCAGCCCTGCTCGCCCCACGCCAGCGCTGGGCTCCCGGCTCCGCTCAGGCAGCGGCAGGGCTGCGTCCAGCTCCCTGCCGACAGCATCTGCACCAACCTGTTTTCATAATCCAAGGTTATAAATTACCTATAACCCCCAAATAAAACAGTTTAATGCAGACCAAAAAAGCCTTAGCTATCACCTGAACTGTGGCCCACAGCAATCTGGTTGGAGGAGGCCTTCCCGATGTAGAAAAGTTAGAAATGGTGAGCAGCTCCCCGGAGCAGCGAGGCGAGCGCCGGCAGTGGAGGTGCATCCCTGTCTCCTCCACTCTAGTGGAGGAAATTGAGGCAGCTTCTACTGCCTGCCTTTTTTTCTTTGCTTTGTAAACAATCCCTGGTTTTAACCAAATTTCCAGCTCAGAAAGCAACAGAGCACCTAGAAAGAACTTAAAAGTGATCTGTAGGGTGAAGTTTGTCAGCTGAGGTGTAACACCGTGCTTGTTCTGACGCTAACTGCCTCCAAGCCAGGGCAGGGCACAGCGTGGGCTTGGTGAGAAAGCGAGCCCCACGTGTCACCCCCCAAGCTGCTCGCAGCCTTTGCGTTCCCCGTGGCACCAGCTGGCGCTGGGGTGCCAGTGCTGTGTTGTTTGCAGAGGTGAGGAACAGCGTGCAGTGGCTGCCCAACCAGCTGTGGCAGGGCAGGCAAGGAAAAAGCGTAGCTTAGAAATGTTCCTAGTTCGTGTGAGTTTGTATGACAACACTAGTTAAACATAGATTTGTGTATTAACGTACACAGTGTATATTATAAATTAATACATACCAGAGATATATCATAGTTATGGTATAGAGTGTTATTTCCCCAGCAGCGTGGGGGGCATCCTGGAGGGGCAGCCCTCCCCTCCTGCGAGCACTGCAGGGCACTTTGAGCCATGTGTCAAGCTGCAGCCTGGAAAATGCTCTTGGAGCAGAACAGGCCCAGGAATTTTGGTGTTCCTGGCGCCACCCTCTTCCTCCTGGGAGCAGGGAAAGAGTGCTCAGCCTGGAGTGGCAGCAGGGAGGATGTAAAGCCAGGACCAGCAGGCCCGTGTGATGCTCCCCTCCTGCACCGGCTCTGCTCCCCGGGGAGAACTGGAGTCGCACATGGACATGCCTCGTTTTCCTCCAAGGCCGCTTGATCCTGCTGCAGCCCCCCTGCCACACACCAGCAGAGGGGTCCTGCCTCCCCAGGGCGAGGGAAGAAGCCAGCCCTTGCCTGGAAGAGCAGGGCCAGGGTCGAGTCAGGACTATCCACGAGGGAGGGGAAGGGCTGGGGCTGTGGTCAGAAGGCATTCACACCCCTGCCCGGTGCTGGTCCGGAGGGAGGGGAAGCACAGCCCCCCTGCAAGCCGGCACAGCACCCCCCTGCCTCCTGCCCCATGTAACGCAGCCAGGAGGTTTTAACCTAGCCTTGGAAATAAATTAGTTATTTCGGTTTGATTATTTTTTTTTAAATAAAAACACTTTATGGAAACTGGATATTTTTTAAAGTAGTTGCTCAATGAGGAGGAAGGAGGGTTACTGTTGTAAACCTAGGGGATTTATTGCTGCCCCTCCTTGGGGACCCCCACAGGTGGCAGGAGGGCAGGTCCTCGTGCCAGTGTGGGGTTGGGGCCCAGAGCACCCAGGAGGGCCGTGGGGCTGGGGAGGGCACCCACGGGGGGGAGCTCGGGCACCTTGGAGCCTCACCTCCTCGCTTCTAAGCTGTTTTACTTCCTTTGCTGTCCAAGTCTTCCTCTTCGTATAGTGCATCCCTGTCCTCCTCCTCCTCCTCCTCCTCTTCCTCCTCCTCCTCCTCCTCTCGAGCCAGCAGCTTCTTGAAGACCTCATACTCCTCTGCGGTGGCGCGGGCCAGGCTGGCCAGGAAGTCCTTCTCGGGGAGCCGAAGGATGTCCTTCAGCTTTGGGTTATCGGTTTTGGTCTGCCCTTTGTGCGGGGTCTGGTAGAAGCCCCGGCGCTCCAGGAAGATGTGCCGGTTCCTGAGCTCGGCGAAGGGCATCTGGAACAGCCGGGCCTTGGCCATCTCCTTCTGCCGGAGCCCCATCCTGAAGTAGGCGTACTGCGGGCGGGACGGCGGGTCACGGCCCGTCACCGCGGCCCGGGG
Organism: Strix aluco; assembly: GCF_031877795.1. Taxonomy (NCBI): domain Eukaryota; kingdom Metazoa; phylum Chordata; class Aves; order Strigiformes; family Strigidae; genus Strix; species Strix aluco. Next base: position 2,164,111 of record NC_133939.1, read on the forward strand.
AGCCCCCGGGGAGCCCCCCCCCCCCCCCCCCCCCCCCCCCCCCCCCCCGCCGCGCTCACCTGGAAGTGGAGGTGGAGGCGGTGCGGCTCCTCCAGCAGCACGGCGGGGCTGGCCCCCAGCACCTCCCGCAGCTGCTCGGCCGTGAAGAGGCACCGCTCCCGCAGCAGCCGCACGGCCGCCGCCATCCTCCGCCGGGGCGCGGTGAGGAGCTGGGGGCAGCGGCCCAGGGCCCGCGCCAGCTGACCTGCGGGCACCGGGGTGAGCGCTGCGGGCGGGCCCGGCCCCCGCCGCCCGCCGCCCGCCGCCCACCGCCCTACCTCCGTCCAGCCCCAGGCGCCGCAGCTCCTCGGCGCGCTCCCGCAGGCGCTCCGCCGGCATCCGCAGCAGCGCCGGGCTCCGCTCCAGCAGGCCCAGCGCGGCCTCGGCGCCGAGCCCCAGCAGCAGCAGCTGCGCCGCCGCCGCCTCCCGCCGCTGCGGGTCGAGCCGCGGCTGCACCGCCAGCAGCCGCCGGGCCTGCTCCTCGCTGAGGCCCAGGGCCCGCAGCGCCGCCGCCTCCCCGCAGGCGCGGCGGGGGCACGGCCCGGGCGCGCCGGGGGGGCACCGGGGCCCCGGGGCCCGGCCCGCCCGCCCGCAGGCGCGCAGCAGCCAGCCCGCCATGGCCCGGCACCGCGCGGAGGAGGAGGAGCCGGAGGGAGCCCCCCCCGCACCCCCGCCGCGCTCCTCCCCTGAGCCGCGCCCAGAGCCCGGCCTGGCTGGGCCGGGCCGCCTCCCCCACCGGCGATGGGGCGCAGGCCGGGACCCCCCGAGCCGGCACGGCAGGGCCGCGCGGAGCTGCATCTGAGCGCAGGCTGGAGAGAAGAGGTGACAGACAGATCGGAAGAGCCAATGTTCGGTATTTTAGGTGGCTTTAGGGGACTCGGGCTGACCCAGCGCCGAGGGATCTGGTGGAGTTGGGAACGGCCAGGGTGAGGGTCACGGTTGGACTGGAGGAGCTTCGAGGGCTTTTCCCACCGAGATGATTCTGTGACACGATTATCCAGCTGCCGTCCTGCTGCTTCTCCCCAGAGCTGCTGCCAGCAGGAGGCAGGAGCCCTCCCCCCTTTCCCATCCCTTATTTCCAACAACTCTGACTCTGGCCGAGCTGCACCCTGGAAAGATCTTATTACCCATGTCTCAGGATTCATTATTGAATCTAGTTTTCCTTCCCAGTATCTTTGTCTCGCCAAAATCAAAGACTGTTTTTCTGGATATAGAGATGACTCTGACAAAAAAACCCACAGTGGGGGACCTCCCCCCCCCCCCCCCCCCAATTCTGTGTCTTTGTGCACCCAGACTCCAATCAACACCCCGAGGGCAGTCGGCCAAGATAAAGGTGTTTATTCATTCACTTTTCAGAGAGTGAATCTAAAAACAGCCAATAAAAATACATTCTGAGTCATGAACAATTTAAACAAGACATTAAAATCTTTGCCTCACAGCTTTAAAACACATCCTGTATAATAATAATTCTAAATGCTTATTAGCAAGAAGCTCTTCTGGAGGAATCGTGCCCAGGCTGCCCTGCCTGCTGCTCATCCTTCTACAAGAGAGAAGTCGTAGCCACCTTTCTACAAGAGCGAAGCGCTTACAATCAATTCCCGTTGCTCCTTGGGTGAGGGAGCTATCGCTCCCCGGGGAGGGATGGGTGCTGCAGGGGGGGACTGCTGCCAGGACCCCGACCCCAGCGCTGGCCCCCTGCGGCCGCCTCCCGATCCCTGCAGCCCGGTGCGCTGCAGCACAGCTCGCCCTCCGTGCCAGAATCCAAGCACCTGGCTCCACCTGCGTGCTCACCAGAACCGTTTCTGAATCTGCTGCTTTCTAGGGAGAGACAAACAGCGAGGGGTGAGCCGTAGGTCCCGCCAGGCAACCCGCATATCATCAAACTGAGCACGTTTGGGTACCGGCAGGCGACCTTCTGAAGAACCTTGCTGACCACAGCTCGGCCTTCTCTTAGAAATCACTGCTGTGCGCGTGGCGGGCCCCGGCAGAGGAGGAGCCCTTCAGTGCGGGTCTCACCTGTCTCAGCAGAGCTGTATACCTCTTCCCACGTATAATCACCCAGGTTCACAGGCTGCTTCAGCCAGCAATTCTCTACTAACGTTGCCAGAGTCATGCGCTGCTCTGGAACAGGATGCAACAGCCCGGTGATTAAATCCATGAGGCCTGGGGAGAGACAGCAGTCAGAGGAAGGGCTCAGGCTGTGTTTTAGGCATGCTGGGAATGCACGATATGGTTTATATTCAAAGAATGCAGATTTTAATTACAAATCCTCCCCGTTAATCCCTTGTGCAGTACGGTTCTTCCCCAGTCTTAGTCACATGTGCTCAGTTCTGGGAGCGAGCTGAGATTTCCAGGTTGTGAAAACAGAGACTTAAGTGCAGTTATGACACCAAGGAGGGCAGAAGTAGAAACAAATGCCGCAGAGGCAACCCTGACTCACTGTTTCCAAGCCCAGTCTTGCCCTGCAGTCATTCCGTGTTTGGTCTGTGATTAAAGGTGCACGCAGGGGTGAGGGAAAGCTTCCAGAATTCACCAGTCAACTGCAGCACCCCGAAGCCTTACAACCACAGCGCTCCCAAGGAACCCAGGGAACTTGTTGATGAAGATTTCTTTAGCCTGACATGCAATTAGTTTTCTATAGCACCAACAGAAAACAAGGCCAATGTATTTCTCCTGTGAGGCCAAGCCATACGATTCATTCAGAAATTACAAATTAACACATTATCATCCATCCCCAAAGTGACATGGCATTGACTGGCAACAGTTCAAGTGAGATAAAACTTGCATTAGAGTTACATGAGTGCCATTACTGAAGTCATCTACTAGAGCAAACCTTCCCATCGGGCATTATTTGTTCTGGTTTTCTCAGGTATAAGCCTCACTTGGCAAGCTGATAGGTTGAGTCATCATAATAAATGGGAGAGCTGGAATTTGAAACTAATAAACATATGGCAGATAGCTGTATTCACTGTAGGCATGAAGAACCGCAGAACTTACCCGAAAAGGATACCTCAGATAACTCTGCTTCAGCGAGCAGCTTTTAAAATCATTGCAGAGCACATTTGGAAGCATTTTTCCAGCCTTCCCCTTTATTTTTGGGGAATAAATACTGCTCATACTTTCCCATAAGATCTGCTCCTTTTGAAAGGCAAATGGGAAAAATTCACCTTTTGAGACAGGCCGAGGAGGATTCAGGACAGCTGCCATGGCCTCCTCCAGCTCACAGAAGGGATTCTCTCCCAGTACCAGGGTGTAAAGGGTGACACCAAGTGACCACATCTCCAGCTCAGGGCCGTGGTACCTATGCAGAAAGAAACTTCCTTAAACTCAGACTGCAAATACATAATTGCGCGTTAAAGAAACTAAAAAGAAAAAAGGCAGTTGATAGCCCTTATTTCCAATTTTTATTTAACATAGGAAATTTGTGAGAATTCTAGTAAGATTCTCACGTGTTTGAGAAGCCTGTATTATCCTTCTCTGTGAAGGAAAAACAACAAAAGAACAGCCAACCAGTTTGAGTTGATGAGCGTGCAACTAGACTCCACATGCGTGAGCTGGTGACATGAGAACTCAGACCTCCTCCTTCTCCACCATAAGCAAAACTATCAAATATTTAAATGGAAGATTAGACACTTCACTGGAATCCCATTTGTGCTCTCCCACCCCTTTCAAAAAAAAAAGTTATTTGGAAATCAATATTAATTATCTACATTCCATCTGAGAAAAAAAGGACAGTTTCTTCACACAGTGAGAGGCTGAATTCCCAAGGGCAGCACTGCTTCATCTTCCCTCTTGTTTCCAGCAGGGATTTCCTCTCCTCCTTGCATAGCTTTTCCCCCCCACCCCGTTAAGAGTTGTTGCCTGAAGGACCCATGAAAACAGCTGTGACATCAGAGCAAGATAACATACAACGAATGTTTACCACCCTGTCATGGTAAGGCTTCCCTCCAGGAGACTGCCAGCCTCCAGGTAAAGAGCACTCAAAGGAGGAGAGAATAAGGAAAAAAACAGCTAAGATTTGGGCAGCACATCCAAGATAGCAGCCAGACAAGCTGCAAGGGAAGAATCCTTGAGCCCAGAGGAGCACAAAATCAATGGGGAGATGAACAGTGATCAAACTGCAAAAAATTCATACAGGGAGGCAAGTAAGAAAGAAGGAAACAGGTGAGATGGGAGGGGGGGGAACTACAAAACCCAGACATGGTAAGGAGCAGATGCTCTACAGCAGAACTTGCTAATGCCACCTCTCTACAAGAGCAGCTTTTAGCAGAGCCACATCACGGCGTTCATACGCAGGTACGAAGAGAAGGTTAGCAAACTGACGGACAGATTATGAAAGATTAAGGAAAAGACACGTTCAGGTCACAACACAACTCATCCAGACTCTTCTACCAGGCTGGAAATTAAAATCACGGGCTTGTTCTCGAACTCAGCTCTGCAGTAGGACAGACATTAATACAAGGCTTTGCAAAATATCTGACCAGAATAAGAAAGTCTGTCAACAGACTTAGTCAGAAACATCTCCGTATGTATTCAAGCCTTTACAAATAATTTCTGTCACCGCAGTGCCCTAAATCTCACTGCAGTTTTCCATGGTTAGATGCTCCAGCAGAGCACCAATGGCAAAGCAGCCTGGCTTCTCCATCCCAGCCCTGCACACGCATTTTTTCGGTACGATGCACACAAAAATTACTTTTCAGAGGGTGACATACGGTTTGCCATACAGCACTTCTGGTGAGCAGTATTCAATTGTTCCACAGAAGGTATAAAACAGTTTGCCGGGTTCCAGGTAGGCAGCTGAACCAAAGTCCACTAATTTAATTGTGAAATCTTCAGCAATGACAATGTTTTCATCCTTGATGTCTCTGTGAAGGATGTTTCTACAGCGGAGATACCCAACAGCTGATACGAGCTGAAAGAGAAGGAGAGAACTCGTGTTACTACACAGAAGTGTCCTTCTGGATAATCTGCATGGCAACACCAGAGTTCCGATAGCCACATTTTGGCTTGTTTTGACACTACATAAACAAGATATAGATCCTAATTTTGGTAACTGGAAATGAACTCAGGCATGCCTGTCAGCAGTGCTGCAGTGGGTGTTACAATGCTCTTGGGAAAGAGACTTAAAAAAGCCTTTGCTTGCTTTCCTCTCACAAACGTGCAGGAAGATGGCATGCTATAGTCACGATGTGCTGGTTTTTTTGGTTAGGAGCATCAGAGCTTACTGCTACAATCCTGCAGGTTACTCTATTTTTATCCCAGTTTCATTTGGAGGGTCCTTTGATTTCTCTAGAAGGATATTACTGCGTGCCTCCAATACTGCAGGATGACAAAGCATTTAAGAGTGAAGTTTGGTATAAATAATGTAGTCACTCTTAAATTCCATTCTTCTTTCTGCACGATTCATGCTGTAGAGCCATAATTAAGAACAGCATCAGAATTATATCACCTTGGAGACAATCATGATCCCTACCACAATACATTTGAGCAAGAAAAGCAGATGGCTGAGGAGAAAAGTTTCTATTTAATACAAAGCTCCCTCTGCAGAGAAATATTGTACAGGTCTGAAGTAACACAGCACTGCTACAAACTCAAGGTTGGCTTTGGAAAAGGGCTTATCTGCCAGAAGTCCAAAGGGACCATAAACTGCAAGTTTGTGAATGCACACTGCACAGCAGGCAGAGAAGGTGCATCACTTCGGCTACCATCTTCCATCAGCACCCCGTGCCAGGGGCGTATGGACACAGCTGTGGGTTACCATGTGCTGCATAATTCCTGCATACCTTAGAGCAAGGAATTTACTCCAAAACATGTGAGGGGGAATTAGCTGGGGACTACTGTAGTGGTTAACTCAGTGAACAAAGGACAATTCAGCTCTCAGGCAAGCTCCTGATTCCTAGTAAACTACCTTGAGTTTTTTTGCATTATGCCATGTTAAAATCCAAGATAATTTATTGATTTTAAATTCCTTAAGAAGAAGAGGAGAGCCCTTTACCTCCATAACCAAACTAGACCAAGCATTGATCCAAGTGAAAGTGTGGCTTTTAGTGAGGCTTGGGGCAACTTCTGTGCGCTTTCCTCCTCCCACAGAGGAAATGTAACTGCTACATGACCGGGCATCCTGGTGACAGGGGGGTGTGCTGCTACAATCACAGCCAAGAGGCCATGGCTCTACGGGAAATCCTCATATAAGGTCCTGTAAAGGTTTCTTTGTTACAGGTTTCTAAGTACACCCCCAAAAGGTTTCTGCAGTTAGCCAGAAATCAGCCCTACAAATTAATGAGGAAAAGTTCTGCAGGTATTGAGCATAACTCCAATTCAGCATGCCTGCTGATTAGCCAGTAATTCTTTTGAGTGAAATAGGGTCCTGGTTCTTACATTAACCAAATCTTACCTGCATGTACCAACTGTACATTCCCAGCTCTCACCTGTCTGAATATATAGCTTGCTAATGGCTCATCCAAGTTGGGCTGATTATCAATGAATGTAAAGAGATCCAGACCAGATCCATGCTTCTCCATCACCAGCTGGAAGAAGTGTTCATTTTCAAATACATCCAGCACCTATAAATAGCAGACTTCTTTTAATCACACGCTTCATCCTCAAACTGCCTTTTTTTTTTTTTTTTTAAACAAACACTGCTTTCCTCTCAGAGATACATTATAGTATATTATAATCTTTGAAGTCTCATTTCACTGAGCACAAATGTTTCTTGAAAAGAGAACATAATTAAAGCTGAGAGCAGAATTAAAAGCAAGAGGAATTCTTTCTGGGAGAAAAAAATCCCAACAAAGAAGAGGAAAGAAGATATGCATCCTATCATCTTGAAATAACATACAGGGTTTTTTTTTTTTCTGTTCAGAGTCACACCTTCAGTTCTATGTTTACATCAATTGTTTGGGGTAAAAGTGTCGAAGCAAGAGACAGTCTGCTGTAACATAAGCTCCAAGACAATGCAGGATAGGTAGGCTCCTTTGTTTCCTGAAAAAGTAGATTTAATACATGACCCTTCCTCACTCCTGAAGAGGAACACGAGACACCAAGTATTCAAAGGAACCATCTGATGCAGTTCAAACTGAATTCATGCTGAGTTCACTGTACCTTAATGATACTGGGGTGCTGCAGCTTCAACAGGACTGCAATTTCTTGAGTAACTCTCCCCAGATCAGGATCATCTACCCAGCAGTCCTCAAGCACCCTCTCCTTCCAGATGAACTTTACAACGACCTATACAGACAACAGCATTCAGCATCACCTGCAAAAGTACGGCTTTAAGTGTTTGGTAAGTTAATTTCCAGGGGAAACGTTAGTGAATCATATCACTAGAAGGACAGAAGTAAGCCTGCTTATAGTATCTTTAAACATATTTAAACTAATTTAGTCCTAGAAGCCAAATAATGCACGGAAATGGAATATATTTATTTTCTTTTTACTGATGCTCTGAATTCCAAAGGCTTTGACAGGCCAGCTCTGTTATCAACCCAGTTACAGCAGTGGTGACTTCTGGCATAGGGGTACAGTGGAGGGAAATGAGAAATACCAGAGCTTGCCTCTCAACACCCAGAATACTTCTGCTGATAAAGAGGAGGGTCCCATAACCTCTACATCTCTACTCCACATTCTTGAGTCATGGCACATTAAAGACTTTGAAGTTTGCCATTCTCTTTAGCAACGGAAGACTAAACCTTTAATCCTGTTAAGCTTATGAAAGAAGTATACTTCTTTCAACAGGTTTAATTAGCTACACGTTCAGTGTCATTCTGTGCCTGCTGTCTTAGGTAACATTATATACTACCTCAATGCAAACATTTTGCTGTCTTGTTTCCGTGAGGTTAGTGATTTCAGATTTCCGTTTAAACAAAGGAAAACCCCAGACTCCAAAAAAAGCTGCTTTTAATAGTGTAGTGCTGACAGAATATGAATACTTTAACCTTTCAGTTTTCAACCTAAATAATTATTGCAATGAGACCTAAAAGAAATATTTAACCTCCTGGTGATCTTTCTTGCCCTTGGCGGTCCAGACAAAGCCAAAAGATCCTTTGCCAATAAGACTGAGAGTGTTGTAATTTTTTGCGTATTCTCCCTCACATGCCCCTAATCTTTCAAGCTCTTCAGCTCTTCGGGAATTCTCAAAAAGTGAAGTTGATCTGATGGCCTAGGTACAAATAAAAAAATAGCAAGAAAAAAAATGAGTAAGCCACAGAGTCATGTTTATGAAATGAAGTAAATACTGAAAAGAAAGCACACATCTGCAAGGACAGCTAAAAGGACTGATCTTTGGTTTTGACAGCAAGAACTGTATGTTGATGTAACCGTCACTGTAGGAGACAAGTTAAGTCAACAGTCAGCTCTCAGCAGCTACAAACACTGCTTAATTCAGAGAAAGATAAAGAAAACAAAAGCATATGCACCTTAGGTGCTCGCACAAAATTCTCTGTGCAAGCAGGAAAATGAATTCATTGTGGTCTAACATCAAGTGATAATTTTTTTTTATGAATAAAGAGTAGGTTACTTTCAATGTTGTAATTTTTCCATGATGAATATAAAAGATATTAACTTACCAGTGTTTACCAAACTTTCTGGTAAGACAGCATTCTAGTTCTGTAGATTGGTCTCTTAGCAGACATGAAGAGCAAACAAGTTCAAGGCATACCCTCCTAAATTTTAACACCCCAGTAAAATCCCTAGTAAAGAAACATCGCATGCCTTCCTGCGAAGGCCCGCAACACTGCACGAGAAATTACAACAGAAGTCTTTCCTCTTGCTCTGAGGATAGGGCTTGGGGATGTCTCAGCAATTATTAGATTTCTCCACCAAAGACGGCGTCTAAAATGCCCGATAACAGGACACCTTTATGACATACACAGTATTCCATGCCGAGAGGAAACCCAACAAATCTCACAGGGGCACTTGTTTTGCATAGTGAAATCTGGAGTTATACATTAAATGATCAGAACTGCTTATATGTGCATGTACATGGAAGATGATTTTCTAAAAGGAAAACAAGAGCCACCTTATTACTCAGCTCTCAAAGGTCTCATGAAAAATATTTCAAATAGCAAGTTTTGCCAATAGCCAAGTTTTTCACTCAAATCTACTCTGTCTTCCAGCTCACTGATGAAAGGTGAGGCAGTGGAGGGAAACTCCATGTCTAATCTGCAGTACAAACAGCATCTCCTCAGAGTCCCCTGTAGAACTGTCACCACTCTACATGTTACACGTGTGATATCTAAATATGTATGTACCTCTCTGTTCAGGTCATCATGAAATCCAGCTACCCATTTCAACTGATCAAAGATAACTATTTTCCCATCAGTTTCACATCCCACCACTAACTAAAAAGCAGACCTGAGCAGTCCTGTGTTTGGGTTTTATGGCCTTGAGATGCACCTACTGTTCAGCTATGTGCTGTTGGCTCTCTGTACACCATCCCCCATGCAGCATCTTGAAAGGCAGCCAAAAACTGCAGTTTTCTTTTGCTGACACAGTCAATCAATTAAAGATTTTAGACTAGCATTTCCTTTTTTTAGTAATGTTGGGTCATTGGTGCCAGTGTGATTACATTGATTTAAAAATTAATTTCACCACATCGGTGCAAACCTCTATTGTAGATGGACTTAAACCAGCCTAAGAACAAATTTAAAATTAGGTGCTTGCATTGTTCAGACTGGAAAGGTAACTACACGAAGCCAAACACACACTACCAGAAATGTCACCAAATAGCAATTTGTCCTTTTTACAACAAAGAAATATTTCTTTTGACATAAAAATAGGGAAAAAAAGAAACAGCAATATCCACCCACCACCTCATGACATTATTTGAATTTGAAAAAACTTTTCGACTTTAGCTTCAGCTTAAGTCAAATAAGGAGAGAAATGCTCAGTATTATACAACGGTAGAATTTCTTACTTCTCCAAGACTGTGTGTAGAAAGATCTGCAATAGACTGGGCAGAGCTTGCTAGACTGGAGAGCAAAAGCTGAGTCTTTGCTGCAGCTTCCTTCTGGCTCTGTAGAAGGTCTTTCACCACCCAGACACAGAAAAGTATGGCAGGGTCCTGCAGTTCTACACGTTTCACTTCAAAGAGTATACCTGTAGAAACAGGCGAGGAAGTTAAGATGGTAGAATGAAAACTTTAGTGTTGAATGAGATCACAGACATTTTAGGACAAAATTCTGAGCTCTTAAAGTGAATTCCTCCATTATTCATTTGGGGAACACCTACTCAGTAAGGAACCATCAGAGGGGCTGACAAATGCACAGCTACTCTAGAGATACTTGGCGGCTACCTCCATAGTTCCCACCACCTGGCAGAAACTTTTGTCCGATTGTGATTATTAATTTCACATTGTTATTCTAAATTACATAAAAATGGGGATTTTATACAACAAGCTCCTTCACAACTGGATTCTGTGGCAAACGAAACACATTCCATTACACAATTTAAATACAAGTTTTACAATGGAGTTTATGTTTTCTGTTCAGAAGTAGTTATCAGGTTCAAACTTTTAATTGTGTTTTGAGAATATTTCTGACTATTCAGTCTGGATTAATTTTTTAATAACTTTGTATTTTATACCACCTGCTTTTCCAATACCCTCTGAGTAGACTTAAATACCATTTTTCTAGATGCTAGAGCTTCTTCCTTCCTCTCCACTGTGAGCTTCTAACCAGAATCGTTTGCCTTCTGCAAAAATGTGGGTGAAAAAGAGATTCCTGATCAGAGTTTTGGGAAGGGGAGAAATAGGCTTAACTTACTTAATTGTGAACCATCTCTGTGACAGCAATTCCCAGTGTAGCTGCCTTCCAGAGTCTCCAAGGTCAGAGGAGCTGCTGGGTTCAGCCTTCCTTCTCCTTTCACTGGGGTCGATGTTACCTGTATCTCCATGTTTTGCTGCCCATGCGACTGACAATCTTCTTCAGGACTAGCTTTGCTTGTCAGTGGGTTTCTGATGATGCTGTCCCCCACAGTCTCTGCAATAGTTTCAGGCTTCTCAAGAAACGCTTGGGAAGATTCTTCAGAGTTTTCTAAATGCCTTCGGTAGGCCAGCCACCCAGAACCACCTTCTATGGCAACACCATTCAACAGCTGCTTTTCCTGCCCAGTTGAAAAGGCACTGGTTTTCTGGGTTAGCATATTGCCTACAGCCGAGTCCGCTGCATCACAGGAGGAGGCTCCTACAAGAGCTGTAGGAATACCTGAACAATTGTCCGAGTTCCCCTCCATGCCAATATTCAGACCCAGTACCTCAAGACCAGAGCAAATACAATTCAGCTCAGTGTCTGATTCTTTAACATCTTCAGAGGTTGCGGCAACTCCTGGTGCAGAAGTACTGTAACCCATTTTATTTCCTGAGCAAGTATCATGGGTAGCATTTCTTCCATTCGCAAAGAAGCACGAAGCATCATTCAGCAGGCAGTTTTCAACAACAGCGTGCTCAAGGCTGGAATGTTTTGCATCACACATCAAGTTTGGTTTTGACAACTGCCCTGTAACCATGTGGCTTTGAAAGTCTTGGCTGCAGTCTGGTGGTGTCCCAGACCACGGCTCATCTATCGTTGGTGTTCCAGGTGAGTTACAAGCAACGTTAGAAGGTGGCTTAATTGGGCCACAGGTTTCACTACCTAGCTTGTCTTCTAGCCTAGAACAAACATGCAACCAGGCTACATTTACTGAAGAAGCTTGTCCCCAGGCATCAGTGGAGTGCTGATGCTTCAGCATTTCATACGGTAACCTACAGATCTGTGGACAATTTACTTCCTTGAGGTCTTGCTGACGAACTTGTAATTGGTTAGGCAAGATATTAGTCTCACTGGCATTTTGAGTCTCAGATGGGCCAGATACTGCACTATCACGGCCTCTTACTGGAATCTTCACGTTCTGACCTAAATCCAACTGTTCCGAATCAGGTGACATGGGAGGGAGCCTTGCAGAGACCATCTTTTGAGAATTATTTGATCTTGCAGTTTCCACTGTTCTACACTGTTCCACTGCTCTGATTCTGTCAAGCCAGGTTTCAGGGCAAGGCTCTCTATGGTGGGCTGACAGCCCACTGGTAGCAACGCTGTCTTCACTGCAAGGATTCAAAATTATTAGTGATATCGTGATGACAAAAGCATGAGAAAACCATCATACTGTATACTACCCACTCTTCTGTTACTATGGTCACTATTTAAAACCTGCATCTATTGTTTTATTTTTAAGTTTAAAAGAAAAAGGCAGAAAGCTGCTGGCACAGGCATCCTAAAATCCTAACAAATACCATCTTGAGCAAAGAAGAGCAGGTACACTCGAATGGCACACTTTTCCTATGGATTACTTCCTTCTCTAGCTTAATTTCTAAATATATATCATAGATCATATACTGCAACAGAAAGCCAATACACGTGGCAGGATACTCCCAGTCCTGAGAAGAGAAGATTCCTTGTCTATCCAACAGAAGATGGATGCCCCCATCCATCAATTTAACCATGGTTCGTTGAAGCCCGTAGCACAAGGTATTTTACAAACATTTCTATTAGTAAAAATGCAGGGTAGAAAAACAATCCATGCAGCAGAGCACTTACAATCCAAGTATGATATGAGAGAAATCCAGGAGCGCACAAGGAAACAGTGAGACTACCAATCTCTAAAAAGCAGCAAGAACTGTGCTGTAATAGTCTGTATATTAAAAAGGACAGGAAATCTTTTCTGAGGGTTAGAATTGTTAATGTGTAAGGCTTAAAATTTGAAGTAAGATAAACCATGTGCATCACATAGGTACTTGTGCAGAATGTCTAAACTTGTAACAGGAAAAAGACCTGGAAAGGTACAATAAAGATGGCTGGATTCTAGTAACACAGTGCCCCATTTTAATGGGTGACCTGACAGTTACCCCAAGCACCAGAAGAAATAACATTTAGAATTAATTCCAGGTAACCTGGCTTCAAGTGCAAAACCAGCTGGTGGATATCACGGAAGGAGATAAACATCCACTATTTCTGATTTATCAAAGATAGAGCCTTCCCTAGCCTGGGCGAAGCGTTTGGTTCCCTTTAGAGATGGAATTCATGTAACTACAATTGTAGGTTGTACAGATCTAAACAAAAATCTAAGCAGGCAAAACTCAACCTGTCTTGCAAATAGCACTCAGATTCTACAAAGAGCAAAGTGCAGAAGGCTGTTATTACACCTTCCCACAGACATCACAGAGGTGAAAAAACAGCGTTTGCTGGTGATTGTCACCATGGCTCTTCATTTTTCAAAGTGAATATGCAGTCCGTGAAATGCCTACCTATTAGAGGGTGTGGATGCCACTTCAGGAGGTGAGGGAGTAGAAAAGAAACTGATCCCATTATTTTGTTTAGTCTCATCATGTATTAATTTGTCATCTTTTTGTCTTGGTTCCCATTTCTGCTCTTCATCTCTTGACGGAAAGCTTGCTAAAGATGCAGCCAAGAAGCTGCTGTCTGTACCAAATGAGAAACAAAACCATATCAACTTAACCCTTTTATGTTTAGGCTTCAGAGACTTCAGTGATTAAAAACAATCTTGGAACTGCCTTGGTCTGTCTCATCCCTAAGGAAATGAGTATAAAAGACTTGATCAAGGCAAAGTGGTCCAAATATGAGCACTCCACTCTAATTTGGCCTGGGAAATCATCACATGCAGGAAGCTAAATGTTGCAGGGCTGCTAAAATCTGCTTTCCTATCAAAGCTCTTGGGCAGGTATTTGCCTCCTTGGTTAACTACTTGGATTGAAGTTCAGAGACCTAAAAAAAGGCCAGTGACCAGAGACTGGAATTAAAGTGATCGCACAAGTAGCAGCAGCAAAAAGAAGCCCAAAACACACATACACTGCTCATTCCAAACACTTAAAATGAGGTTTAGACTGCATTTATGAAACTCACTGAAATTGCAAGACAAAAAAAGTATAGAGCCTAAACGTGAGAAAGAATAAGACCTCCTTTTTTTCCCCAGTGACAACACATTGAGAGAAAAGCATGAATTTGAAAGATGAAGTCAACCAAGTGTTGTTGCTGTAGAAGGTAATGAGTGAACAGATCTAGATTCGAATCCAGAACAATCCTTTCATTTAGTAAAGGCTGAGTGCCAACAATGCTTCCTCACTGAAGAACTGAATTACTCCTAGATTAGAGGCATCACTTCATCAAAGAATTACCTAAGAAATTGCACACTGTCTACTAACTCTTCTTTGTTCCAGCAGTGTGTGTTGGTTTCAGTGCAGATGTGCACTTCTAAGCAAAGACAAGAGAAAAAGAAAACCAGAAAAAAAACCCAAAACAAAGGAGACAAAACCAGCATAAAACATCTCTTGTGATACAGATGAAAGTACGTTGCACTTGCTTGTGTCCTTGGTTTTGGGCAGAGCTAGACGGAAAGACAGATTTGGAGACATGACGCTTCCTTGCTTCTGTTTATTTCTGTTGTGTTCAGAGAAATAAAATTCTGATAAATTCTTTTTAAATGCAGCAAGCTTTATCAGAGTATGCAATGCCTCCTAACTGAAACAACACAGCAACACTGAATATTAGCCAGCAATATGAGCCAATTCAGAAGAATATTAGAATTTTCCCTTAAAATATTAGTCCTAAGTATCTACAGCTCTGTTGCAATACTGTCACAAAAGCTGTATTTTACACGTCTTAAAATACTCAGAGATCCTAACAGGGGAGGGAGGGAAAGGGAAGTGCTCGTTAAGTACAAAGCATGCTCTATTACCAGTGTAATTTCTAACTGGTCTATTCAGTTTTATCTTCTTAGCAACAGAGAGAAGAACAACCTTAGTTATAGTGGAAATCCAATTTAAAAACTACACGGAAGTACATTGCTTTTACAAAGGAGGTTCCCATGTTCACAGGCAAATCTCTTGTCTCCATTCATTCTACCTTTGTTGCAGCAGCCAGAGCCAGTTGTATCTTCAAAGATGCACTCACTCTCTGTCCCTGTGGAGTCGTCGAGAGGAGGTAATGGCAAAGAACAGTCACTGCTTCTCTCCATGTTGTTATAGAAACCAGGGATCAGGAATGTAATGTTCTAAAACACAGAACAAAACCTTATAAAGCTAAGCTGACTGCCACAGGTTGGGGGCCACTGCTAACAATCCATGTTTGTGGACCTGTTCCTGATGAATAGCCAGGCAAAAGTGATCCACATGACTGATGGAGAATATATACCTGCAATCCATCCTAGCTCCTCAGCCCTGCAAGACTTAGCAATTACAGCAAGGGAATTTGTCTATCATACTACAGCTCACTCGCTGAACACATGGAACACAGAGGTTTGGCGACAGACAGAAACGAGTGTAAAAGATGCCTTTACAATTCCAATGGATAGGCTGCCAGACATAGCAGTCTTTTGGAAGGGATTTTAAACCTCCTACCTTACCTTTCCCAACAGCTCTTTCTCCTCATAGCCGAAGAGCATTAAAGCAAAACTATCCTTGATGCCACAGATGGTTCCATCTGACTGGACAGTAATAAGACCACTGATGGTGGAGAAAACCACAACTGTTGCAGAGTAACGATAGCCTGTGAAAGAGCCTTCTTTTTCTGTCTCCAGAACACCGTATTTCTGCACTGTCGCTTGGTCCTCCTCCAGAAGGCTTACTTGCAGCTTTAAACTGAGAGGAAACATGTTACCCTCTCTGGACTGGCCTACAGCTTGCTGGATCCTGAGGTTCTAAATTAAAGCAAAAAAAAAACCCAAAACAACCAAACAACTAACAAACCAGAAAACCTCTATCCAACCAAATGTTTTGGTTTTATTTCACATAAAATTACACAGGAATGTTCTCAGGAAAAAGGATCAGGAAAAGAAAAACAAACCAATCCTGTGACTATCAAAATGCACAAAATCTGGTTTTCTAAGGATTTGGAAGCTAGTGTTGAACTCCTGTATGAATATCCTGATGATGAAGACCAGGAAAGTCCATGCTGCAACTTGTCAGCAAATGAAGCATTAATCAAGGTCTCTCTCAACTACCTCGCTGCCCATTTTCATGGCATTTGCAAGATCTGGGTATTCTTTAGACTTTCACTCCTCAGGCAGACATGACTGAAACTGGCTAAAGAATTTGAATGAATTTTAGGGAGCTGACAGAGACAGCATGGTTTCTTAAAAAGCCAGGATTGGAGAAAAGTGTCTTTCACCAGGACAGATTCCACAGTGAGAGATCGGGGCTTGGTCTCGTTCCTAGTTAGGAAATATTCAGACAGCAGCTCCACAAATAAGAGGCATACCCTTTTTCAGGGGACTTACACTTCTCTCTGAAAAGGCTTTCTTCTGTTACATAAGGAGGGAAAGCAGGGTGCACCTACGTTCCAAATGGGAAGAATGTGGTTGGTGCTTATACTATACCTTCGGCATTTTTTTGCCTGGAGGAGGGATCTGCACAGAAGGAATCAGGTCCTTTACGTGGAGCCCAACTACTTCTTCCAATGTTGGGTAGCCATGGAGATGGGCAAAAAGGAGGTCACATGATGTAATCTCTCCCTTGGGAAGAAAATTTACAGGACTATTTTAATTTTAGCCACAGTCCACTCAATCCTTTAACAGTTCCTGCAAATATCTAAGCAAGTGGCAGGAAGTTTCATTCTGCAGTCTCTACGTGGATAGAACTACCTCAGTGAAAACAAACAGAGCACAGTGCAATACCTCTCCGACATGATGAGGCAGAGAGCCTGCCCCTTGCTGTAGGGGAGAAGCAGGGAGTCCAATGCTCCTCACAGAACGTTTCCTCAGCAAGCTGATCTCTTCACAAGGGCACCCCTGCCATGAATAACCAACCCCCTGCCAAACCATCACCGTTCAAGTCTAAGACATCCCTGGAGGAGAGACAGTGTATTTAATGAGACTTGTCAAATACGTCCAGGTGAGCTGCATGGGTGAAATATGAACAGGTCCTGCGTGTGCAACCCCGCTTTCAGGCAGTGCTAGGTACACACTTCATGTTCACAAACAGTAACATGCCTACTGGCTTTTAGACACGTTTCATTCACCCACAAACTCTCACAAACTGCGGTCTCATTTGACCATTAGAAAAATACTCACTCACATCAGGCCTGAAGGAAACCGAAGCTGAAAGTCTCTCCACTGGTTCCAGCACAACCACACAACACTGGTTGTCCTTGTCTTTTATTCGCCTCAGCCAGACCGAGACAGGGATCTTCTCTTTGAGACGGCCTATAACATCCACCTTTCCAGAGGATTCAGAGATGTAGTCATTTATGAAGACTATGGTTACTTGGCAAGAATTTCAAACAATAAGATACTGAGCCACGATATCTCCCTGCCATTGTTAGAAAAACATTGTTTCTTGACTACTTACTAGTTTTTGATTGAACGAAAGACAGTTTTAAAATAGAGATTAAAAGGTCTGCACTGATCATACACAAAATGTTGTTGTTGCTTTTGTATCTTCTCTCCCTGCCTCAGGAAGGCTAAAGGCCGACCTAATACCTTGCATTCAGCGAGAAGTGCCTTTCAGAGATGCCTTCTTTAAGGGATGTCCCATGGCGCTAATGAATACTCCACATTAGTAAACACAGTTCTTACTTTCAGCTGCAAAAATAGCAGTTTAATTTCCTATGGTAAGAGATTCTTCTCAAATCTGATATCCTGCAGTGTTCAGATCAGCCTTTTATCATTTTTACATGACCTTGACAGAATGGGTTTATGAATCACACAGTGACTCCTATAAAGTACTTGGAATGGCTATAGCTTAGAATTAGTGCCTTTATCAGACATTTAATTCAATCTTGGATTTCACTGAATCAAACTTAGGTGTTTTTTTGTTCTCCTAGATCCAACTGAGGATTCAGGAAGATCAAGCTCTGAGATGCTGACAATTTCAGTACAAAAATAACACACCAGGAAGAATATGAGCTCATTTTCCAAATATTTTCTAGTGACAGCTCACAACAGCAGCAAAAGAAAATAATTTTGAGACATTTCTCATGCAATTCTCTTATAAACAACCCCTCTATAGGCAAAATATCACTTCCAGTCTTTTGCCCCAACTAGGGTGTTTTGGCACAAACATTTCACAGTATTTGACTGACTTGTAACTTTATAATATGCACATAATATGCAATTTAAAATAATTTTTTAAATATTTTAAAACACCAGACAACCAGGAACTTTTCCATAATAGGTTTTTCCACATGAAGCAATTATATTGATTTTTTTTAAAAAAGAAAACTAATGTTCTTTAAGTTCTGATTTGGTCAAGTCATCATGACTATACACGTTGGCAGCTGCAAGGCTCTCACGGGTGCCTCCCAAACCATCTTTTCCCTTCTGAATTCCCACATCTGCAAACTTTTAAACCAAACAGTCCTACAAATTACATAATTGCCAAATGCCCACAAAGTTAAATATATCAGGAAATTACATCAAAAATGTCAAAAAAACCCCACCCCAAAACCCCAAACCAAGGCCTACAAAAACCACCGTATATGTCCTTGAACATTTCACGTACCACAGTTCCTGAAACCACAGATGAATGTTCATCAGTTTCTATACACTCCTCACCCACAGCTTCCCACACCTCTTGGCTGGATTTGGATATCAAGCAGGACAGCTTTTGACCAATGAGTTCCTGACTACTGCACCCAAGCAGCTTGCAGGCTTTGTCATTAGCCACTAGGATCTAGAAAAGCGGAAAAAAAACCAACCCAAAACAAAGAATAAAAGCTGTAAGTTTTGTTAATAGATCATCATCTCCTCAGGTTGTTTTAATGTCTTATAATATCCCTTTCTCTATGTGGAAGTGGAGTGGTTCTTTAAATTTCTGAATTCTTCAAAAGCAGTTCACTAAAGCTTCTTATTCTAGGACATTCCTTCCCCACGCATTTTCTTGGTTAAGAGGGTTTGAGACATCGCTTTCTTTTTAGGTTTCCTGCTTTCTTTCAACTGCCTACCCACTCCAGCCTCTTGCGTCGTTTAAATAATTACAGCCATGGGGGCAAAACCACAAAGCTGTATTTGCAAGCAAAGCCTGGGCAGACCACAAAATTTTATCCACACCTGAAGGCATACAGCAATCACACCGGTCACTGCCATACTTAAGCCTGTGTTAGAGACCAAGTCAGGATTAAATGCCTTTAAGATGGGTAAGCCTGAACTGTCAGTTCAAGCTAAAAATGGCACAGCCCTTTAAAGTTTTCAGTACTTCATTTTATATTAGTGCTTACTCTCAGGACAAAGCCAGAGAAATTCTCTCCCTCCCAATGCAAAAGGCTATTTACTGGGGCAAATAAAGACACCTCATGCCACCACAAACCCATTCCAGGTTTGGAACTTAATAGACAGGTGGCTTGAGGCACATTCTGCTTTTCTTCCCTCATGCCACTTCACAGCTGCATTCTTTTTTATTCCCTTTTTTGGTTTGAAAAAAGACTCAAGACATCCATGCTCCTGACACCATCTTGTATATTTTGCTAACTACAACCTGCACTAGAAATAAATGTGTTGTCAGTCTTTACAAGACTACTGAGCTTAAGCAGACAATAAAATGCCTTCATGATGCTCTGATTACCTGCAGATACACATAAGAGTAACAGGCATTTTAGCCTGTCTGACGTCATACAACCTATACTAGTTACAACCTGCTAAGTTTAGCAGTTACTAGTGCAAATACCTCTGTTGTGTTGACATCCACGGTGAAGATGGCTGTGTTTGGATTGCGTGAAGGAGTTGAGAGGTGCTGGCTGGATTCCTCCACAGCGAGGGCACGCAAAAAGAAGCGAGAAGCAGAACTTCCAATGGAAGTGGAGAGAGAGGCAGAATCCCACTGAGCACACAAGTTACCAGTCTTGCTGGTACAAATGTTATGAGCTGCCAGTGAAGACAAACAGTAAGAGCTCCATTTCTCCCCTGTGAGAAGATAAAGATCAGCTATGTAGCTGTAACAGTCTACTACAAGGAGTATGAGAGGAATGAATAAAAAAAATTAGCTGTCAGCTGAAGCACCTGCCAAGTAATCCCAAAATATATGCTTCTGTATTTTTTAAGAAATTACAAGAAAATAAAATCAATGAAACTAAAGAAAACAGAAACAATTCTAATAAACATCTCTTTTTGAATCACAGCCCCTGGAACAATTAAACTCAGTCCACAGGCTAGAAAAAAACTGCCAACATCCATAAGATTCAACCAGACTAGTCAACTTTTATTTTTCACTTAAGAGAGTTTAAAAGGTTTTGAAATCTCTCAAGTTAAAATTGAAACTGTTACTAAATATAATTAGTGCTTTCAAGCCCTTATTAGGCAGAAGCCAGTTAATTAACTGTTCACAAGACACGACACTGAAATACCTATGTTGACACCAATGTTTTATGTTACACAATGCCAAGTGATTGTACTACAGTTTTCAAAAGGCCTGCCTGTAAAAAATGTTTCCCTGGGAAGCAGCATCAGCAGCCAAATGTCATCATTCCACTCCCAAAACAGTAAGCAGTTTTGAAAGTTTAGCAGTACTGGAAGAAGCATTATGAACAACTCATCACAAGGACATCTGCATTTATGCACCTCACACAGTATGAATATGCTCACCGTGATAAAACGGTAAAGGCCTGTATCTGGATAAAAAGGCCTGTATCTGGATGCACTGTAAACTGCAAAGTTCTTCCCCTCCTAACGGAATCCAGTATAACATCATCCTACTCCTCATTTGGAAATTTTCTGTGTTTTAAGTAACAACACAAGATGGCAGGGTGGTCCAATGGCAGCCAATAAGGGTTGCCCAGGGACAAGTACAAGTGCAGAGCACCTATCCAGCAGCACAGCCTGCAGTAATCTGTGGCTGGGATGATTATTGTTATCACCTCTAGGTTCGGGGGAGGGAAGGAGGAAGGTCTGAAACCATCTAAAACACATCACCTTCACTGACGACACATGAACTCAATCTCAAAACGCTGTGCTCACCAGACAGAGATGCTCTAAGCCGGCAGAGTTCAGAGAGCTGACTTTTCCTGCTTTTGCTGGCGCAGGGGTAGGATCTACTTAGCTTATCAGAGTCATTCAAGTGAGCAAGGGCTAAGCCTACTGACGAAGGCAGAAGGCCCCCTTCAGAGGGGCTATAAGCCTTGGCTGCCATAATCACGCACTGGTTGCTACACCACACCTAGGGAGCCACCACCTGTAACAGAAACATAAGAAATCCACTCAGCCGTAGAGTCAGGCGCTAACACTCAGGACGCTGGCAGGTAACAACGCCTTCTAACCCAAAGCACAGCCCTGTAAGCCAGTTACGCACATTCTCGCACACCCTGATCAACATGTGGTCTGTGTTGTTAATGCAAAGGTGACTCTATGGACCATTACCCTGCCCAGGCAGTATAGGATACCTGTGATGGGCACAGCACCTCCACCATAGTTCTGCAAGGGCTACCAAGCACCCAGCCGCCACTCTCTCCCCATTCCTGCTCGTTTTAAAAAAGCAAAAGCTTTGGTAATTTGGGAAGTCATTCCCAGTCTTGAGTCAGCACAGCTCCCCTCCCACCCAGGGTGCCGCCCGGGGCTACAGTCCTACCCCGCCAGCAACGAGGATCCGGCCCGGTCCCGGTCCCAGCCCCAGCCCCGGCTCCGACCGGCCGGTCACCACCATCGCTCCTGAGGGCGGTCACCAGAGCCAGCGGGCGCGAGGAAGTGTGGGAGGGCTCAGCAACCGCGTCGTCCAATAAGCGAAGGCAGTGGGAGAGCGGCACGGAGGGCAGCCAATGGGACACCGGCGCGGGAAGAGGCAAAATTGATATGGCGCCAGGGAGGCTGCGGCTCCCTCCGGCCTCTTCTGCCCCCGCCGCCGCTACACCTGCTGCCCTGCTGCGAGCCGCCCGACCCCCGGCAGCCCCGGCCGACCTGCCCCGGGCTCCACGCTCCGTGGGTGGAAGGCTGCAGGTGGAAGGTCCCTCCGCAGGGTGACAACCGCCCTCCGAAGAATCTGTAGGCGGAGCGGCGAGGCCGAAAGCAGTTCGTACGGCCTCAGGCCGCTGGGGAGGGAGCCGGGCCCCCGCCGCTGCAGCCGCGCCCAGCGTTACCGCCGCTTCCCGCCCCGCCGCAGGGAACTACAACTCCCAGGAGGCCGCGGGGCGCAGCCCGGCGCGCACGCGCGCTGGCGGCCGGTGGCCAGGGCCCGGCCCCGCCCCCTCGGCGCACCACCGGTGGAAGCGATTGGCTGCGGCGCGTCACGATCCGCGGGCTCTGATTGGCTGTGGCCACGGCCGAGGCGGTTTCCGGAAGGGGGTGGTGGGAGGAGAAGCAATATGGCGGCGGAGAGCGGTGAGGGACCGCAGGAGATGATGGAGGGTGAGAGCCCGCCGGGGTCCGGCACGGCTGCGGCCGCTGAGGGGGGCTGGGGCGGCCCGCTCCTTGGTGGGGCGGTTGCCAGCTGCGCGCAGTGGGGCTTGCGGGCCCTCCGCGGCCCGGCAGCCCCCGGGTGCCCACCCCGAGGGCGACTGCCCGTGGGGAACGGGCCCCTGGCTGGCAGCGAGCGGGGGCGGGCCGCCCGGGAGCGGGGAGGTGTGTTACCTCGGGCACGGCGTGATGGGGCCTCCGCGCGCGAGAGGTGGAAGAAGTGGGTTTGTAGAGATGACCGTGACGTAAAAAATAATAAGAAAGAAATCCCCTGGCATGGCGTTGCTTTTCCTCAGTCCCCCCACGAAACGAGAGCAAATACTGAGGGGGGGGCGAGGAGTGAGGAGCTTCAGGTCCCCAGGGCCAGGGTGGCCACCAGAGTTGTGGCTGGGTAAACGGTGAAGGGATCTCGCAGGTTGTGCTGGGGAGAGGGTTGCTTTTATCTGCAGAGATCTTTTAATATTTTTTTTTGATGCCTTCACTTCGTTGTGTCATTAGTACTATTGTACATGATACTGATTTTTTTCTAAAAGCTTTTAAAATGTAATAGTTCTAATTCCATTTCCGTAATCTTTGGAATTGCACTTCATTGATCTAAGAAATTTCCTTTTTCCTCCAGTCTTCTTCCCAGATTGTTGGTTTTAGGAAGATGTGATGGGAGGAAAAAGTGCATCCAAAATCAAAGTAGAAACAAGGGGTAAGAGGCCTTTTATTTAAGACTAAACCTTTCATTTAGTTAACTTAGGATTTCTACTAACTGCATAGTGGTGTATGTGAATCCTGGTTATTATATCTGCTTGCTACTTCTTCCCCCAACCCCACTGCTGAAAATAGCCTAATTCTGCTATTATGTATCTTGCACAGTTGATAAGCGGATTGAATCGGAGGAGTCGGGAGATGAAGAAGGGAAGAAACAAGCAGTTCGCTTAGTAACAGACCTCAGTCAGCAGAGCCTGAGAGATGAGCAGAATGGCGAGAACTCCGCAGGTACCTTGCCAGCCTAAACGATCGCGTTAGGAAGTGTCACCTTACCAGTGTGTACGGTACAGTACGTGTATCAACCCTTCGTGTTTCTTGTGGCTACGTGATGGTTGTATCGATGTTAGTGAACAGTGTGAATCTGCCTTAGAATGATCTCCTTTAAAAATAAATAAATGATAGTGTTTTCGTTGCTAAAATAAAGCTGCCTTCTTTTTATGGAACCACTGATATTAGACTTTTGGGAGTTTTTATTTATCCATCCACATTGCTCTCAGAAATCAGTATGAAAACGCAAAACATATTTATTCATACTTTTTTTGTGGAAACATAGTAACTTTCTGTGGAAAGGTGCTGGAGATGTTCATTAGAAATAGACGTAAGCAGCTTTTCATAATTCTGCTTTAGTGTATGTAGATTTTACCTAAAGAGCTGCCAAATTCCTTTGGAAGGCGAAGACGACTATTTCTAGATAGATTGAAGGAAGCTGTACGTTTTATTTTTTTAACTTAAAAATTCTAAGACGTACTGAAATTATATCGCTTTGAATCCTCTTGACTTTAAACTTTTGCTGCTGGTTTTATTAGAACATTGGGTAGAAATCCTGACTTTTTTAAGGCTGTGAGTGTTTGCTGGAAGGGTTTGCTTTTCAGTAGCTCGCATAGAATTTGTCAAAGCAGATCCATTTCTGAAGACCCTGTATGGCAGTATGATCTGGGCTTTTGGTGCTAGCTAACAACCTAAAAGGTAATAGCATCCTTTTATTAGAGGTGTTCATGGGATTATTATTGGTCTGGAAATGTAAGTGAAATAATACAGCAAATCTTCTGCAGCAAATTTTAATCCTTTTTGACTGCATTTACTGCAGATCCCTCCTAATCTTAACCTTGCCCATTAGAATTTGCAAAAGTATTCTCCAAACTAGTAAATTATTATGAGAATTCTAAATCTCATCTGCTAACTACATGAACTCTTATCTAGGTCTTAAATCATTGTTGATAGTGAAAAAAACCCTCTACATTAATTAAAAAATGCTGTGGTGATATCTGTAAAAGCGTAAGAGCACACCTTGCAACTTGTACACCCCAAGCACTGTGTCGTTAATAGCAGCCGTGCAGATCAGTCAGTCACAGTTTTCCTTTGCCTGCATGTAACATTGAGTGTTTGTTCAGCTGATGTAATTTAGCTGTGTGTTTGAGGTTATATTTTGTATGTTGTTCCCCCAGGAATTATAATATTAGAGAAAGTACTTCAAGTGACGTACTTTTATTCCAGTGAAAGCAAGAAAAACACCTTCAGATTTGGTTGCTGAATTACATTGGATATGATTTAATGTAATGACTGTATTGTTACTTCTTCCAAACTGTTGGGATTCAGAAAACTTCTAGTGCAGAAACCAAGCAGAGGAATAATTTTGGAACATTTGAGTTAGTTTCCACAGCCAGCTTTGAGTTTCTCGGCTGAAAGGAAAATGAAGTTTTCCACATTTTTTTCAGAGAAGATCATAAATAGAAAGAGCTCAAGCAGCTGAAATTTCAAATTCATCATGTAGGTAATTCTCTGAGGAATAGCGCCTCTGTTTAGAAAGCTTATAACTTAGCTATTTATAATATTTTTCATGCATATGCAGTTAAAAAGTGTAGTTAGGCTCTTAGTTGCTTTAAATGCTTGTGGCACTGTGAACTTACATAACTCAGTAACTACTGTTCTGTACTGCGGAATTTGGGTTTCCTGAATGTCGTATTTTCTTCCTACATCTGCAGATCTGTGTAGCTTGCAGGCATGGGTTACACAAAAATTCACTTAAGTAACTTCACTGCCAGAGCAATGTTTTCCCCTTGAGAAATCTGCTGCATTAAAAAAACTGTGCACTAAAGCGCTGTTTCATACTTGCTGCATGCAAGTGAAATTGCGGTTCTGTTTGTAAAGTGACTGTAAAAGGCTCAGTTTAGGTGGTTTATGTCCACTTGGTTCATAAATAAAATGTTGGCTGACAATTGATAGGACTGTAAATTTGCTAGAACCATTTTTGTTTCCCTTCTTTGAGAGAAAATGTACTTCAACATTCTCATACCAGTAATGATTTATCGGTGTTACCAGTATCCACATCTCACTCAGACTGCTATATGGAGAGTGTTTTATAAAGAGTACATAAACTTTGAGAGTTGGCCTTATTACATAAATGCCAGTGCCTCTGTGTTCAGTTTTAAATTGCTTTTATTTCAGTGAATTTGATACACATATCCTGTGTGATTTGGTTTGGCACCTTCAGACTTGAGTGCTTATTTTCCACACTGGCTCTGCCAGGACTGGTCACTCAAAGCCATATGGCAAAAATATAAGGAGCTACCCTTTGACAGAGCCAAGAACAGAGTATTTAACACACTGCCAAAAACAAATGTGTATAAATGGTCTGTAATGGGTGCTGGGATGAAACACATGATTTTATAGAGAAGGCTGCCAGCCAAACAAGGTCGAAGAATTTTTTTTTTACTTGACTTTTATTTTTGCTGAAGAATTTTTTTTACTGAATACATGACTGGCTTTACTGCTGGACAACTTTAAAGTCTCAAAAGTAGAAGTTTCTTCACCATGAGCACCAACTTACTGCTAGTACAATTTAATACGAGGGGAGTAGTTTGGGTTTGTATGTGATCTCAAATAACTGTTGTTCCAAACTCGGGCTGTGTTCCTGTTAGCTGTAAATTCAGCTAGGGTGCTGGTTTGGCTCGGAGCACTTTGTGCTGGCAGCCTTTGCACCCTAGTAATAGGTCAAAGAGATGCAGCCATGGTAGGAGCAGGGTAGGGTATCCCACTCCCCTGCTGAAGTGCATAGCTTCTGATCTGGAAGAAAAATAAGAAAATTCAAGCGTTGTCCACTGCTAAAATGCTGACAGACACATAGTTTTGGTGGCATTTCTACGCTGCCATTCAATGTCATGAAACCTACCAGCTCATTTCGCATCCCCAAAATGTAATTTATGCTCCCTGCTCATTTATGCTATAAAGAATATTAAAAGATGATGGACAGGGGATTGCTTTTTGGTCTTAACTTCTGTGAGTCAGTTCAGTTAATGCTCTTTCCTGTTCGAATGCCCGGGTAAGAGCAGTAGCCCAAATACAGCAAGGTAAATGATGGTGTGTGGAGCTATCAAAACCTTGGAGTTTGATGGCAGTATTAAAAATGGTCATGCTCGTACTGTTCATCCTTACAATGCTATTTACGATGCCAAGCATCAGTAGGAAAAACACTCATTAAGTATTGGGGACATTTGACATCTACAAGGATGTTGTAACCATGCTGGGCTATAAAAATAGTCATTACTTCTGGGTTGGTGGGATGAGCTTACATACAGTAATGCGGGCGTTAATGCAAAGCCTTTGGGCTCTGACTGTAAAGTTCCTTGGTTTTTTGGCAGTACATACAGAAGCTACGCGTGAAGTGGGAAAGGGTTTGCATGTTGTATGACTGTTTTGCAAAGTTGAATTAGTCTTTCTTTGGAAATTGATGCAACCAGCACACAGTCTTCAACAAATTGGAATTGGTCATGAATTATTCAGCATGAATTTATCCAGTAAACTTCGCTCCCTCTTATGCTGTGATAGAAGCACAGCAAATGTTGGGCTGTCTTCCAGGGCTGTAAAGGCATTTCCCAAGAAAAATCTATGCAGTGTGATAAACAATGTTTTCTAGCATATTAGTGAGTTCAGTCAAACAAAAGAAGGGAGATCCATGCAGAAGTGTACACAATATTGACATAAATTGGCAGTGTTTATGAAAGACAAGCTGAAGGGTGGGATTGCTGAGATGCTTGGTCATTCCTGACGCTATCGCTAGACAGTTTAGATTCCTTCTTGGCAATGTTGTATTAGGTTGTCAGAGGAGCACAGGCACGTTGGATGGTGTCGAGATGATGACCCTAAGTGTAAAGAAAAGGAATCCTGCTCAGATCAGTCTTAAGACAGCATTATTCAGCAGCCACACAGGCAGGCCGTGGAAGGTGCTGTTGTTTCTGTCTTTTGCATCTCGGCATGAAATTCTGTTAAGAAAGCTTTTTTTTTTTCACACTACCTGTCACGATGAAATAGAAGCCAAATAGGTGAAGTCTAGTTATAATGCAGCAGAATATCTGAACTGTGCATCTCATGTGTGTGTTCTTCTGAGGAGCATTTGCTCCCTTTGTCTCTCTGGACGTTAGCAACTGTTATCTTGCCTTTAGCTATCAGGTAGCAGAAGTTTATAATGTATTTGCTTCTCCTGCAGGAGAAGCAGAGACGCCAGTGGACATGGAGACAATTAGCCTGGACCCAGAAGCTGAGGTAAAGGCACATTTTTGTCCTTATGGGCTTTATACAGCAGGAGAAAAAGGGAGGCAAAGGCAAGTATTGAAACCTGGTTAAAAGATCTGATTCTTCTGGAGGTGCTGGCTACCGTGATCTTCCCCAGAATCGATTCAGAGCCTTTAGACTAGAAGTAGAGGTGTTTATTCTTGATCAGTAGCTGAAACGTTTTGTTACTAATTTAGAATTTTAAATTAAGCATGGAGGCACTGAAAGTGAAGCTATGCTGCCAGCATTATTGACGGGCTATGACTTTTTGTGAGAATATCTTTAATGAACTGATCTCTGCTGTCAGACCCATGATTTGTAATTGGCACAGCTGCTTAACCAGCCTTGTGCCTTGGCATTGACAGCCTCATGAGCCTGTTAGCTGGAGAGTTTTTGAGCTTGGGTGGTGAAGTGCTCTGTTTCTCTTTGGCTGACCTGCAAAACTGGAACATCTGAAGCTGGACAGCACAGATGTGAAGTGCATCAGCTGATTGCCAGTGCAGAGTTAATGTTCACAGAACCAGCAGATTATTTGAACTGTCGGTGGTTTCTGTTAATCTGAGTCCTGGAACTGGAAATAGCAAGGTGTGTTCCAGTTAAGCCCTAGAAAAGTGGGTAAGAGAATTTTATGCAACACTTTATTTGTTCTAGACAGCACAATTTCTGTAAATTCAGAATTTACTGCAAAAGATTTCTAATTTTGGCAAAACATGCTCAGCCTCAGAAAAGGGCTGTTGCCTTTTTGCAGATACTGTGTTTGCAGCTGACAAGCTTAGGCCACGTGCTTCACCTGTGGTGGTAAAATCATGTGCCAGGGTCAATTTTCACAAGCTCTTTGAAGGGAAGTTTTAATGAGCTACACATTTTGTAAGACTGTAATTTTCCTTAGAACCAAGTACAAGGTCAGTCTTTGAAGAGTGTTTTGAAACAACTGCTGAATTCCTTTATTTCTCTTTCAGGATGTTGACTTGAATCATTTCCGAATCGGGAAGATTGAAGGATTTGAGGTGCTCAAGAAAGTGAAGGTAACAGTCCTAAGGACTAGAGAATGCCTCTTGGAACTGGATATTTTGCATATCTAACCTATAAGAGGACAGATACAGGAGTCTCTTTGTCTGAGATCCTAATGAGTTCACTTCACGTTTAACTGAAGGAGGTAGCATTTACCCATTTGTCAAGTAGTAATAAAAATCCTGGGGTTTTACAAGTTGTTTTTGGAAGTGGATGAGAGTGCATCAGGGCTAATCCTAAGAGATCCATTCTGTACTTGCACAGCAGGCTTAACATAAAATAATGTAGGTTGGAAAGGACCTCTGGAGGTCTCTTGTAAACCCCCGCTCAAAGCAGGTCCAGTTAGAACGTGTTGCTTAATGCCTTCTCCAGTCAAGCTCTTGAGTATTTCCAAGAATTGGAGATTACATAGCCTTTCTGGGCTGCTATTACAGTGTCTGACCATCTTTGTGGTAAAAAAATTTACTTCTGTAGAGTTGGAATAAAACAAGAAAAGATTGTATTTTTAAAAAAGCACAAAAAGCAAACAAACAAAAAACCCAAACAAAAACCCAACAAAACTTAATGAGGAAAAAAAACCCCCAACCTTATTATCTGTATGCCAAAAGGCATTACGTGCTGTCATTCATATCCTTTGTTTTTAAACTTTTCCCCAACTATTAGACTCTATGTCTCCGTCAGAATTTGATTAAGCGCATTGAGAACCTGGAGCAATTGCAGACCTTGCGGGAACTGGATCTCTATGACAATCAAATTCGGAAGATCGAGAACTTGGAGTCTCTGGTGGAACTTGAGTGAGTCCAGGGGAAAAAGCAGAATTAGGTTGAGGGTGGTTTGCCACTCACTGAGTTACTCATGCTGTACTTACTCCAGTATTTATCACCCAGGCCTTCCTCATGATTCATTCGCATGCTCTGTGAAGGATAATGTCCGTTCTCCGTTGATATTTCACCTACGCAGTAAACTGCTTTCGTTATCCTGAAGCTCATCAGGGACAGCCAGCTGGAAATGAAATGTGTGCTGTAGAAGGCAGCGAGAATGATAGGTGCAGGTGTGGAAGCGTTCAGGCACCCCTCGCTCCTGGCAGTGAGAGCTCAATATAACAGGGTTTTATTCCTGCAAAAAATGACAAGAGATTTCAGGTGAGATTAGGACTTTTTTTGGAGGGTGTTAGGGAAGGAGAAGTGCTCTTCCCGGTTTCTGGCACTTGTCTGCGATCACTCTGGAGATACGTTACCAAACTGTTCCCACTGGGGCGAGGAGGGCTGACCCACTTCCCACAGCCATAACCGCTTCATGCTTACGGGAGGCCTTGACATTTTCCTGTCAGGCAGATCTTGTAGGCACATCCCTTTCCCAAGGAATATGCAGTACTGGAGATGAGCTTCCTCCCACAGTGGCAGCTCCACGGCTGGGTGAAATGATGGCTGTCTTCTGCATGTGACGTGTTTTTTTTTTTTTTTCCCCGTAACACACTGTAGAAGTATTTTGAAAGATACGTTTGTTGTCATTTCTGATAAAAAGAAATGACGCTTCTGACTCTAGCTTTCAGGCCTAGCAAAGTGCTTGATCTCTGCAGATACGAGATTCCCCACCAATTTACAAGTGCCTTTTCGAGAATCATCCGTGCCTGATGGACTGAAGAGACCTTTGTTTTGTTTTACCTCAGGATCCTGGACATCTCCTTTAATGTTCTGCGACACATTGAAGGACTAGATCGGCTTACCCAACTGAAAAAACTCTTCCTTGTCAACAACAAGATCAGCAAAATTGAGAATTTGAGCAACTTGCAGATGCTACAGATGTTGGAGTTGGGATCCAATCGAATTCGGGTAGGCTTGTTCTTCAAGATGTCAGCGGGAGAGTTTTGAGCTCTCCAGCTCTCTCTTCAGCTTGGAATTAGCCTTTTCTGAACGTGCACTTCATTGACTTTTACTTGCAATTTTGTTCTTATTGTTCCAGTCATTTAATGCGTAATTGCTTATTGCTGCGCATGCTGGATCTTTTAATTCTGTATGCATGTAGTGCCTGGCTACTAAATTACTCAATTTATTAATTTCTCTCTTGAACTCATGCATCCCCTGTGTGTAGCCTTTTCCAGATGACGGTTTCCTCCTGCTAGAGAGTCATGCCTATCAAAACTAGCAATTACTGTTTTCTCTTACCTTCCTAGAGGCTGGCACTGGGTTGATAAAACCTGTTGAGTGCAAACTTAATTCTGGTTTGATTTGTGTGTGTAACTGATAACCTGCTCAGTTAGTCTCACTCAGGAAAAAGATTTTCTTGAGGCTTTGCTCTGAAATGCCTCAAAAACCCGGTACTGTTGATTACTTTTTTTTATTGTGCAGTTTGTGACTTCTTCAATTTAGGTGATTTAAAATCTGTGCCAGTGAAAGGGAAGCAGTTCTGAGTAGTCTCTCCTGTCCTTAAGGTATGCTTTTCTGCATTTTATGCAGTTTGCAAGAGAACTGGTGAAACAGATGACACAAAAGACTTGCAACGTGCTAAGTAAACTATTAATTTTTTAGAAGCTTTTTCAATTATATGTGCTTTAGAAAACAGTTGTAACAGATGAGTGCATTGCAATCTGAAAACTAAGTTGGCGCTCCCCGTTTACAATCTCTGAAAAATTACTTGTTATGCTGAAAGAGCAAATGAGGAAAAAACCTGTTTGTCCTCTGTATTTCAAGCCTTGTGGAAGCATACTTCTCTTTCTAGAAAAGAAGGAAACTTCAGCTATTATGAACAGCCTTTTAAGGCAGAAATGTGTGCTGCTTTTATGAACTGGAAAAATATTATTTTGTTCCTAAAGCTAAACTAGACTGAATTCTTTTCCATCCAGAGGAATTTCTACTTTGGAAATTAGATTGCTTAGGGGAATAAATCTGGAGTGTGAGAACATCAGCCAGATCAGATGAGTGATTAGGAACCTTGGAGTTTGCTAAATACACTGATCCTTGCGTTTCAAAAGCTGGGTTAAGCAAAACTGTGCTGTATTCCATATCTAACCATCATTACCTTCTGGAAAAAAAAAAATCCAGCTAGATTTCTGAATTGATACTTTAGATTGCCACCAATGTTGTCAAGCCTTTATATCTATCTATCTATCTATCTATCTATCTATCTATCTATCTATCTATCTATCTTTATATCTTTTAAACAATTAGGTCAGATTTATTTTATGTGTTTGCTCAATGTTGAGCCTGAGCATATTAACAACAAAACAACAAAACCCCCTAAAGTTATCACTGTATGGGTAACACAAGCTTCTTAAATTACTTTATTTTTAGCTTTTTTTCTGTTTATCTGTTAATTCTATCCTGGCTTCTTCAAACAGCACTGCTCTATACTTCTGATTGCTTTACTGGAGTAAGTAACTTGTGCCTAGGCTAGGCATGAAGAAATACATTTCACGTCATTTGGGGGCACCTAGAACCCTTCTAATAGTTTTCTGTTGGTGGGGTGGCCTGGCTCTGTGCTTTACAGGTGGGCATGTCCGTAACCCTTCAGGGTGAAGGCCTATGGACTGTCTGTCCAGGCAGCGTTCTTGGCTCTGAGGTGCCTCATACACTCATCCCCGGGCATTGAATTTTCTGCAGTAATGCTGTTTTAGTCCTTTTGCTGCACGCTGACCCTTCAGAGTGCACTTACTCTGGAGCCCGTCATGACTTACTAAGCGCTCGTAGTTCTGATCCTTTTGTATGAATGGTGAGGAAGCAGAACTTTATGCTTGAGCTGATACATTTCATGCTTTTTTTCCAAAGCTGGACTGAGGCAAGCACTTCTTTATTTGATCCTTAGGTTTTTTCCCCCTCATGTCCATCTGTTCCATACTCTCACTTAAGTATGGCTTTTTTATGACTTTAAGTAGCTTTTTTTTCCCTGTTTCTTCTCAGTATCCTCACAGTCACAAGTATTTCCTCCTCAGGGCTGGGGAAGCTACCAATGAGCAACAAATCTATCATTTTCTTGCAAGGTCAAAATAGGGGTAAGTCCACAGGGTAGAAGGAGGGTGAATCCAAATCTGAGCTGATAAACACCTTATGTTGAATCTGTTGGCAATAGTGGGATAGAGCTTCTTTGCTTTCCAGAGTGTATCTATAAATTCATAGTGTGTGTGTGTGTGTTCATCTTCTTCTTCCTTTATACACACGCAGGTGAACATGCGCACACACACACACACACACATACACACATTGGTGCTAGGACTCAGGGGCCTGTCTCACCAGCACTGCTGGTCTCTGAAAGTCTGCCAGGCAAGAAGGATGTGGAAGAGCTGAGGTGACACAGGGTACTTGAGCACAGATGCACAGCTGTGTGTGTCTCTATATCCATGTTACTGTTCTTCTCTGAGCTGAAGTCTATTTTTAAAATTTTTTCTCTTGTAACAGCACCTTTTTTTGAATTAAGAGGCCTTCCCCTCCAAGAAAACATTGTGTTTTCTTTCCTTCTGTTTACAGGAGTCTTTTTCCCACCCTTTTTCCCTTTTTTTGCCCTTTTTTCTCTCTTCTGTTCACACTTTCTGGTGCTCGGTCCTTTGTAAATAAAGAATATGGTGGTTCTTGATGCCTCACAGAGATCCTTATTTTCTCTCACTGAAGGCTGAGCTCAGGACTTAAGCGAGTATAGTGTGTATGTTCTGCCAGTAGCATGTATATTTAAAACATGTACATCACTTAAATTGCTATGTGTATGTTCTGCCAGTAGTTAAATACATTAGCACATACACCCATAAGACAGTTAACCTTGCTTATGACAGAGAAACTGTTGTGCAGAGAAGCTAAACAGCTTGCCTCTGGTTTATGCAGTCACTGATGGTCAAGACTAAATTTGCAAATTGTATTTTCTCCTCCCAGTTTCTCTTTCCATTCACTAGTGACAGATTTTTCTTGCTTCACGAATATCTCCCCCCCTGGATACACCTCATGGCCCAGGGAATGTCACTTCCAGTGCTCCCTGAGCCTTTTTGTTCTCTGTTCTTGCTGCCTGGACAGTGGAGGCAACAGCCGGGACAAAGCAATGTGACCCGTGTGGAAAAATAGGGGAGAGTAGTGCCACAAGCCAGCTGTCCCATGGGCTGAGGAGACTGTCACTGCACAAAGCCCTGCACTTGCTCTGCTCTTGGGTCGCCAGGGAGGCCCTACCTTGAGCACACGTTGTGTGTGGAATTGGCAGGCTTGTGTTTCTCAGGAGCGCAGCTCCACGGGTCGAGGCAGGAAAATGCCAGCCACATGTACAGGTTGGAGTTTTGCGTTGCAGCAATAACACCGTCTGCTCTGGTCATTTTGCAGGCAATTGAAAATATTGACGCCTTGGCTAATCTTGACAGTCTGTTCCTTGGAAAGAATAAAATCACCAAGCTCCAGAATTTGGATGCGCTGACAAACTTGACTGTGCTCAGTATACAGGTATTGATTCTACTTTGTACTCTTATGTTTTGAACAGCCTCGGTTACATGAACCACCTCGTAATTTATAAGCTGTTCTGAATCAGCAGGTCCTCAGTGTTTGAGTCGCTCCTGTACTGGAAGAAAGTGTGATATTCTCTGTGCTTTCTTTTCTCATACTTTCATACTAAGTGAGATTGACAGACACTGATAAAATGATAAAACAAATGTTTGAGTTTTATGGAAGAGAGAACAGGAAATTAATTTTATCCCCCGTTTCCTTCCTGAAATACTCTTTCCTAATATATTACAATAACATCAAACGAGTTATGCCAGGAAAGTCATTATAATGGCAGTGGCTCAGTGTCGCTGCCTTCTTCCTGCAGAGGGAAGAAATGTGAACAAGCCTGTGCTAAATGAAATCTGTCCTTAATGCGCTCATGGAAAGTTTCTTCCTTGTTAAAAGGTGGAGTAAAAGCTACTCAGCTGATTTCTTTCATTGAGTCTCCTTCTCATCCGTATGACAGTGCTAGTGCATTCTAATATCTTACAGCTGTTGGTAAGAAAGGCTTACTCACTGCATGTGGTAGTACCCTTATGCATCATTATTCTGTAGTTCTATAGGCTGTGCAGAATTATGTAGAGCAGAGTGTGCTGGGATTGAAGTGTTGTAACTTCCCTTTTGACCAATCCGTTGAAAAGACCTACAAAATGGGTGCTATTAATGTGCAAACCTGTTGTTTGTAAAGACACCAAGTGGAAAACTCTCAGGCTACAACTTTTGATGGGAAGCTCAGTCTGATGATTCTAAACTTAGAGACTTTGGCTCCCGTGGAACTTCCTTGTGCCTCAGTGGTACAGAGATCAGACTTGCTGAGCTCACGAGGTCAATGTGGACCCAAACAGACTGTTTCCCTTTCCCATCCGTACTTCAGAGAAATGCTTTGTTTAGAGTGGACTTAAACTGCTGTTACACTTTCAGAATAACCGTCTGACCAAGATTGAGGGGCTGCAGAGCTTGGTGAATTTGCGTGAGTTGTACCTCAGCCACAATGGCATCGAAGTCATCGAGGGACTGGAGAACAATGTGAGCAGGCTCTTGCTAACTGTGTGACAGATTGTTGCCCTGAGGTGCTCCTCTTAGTGGCTGTGCTTTTCTGGAAGTTTTTGTTCCTCAGCTTCCCCAGTTACATGCTGGGGGCCTGAGTCTCTTGAAAAGACCACAAAGATTCAAGCACTTGTTACATTAAAATGTCTTGCATGGGTGAAGCTCCTCCAGATCTTCTGGAGTAGAACTTTTTTTCATGACCTGGGAAGGGGAAGCACAAGCTGATACACAAATACAGCAGCCTGGCTGGTCTTCAGCAGTGGAAAGCCTGATGGCCACAGCTGGCTGTCTCTGCTCCAGCCTTTCAGACAGTAGTTTGTAGATAATCAAGAGTTCTTTTCAGTAGGACAACAACTGGAGCTGGGAGTGAGAGAGACAAGCTGTGGCGTGTGGCTTGCCTTCGTGTCAGTGTACGTTTCTGGATTTCTGGGGAGGATGGATTTCACAGAAGCCTGTAGCATTTTTGTTCTCACCCAACAGTAGATGGCATTGTCAGAGAGCAGAGACAATCTGGAACTTAGTTGGCTGTGTGCAAGGCAGAAAAAAACCTTTTTTTCTAAAACTGTTAGGTTTCCTGCTGCAGAAAGTTTGTTTGACTCTGCTGCTTGAGGGGGCACTTATGATCTGATTTTTAATGGATTCCTCCTCTTCATGTACTATGAGGAAAGCTCACTTTTTAGGAGCCCTTGGCTGGCAGTTGCCATCCGGGCAGTAATTGCTTTTATTTTTGTCACATGGCTTCTGGGAGGTCAGTATCCCAGCTTAAGTAAAAACAGTTTTCCTTGCTATATTTAGGCAGTGAGAGTTCTTGCACTGCATGTAAGCAGCTGGCAATAATGTGTCTTTGCTTCTGACGGTTTCCAAACTGAAAAAAGTGGGAGAGGGAAGATGAAAGGAAATCTGGTCTAATGCTTTTGTGTTTGCTTGTCTAGAACAAACTCACAATGCTGGACATTGCATCCAACAGAATCAAGAAGATTGAAAATATCAGTCACCTAACAGAGCTGCAGGAATTCTGGGTAAGAGCAGGCTGGAGCTGTTCCCCGAAGTGTCTGTACAACGGCAAAGGAAACCCTGCTGATGGGGAGCAGTGGGAGGGTGGGGAACATGTGTGTCTTGGAGTAACCTCTTCTTGTTCTGGTGACCAACTTTAAGATCTTCACTGTCTGCATGGATAGAGTATGATGATTTCCCTCTAAGGAAACAGATGAGCTTAAAATATTCTTTGCAGGGCTTTGCTTAGTGGTAACAAGCCTGTCTCTAGCTAGGAACAAGGCCCTCCCTTCACACTTGTGATGGTTATGAAACAGCCCTACTGTGCCCTATTTTTGCAGATCTCATCTTTCCTTAAGTGAGCATGACAGTGTAATGGGGGAAGCTGATACTGTCTCACCACTGCACCAGAGCACAGTACCTACTTAGAGCAGAGTCACTATGTTCACGTCCTTATAAATATGAAGAAAACAAACCCATCACGTGGTTTACTTCCATTCCGATGAGGTAGATAACAACTGTTTAGGGTCATTTCTGTTTCTTTCTGGCACCCTAAATAGCAAAGCCCTTTGTCATTCATAAATCTGATCAGGAAATACGCAGAGACACCCCCTCCTGAAACATCAGTACCCTGCTGTATTTGGGTGTACAAATCTGCTCAGGTCTGGGGGAAAAAGCAGCACATGTCCATGAGGTGGCATGTGCTTTAGCTCTTGGACCATTTCTGCATGTCACGGCTGAGAAGAAGAGTTGTGCTGCTTAATGTCTGTCATTTTAAGTTCAGTTATTGAAACTCTTGGGCAGAGGCTGAGATAAAAGGAGTGAAAAGCAGCTGCAAATGAAACCAAGCTAGAGCCTGGAATTCAGACTACTTGGACTGTTTTCCCCATCTCGCAGTGTGGCTTAGCAGGTGGCCAGTGGTGTTACCTGGCCGTGCTGGTTCCGTAAGGAACTCTTTAAATAACAGGAGCTGAGAAGCCTGTTTAACATGACATCTTTTGGGCCGTAAAAATAAGGCAGTGCAGCGTGGCTGGCGTGGGACCTGTCGTGACCCTTCGCAATTTCCTCCAGTCTTCCTCTTTGCTGTTGCTCTGCTTACAGAAGGCAGCGTTGCACAGCTGTTTCCACTTGCTTCGCAGAAAGTAAAGGGAAGATCCTAACCTCACTGAACTTCCTTTGCAACAACACTAGTGCATTTAAAGAGTCCTTTGTCAGAGCAGAGCAGAGCTGAACCTGGAAAATGCCTTCCTGGCTTTTTTCTGCTTTAACACTGTTTTTAAAGCAAAGATTATGTACTTTTTGATAAAGAGCAGGGCAGAATTTTCTTTGTTGCATCTACTCGTTTATATTTTTCACTGACTGTAGAGTTGAAGCCACATAACAAAGTCCTTTAACACCTTAAGGAAGCAGAATTTTAAATCCTAGATACTGTGGGAATCTTCTACCAGCTTCCCAGTACCACCTCCCCGGTGGGGGCACTGAGACATCCGAAGGTCGAGTGACTTGGCTGCAGTAATGTTGCGATGAGCTGTAGCAGAATGAAGGAGCTAGGAGCTTTTCTTCAGATTCTTAGTCCAGGGTCTTAGCTACAAAACCATCTTCAGCTGGAACACTGGCAGTCCCAGCGGTGAAGCAGTTTTCTTTCACTGAACTAGCTGGAAAAAATAGAGCTGCTAATCCACCACACAGCAAACAGCGTGCACAAAGTTTCCCGTTTACCGTGGGTGCCCATGCGAGGAGGAACAGTTGCTGAGGGGGGGCAGAGCTGATCCATTGATTTATTTATTTTTTATATAAAGGTGGTATTGCTGTAGTGACTGCCTCTGTATCCAAAAGCAGAGGGTGGCTGCAGTGTCTGGGTTGGGCAGGCGTGGCCACCTCGCACACTTTGCTCCCTTGCCAGGCAGCTGAAGCGTTCATCCCCTCGCGTGGGAATTCCTCTGCAGCGCCCGCACTGAGGCAGCTCTGGGGCTGGCAGGAGAACCTGACCCAGAGAGCTTGGTGCTTTCTCCAGAGTGCAAAGCAGTTTTTGTGCCGAAGTGATGTAAAGGGGAGAGGAAAATGTCACTTTTCACATCGGTTTGGGACCTTTTTTTAATGTATCCTGGGAAGTCATGAAAGACAAATGTCACAGTGGAAGAAAATCCTCATGTAAAGATTTCCATCCCTTAACTGAGCAGTGTGTGGGCTGGGACACTACAGAGAGAGGGTCTCAGGGTCTCGCTGGCTCTTCACCAGCAGACTGGTCGGGCTGGATGCGCTGTCCGGGGGGTGTGGAGCACTTGAGCAGCCACCCAGCACAGCGTGGTTGGAGATGGTGGGCGAGGCCTGGAGTGTGGGACGGGAAAGCACATCTGGGAGGTTCCAGCGGGAGAAGGACCGTGTAGGCGGGGTGGTCTTGTGTGTGCACGGGGACTGCACAGCGCCACTGCCCCTGGGGACTCGGGATCCTCCTGAGCAGCGTCGCTGTGGCTTAACCTGGCCTAACCAGGTCCCGGCTAACCAGGCTTAGCTTGGAAACATCTGTGTGTGAGTGTGTCTGTCTGTGCTCTGCAGATGAACGATAATCTCGTGGAGAGCTGGAGTGACCTGGATGAGCTGAAAGGAGCGAAGAACTTGGAAACTGTATATCTGGAGCGAAACCCCTTGCAGAAGGATCCCCAGTACCGGCGCAAAATCATGCTGGCGCTCCCCACTGTCCGGCAGATTGATGCCACGTTTGTTCGATTCTGAACCTCCTGCTGCCCCCTCTCTCCTGCCCTTCTTGGAGAAATGTCCCAACTGGGTTTTTTATCCACTTACCACTCTCCAGGTCTTCAGTCCACTGACACTCACAGAGCAAACGGTCAATAAAAGCACTGAATACCAGATCTTGTGTACAATGCACTCATTGTTTTTGAAATGTTGTTGTTATTATTATTATTATTATTAAATCTTAACACAACAGGCTTCCTTGTGCTTGTGTCTGTTATTTCTGGGGGAGGTTTTGCCAGAAAGCCTTTGCAATAGGCTGAAGCCACGCGGAGCCACTTTCTGACTCTTGTTGGCTCTGTGACACACCTTCGGGTTAGTAACGTCCCTGCAAACGTGACTTCCAGATCCAGGCGGCCTGGAAAAATGGGAAAAGACAGTGACGGTGTTGCTGAGGGGAAGAACCTGATCGAGATGCCCATCCGGGTTATGGGATGTGAGTCGGTGCTAAATACCAGCTTGTAGAACTGGGGCGGGGGGGGCAGGTTGGCCTTTCCGTGGTGATTTTAAACAGAGGGTTGAGGACAAGCAGCTTGAGGCGTGAAAGCAGCGTGATGAGCGTGCCTGGGTGAGCTGCTGGCCTTCACAGAGCCCCTGGGGCCGGGCTTCCGTGTTTCAATGTAGTGCCTGGAGCTGGGAAAGGGGTTAAAAGGAGGGAGGTACGGGGCTATGGATTCCCCTTGAGGAGCTGAGGGATCCAGTCCACACCTGGAGGTTCTTCTACTGGTGGTTGTGGCTTCAGCTGCCTCTGGATTTCCCAGGATTTGTCAGAGCAAAGTCCAGCAGAGGCTGAGGCGTGGTGCTCCTCCATCCCAGGCTGAAGCTGAGGCTGCTTCCAGAACCGGGGAACATCACTGCCTGAAGGGAAGCTGAAAGGCTCAACAGACGTTCTGGTTTTTTTTATTGAAAAGGAGCGGACTACTTCAGAGAGAGCCAGCAATTTAGCACAACTTCAAGCATGTCCTTCATCTTACAAACGCTGTGGAGGTCCCTTGGTCGAAACTCATTGTAAAGCCCCCCTGCCTGGAGTGCCACGTGCGTGGGCCGCAGTTCTGGCAGCGGGAATCTGGAGAGGAGTAAGTCAGAGCCCTCTGTAAGGAGCTCAAAAGGGCTTTGTGCTGATGTGGGAGGAGACGGCGAGATACCGCCACGTAGTGAAAGCTGCCGCTTGTTTGACTGCTGTACCTCTGTCCTCAGGTATTTGATCTCTGCTGAGTGACAGCTGTCATCTTCAAACTGTCCGTGCCCACCGGAGCAGTCTATTTATGATGGGAGTCCTTCAGCACTTTTGCAGATACAGCCTCTTGCAGTATTTAGGAATTAGTTAAGACTGTCCTGTGGCCGATGTATTTGGCATTGTCTTAGCATCATCATTTGCTTGTTAATAATACTAAATTAATGCAGCTGATAATATATTAAATATATTAAGGCTACTGGTCAGCAAGGTAAGGGTTTGGTGGCACTTTATTACGGATGATGTTTGCACTCAGGAAACATGATCATGTCCTGCTTCTACTAAATACGATGACGCGGCATCGCCATCCCTCTGCACCCGTGTTCCATCTGGGCAGTTGAACTTCTTACCTCCAGTGCCTGGAAAACCTCCCTGGAAGCACTTGCCGTCCGCCCCTGGGTTTGTCTAACAGCCGTGCCGTCGGTCCAGGGGAACAGCCGCTGCCCAGGCCAGGTTAGTGCAGGATTTGCAGCAGCCATGGGGGAGATTTCCACGTGTGCCAGCCGGCTGGGTGAACCTGTGAGGTATCTGGGAGACATTTCCAACGTGGCCCATGGCGCTCGCCGAGGAACAGAGCAGTGGAACGTGTATTTTAAAGCTGTTCAAGGGATGTGTAGGTTTGCCAGTTCTCTGGCAAAAAAATTTCAAATTCTGGCTGTTTTTTAAGGAAGCAGATCCCTCTGTTAGGGGTTGGACCAGAGCCAGTAGCCATGGGGTGTCCGTGTCAGCAGGAGATGTGCTGGTCACTGCACATCAGCCTCACCCCACCCATCAGAGCTGTGTTCCTCTGCTGCCCTCTCAAACAATAGAGAACTAGAACAAGAAAAAACAAAAATTTGGTTTTTTTGTTCAAAAATTTGCTGGTGGTGGTACTTTGATTCATTCTAATGGGACGTGGATTTGAGTCTTTGGGAGAGTGGGGTGAATCCCTTCTTCTTCAGCAGGAGGCCAGTAGTATTCCGTAGAACAGTGTGGCCCTGGGGAAGCTTTTGGAGCCCACAGGCTTTTCAGGACACGTGCGTGTTTCCTCAGGGAGATTTTGCACTCGGCTCGCATCGCTCCAGCCCTCCTGGAGGGTCTGACCAGGTCTTTGAGCACAATTCAGTGCTGACTAGCAACCTTTGACTGGGTAGGAGTTGCAAAGGGTGTAAATGGAGCTAGAATTTGCCCCAAAGTGTGGAAGTTTAGATGGGGTTGGCTGAAGGTGCCCGGGAGGGGGCTGAGATGCTGGAAGGGAACTGGGTGGAGGTTGGCACCTGCACCTCTGCTCAGCAGGTCTCTGCCCCAATTCCTAAGCACATTCCTGGTTTTCCAGGCCCTCAGCACATCCTCCCAGTGTGACTAACTTCATGTTCGCTGCGATCCCAGGTGCGTCTTGTGGGTCTCTTGCTGGTCACCTTGTGTGGTGGGTTTTCACAGTGTTGGTCACAGGGCCACCTTCCCAGGAGGGACTTGGCCTTTTCTAGGAGCCCAGCTGGGGACATTTTGGGTGGTGCAACGTTCAGAAGCTCGGGCTCTTCATGGCACCTTTATATCTCTTCACAGTCTGAGCACATTTTTATCTCAACACTACCTGAGGAGCAAGAGGCCCAGCTTATTCTGATGACGTCCTTGCTTTGAGGAAGGGGTTTCTAATGCTTTTAGCTGAAGTCAGCAGATGTCTTCCTCCTGCTCCACTGCTGCCCAGAAGCAGCTCTTGTACCAGAAGAGCTCTGCTGGTGGAGGTTGTCAATGTCCTTTGCAAAGGGGTGCTTTGCCCGCCTTGCTTTTGGCCAGAACATCGTGATTTGAGAAACTCGGGCTGTCTGGCATTTCCTCCTGTACACCACCTGTCCTGAAAGGAACGATGAAGCATTTCTGAGGAGCAGCCTGACATCATTAGAAAGGCCAACTCCGTTTCCTCGCTGTTTAGCAACAAACTTGGAGCCACAATGCAAAAGACCGTGGCTGTGGGCATGTCATGTGATGGTGGCAATGAACCATGCCACCCCCCCCATGCAGATTTGGAGAAATGGGAACACATTTACTCCACTCTGCCACCGAGGGAGCTGGTTTCCCTGGCTGACGTGCAGTCCTCACTGTTGGCAGTGCTGCTGGTGGCTTTTTTCCAGCCTCTCTGGAGTGCAGCCAGCAAGTCAACTAAAACACAAACATCTGACTCAAAGGAGCACAAAACTGAACCAGCAGCTTTGCCACTGACCAGTAACAGTCTTCATGATAACAGAATACATTACTGAAGGACACACGGAGGTTCCCAGGCTCCTTTTTTAGGTGGAGGATGCACTGGAAGAGAAGAACTGTTTCCTTTCGCTGCATGTGCAATGTCCTCCCTGCCTGGTTGCCGTTCGTGCTGCTGCGACACCCTTCTGGTCCCCCCGCCTCTGCAGAAGGCATTTTTCTGGCTCGTTATTCAACTCCCATGTGTCTGAGCCAGTGTCAGACATTGCATGAGTTTCCCATCTCCTACCTCGGCTTCTTGAGGTGTTTCCAGTTCCAAAACTGAGAGCTGGAGGAGCTCATTTTTTGCCATGTGTTTTGGACATGGGGTGCTTGGGCAGGGACTGGGCCTGGTCTGGGTTGGAGAGGGTGTCCCTGGCTTCCTCACCACCAGGTCACACGTGCTGGTGGCCATGCCTTCGAGCTGGGTTGCCCCATGGGGAGGGTAGTGGAAAGTCCTTCCTCACCGTGACAGGGCCAACTATGGAGAAAAGACACAAGGAGGGGGGGAATTTTCCCCACGGTGTCTTTGGCCGAGGTGGTGGAGGAGAGGAGCACTTGGAGGGGGTCTAGGTGGTATGTGAAGGGAGCTGCTCTTGGCTCGGTGGCCGTGGTGGAGGCCTGCAGGACTCGTGCTCCCCAGCCCTGCTGACTCCAGGCTTCTACACGGGATGGCTCTTGCCTGCCACAGTGGTGGGGGTGGTGCTGTTCATCGCCGGGCGTTTTCCTGATGTTCAGTGACCTCGCTGCCTGCCCCTTCCCCAGGGTCGTGCACCCTTCACACCTAGGATGGTGGGGAGGAGGGCGAGGGGTGCCTGCACCCCAATGTTCTGCCCCTGGCTGGCCCAGGGCTCGGCCACAGCGCTCAGTGACAAACTGCTGGTGAATGGTCCAGCGGGGAGCGGTGGGAAAGGCCGAGCCCTGACAGGCTGCTGGACGCTCCTTCCTTGCCCGTAGGCAGGAGATCCGTGTGAGTGAAGAGCAGGACTGGATGTGTCTCCTCTGCAAGACCCGTCCCTACTGGCAGCTCTCCAAAAGCTGCAGCACGTTCATGGCGAGGTCCTGGCGGGCAGCTTGA
Source organism: Strix aluco (assembly GCF_031877795.1). Lineage (NCBI taxonomy): Eukaryota > Metazoa > Chordata > Aves > Strigiformes > Strigidae > Strix > Strix aluco. The sequence goes on from NC_133939.1 coordinate 2,207,591, forward strand.
GGCCAGGGTGTAGATCTTCATCCCAATGTTAGACCGTGCCACCCCGCTCTGCCTCCCCACATTGGCCCCTGCTGCCCCGGTGCTTCCTCTCCCACCCATCTTTCCACCCCTCCATCTGTGGCAAAGGTTCCCAGGTGGCCCTGCCACCTTAGCTCCTGCCTGCCCCATGGCTCAGGGACACCGAGCACCTGGCACTTGCTAACTCTCAGCCTGTCCCTCCCTGCTCTTCCTCCTCTTCTTCCTCCCAGTCCTGTGGTTTGACTTCCTCACCATCTTTGTGGCAGCCTGTCCCCTGGCACCCCTCTCTGCCCTGCTCAGCGACTGGGTGGAGACCCACCTGGATGACCACACCTTCATCTCCGAGTACCAGCAGCCCATGGCTGCGTGGGCACAGGGAGCTGGCATCTGGTTCTCCATCCTGGAGGCCATCACCAGCAAGAGGGCTGCAAGCAGAGCGGGGAATTAGGGGGAAAAGCTCCTTTGGCTGCTTGCAAGGTGCTGAGCGACGAGGGGAAGTGTGGTGCCTGGGGTAGGCTCATCTTTGCAGCTTTGGAGGTGCAGCTCCAGCCATGGGTGGTGGGAAGCCATCACCCACCGGGGCTTGGTGTGACCCTGCGTGGGTTTAACTGAGGGGTGAGAGCAGGACCCAGTGCCGTCAGCAGGAAGCTGCTGTCTAAGGCCAAGCACCGTTCGTGTCTGGTTTGTCAGGCTGAGGGCAAGGCACGGCAGAAAGCCACCGCAGAGCACAGGGCGCAGAGGGGGTCCCGCTGGTGGGGCTGAGCATCCCCCGGCTGCAGGACCTGCTGCAGTGCATTTCCCTGCTCCCAGGCCTTCCTCATCGCTTTCACCTCCCATTTCCCACCCCATTGTGCTACAAATACATCCATGACAGCAGCTTGTGTGGCTGCATGAACTTCACCTTGGTGCATGTGCTGTGGGACTTTGTCCTGCAGAGCAACACCAGGTGCAGGTGGGACCCCCCTCCTGCCTCGTCTGGCCTCTCGCCTTGTTTCCTTAGACTTGCATTTGCTTTTCTCTGCAGCTGCCACAGCAACCGTTCTGTTTAGCACAGCAGCCTTTGGGCAGATCCCGGGTGTCCAGCCCTTTCCTGAGGTGCTCAGGGCCCTTGCTCATCCCAGGGCTGAGCATGTGCTGGATGTGCCCCTGTGTGGGGTAATGGGGGGGGTTGCTTGCCCGGTCTGACCTGGGGCTGGAGCAAAAGCTCCTGTCGTGGAGGGAGATGCTTTTGCAGTGGAGAAAGTTCCCCAGGGGCTGGGCTACCTGCTGCCACCTGGGTCCCGGCTGAGGCTGGCCCAGGGCTGGTTTTGCCACGCGCTGGGGCAGAGCCGTGATCAGAGCGAGCCCGCAGCAATGTGCAACGGTGACGCCCCTGCGAAGCAGAGACCGTCACAGCTGCGCTTTGCTCCCACAGATCCAGAGCCTTTAGCAGCCGGGATGGCAACTTGACCTTGACTTACTGCTGACCACACGTTTGGGCTTCCCCCTTGTGCTTGAGGTACCAGCTGCCAAGCCCTGCGGGGTGGCCCGCGGGGGGTGCCACGCGGGGGGTGCCACGCGGGGGGTGAGGACCTGCTGCTGTGGCCAAGCTGGGCATCCCCGCTCACTTCCAGCACGTGGTTTTATTGGACATGAGATCGCGCGGCTGGTACCCGACATTCCTGGGCCTGTGGAGGTCACGGTGAAGCGTGAGCAGTACCTGGCCAAGGAGGCCCTGGCTGAGAACAAGGTGGGCTGTGGCAACTCTTCCGCCTCCTTCTTTAAAGTCTTTTTTGCTTTAAACTTGTGCAGAGGCACAGGCAAGCCAGAAGGCAGCCCTGTGAGGAGTTGCAGCAGCTCCTACTGGTGCGAATGCCGGCTCCCTTTTACTGTGGTTTGGGTCCTTTTGGAGAGATGGGATGGGAAGCCTGTCAGAGAGGGACCTGGGGGTGTTGATTGCCAGCCGGCTGAACAGCAGCCAGCAGTGTGCCCAGGTGGCCAAGAAGGCCAATGGCATCCTGGCTTGTATCAGCAATAGCGTGGCCAGCAGGGACAGGGAAGGGATCTGACCCCTGTACTCGGCAGTGGTGAGGCTGCCCCCCAATGAGTGGGTTCAGTTTTGGGCCCCTCACTCCAAAAAGGCCATTGAATGACTCGAGCGTGTCCAGAGAAGGGCAACGGAGCTGGTGCAGGGTCTGGAGCACAGGTCTGATGGGGAGCGGCTGAGGGAACTGGGGGGGTTTAGTCTGGAGAAGAGGAGGCTGAGGGGAGACCTCATGGCCCTCTACAACTCCCTGAAAGGAGGGTGCAGAGAGGGGGGATGAGTCTCTTGAGCCAAGGAACCAGCGCCAGGACAAGAGGGAATGGCCTCAAGCTGCGCCAGGGCAGGGTCAGACTGGCTCTTAGGAAGGATTTCTTTGCAGAAGGGGTTGTTGGGCGTTGGAATGGGCTGCCCAGGGCAGGGGGGGAGTCCCCATCCCTGGAGGGGTTGAAGAGTCGGGTTGACCCAGCGCTGAGGGATCTGGTGGAGTTGGGAACGGTCAGGGTGAGGTTCATGGTTGGACTGGAGGAGCTTCAAGGGCTTTTCCAACCGAGATGATTCTGAGATTCTGTGACAAGAAGCAAGGCCGGTGTCATGGATCTGGCTGCAGGCAGGGACTGGAAAACCGAGCAGTTCGCCAGCAGCTGAGCACCGCAGTGTGCCCCGAGGCCCACGGCACGGTGCTGGGACCGAAGGGCTGCTGGCCAGCTCCTTCTGAAGCCAGCCCAGAGCCGCGGGGCAGCAGGCATAGCCTTCCTGCCCGGCTGGCACGCGGGCATTTGGGGACAGCAGGGAGGGACGCAGCCAGCTCCGGGTGCTTGTCCAAGCTCGTTGGCGTTACTGCGAGGTAACTCCGGTGCTGCATAAGCGCCCTGGCAGCGTGAATTGAAGGAGTTGGCCACGCCATGTCCCTGGGCCACGCTGAGCCACCCCAGGGCAGCACCTGCCCGCTGTAGCTGCGCGGCTGGTCAGGGCAACCACAGCTCTGCTGGCTGCTGGGGCGAGCAAAGATCGGGCTGCGGCCTCCCACACCGCCTCTCGCTCGACGTAACCACGGTGGGTTTGCTCCTGCCAGCGGCAGCAGGCACAGGGGAAGGGCCGAGGTGCTGTGGGGAGGGGGAGAGCTACGGAGAGGGCGGGTGAGCTCACCAGGCAGGCCCTGACCCCCGGCACGCAGCCCCCCCGGCCACGCTGGGCCCCAGCTGGTGGGTGCTGCGCAGCAGCGCCAGCCACGGAACGCGGGCGAGAGGCTGCGCTTATGGAGGAGACAAGGAAGAGGGAGTGCGGGTGGTGCCTCCCCCTCCTCCCCTACACCCACAGCGGCCCCAGCAGCAGCACCCCCCCGGTGCCAGCAGGCCGCTGCCTCCCCAGCCTCTTGCTGGGTGAGTCCCGCCTCAGGCAGGGCCGTGCAGCAGCGCAGGCTCACGGGTGCAAGCTGGAACTCCTCAAACCAGGCTAAACCCCGCCAAGCAAGGACAGCCTTGGACCTCAACCCACCAGTAGAAATAATATCCGTGACACTCCAAGCTGTTTCAGGTTTTATTTTAGAATTTATAAAATTCCAGTGTCATCCATACTCATGAGCCTTTTTACATGTTTGCATATAGTCTCCAAATTCCAAAGTTAAGGCCAAGGGATCATTGCTATGGAAACGTACAATATGGAAGACGTCAAAGAGAGGAAATGGACACATGCCACAGTCTGCTGCGGAAGGAGGGTGGGGGGGGACAGTACTAGGTACAATCACTTCATGACCTTCTTTAGAGTGGAGGGTGGGGCTATGGGGCACAAGCCCAGATGGTGGTGCCCCGAATGGAACTCAAGCCTAGCTGTGCAACTGGTGAGGGCACGAGGGGGCATAAAGAGGAAGAGGGGGGCGATAGGCTTGGTGACGTAGGACAGACCTAAGCTACAGGGGTAATAACCATTTTCTGACAGACACAGATGGGAGGGTGTCACCCTAGTTCTGTCTAACCCACCCTGTCTCCCGTTCCGGAGGCAAGGCCACCCTGTCCTTCAGGGGCAGAGAGGTGCCCTGCGACGGGCCGTGGTCAGCTCCAGTCATTTCTCAAACTTAAGGAGAGCACTGTGAGGTTTTGGTTCAACTTCTGCATAGCAGCCTCTTCCAAGAAGAGCTGGCGCTGGAAGGAGAAGCGTGGGCATGTCAGGCATGCCGGACAGAGGGAAAGGCAAGAACGCCGGGCTCAGCCTGCCAGAGCTTTGGGCCTTTGCTCCTTGAGCAGCACTAGAGAAGAGAGGCTAGGGACTCCTGCTTGTCCAAGAGCTGAAGCAGCTGGGATAGAGGAATGGCTCAGACTACAACCTCTGTAGGACTGAGGCAGGGGAAGGAGGGAACACAGGAACCCCACGCTCCCTGCCTCCCTCCACAAAGACGTGGTTTTCCTCTTACTGGCTGGAGGAGCTTGGACACAGCCCCCTTCGAGCAAGCTGTGGCAGGGCCTAGGCGCCAGCGGCCCAGAGTACAGAGCATGGATCACCCTCTACTGCCCATACGATGGAGGCCTTGGGGAGGGCTCAGCGCCCCACGCCATCAGCCCCCCAACACCGTCAGAGCAGAAGCCTAGCTCACAACCTCACAACCAAGGGCTGGGGCAAGGCTGCACCTATGGCCTCGAGGCCGAGCCCTGTTCTAGCTCAGCAAGCAGTCCTACGGTTCTCTCCGATTCACAGCCTGCCTCGTCATCACCACGCTCAGCTTCCCTCTGGAGGAGCTCCCACAGCCACTCGGAGACAAAAGGCTCCTCTTGCTTCTCCTCCACACTTCTGCTCTGGGTGCCAGGGCAAGAGCTGGAACAGCTGCTTACGCACCGACACCGAGAGGCCACCATCGTACTGACTTTTGAGGTAGAAAGAAGGCAATAGTAATAGGTGTCCCTACCGCTCATGCCTAGATGCTGCAGTGCTAGCAGAGGACTACAGCTTCTCAAGGCTGTGCTTCCCACCAGCTCCTCCTGGGCCGTGCCACCGCAGCAACCTTGGCCGACCCCAACCTGTCCCATGCGGTGGCGCTGGCTGGCCCTGCCTGCTCGCGCTGTGGGCTGTGGGCAAGGGTGAACGAGGGAACGTGGGAACTAGGAGCGGGGTCTGTCCTCACGCGCTGGAAGACTCGGGGCTGTGCTCGGTGTGGCGCAGGGACGCGCTCGCTGAACGCTGCACTCAGAGGTGTTACCTGACCAGGGCAGCCGTACGGTGTTCTGGTCCCTTCCATCTCTGCTGCCTCTACAGCCTACTGAAGGTTTTGTTCCTTTAACAAGCAAGTTTCTGACCTTTTAGATTATTTTAAGCTCTCCCCACAGTCAGCTATCAGCATTAAATGAATTTTTGGCAGTTAAAAGGAAAAAAAGTTGATTGCACTCTACAAAGGTAAGGTAAGGCCTGGGATAAACACAAAGGAAAGAGGGCAAACGTTTTGGCTTTAGAAAGTCAAGGAAATTTATTTCCTGAGGTCATGAGACAGGAAGTAGATTCCTAGCCACAGTAAAGGAGGTCTCCTAATGAAGGCGAGAATGCCTAGTAAGACATGCTCAAGAGAGCAGATTGCTCTGCTAGCGCTTGGGAAGCTGCAAATCTTAGCCACTTTGAGTCAATTATGAAGTTTCTAACAAAAACACACACACTTAGTGTTTGAATCTGAGTCTTGTTCCAAAGGAGGAAAGAATATCCATCAAGAGATGAGGGTGGGTCCTAGCCACGGTGATAGCTGAGGGGAGCAGGATGGGGTCTAGCACTCCAGACACCATTAGGAGACCTCTTGGGGCAATTGACTTGTGCTCCAGCTGCTGGGTCAGATTTCAGACAGGAAGTATTTGTGGCAGGTTAGTGTCAGGTCAGCAGGCTGGAGGAGTTTCTGCTTCCAGGTCATTATCGTTTGGGTCCCCAGGGAAGAGTCTTGGGGGCCACTTGAGCCCCAAAGCTGGGGAAGTCTTCAGAACTGCTCATATCAGGGGCCTAGAGCAAACAAAAAGGGAACACGTTAAGCTCTTGCCCTGCTGTGAACCTGCACGGTGCGTCCCTGAGCATTTCTGATGTTCCGTGAGCAGAGACAATGGGCGAGGGCTGAAAAAGATCATTATGTACTTAGGACTGCCCAGGGTGGACGGTCAAGCCGTCTAGAGATGACACTTAGGAGGATGCAGATAGGAGCAAATGGCAGTTGGATCAAGGGTGTGGGTCTGCCCCATCCCTGGCAGGACACTTTGTGGTAAGGATCCCCCATTCCCCAACAGCTCCACAGTGGGGTAGTCAGTGTGGGCATGATGGTTGGAAGGAAGAGAGCGCAGTGCTTTAGAAGCTGGAGAGGCAGAGTCCAGGCCTACTCTCAGCTTGCACAGGCCACAAAGAGCACGAGGGCCCTTCACTGCTTTCTCTGCCACCAAGGGAGGAGAATGCTCTGTTTCCCCAGCCCTGACAGGAGGGCCGGACCTCAGGGGAAGTCCTTGGCAGAGGGTGCCACACACCCCATGTCCCCAGGCCTGTAGCAGAAGCAGCACTCACCTTTTCATTGTTGACAGTGGCCCAGGGGGCATCTCTCACCACGAAGCCCTTGGATGGGGCCTTGGACTCTTCATGTGAAGAGGGCTTCATATACACCTGCATCGCCTCGTTGTCCACCACATCCGCAAGCTGCAGTGACATGGCCCAGTTGGGGGGGATCTCGATAGTTCCTCAAACTGGTGTTAACACACCTCCCCCCAACCCATCCAAGGTCACCAGCCTGTTCTACAATGACCAAACACAGTGTTTCTGCACTAGTCTGAGTGCCAACAATCCCTAACTGATGCAAGCTACAGCAAGGCAAGCATGTACATCCCGGTGGTGGTCCAGCGTTCTCATTCACCGCCGTCCCCTGGGCAGAGGGACCAGCCCTTGCACTGCTTCGCAGAGCACAGCCTGGGCCCTGCGCCCAGCTGGTCTGAGGGGCAGTTGCAGATGAGGGCTGCCTGCTGCCTGCACAGGGCTCAAGTTCTCCGACGCAGTGGTAGAAAATACCACACAGAGATACTTCAGACATCCAGCTCTGCGGCAGAGGAAATCCTTGCTAAGCCCCTGCACAGATTTGCTGAACACTTACATATTCTTCCTCCAAGTTCAGGATGTGATCGATAGCTTCTTCCACATTCTCTGGGAGTCCTGTCACAGTCACACAGTTGGGGTCAGGAGCTCCACTCTGGGGAAAGCGAATATCCACCTGCAACACAGGATGGGGCTTACGTATGCACATCTGAAAAGCAACAGACTCCCCATCAATCGTCATTAGATTCACAGAAGAGCCCTGATCTGTTCACTGCTGCAAGTCTGTTTAGAATCAACATAGTTCAGACACTGGGGGGTGCACCAGAATATACCTGGCCCTGAAGCTGTCCGGTTCCCCTGGGAAGAACAGGCTCTGCAGTAACAACCCATCTTCCAGCAGCCCCTGCTGTTCTCACTGCCCAGAGGCCTGCTGCCTTCTGTGCAGCACCTGCAGCAGATGCAGAGCAGGGCTGCATTTCCAGACAGTGTCCTCACACTGCTGCAGGCATTTTCACCATCAAGCGATTAGCATGAAGCACAATAAGCTTTCTGTCTCCTCCACAGATAGAGTAATCCTGGCTGACAATCACTTTATGGAGCTGGCTTAGTGCACCCCATACACTGAGCTCTCTCACAGTTTGCCTTCCAGAGGGTGCAGGGAAGCCACACAAGACAGGACCAAAACCAAAGGTTGCTCATTTGAGAACCAAACAGCTTGTTTCGACAACTGAGCCCAGCCAACATCACAGAACCATAGAATGGTTTGGGCTGGAAGGGACCTTAAAGCTCATCCAGTCCCACCCCCCCTGCCACAGGTAGGGACACCTTCCACTAGCCCAGGTTGCCCAAAGCCCCATCCAACCTGGCCTTGAACCCTTCCAGGGAGGGGGCAGCCACAGCTTCTCTGGGCAACCTGTGCCAGGGCTTCACCACCCTCACAGGGAAGATGCAAGTCTCCAAAGCCTCATCACTCTGGATTCACCTTCACTACTGCCCCTGTAACAAAGCATGCTGCTACTGCCACACACAGTCAGGGGCAAAGGTCCCTGCCCTTCCCGGAGTCAGCTGATTTTGTCAAATCTGGAGCCCTGAGAATGTGTTAAGATTCCCAAAATCAAGGGAATCAACAGTGGCCTAGAGAGACGAAGAAATACAGAGGATTTCCTTGACTTAAGCTCAAGCTGAGGGGGTCTGGGCACAGTCTCTTCCCAGAACCCCCAGCCACAGGCCTGGCTGTCCACTTCCAGTTATCGCAATAGCTGACATAACCACCTCCTCCCTTGGATGACCACCAGGGACCCCGTCTGCAAGAAACCCACTAAAAGCGCTGCACAGAGGACCAGAGCTCAGCGCCGTTTGCAGGGCTAACCCAAAGCACCAAGGAAGCATTTCCAGGTTCCTCTTCTGGCTGTGTTCCAGCAAGACAGGGAGAGCTCAGCCTCCTCCCTGCCTGGCTTCCAGAAGAAGTGACTCACAGCTGAGGTCGTGTGGGGACACTTCAGCTGGTGTGTGGGTGTGGTGTCCAGATAGCCCAGCTGCCCAGGACAGCACCAGCTTTTCTTTTGCGCCTGTTCCAGCTGAAGGTGCTCAACAGGCACAAGACACAAAGACCATAAGATGTGAGCCTCACGCTCCTGAATTCAGCCCCTAGCACCAAGCTGCTACCAAGCTCTTAGCACAGGAGCAAGTGGCACCACTGGCCACCCAGGACCAGCCTAACCTGCGCTGCATCGCTCTACTGCTCACCTTAAACTCATCCATGATTTTGCGGATGGCTTTACCACGTGCACCAATGATGCGTGCGTGAACGCGATGGTCCAGAGTCACATCCTCAGAGACCATCTGCTCCAGCTCACCAACAATCTTCATGATGGCATCCCGGGCAGCCTCAGCGTTCTTCTCATAGCCAGTGATGGTGATCTGGTCTTGGGCCTGGGGCACAGGGAAATGTGTGAGAAATCAGGCTCATAGCAGCTGAGCAAGCCTTCTCCCCGCTTTTACCCTCCACGTTATCCAAAGGCAGCGCTGTGCCTCCTATGCCCAGAGACAACCAGCAGCCCTCCTTGCAGCCCCTCTGACCTCTCACCTGGCTTTCATCATCCTTGTCAGGGAACTGGATGTTGACCTCATGCTCTGTGCGTATCTGGGTGATCACTGCTCCCTTCCGCCCAATGATTTTAGGATGATACTTGGGATCGACAGTGACTGTCAGCTTGAAGCTTCGCAAGGCCTGGAACAGGAGAAGCAGAGTGAGATACAACAGCAGGGAACACACCATGGCTAGTCCAGTGATGTCCATCTAAGTCCCAGTGTTTCCTTCTGGCCTCTGAGATGCATGGAACAGATTCTACAGGGACATGATGGAATGTACGTGGCTACAGAAGAGCACCCAAGACATCCACCTGCTGGGGCCTTGTGCTTTCACCAAGTTCAGCAGGAAACTACAAGTAGTGAACAACCATCCAACTCATCCCTCACCTATTTGTTCAGAGCTGTGGTAAGGATTCAATGAGAATAGGTACCGAGAGACTCCCAGCACAGTGAGGTTCCCACCTTGCAGTGTCTCAAAGATACACAAAGGTGTGATAGAGCCCTGGACAGTCCAAAGTGACCTAAAGCAGAATCCCAAAACTTTCCTGTCAGTTCATGTTAAACGAGTTACATTTGGGTACACACTTAAGAGCAGTTCACACCCGCAGAGCACCTTAAAAGGCAAGGGGTTCCAGGAGTCTGTACAGCTTCTGAAAGGAACACCCAGAGGCTGAAGCCTTGTTTAGCTGGAAGAAGGACAGGCACAGGCCTTACCCGATCCTCTTGTTCAGCTTGCAGCTCCTTCACTCTTTCCAGCAGCCCGGCCTTGGCACGGTCCAGGTTGGTAGCCAGCCCAGTGATGGTGATGATATCCGACTGCAGCTCAGGAGCAGGGACCTGGATGTTCACCTGAGTAACAAGCAGCAATTACTGTTTTGTATCACTGCTCATTTTGTATCACTTGTGATGCCTATCACTGCAGGCTGGCATCTCGCTGACCTCCCCTGCTGCCAAGAGCAGCTCCCACCCAGCCAGCACCACAGCACGGGATCCGGTAGGGATCTCCGGAGCTCACCTGGCCCAACACTCCTGCTCAAGCAGGGCCACCTAGAGCCAGTTGTCTGGGACCGTGTCTATATGTTTTTTGAACCCTGTTTCTTCAGCTATTATCAGATTGCTTTGCTGTGGGGCTTCAGCCCCCCACAGTCCCTATGCTGGCCTAGAAACAAATACACACGTTCAATAGCGCTGTCTGCAGCCAAACTGCATCAGCCCCAAGAGTCCCTGTGGGCTTCGGGTGAATTCTCCCAAACGGGCAGGTACAGCAGAGCTGCTTCCCATCGCCTAGGAGCAAAGCAGCTCACACTGGTGAGGAATCCCTGTGGGCACCAAGCAAGCCATGTGACACTCACGGCATCAGCACTGATCATACAGCTTCAGCACGAAACCCACCAAGCCCTGAGCCAGGGACTAAATCACACAGGTCTCGTTTTCTTATTACAGAGCCTGTATTCCAGGGTCAAGCCACAACACTCCTACGTACATTGCAACTGATTGCCACCGCCGCAAACATCGTCACCTACAGATTCTCCAGGACAGAGGAGATGCAGGAAGGGCAACAACTTACTTCAAACTCATCCATCATTTTGCGGATCCCACTTCCTTTCTGGCCAATGATGTAACGGTGAAGATCAAAGGGAACTTCCACCTCAATGGTGACAGGAACCAGAGCCTGCAGGGGAGGGAGCACAGTTTACCTGTTGAAAGACTTCTGTCTTTCAGCTTTCCATAGACTTGCCCAAAAGAATGTGTTGCTGAACTGAGGTACATTCCCTTGTAGTCAGGATACAAACTCTACAGGAAGAGAGATCAGCTGCAAACACCAAGATGACCTGTTGGGTGTTAAAGCATTTTTTCCAAACAAGCAATCTTAAACCCCGGCTCTGGGAACAGACTGTTTTCATATCCTTGGCTTCAATCTAGCAGAGACTTGGAAAACATCACTAAAGGAACATGGCAAGGTCTGCGAAAGCTAGAATGATTCAGCCTCAATCAGACTCCTTCTCTTTCCAGCTGTGTTCCATAAAACAAGCATGTCATGCTTTTATGGCAAGGAACTTGGGGCTGCCTACGAGCTCTAGCAATTGCAAGGTCAGGCACTGATTCAAGCTGCCAGGCTGAACCACAGAGCAGAGGACTTCCCTTGAGTGGTACAGACCACCCCTACAGTTCACATCAGTGACCACCTCAACTGCAACCCTGACTGAGGGAGTAGCTTTTATTACCACCACTAGAGACTGCAGTGAGCTTCTTGCATCGGGGCATCGCTACATTACAGGGCTAGGGGGCTTAGAAAGCCACATACCTGCAGCGCCTCCTTTGCTGCCTCACACTTCTCCCTGCGGCCAGAGATGATGATGATATCGCACTTCTTTGGAGAGCTGGGATCTGCATCCTTCCCATCCTTGCCTTCCCCACCTTCCTCGCCATTCTCCTGCACAGCTGGTTCTGCAACAGGGGCTGGAAACATGGAAAGTCTCGTGTTAAATGCACAGAGCCCCCTCCTTGCTCATTATCTCCCCCTCTAGACCCTCAGGCTCAGCCTGGGCTTTGTCAAGAGAAGTCAGACACTACAGACTGCTGTGGAGGAGGTCACTCCTAGCACAGGGAGCTTGCCAGGGCTTAGCCTGGAAGGAGCAGAGCAAGAACATCCACCGAAGCAGCCTGCTCCACACCTCTCTGCAAAGCACTGATACTGCCTTTGCCTGCACAGAAGGCACCTGAAGTTGCACTACGGAAGCAGAGGCTGCACTCCTACATTAGCAGAGGCAACAAAGAAAGCCGGGAGTTTCTTCCCCAACAGGGAAGTTCACCAGCACAGCACTGGATGTTACAACAGGATGGCTGGTGCTAGGCCAGAGTATTCAACAGGCCCCCGCTGTGCTGAATTCAGCACAGTCAGCACGAGAGCCCAGAGAGACCTTGGTTAAGCCTGCAGAGCCCTTTCTGCCAGGGTAGGTCCTTGTACTCCCTGCACTCTGTGGTGAGAACACATTCACAACACTCAGGTCTGCAGTTTTACCCAAGAGAGCAAGGTGGCCGCTAAGCCCAGGTTCAAGGACACTGCAGGGAACACCTGGGGTCAGTTCTCCATAGATTTTAAGTAGAAAATCTCCACTGACATGGAGCGTAGGTTACACGATCACCCCAACCACCATGCGAACATCCATGGGTATACCTGGGTTCTCCTCCCTGTCAGGGAATTTGATCTGAACACCGTAGTCCCGGGTGATCTGCTGGATCCGGGATCCTTTGGGGCCCATAATGGAGCGGTGGAACTTTTGTGGGATGGTGCATTCGATTGTCACTTGAGCTTCCTGTGAGAAAGCAGAGTTGCTCTATTGCAATGCAGCCTCTTTCACACCAGAAAACAGGATGCTTGTGTATGGTGAAATCCATAGAGAGAGGAGTTAGAAAAGATAACAGCTGCTGACAGGGGAAGAACTGAAAGTTGCCTAGAATCCTTCCTCTCTCAGAGAAGTTAACAGAGGATTTCTTAATGAAGGGTGCCTCCACAACCCATGATGTTACAGGCTTCTGAGACCAAAGCTCAAGCTCTCTATTACCCTGAGGGGGAGGAAGCATTAGAAGAAAGGAAAAAGACAGAGAAGGAAAGAAGGGAAAAGAACAGATTTCACAGCTGGGTGCTTCCAAAAGCCAACACTAACAGCACAGGAAAGCCCAGAGAACAACCACTGCCCAAGGCCAGGCATGGAAAGGCACAAGAAGGTTCCAATCTTTTAATGTCTAGAAGTACACCAAGAAAGGGTCTCCTATTTCCACCCCTAAAACCCAAGAAGATGGTCAGAGGAGGCAATTCCTTCATACAGCATTGCCATTTTGGAGCCAGTTGCCATTCCCCAGGCGTCCTGGTTTAGCCAGGATAGGGTTAAGTGGGTTAAGTTTCCCCAGCAGCGGGGCGGGGAGGGGGGGGGGAAGCTCTAGCCGGGTTATTCAGATACCATGCCATGCGGACCTCACATCCTGGCACCGAAGCGGGACAAAGGGGTTACCGCGTGTACTGTGGGATTTGCTCTATCCTCACTGCTGTATTGGTAGATATTTTGCTCTATTCATTGTTATTACTGTTATTGTTATTGTTGCTGTTTGTTGCGTTGCAGTTGCACTGTTGTATTAAACCTTTCCTTATCCCAGCCCCGGGGCTTTGTATTTCAATCCCTTTGTGGGGGAGGGGCCGCGTGGTCTCAGACCCCGGCAGGGGCTAAACCACCACACCAGGCCAGGATCTAAAGTCTGCAGACCCTGTATGTTGGACAGCAAAGCTTCAAATCCCAGAAGTACTGTGGGACTTGTTCACATAAAGCTTGGCTGTACAGCAGGTTCAAGGAAGGCACTGCTGAAGCAACAAAGTGTAGAGCAAACAGTTCTCCTGGGACATACCAGGTCCTCAATGATCTCCTGGATGCGTTTCTTGGCTGCCTCCACACAGTCCTTGGCTCCCTTGAGGGTGACTTTGTCACTCTGGGTGCCAGAACGCGGGAAGCTGACCATGACACCACCATACTCATCCGCAATCTCACGCAGAACTTGCCCTCTCCGGATGACAAAGTGGCGGTGGTGCTTGGGGTCAACCACCATGGAGTCTTCAACCACGTTATCCTGCCAACAGATGACAGCCAGTCAACCCTGCTGCTCCTGGTGATAAGCACAAGTTTGCTGCACTCAATTTACAACCAACAATCAGTTTACAACCTCACCCCAACAAGTGACAGCAAGGAGGATCCTTCTGAGCTCCCATGAAGGGCAGCATACGGCTTTAGGACAAGCAGGTCCTCCACACTGACTCGTTACACCTTGCTACAGTGATAGGCAAGGAAGTTGAAAAAGTAGCTAGCTCCTACCAGGTTCTTGATGAGGGCCTCCAACTCCTTCTGTGCCTCTTTGACAGCCTCCTCAGTTCCCATGATAGTAATCAGCTCCTGATCTTTGTCTTCGGATGTTGGGAAGATGATGCGGGCCCCAGTGTTGTCACGCACCTTACGGATGTTTCCACCACCCTTACCAATAAGGAATTTGTGGTACTCTGGCTTTGCACGGAGGTCCACGGTGTAACTCTTCGTTTGCTGAAAGGAGTCAGATATCCATGGAACATGTCAATATATAGAAAATACCCACCAGCATCAACATTAAGCACGTAGGGACGTTACCCGCACTCACATACACAGGGTTGCAAGAGCAAGGTAGATGCAGTGTGCTGTCAAAGTCAGAAAGGTACACAATGTCTTAAATTAAAAACACTACCTGAAAGATGTTCTCAGGGCTGAAAAGCTAACTCTACACTCAGGACAACCGGTGAAAATATGAGCAGAAAAGACTTCCCAGGGAGAAGGGTCTGACACTCACACAAGGCAGCATAACCATTTGCTAACTGACTGCTGCAAGCCAGGCAGCAGAGGCAACCAACCCATCAGGAGAACATGTTCACATGCTGATATTAGAAAGGGTTTTTTTCTTGCTATTAGAATGACCAGTCAGTCACAACTCAGAGCAAGGGGTCTTGTAACCCAAGGTTCTCAAACCTGGATATATGCAATGAAATGGAAGAACTGGAGCTGGAATTCAGAGATCAAGAAAAAAGGAAAGGAGATATCCAGAGTAAGCTGTTTCAGAGAAGTGTGGATACCCAACAGCATTCAAACCACAGGAGTAGGGACCCTTAACCCTTTGAGTACATCCCCAGCCTAGGGAGAGAAGCATTACAGCCAGTTCTTCTACCCATGGGGGAAGAACTCATTGTCACAAGGACAGAAGCACAGTTTTCTTTCAATCATCCAAACTGTATTCAAATCTCTCAGAAGAGGATTAGGCTGATGCCAGAGACTTCCTAGTAGGCAGAGGGGATCACTTCAACCCCCCAAAAGAAGCAGCTGGCCAAAACAATCTGCTCCTTCCCCTGTGAGACAAGGCTCACCTTCTCCTCTGCCAGGTGCAGCAGCTGTTTCTTGGCTTTCTCCACATCCTGGGCTGGGCCTCTGATAGTCACAGTGTCACTGCCAGAGCCCTCGGTGGGGAAGTGGATGTGGACTCCACCACACTCCTCCATGATGGAGCGGATGAAGCGGCCTTTGGTGCCAATGAGGGAATTGTGCAGTTTTGAAGGAATGGAGACCTCCACCTCTGTGATGTTGGCCTAAGAGAGGACAGTAACAGGCTGTTAGTCAAGCTGCAGAAATGTGTTTGGGCCCGTTCTGCTTATCCTCTGACTCCCACCTAGGCTAGAATCTTTACAGAGCTGCATGCAAGAAATGCCTGACTAGAGGGGCTTGACACTGGCTACTCCTGCCACATGAGCAGCCATAAACTTAGGTTTAAGAGTCAAGAACAGACAGACACTCACATTTGTCTTCTTCCTGCCCTTCCCCACTACAAGCACTTCTTCTGTATTTATGCCTTCTAGCAACATTTCCAAGTCCCTCATCTGCAACAGGCCAGTTGTTTCACTTACCAGCTCCTTCTGGATGGCAAGAATTCTGTGGCGAGCAGCCTCACAGTTTGCTCTCTTGCCTGTGATAACAATTGTCTCCGAGTTGCTGTTCTCTGCTGGGAGATCAATTTTGGTGTTGCTTTCTTCACGGATCTGACACAAAGGAAAAAAAAACCAAAAAAACACCTCAGAGGTGTCCCATGTCACAGAAACCCCCTTGGAGGTATTTCACATCACCAATGAGAAGGAGAGAGCAGTGAGTGGGATTTAGCTGCAGACATTGACCATACTGGGCACTGGAGATAGGCAAGCTCTCTCACCTTCTTGATGTTGGCACCTCCTTTCCCTATGATGTTCTTGTGGAATTGTTTGAAGATGGGGACAGAAATAGAAAAGCTGTTTTCAACCTAAGGGGGAAAGGAAGGGAGAACTGAAGATTACAGCGTTATGGCAAGCAAGGCCCCGTCCCAGGAACTTGATAAACAAGCTTTTGACAATAGGCTTAGACCCGAGGAAGTTCTCTGTATGAGAGACTTGCAAGAATAAGCAAAGTCAAGCACCTTCCCCTATAGCCCTTAAATAACATGTATTACCCCCCCTGCCCTCATCCAGCCAGGACAGTGTCCACAGCTCTTTCAACTTGAGATGTTTCAGCCCTAGACAAGCCCGTACAGCTCTGCTTTAGTCCAGGATTATCCAGGCATGTAGGAGAGAACAGCAGATAGAAGTCCCCCTTACCAGGTCTGCCACCATCTTTTGCATGTACTTGGTGCACTTCTCCACCTCATTTTTGGGACCTCTAAGTTGGACGATGTCACTCTTGTGCGCAGGGTCTGGGAAGTTGATGATAACCTGCAGGAGGTGGCCGTTTACAGTCAACGCACGCAAACGCAACAATTGCCGTGTCAGACATGCAAAGGTGGGGGGAGGATCCTACACAACCCCTTTCCCATTCAGAAAAGGGTAACCATGTTAGCAGCCTCTGGCCAGAAAAACTATCTTCTCATACTTATTAGATACAGAGCCACTAAAGTTATGACTTCAGCAATGATGTGTCTGCTACCCAAGTAGGAAACATCCCCTCTGGATTCCTCATCTCCTAGAAAGCCTCACCTCTGGGAATTTCTCCCGTATTTCCCGGATCCGCTCGCCCTTCTGTCCAATGATGGTCCGGTGGAATTTCTGCTCAATGATTAGGTCCTTGGTGCGTTCATTTTCCTGGTGAGAATAGAGTTTACATTGAGTGTTCATCAGGAGAACCACATCACAGAATCATCTCGGTTGGAAAAGACCTTGAAGCTCCTCCAGTCCAACCATGAACCTCACACTGACAGATCTCAACTACACCAGATCCCTCAGCGCTGGGTCAACCTGACTCTTCAACCCCTCCAGGGATGGGGACTCCCCCCCTGCCCTGGGCAGCCCATTCCAACGCCCAACAACCCCTTCTGCAAAGAAATACTTCCTAATATCTAGTCTAAACCTTCCCTGGCGCAACTTGAGGCCATTACCTCTTGTCCTATCACTCATTACTTGGTTGAAGAGACTCATCCCCAGTTCTCTGCAAACATACTTTTATTTACCAGTTTTCTGCCTAACAGTTTACTTCTCAGCCCTGTCCCTCTTTTCTCCTCTAGACAAAATTCACTCTAGGTTGAAAGAGAAGGGGTATCCAAGGGAATAGAGGAACACATCTGTGAAGAGGAACTTGCACTTGTCACGAGATCCAAGTGCTTGGTGGGCAACGGGCACACACTTGCACCGAAAGGTTACAAGGTAACATAAAAGCCCAAACCCTGCACCCTCCCAAGCATCACATCCTACTCACCATACGGGAAGCGAGTTCCAGCAGCTCTTTCTTGGCCTGTTGGACCCCCTGTGGGTCTCCTTCAATTCTGATCAGGTTGCTCTTCTCATTGTCCGGAGGAATGCGCACAGACACCTTGTAGAGGTCCTTGATCCTGTTAACTTCAAGGCAAGGACTGTGGTGACACACTCTGCTAGGCCAAGACTTGGAAGCAAGGCAGCTTAATTATCACTGCTCGGAGGCTGTTTAAGAAGCAAACCAGCCTCTGAGAAGGGGCAAGTGAGGTGGGGTTGAAACAGGGGAAAGTGCCTCTTCACCCTGAAGTTCAGCGAGAGCAGATCTGTGCCACACAAGAACCGGTACAAGTAAACGCTGCGGCATCTACAGAGCCAGCTGTTTGCTTGCCAGAGCAAGGCATCCATTTCTTCACCAAACAGCACCACATTTAGATCAGAAGATGATCATTCATTTCTAATCCCAAATTATTTTCTGGGGAGAAACTCACCAAGCAGATTTCCACCACCCCCAATTGACGGCTAAAATGTAATTCACATCGAGCAACTTAAAAAAAAAACCAAACAACAGACAATTCTCCAACCAAAAAAAAAATTCCCCCCAGGGCATGGCAAGGTAATCCCACCACTGTTCAACCTCCCAAGACACTTTCACACATTAAAGCCATCCTAAGGCCTCACTGCCCATTTATCTCCTTGTGCCATCACCACTCCAGAGGAGCAGAGGAAACGTAATGGAGACAGAACACCAGATAAGCTGCAGAGCCCCTGATATGATCTACTAAACACAGAGAGTTTGAGCACAGGAAGGATTAGAAAGGCACCCCACTTACTGTTAGCTCCATTCTTGCCAATGAGGTGTCGGTGGAATTTGTGGTCAACGTTGATTTCTGCATAATCCATCCGGTTGATCTATAAAGAATTGTATAGGGCTAGGCAGGGTAGGGCACCCCTTCTCCTGTCTTGTGCCCTAAGTGCCTTGTGCCTGCTGCTGGTACTGGCACTGACTCTTCAGTGGTCAGCTACAAGCGCTCCTCCTGCCTTTACGCAGAGCAGCAGCACTCGTCTGGTCTGAGCTCAGAGCACCATGCTTGTGAAACGTCTGAAGGGACCTCTTTAAAGGGACCTTAATGCCTCTTCAGCTATGACTGAAAGAGAATCCTTCCTTCTCCGCATCAAAAGATTTAAGACCTGCTGCTGATTTTTTAACAATGCTATACACAAGCTTCATAACCAAGGGTTTCATCCATCTGCAACACAACTTGTCTTCTGCAAGCTCTGTTAAGCATGTCAAGACATCATATGGATGCGATACACACCTCATCATCTCTGCTCTGTTGCCCCTTCTTCCCCCACTTCCTTCTTATGTACTGGAACTAGTAACACCAACTTACCAGATCCTTGACCATGACTTCAATCTGTTCCTGAGCCACATTCACATCTTCTGTAGGTCCTTCCAAAGTGATTTTATCCTCTCCTTCAGTGAATTCGATGTGAACCTTGAGACACAGGGCAATGAATCCAGTAAGAATTTTCCAAGATACAAGCCAGGTCAATGCCGTCAGTCAGGCCTACACCATCAGTCCCTGCCACTAAGAGATGGTTTCCTTCCCACAAAGTACACACATCATTCCCATGGTTTCAGAAACAGGTAACTTGCAATTCTGGTCATATCACAGTGTCTAGAGCCCAAGGCTTTGGTGTGTCCTGAAGTCTGCAAGGGCTCTGGAGAAGTTACTCACATAGTCTTTCTCTAGATATCACCTAACTCACCAGGGAGAAGCCTTGTTGAAGTCAGCATTTACAAGTATCCTACTACATCGATTCTCAAAATAGTACCACATAAAGCTTCCTTTGAAGAGCTCAACCCATGAGAATAACGTAGGATGTGTAGTGTTTGCAGCAGTAAAAGAGAGGCTCTCCTTAGTATTACGATTTGTGTCACTTCCTCCCTGGTTTTACCCACACTAGAATACATTGCTCTCTTCTACGAAGAGTGTTCTGGACTAAACCATATTCTACATCAGAGCGTGCTAAGCTAACCAGCTCATCCATACCTTTGGCATCTGCTGAGTTATTTTGGCCAGGTTTTGTCCTTTCTTTCCAATAATGAAACGATGAAGCCAAGAGGGGGCAGAGACCGAGGAGACGGTAAAACTGTTGGCCTGAGACACAGAAAAACAGAGCAGCTGTTTGATGGACAGACTGGAAGAGGCCTTCACAAAAATTCAGTTCCAATTCCCATGCTGCACCTTCAATATTGACTTCTGAGCTGCATCTCTAACAGCCCAACAGAAACCACCCCCCTATACTTGTCAGTGCTCACAGATGCATCTTTATGTGACCTTCAAAGAAGGCCTAGTCCACCTCGTCAGTACCTTTGCATAGACTTCAGTCAATGCTTGCCCAAGCTTTTCGGGCTCGCCTCGCAGTATCACCGTCTCCGAGCTACTGTCAGTGGGTGGGATCTCGACAGAGACTCCAGTTTTCTCCAAGATCTCCTGCAGGGAATTACCCTTGGGGCCGATGACATATTTGTGCTGGGACTTCTTCACCTCCACTGCAATGGTAGTAGTCTTCTTTTTCTGTAGGGGCAGAGGCACTTGGGCATCAATCACAAGGGGGCAGGGAAGGACAAGCGTGAAAGGAAGAGGCACAAGGCGCAGTGAAACTCTGCACCCAGAAAAGAGCAAAGCCAAGGTGAGCAGTTCTGCAGTACCCTAGCACCCTTTGGGCCCCTGCCTACAGAAAGCCTTGTGCACAAAAATGCACAGGTGAAGTACAAAAGTAGTATTCTGTGTCCAGCTCCCTGGGATGCTACACGGAAGAGACCACACACACACCTGCCTCCCTTTGCACAACAGGCTCAGCGCCCAGCTGTCCCCCGGGCACTACTGTAATGCAACACCATTGGGCTATGAGGCTATAAGCTGATTAGCTCTGTTGAAATCCAGACTGGTACAAATACGGACCTAACCATGAGGAAAAGCAGCCCAACAACCCACAACAAGGATATTCACAGTGATCTTGGCTGCGGAAAATAAACTGGAGTGAAATTCACCCTTCAGCAACTTCTACTTATGTAGCAACTTTGATACTGTCAGCTGGCCACCACTGCAGACTTCACACTTCCTTCCTCCCTTCCTTCGTAGCACCTGTGTGAACAAGAGCCAGGGGAGCTCTTTGCGGTCTGCTAATTCCCATGACACAGAGAAATGAGAAATCTGTCACCTCCCTGGTAGTATCACCCCAAGTCCCACTCTGCTGAGTGAGGAAATGGTAAGATCCAGGGCCATGTACTGCAAGGGCTGCCGAGCCAGAGCTGACATGAGGAGGATGCAACAGAGGGGTGCACAAAAGTAGAACGAAGAAGAGAAGAGGAACTATGAGCAGGTGTGGGAAAGATGGGAAGCGTTATGGCCCATCCATACCTTCTCCTCATAGATCTTCTTAACACGAGCCACAGCCTGGGCTAGCTGCTCCTTTTCTCCTGTGAAGACTATCTCTGTCTTGTTGACGCTGGGCGGAGGAATGTTGATGCGCGTCCCTGTGTCCTGCATGAGCTCGCTCACCAGCTTGTTGTAAGGGCCAGCAATGAAGGGGTGGTACACTTTCTCCACATCCAGCCTCTCCACGGCACGCTTATCCTGGAAGAGCCCAGAACAGACCTCGGTGGCAACTGCCCTCCATATTACAGTCTCTGCCAGACACCACTAAGTTCCCAGTGCTGTCTTGCTTGACACTCTGGCCCAAGCACCCTTTTCAGCTTGCAGGCTTGTAGATCTCCATCCCTTTCAATCTACAAATACTGCTGTTGCTGTTACTGATTTATGGTATTATGGTAATCTCAGCTTTGTCTCAGCTGGCACCTAATACAGTTCACTTCAAATATGAAACGCACTTAGATCTGACTTCAGAGATGGAAAAAATGAAGAACTAGAAGTTGCAGAACCTGGCAGCCGTGCTCATACAGCCAGTGGCACAGTATACGTCTCGGTCAGACTAACATATTAGCCACTGACTGTGGTCATGGTGGCTACAAACATCTAATATACCATGGAGAAGCAAAATGGCTGTTCAGAGACATCACAGTACTGAAGTACCTGCTCAGCAGAGATAAGCAGGATCTCGTGTCGGGCCTTCTCAATCCCTTCTTTAGTGCCGGTGATCTTGATCTGGTTGCTGGGGTCATCCGGGCGGGGGATCTGGATTTTGGTTGCAGTTTTGAGCTCCAGGTCCTGCAGCTTCTCGCCGTTCTTTCCAATGACAAAACGGTGGTGCTCCTTGGGGATGGCAACTGTCGCTGAAGCCTGCAACACAAGAACCAAGCATCTGTGAGAACCCTTGCCTGCACTGGCAGATCCACAGGAACAGAGCCAGGGAAAGCAAGTTAGATGCTGCTTAGTGGTCCCACTGAGGAGCAAACACAATGCCTCCTTCCCAGCACATTCTGTCCTGAGGACATACTGTACCAGAACAGTTCATCTACGGTGCCTGTATACCAGAAGTCAAAAACCCACCTTTATCTCAAAACCCTTCTGTTTTCCCAGGAGTAGTACTCTGAATTAGCAAAGGCCTTTAGGCACAGATGAGGAGGTACCTATCCTCCAGTGTAAGACACTGCAGCAGTACCAGACAGATGATGGTTCATGGGTGGAGTTTATCTGAACTCTGACATCTGCTGCCAAGGCTACAGAGAACAAGACATACAGCCTGACTCCTAGGAAACAGAAATTCAACACCAGAAACCTATTCCAGCAGGCAGACAGCTAGGAGATGCTTACTGCTAAGTACAAAGGTGCCTTCAATGTAGCACATGCTGCTCCTGGGACTGCTTCTAGAAGGTCCCTCTTGGAAACGGGGTCCCCAGAGCTTCTCTCAATCTACCATTAAAGGGCTGGTTTGTAACAGGGATTCCTGACTTCTTCCCTTCTCACTAAGTTTCTACTGACCTGGTAGCTTATGATTGCTACCATGCTCTTGATGCCTGTGAATATGTAACTACTAACACTTAAAATTCAAGCTACAATGCAAAAAAAAAAAAAAGTCAAAAAAAGATCACTTGGTGTGACTCTTCAACTCTATGTCCCTGTACTGAAGCCAGCCAAGCACAGGAGAATTTGGGACAACAGACACACCTTTCAGACCTGGGGCCAGGGCAGTAGGAGGGTATATTTGAGGACAGTGGGTCATGGATCTGTGGCAGTACGACCTGAACTATTTTTTTCAGATGCACATTATGCAGGGTTTGTCTCTTTCTCTTCCCTCTGGCAGGGTATGACACATGGGCTGAACAGCACTAAGCTGACATAGTATTAACCATTGCATTAACTACCTTTGACATTACACTTTAAAACACACTACGAGACCTGGCTGTGATATATCCCAACAAGAACTACCATCTTGATTATGAACTCAAGAATCTGAAGATAAGAAATCAAAACCTAGACGACTGAAAGGAGAAGCAAGTGAAACAATGGGGCCACTGCTCCTTACCAGTGTGACTTGAGTTACATAATTAAGAACCCTGACCTGAAGCTTTCAGCTTTTGGCAGGACTTCCTCTTCTCTACTTCTTCTCCCATCCCTCCACGTTCTCCTCTGAAGGACTTCAGAGAAAGCACAGTCCTGTTCTCACATACTACTAGTTTTGTGTGAGGGGCCTGCACCCCCCCTGGCACCAGTACCTCCGCACAAAGTCACTGTTTGCAATTCAAGCGTTCAGAGATTGCAGACTCCACCCTTCATGCAACACCATGGCCTGTAATTAGCTTTGAACCCTATTTTAAGACTCATTTCCATTCCAAATTGCCAATTGTGTGCTTTGAAAATATATGGCAAAGCTGAATTAGTCATCTAATAACACCTCTTCGGCTTATAAGCACACACACCCAAGGGTCTCAAAGCATTTGAGAGTCTAAGGGAAGAGCAAGGATGAAGTAAGAAACAGTTAGATGCCCTCACCTGAGTCTGCAGACGAGCGACAATCTCCTTCCGAGCCTTCATGACTGCTTCCAGCTTGCCAGAGACCATGATTGAAAGGCCCTGGTCCTTTGCGAGAGACAGCTCCAGGTGAGCTCCTGTCTTCTGCATGATGTCAAGGCAGATCTTGGCCTGCTCGCCTTCTCCAAACTGATTCATGTCCTTGTATTTCCTCTCCTCCAGTGGCACATGAAACACCTGCTCAGACACAGGACAGATAAAAGAAGGGCACAACAAGCAGTCAGCATGCTTTTGATGGTCAGTGCCTCCCTCTCTCTTTGCCATACAGGACTTTACTAGCACACTAAGCTCCCAGGGTTGTGCAACCCATCAGCCTTTCCAGTGGAGACACCAGCTGGGACCAGGGAAAGGGCAAGAGGACTGCAGCAGGCAGCCTGTCCTACACTGGGTGTCTTCCTGAAGCACGTGCTATGAGGGGAATACTTTAATGGATCAGCACTCCTTGAATTCTGTAATCCTCCCTTCAGGCCTGCTCCAGCTATTTGTGGAACAGGGATGCAGAGCTTTTTCTGGACAGTTTTCCAACGCATCCCTCCCCTCCAGAGCAGTCCTAGTTCTCAGTTGCAGTCCTCCTCATGCCCCAGGGTAAAGTACAGCAAAGAGGCTGTCAATTTGGCACACTAAGGATTTCATACTCCAGGGAAAGCTTCACTTCACCTACTTTTTGGAGGCAGGAAAAGGAGGGAGATAAGACACCCACTCTCACCAACCTGAGTGATGACAGAAGCCTTTATTGGTCGGATTTTGCTCCAGGGCCCGGCAGGTTCCTGGGCAGCTTCCAGACATGGTGCTTTCTCAGGGAGCGGAGGGAAGGCTTCCTTGTAGGTTGGAGGATCATTCTCTTCTTCAGAGTTTAAAGCTGTAACTGGGGTGAAGCAAAGAGGGTAAATGTCATGCTCTCCCCACAGAAATGCCCCTATTCATTGGCAATGCAATTGTATTCAGGCACCACTAACAAGGGACAGCAAATGACTTGTGCACTACTATTAATCCTATTACAGTTATGCTTGTGGAGCAGCCAAGTCTGGAGCACAACTGACCTCAGTACAGCACAGACTGCAGTGGACACAATGAACAACCAGCCTTGTCTGAGCTGGCACTACAAACGCAGGAACGTGCAAGTGAACGGTGGCAGCAAACGGCACATTACTGCCAATTTTGTCAGGAGGGGCTTAATTAGGGGAGAACAGGCTGAGCAAAAAGAAGTGAAAGGAACAGAGCAAGGCTGCAGGTCAGAAGGGCATAAGACAAACATATGCCCAGGAGGAAGGCAGAGAGAAGCGCTATAGTTAGGGCAGAGTCCAGGGAAAGCCTGTACCTTATGTTCAACTCAGTTGTGCAATGGGCTGTGCCAAGTGGGCCAGCTCGCAGCTGGAGGGTGGGTGCCATAACCCATCAGTAAGTCAGTTAATACAGTTACACTGCCTTTCCCCATCACCTGGCTGAGCAAAGGAAGGAAAAAACAGCCCTGCACACCAATCCCATGAGGCGCTCTTGTAACCCAGTGCCCCGTCCCACGGCTGACCGCATCACTAGACAAGAGCTCTGTGAAGATCTGAGGCTTGCCTCCTCCTGGCCTGCACTGTGCAGCACCGTCACTGTGCTACTGTTGGTGGAAAGCCAGAGTTTGGGCAGCCACCAACCTGGGAATGGAGAATGCAACATCTGCACACTTGTGGGGAATGAAGACGCATGGAGTGAGCTGGGGTAACAGCGAGGAACCTTGTCTGTGCAGTCTGTATTTAGAGGCACATCATGGGAACTCAACTGTGTTTTCTCACCTTTCACCTGCTGCTGAGCCAGGCCACTGCGGTGTTCAGCGAAGCTCTCCTGGGTCAAAACTGCCACGGAGCTCATTGTCGACTTCCCACCCACACACAATCCGGGTATGCCACTGGAAGACAGGGGTGGCAGCACTATTACTAACACCATTCAAGATGCACAAAAGTCACTCCAGGAGGACAAAATATGTGTTACTGAGCATTTTTCCAGTCAACCTCTTGAAAAGCACCTACAGTGCCAGCTAGCTGCCCGGTTCTCTTGCTGAACCAGACAGGAACTCAGGGGGGATGCTTCGTCACTGCACAGTGCTCACCAAAACCAGAGCTCCTCATTAAGAAGGCAGAGGATGTGCAACCTAAGAAGGTCACTGGAAAGGGGGACACTAGAAGTTGTTAAAGCATACTCTAATTAATCTATCAATTATTAATGGTGTGCAATTTTTAAATGAGTATCCGAAGGTCTGGATAGACAGTCCAAGACCATTGTGTAACATCAGAGAGAAAACAAAAAGGGCCCAGAACGCTGCCTCTTCCTGAAAAAGTCTTATTTAGGTGCCTGAACTCCTGCTGACTTAGGGATACATTCTAAAAGCCACTCTGAAAAGCAAGTTCAGCAACAGCAAGATCTGTGGCTCTCCCAAAATAAGAACTTACCAGCTAAATGGTCAGTAGCCAGAGAGTCCGTCCTGTAAGCTGCCCGTTTGTCAGCCTGCCAGCTTTTGCTTTATAGAAAAAAAAAAAAGAAAATTACGTGACTGCTCCAAGACAACAGGAAAACATGACACCCCCGTTACTGTAACTTTCAAAAGAGCACCGCCTGTACTGTGTTTCAAACTTGCACCCTCTTCAAAATGTTCTCATACTGAGTCACATCTCACTATGCTTTACCTGTCATGTTTTACTAGAGCTACAGGCAACACCACTATCTACTTAAACCTCACAGCAGGAAGCCTGGAGTAGCTACTCTTTCATCACACTGGCTACAAGAGCAGCCATCCAGTATCAGGCAAAAATACAGTCAATTAATAACAGATGTGCAAGATAGACATGAAATTTCAGGGTTGCAAGCAAGAGCATCAACATCTAGTCAGAGGAGACTAACAACCTGAAAACCTGCCAACAACACTGCCGTCAGTCAGAAGTTAGGAATGTAGTTTAGTGGAGCTTGGGTGAATCAACATAGACATCCTCACAAACTAAGGCTGTTGGTCAGCCCAGCTCTTCATTTTTTATTGCAGTAAGAACATGCACCAGGCACTGAACTCTGCCTCCAGGCCTAAGCCTGCAAGTCAGAAGAACAAAACCCATGCTGGTTTGCATGGACTGCTTTAAATGTGTACACGAGATGAAACCAGGAGAAAAAATACACTGTTAGTGGGAGCTTTACATCTTCTGGATCTGCAGATTTACTGAAAAAGCATTTAGGAGTAAAAGTAAAAATGTAAAAGCCGGTACCATACACACTGTCAGACTGTTCCCCACACCCAGTAGTTATGGGTGCTCTTGTAGGGCTTGCACTCTCCTAAAATCCAGTGCCTTTGACTGCTCATGGGACAAGAGGCCTCTCTGCCACACAAACCCCACAGTGCTGCTCTGACCTCCTCCTGAACAGCGAACTCAAACACTGTTCAGTAAACTGACAGTTGCCATTTCTGACCTCCCGATGTGCCAGAAAAGCCTCCCAAAACCACAATATCACCGAGGTGGTGGCTCACGCCCTGTTTACGTTGTGACGCAGTGAGGGAACGCGACAGCAGCAGAAGGAAAGGAAGGAAGAACAAGGAGTGCAGTAATGCAACTGGGCCACGCAGGCCTGATCCGCGCCTCAGTGAAGGCTGGAGTGTTTTCCCCTACTTCAACACGCTGCTTACCAGGCACAAGGCAACACCACCTGTGCTGTCAAAGCAATAGAGCTAATGTTGCAATTAATCCTGTAATGATCTGCTGCTATGAGGCAGCAGCTACCAGGACAGCCAGCCAGCCATGCTGTCTGAAGCACAGCTGTTGCAGCAGGCAGAGGCTCTGCAAGGCATTTGCTGGTATATGTGAAAGGGTGGCTGGTAATCTGATCTCTGAGAAATACCTGAGTTCTCCTGCCATCCACGGTTACACCATGGTGTAACACGTGGTTACACGTCCACGGTACACGACTGTGCAAAAGCGTGTTAGCGGCACAGCACCTTTCACAGACTATTTTGGCAAGGCCTGCAGGCTCAGCTGTTGGCTCCTCCAGCCCACTGACTCGTAGTGAGGGTGCCACCACCTCACGGCAAGCTGCGAGCAGGAACGAGGGCAGGAGCGAGAAGCATCCTAGACATCACAAACAGCTGTCAAGGTCTAGCTAGAGCCCTGCTAACAGCATGGATGTGCTTGTAACTCTCACTTCTCAGCAAACTACCACCTGGCTCCTCTTGTACGTGCTCTGCTCCTTAGAGGAAGGAGGAGCCAGCAAACAGCACCCAAAATAGCGCCTGCCTGAGCGCCACAACCTCAGGGCACAGCTGCAGGTTTCAGTGTGTCCAACAGCTGCACAGCTCTTCCTTGCAGTCTCCACCTCAGAGAACAGCTAGACATTCAAAGAGAAATCTAAGGGCAGCATTTATCCGTATGAATGCTTCGTCACCCATACAGCAAGCTAAGAACAAACTCTCTTCATCTCCAGTAACCCCAAACATCTAGTATATTGTAGGCCTCAGGGATTCATCTCTGGCCAAAATCGGAGGCTGCCATCAGAATGGTATTTTAAACGTAATGTCAAAACCAGCAGCTCAGGCATCGCACTTGGAGCCTCCGCCTCCTTGACTTCACACTTTAGGTTTTGAAACTAAGGTTACAGCTACGTCACGCTAGCATGTGGCTGACTGGGTCAACAGGTTTTAAACTGCCTAGTTTATACACTGTCTGTAGCACTGGCTTTGTGCACCAAAAGAAGTTTCAGAAGTCTAGAGCACACTTAAAGAGAACAAAATCATCCTAAAAATAACCTCCGGCAAGGGCCAGACCTAACCACATGGGAAACATTTGTATGAAGAGAAACAAAAGCAAAGTCATGAGTTACACTGCCAATACAATCAGTAATTGTGGACAGAAGCGTCAGTTATGCCTTATTTAAAACTGTATTTAATAAAAATATTAGCATTTTGTTAATTGAGGTAACTAAACTCAGATGCAGCCAGGATTGCATACAGCAACGAGGCTGGGCTGGTTGTTGCAGCCAGTGCCCTCTGTCAGATGTCCATGCAGGGCAGGGTGACCTCTTGGTAGGTGAGTGGCTATACATGAAAATCCATGTTTTCTGAAAACGGACCGGCTCTCCCGGATACCGAAGGCCCAGGCCGCTGGGTTTCTGCGGGATCACGCAGGCGGCCAGCTGCTGTGCCGCACGACGAGGCCTGAAGCGGTACATCTGCCTGAAGCCGTACATCTGCGAGGGCACCGCGCCTGGCGCCTCGGACACAGCCGGGCTTGCACTGAGGCCAGGACCCGCCGTCACGTCCTGCCCTCGGCCAAGAGCCGTGCTGTGCCCGCCCGGCCGCTCGCCAGCGCTCAGCCCCGGGAACGCACCCGCCCGCCTCTCCCCGGCCGGCCAGGCCCCGGCGCTGCTGCTCACCGGCACCGGGCTTCCACGGCCACGCACCGAGAGGTGGCCTCCTGCCGGGGGCAGGCTGCGCCCGGAGCCCGCCCGGGCCTGTACCGCCACCGCTCCGCCTCCCCCCGGACACGGCACGGGCAGCGCCGCCGGGGCCAGGCGGAGAGGCGCCCCCTCCGCTTCCCCCCCACCGCGGGGCCCGGCCGAGGCGGGGCGGGGCGGGGGAGCCGATGGGCCCCGCGGCCCAGGCCAGGCCAGGCCAGGCCGGGGCGGGCGGCGCCGCCAGCGCCACCTCAGCACTGCCGGCACCGGGGGCGGGGCGGCGCGGCGGGGCGGGGCGGCGCCCTTAAAGGGCCCGGCCGGGCCCCGCTGTCACTCGCGCCCCCCGCGCGGGGCAGAGCGGGAGGGCGGCGGGGGGGGGGCCGTGCGCCCCACCGGGAACGGAGCCGGGAGCACGGCGGGGGGAAGCAGCGGCAGCCCCAGCCCCAGCTCGGCGTGGTCCTCCGGGGCTGCAGGCCGGGGGCGGCCGCGTCACGCAAGCGGGGGAAAGGTGCTCGGGCGGGCGGGCGGGGGAAGGGGCCGGTGACAACCCCCGAGCACGGCTCCGCGGCCGCCGAAAAGCTGCCGGTGGCGAGGCGGACTCGGGGCTGGGCGGGCACGGCCTGCCCCGAAGCCGGTGTTGGCACCTTCCCGACGCCCGCTCGCCCCCGCCGGTGGCCCGGGGAGAGGGGCCGGAGCGCTCGCCCCTCTAGTCACGACAGGAGCGGAGCCGCCCGGCCCCCGCGCCCCGGGGGGAGGCTGCCCGCCGCCGGCGCTCTGCGGGCCGAGCCGGCGCTGGACGAACGCCCGCCGCCGACCGTTTTGGCTCGTACCAGGCGCGAACCCTCCGACCACCGGGGACGACGTGGAGCCGCCCCGACCCACGCCGCTGTCCCTCTCCTCCCGGCGAGAGGGACCGCGCCGCGCCCCGGGCCGCCCCCTCCCCACGCACCCGCGGGCCCAGTGTCCCCGTCAGCCCGGCCCCGGGACGGCGCCGCACGCCGGCGCTACCCGGCAGCTGCTGCCGGCCGGCACAGCCATGCCGGCATGACCGCGGCCGCGCCGCCGGGGCCGGCCCGCCGCCGGCTGCCCCGAGCGCCCCTTCCCCGAGCGGCCCCCGCCGGACTTTGCCCGGCCCGGCCGGCGGGAAGTTGGCCCAGAGTTTCCCGGCGGCGCCGACACGTCGGTGCCCGGGAGGAAGAAGCGAGGCGCCGCCGGGCCAGGCCGGGCCGGGCCGTTTCCCCCCCCCACCCCCGCCAGCCTCCACGTCGGCGCCGCGGCGGAGGGGCCGCCCCCCCGTCCCCCGTGACTCACTCCGGCCGGTGCCCGCTCGCCCGCCCTGCTGGAGACCCGGAGCGCTCCTGGGAGAGCGGCGCGGCGCCCGCCCCGGCGCCTATATAGGCCGGGCCGCTGCCAATCCCCGGCCCGCACGTCAGCGGGACATGCCCCTTCCCGGCGGGGCCGGCCCGCCACGCGTGCCCCGCGCCGCCGGGGGCGCCCCGCCGCCTGCCCGCCGCGGCGGAGCGGAGCGGAGCAGCGGCCCGGCTGCCGCCCGCCCCGCCGGGCTTCACGGCGAGGGCGGAGAGCCGCGGCTGGCTTACACCGGCGCTGTGCACCGCCTGCCCCCCGCTCCGGGCGGACACCCGCAGGAGAGCCCCCGGCCGCCCTCCCTTAACGGATTCACGTGCAGAAAGTGCCTCCCGCCCGCGGGCCGGCGGCTCCGGGGGAGGCGAGGGCGGGAGCTGCTGCACGGCGGGCTGGCCCCAGCGCCGGCCCGGGCCCCTCTGCGGTCCCGGGACTCAGCCCAGCTCCCCGGAGCTGAGAGTTACCCCCTTGGTTTGCCTGAGGGCGGTTTCACGCAGCGTAACGAGCTGGAGCGGCTCACGGGGGCTCTGATCAGGCTTAAAACCCACGGCTGGCCCCGGCGAGCAGCAAACACCCGGGGCTCCGGCCCTGTCCCACAAACGGAGGGGGACACCGAGGCTCCAGCCCCGGGCCCGTGGTTCCTCCTCCTGCGCAATCTGTGTCAAAGCAGCAGCTACCCGATGGTGAAGTATCAGACAGGAGAAGGGGCAAGGTAAGAGCAAGATTAAAAAAATAAACACCCCCCCCCCACCTCGAAAAGAGCCCCTCTCCTTATTCCGTTCTCTAATTTGGAGATGGGGAAGAGCAAAGGAGGGGAAAGGCAAGCCAGCAAGCACAATACCCCCCTTTCCTGCAGAGAGGATGTTTATTAAAAGTTTGTGCAATATAGATGTTTTTAATTATTAGCCCTGCACCCTCAGGGAACTGAGGAAAAAATAGGCCCATCAGTGTAAAAACACATGCAATTTGAACTGATTTTTGCATTAGCTCAGTCTCTGCCCATTTTCCTACACAGGATTGATTTTCCTCATCATTCATAACTCGCACTTAGTGACTGGTTTTCTCATTCACGCCTTGCTCTCTCCCAGAGCCTGGCAAACTAAACGCAAGAACCTGCTTTGTGGAGCTCTGACTGCAGAAATTTGAGGTCTTTGGAATAACTGCTTTTGATTACATGCAGTAATTTTTAGAGATATTTATGTGCTGTATTTATGGAAACATGGATGGTTTAGCCTTAAGTAAAATTATGATTACTTATTATAATTAAACAAGAGTAGGAGATTTCTCCAGTTTTCCTCTTTTAATCCTATGGCTGGGAGGACATCATTAGAGCACTTGAACTTTTTGACACAAACAATTTATCACTGTAAATAAAAATACACTTGTGGGTGAAATTGGGAAGTATGTTAAAGGGAGGAGAACAGTCGTCAAGAGTTGACACCCTGCCCAGGCACCATGATGATCCACCTCTCCCTGCCCCATCCTCTCCTCAAACAGTCTGTCGGTCTCTACAAGGATGCAGGGATACTGCTCCAAGCACGGGGCTGCTGCACAGAAAGGCAGCAACCACTGCTGCCACGTCATATACACTCAAAGAACTGGCTCAGGCTCCTCTGACAAAAACCATCTAGGCTGCGGATGCCAGCAGCACCCCGTAAGACACGCGAGCAGGCTGGTGCCTACCAAGACAGAGGTGGCTCGTGCAAAAGCAGAGCTTTGGGTACCTGGGCAAACCGCAGCACCTCTAGACTTTGGACACTTCGGCTTCCAAGCAGCAGCTGGGAGCAGAGGGGGGGGGGGGGGGGGTGTAATTTGGGCTTTGGAGCGCAGCACTCTGAACCTAGCTCGAGGTGCGTGATGCCTTCCTGGTGCTTTTACTCCCTCATGTTTATCTCCCCAGAGCAAAGCAAGCAACCTCCTTTCAATGCTCTAACTTTGCTGCATGCAATTAACTCTGACATGGGTAAATACTGCAATCCCCTGTGCTGGGGAACCAGAGGAGCATCATAACCCCCAGGCTAGAGCATTTTACTGAAACACCAACATCCTTCTCCCTCAACGCCATTATCTGGTTCAGCAGGGGCCCTCTGCAGGGACATGTCACCTTGTGCCTATGGGACAACCCTGTGCCCCTCTCCTGCTCTATCTGTGCCGGTTGCTACAGCCACTGGGGTTGCTAGGATATTATGGATTTCTGGCTTTTATCACAGCTTCCTCTCCCAGGACTGTGTAAGAGGGAATCTTCCCTGTGTATTTCTGTAGCTCTTCCTTTATTTGCAGCTGCGAGTGGTGGGGGGGAAGCCTGCCAGGCCCAGAAATTACTGGAAGGCCTGGAGCATCTCACCACGTGTCACCCTCAAATAATGATTTCTGCTGAAGGAAACCTGTCAGGGGCTGTTCTCCTTAGAGCACGATCCTCCATGGAGGAAGAAATGGGGGGAGAGCTCACCTTTCCTCCCACATTCAGTAAGTACAGAAGTGTACTGCACATGGACAAAAGCACATTTAGAGGGTGCTAGGAGGCCTATTTCAACCTGCTGCTCCTCCTGCAAGCACAACACTGACCGTCTGTGTCCCACCCTGTCCCTCTTCTTCAATAAGGTGATGGGGTACAGCCAGAGTCCTGCAGGGGCTGGTTGCTGCCTGTTCTGTCTACTTGCCCACAAGTGCAATATCACATCAAAAAAACCCAACCCAATGGAGATGCTTCTCATGGAGATGTGTGTAAAATGGCTCCTCTATAAGCCAGGCATAGGAATTTTTAGTAGCTTGAGGGGAAAGGAGGCAGAAAGCACTCAACCCCCTGACAAAGACCGTCCTTCTAGCATCCCATATTTTGGCAGCATTACTACAGACCCGTGTTTCATGACATGCAAGAACAAGTGAAAAGGAAGCCTCCCAAAAAGAGCACTAATGTGTGACAGAAAGGGTGAAGGATTGGGCAATGTGTAGTTTCCATGGCTTATCAAACTGGCAGTTCAGATCTAAGGGAGGACACAGACATGGGACCAGCAAAAATATGAAACGCACACAGAGGGAAAACTAATGCTGAACAGACACGTGTTCACCAGCGTGAAAGCAAAGGTTGAGGAGTTAAGTAGCTTTTCATAATCACACCACCCCAGGACTCTTGGGGAAGGGAGAGGAAACTTTCAGCTCCTTAAACCAGTGGAGCAAAGACCACAAAAAGGTTGGTCTTTCCTGGCTCATTCACCATCAGCTGAGCTAGGATTTTACAAAGGATTTCTTCTAGCCTGTTCTTATTTTCTGTTGTTATAAGAGATCCCTATTTTTCCTGCCAGAAACTGCAAGCCTTATTTGGAAAGCAACCCAAGTATGCTCCAAAGAGTGTGTGCTGTGACTATTTCCTGTTAAATATAACTCCAGATTCCTAAAACTGTACAAATAAGCACCCTTTTTGTACTCTGGGTGTTTATCCCACACACTGAAGTCAGAGACCACCACACAAGTACTACCTCTGAAAGTATACATTTCAGCACATCGCGCAGGAGTGGCTTGAAGAGAAAAGGGGTGGGGGAATACTTTGTATCATGCTAGAAAAAGAAGTGGAAGAGGATTCAGGATGCAGGACACTTGTATGCCAAGGAGTACTGGGTTTCTCAGCCAAAGCAAGCAAGATATGCCTCTCGGCTTTACAGCTATCACTATGGCTTGCCATGGGATCCTCCAATAGGCTGTTTTTATTTCTACAGGAAAACCTCTATTAAATTGAAGTTAAGGGTCAAATTATATAGATCTTTCTGCTAAGAGAATAAAAAAAGTTTCATCATAAAAAGTGACTGAACATGAGTTCACATTGCCTATGTCTCAGTGACTTTGAGACCAGATTTTCTTTATTATTTTCTTTATTTGCCATGAGGAAGGAAACTTCCAGGGACATGCAAGTGAGGCACCGCTCTTCCTCATTCACACATCAATACTAGGAAGAAATTATTCTGTAGGCTAAATTCTGCTCCTCTGCTGTACTTGGTGCAACCCCACCATCTTCAGAGGCCCACTGTAAATACCCAAGTAGAGAACTGCTGATAGAAATAGAAAAGTCTACCCAAGCGTAGACACTAACCCCAACTCCAACCATTTAGTCACGTTGTGAAAAAGGAAGGGAGGTGGAAGTAAGATGAGTGACTGCGTGTGTTTGTCTCACATGGGACCTAGGTGGTAAAAACAAGGGGTCCCAGGGGAATGCAACATCATTTGCCTTTCTCCTGATAAACCTACATTGTTTACCAAGGGCAGTTCTCTTGCACAAGCAGAAGAGCCGACCAGACATTGAAGGAAGGTGACTAACCTCAGCAGGCCCCTCAGGCCAAAGTGGTTAGTTAGAAGACTTATTTATTTCCTGGGCACCCTGACAATAAAATTATGCAACCATCAGCTACCAAAAAATATGTACACTGCCCTTCCTAGACTATCACAGGGTGCTCTATAAAAAGGGGCAAGTGAAATAGGTAGGAAGAGCAGGAGCAACTTACTGGCATGGACAGACTCCTAGTGTGAACAAGTAGCTTCAAGCCCTCTGACTGCAGAGAGGGGAAAAGCTGCTAGTTAAGGGGTAGATATGCATGTTTTACATGGAGACACTATGAGAAAACTAGATTTAGAGGTTAATGCAGACAAATCAGTCAAGAGACTCAAGATCTGCTCTTAGTTTCACTGCTGATTTGGTGAATTGACCAGTGAAGTTCTCTCGGTTGCCCTGGCTGTGCACACGAAGTGATCTTGATTTACCCTGTGGACTCATTATTTCATTTCAGATTGTTCAGAACGCTGTGATCCTTGGATGTCAGGTGCTATGACAAAACAAATGCCATTTCAGAGATGAGGAAGAAAGTCAATTGACAGTTAAATAAAATCAATGCAAAAGCAAAGCAAAAGGAAGCCACAGAGGACAGGTCAGAGTCCATCCTTCCACTTCCACTAGGAGAGAAATCTGATTATTTAACACAAACTTGGCTTTCAGGAAGTTAGGATTTCAAATAACCAAGATAAAATGGAAGGAGATGAAAACAGAATACATTCAGACCAAGAATAACTGAAGTGAATTTCCCACCTGTATTTCAGAGACAGTTATAGGCAAATTCAGGAATTGAAAAGGTTGTCGAAATAGAAGCAAATTTCAGGTTCTTGGCCTTAGGGAGCCAATAAACACTTTGAAGAGGAATACATTTTAAACATGAGGGACAGTGAAATAAAGTATCTTTCTGTGTTGCTTTACTCTTTCACAGTAAAGCAAAACACTAACTTGACTCAAGAAGAAGAAAAGAGACTCAGAAAACAAAAATTCCCAATATATTGTCTGGAAAGTGGCAGTAGCACAGAGCAGCAGAAGTGAAAGAGATCACAGAAATTCAGAACATCCAACAACAGGCTGGAAGTCTGAGTCTCTGGAGTCTCTAGTCCAACCTCCTGCTCGTCACGCCAGGGCGTTCAGGGCTTTCTTCAGTCAGATCTTTAAAACCTTCAA
Organism: Strix aluco; assembly: GCF_031877795.1. Lineage (NCBI taxonomy): Eukaryota > Metazoa > Chordata > Aves > Strigiformes > Strigidae > Strix > Strix aluco. Next base: position 2,243,281 of record NC_133939.1, read on the forward strand.
AGCTGCACAAACTTACTGGGCAACCTATTCCAATAGCTGACTACCCTAACAGTGAAAAAGGTTTCTTACTTGCAGTCAGAACCTTTAATTTCAATTTTGGCTCTTTATGCTGATCTGAACTCGCTTTTCAATTTAAGTTCCCGCCCCGCTGTGTGCTCATCACACACAGGTGCTTTCAGAACGGTGCTGCAGCACTGCTCTCTGTTCAACCTGCACTGCAGAAGAAAAAAAATCTTCCACAAATAATTAGCTGAGAGCTACTTCCCAAAGCCTGCTAATATCACAGTCACCCAAGAAGCGAGGATTGCGGAGATACTGCAGAACAAAGCACACACTATTTCCTTTCTGTTCCTCCGAAGGAAACTTTCGCTTCACCCTCCTTTGGCTACTGGGTTCAAGCTCTTTTGTTTACCTTTTCAGTGTCTCTTGTTCCCTCTCCCTTGGCAACTGCAATATAAGATGAACACGTGGCAATTTTTTTTTTTTTTTTTTTTAAGAGATGTTGCCAGAAGCTCTCATGCACTACACATCACGTAGTGTGGAAAGGCAAGGGACTTGCAAGCCCTAAACTTACCCCTTTTCACATTAACTGTCATATATTTAGAAAATTCAAAGCGGACCATGTCCCTTCGGTTGAAGGTGTCCCCATGCTCCCTAAAACCCTCCTACAGGTACTCTTAGGCTGATGTTTTGCAGGGCAGAATTTAAGGACCTGCTTACAGCAGTTTTTAAAGATGACAACTACTTCTTTAGACAGAGACTCAATTAGGTGTATATATAGAGAGAAAATTAAAAAAAAAAATTAAGTGGCAAACTAAATGAGACATCCCCAACTGCATTTTTCAGGGGGGCAGGGGGACAATTTGCAACTTAAGCATGGAAACTGTAAACAGACATTTATTTTTGTCTGTTTTGGTGGGGGTTTTTTTGCTTTTTTTTTTTTTTTTTAAATCTTGCTTAGCTACTTTGATTCTAGGTATTGTACAGAAAAACCTAAGCAAGGTTGTTCATGGCTCCTTGAAAGATTTTAAAGATTCCTCAGTTACTAATGTTTATTGGGTAACAAAGACTTAAGAGAATGCCAGAGCTCCATTTTTATAAACTTTTTGTGCTCTGGTATGTTTTCTCCCCTAAGTTCCAGTTCCCCAAGTCACATGGCTTCACAAGACTCCAATTTTATAAAGTTTTTTTTTCTTTATTTCTATCTTTCAGTTACAATAAGCAGTTTGAAAATACGGCCCAGAAAAGTTTGCATTATTGTGACAAACAAAAACCTCAAAAAGAATAAAATAATTAAACTTGCGGGGAGGCTAGTGCTTTGTTTGGAGAGGAAAGGAACAATTTAAAATTAAAAAAAAAAATAAACTTCAGTTTGGCAACAATTCCTCTGAAAAGGCATTAAAGTAAATATCTGATTCCAACTGACACTTTTTAAAGGCAATGATAGGACCCTCACTATTTAAGCACAACCTTCCCTTTGTCCTATTCATAGCACACGCAACAGGGGCTCAACATATCCACAGACAAGCACTAATTCCTAATCTCTACTAGGCCAAGCAAAAGGCTCTTCATGTGTTAGACAGAATTACATCACGGTGATCTAAACTGACAGTGAAAAAACCAGACAGTCTTCTCTTCCAAATCTGCAAGGCCACTCTAAGCCTGCTATGAAAGAAGAGAGAGAGAGATAGCGAGAACTCAGAGTAAAACTATTTCCACTAATTGTTACAAATAATATTATTTTACACTTAAAACCTCTTTTCATAACCGAATTATTTCCAGTCCCACCCTGCTCATCTTTGGGCTGAACTAGAAGGGGACAAATTTTAGGTACAAATTTTTTGCTTTGATACCTCATGCTGTACAGTCCTCCACTCACACACTGTTATTATCTTTTGGATTAACAGAATAGTGCCCTGAGCAATACAAGTTTTCAAATAAAATAGAGAGATTAATGTTTCTTAAATTTCCAAGAATGTCTGAACTTCTCTAAATACTCACTGCTTTCTCTCATTTTTACCCCAAACTCTGCGGCAGTCAACAGAGCCATCAATTCAGTATTTTAATTTCATGAAACTATTTATAAGAGCAGGCACAGAATTTTAAGTTTCCTCAATGCTATTTAACCAGCTATACTTTTAAGCAACAGTCACATATCTCCAACTTGCTATTCTCCAGAGATTTCAAGGGTCCTTGTAAGACCTAAGTCCCAGCAGGCTATACCAACTGCTGAAGTATTCATTTTGAAAACAAAAACATATGCAATAACAGGCCAAGCATAACATATTCCCATCCGTGCTCTCACCCTGCCTGCTCCGTGAGTTGTTCTCAGCTTTCCTTTCAACTGTTCCAACACAGGTTTATGTTCAGCTTTATCACTTCAACAGAGATAACAGCAAACTTACTTTCTGCTGTGCAGTAGAAACAGTCAGGGCCTGGTCTGGAAAGAGCAGAGCCCTGCTCCCTGCTCTGGGAAGGGCAGGGGAGGTCAGACAGTCCACGCTGTCTCCAGTGCCCACCGGAGACACACAACACCCCCAATTTCTCACCCAAGGCTGCAGCTGGGGCACGCAGCAAGTCCATTTCACACACTCCTGCCCTCTCGCCCCACTGGGGCTTTCTCTGGCTTTGCCTCTGTCCCTGCCAGTGGGGGAATCTTCTCTGCATCAACTCTGACCCTTATGCTCTTCATTTTTCCTAATTTGACCCATGTATCCATCCCATGCCCAACGTCCATGTTCCTGCCACACGGCCTCGCCTAGGCTTTGTCACTCATCTTTGGCAAATACCCAGATTATTTTATGAAATATCCAGTTTAATACTCAGTGTCAGAAACGAAGGGATAGACAGAAACACAGTACCAGAAACAACAGGAAGAGAACCAGCAAGTGGTACTGCTGCAGGTGGTACCACCTGAATTGAGCAACGGCTGTCAAGGTGTTCAGCATTCCTCTAAAAAAAGGCCTTTGTTGATTTTCCAGACAACCCACTTTAAAACCTTTGAAATACCAGGCAACCAAAACTAGTGGGGGTGGGGGAAAAGGGACAGGGGAGCGATGCCCATGCTACGTGCCAATACCCTAAACCAAGCCTGACATTTGAACGATGAAAGATTATCCAACCCCTGATGAAAAATATGCCAGAGGTTAGGCTTTATGAAAGCTAGCCATAGCTGCCTCATGGTATTTACTGTGAAATATGATAGCAGTAACCTTCCTTCAAAGCCAGAGTCCTGATACGCACCTTATCACCTGCCCTGTGTATGGGTCAGCATTTTTATGGGCTTTGACAGACTCCAACAAGCAATTATCAGCTTAACAACAGAGGGAAAAGGCTGGGTCCTGCCACCTCTAAGCTAAATAGTAATAGTCAAAACATGACAGGGTCCAAGTCTTTCCTCCTTAAAATCCAGCAGTTGCTGGGATATTGGACTACTAAATACATACCTACAGCACACGAGTATCAATTGTCGTGATAGCAGCGCTTGCTTCCAGAAATTTTAATTTACAGCTATTTCTTGTGCAAGTACAAGGTATGGTGTACTCACAAGTTATACGCATGGATGCTTTTACCAGAATCACCCCGATTTATGACACGTGTTTATATGCAAGTCATTTGTGGAATAGTTGTTGGTTTGGGTTTTTTTTGCTTGCATGTTTGTTTTCTTTTCTTCCATTAATCCTAAATAAATCTATCAGTTCCATCCCTAAACTCTTCCCAAATGGTTCTCTCTCATCAGTGAAAAGTCTTTACTAAGACAACAAAACTTGCTGGAAAACTGTTCCAGACACTGTGCTGCTGAGTGTAAGAGAATCTGGTACTACTTCCATTTTGCGTCAACAAGTAAATCCATTTTACATTACAATTAAATTAAACAGCGTCATTTAAGGGAGGCGATTCTGGTAAATGAATATTACTGTGCTATTCAAGCCTCTCAAAGGCAAAACTTTTCCTGTGAATCATCATTTCTTGGTGTCTTACAGATACTGAACCAACCCCTTCCCTTCTTCCAATGCTGTTTTTCCACTGAAGTTAAACTCATTATGATTTCCTCTAACAGAGCCTTTTGTGGTCCATCTTTTCTCTCAGGTTTCTCCCTGTTTTTTCTGCTCACTCCTTTGCTAGCGCCTCTTTTGTGACTCTGGCTGGACATAGCTCCTTGCTTCAACCTCTGCTCCTCACAAAAGAGTGACATGCTTCCGTCGCTGCCTCAGCAACACAGCCTGCTCCTGCCAAGGTCAGCCCTCCGCAGCCACAGGGCCGCTGGACCGAGACTGCCCTGCTCCACGCGTCTGTCTGCCCCTTCGGCTGCGCTCAGGAACCTGCTCCTGGCACCACGGACGCGTGCTGTGCCTGTCGGGGCCACAGGTTTCTTCCCAAGTCCAACCACTGCCAAAAGTGCAATTCAAGGGACTTCACTGAGGCGAGAGCATTGCTAGGACTATAAGCGTAATGACAAGTTTTTCTCTCCCTCCCCGCTCTAAATACCACTACCATTTTGCTTTATTTAGAGCAGTAAGCAGGAATCCAACTGTCTTTCTTATTCGCAAGCACGTACATAAATTCATGTCCCCTGCCTTCTTCACAGAAGCTACCGATTTAGTCCTCCCAAAACCACAGAAACACACAGACACAAAACAAAGGTGCAGTACACCTAGACAAAAACTAAACAGTTTTCTGAATCAGCTGAAGTCAAGGAATTAGCACCAAGAGGTATAAATGTACCCAAGTTATTTACATGCTAATATATCCAGAACTAATTTGCAAAATATTAGTAGATATCTTCAAGGCTTGAGAGATCTACCAGTTGCAGGACTCAACAAAATTGAACAGTTGAGAGACACAAGTTTTGTTCAAAAAAAAGTATTTTTATCATACAGCAGCTGCTAGAAAGGACACTTGTATTTCTGTGAGACTGCTGGGAAAATACCAGAGCTTGTGTAGGTAAAACCACCAAAGAACACCTAAATGAAGGAAAAAAAAAACCCACTTCAGCTTTAACATGCATAAGTTTCTTATGAAACAAAACAAACCCAGAACACTCATCACAGCCTGTCTACTACTTGTTAGAATTAAACACATAAATCCTCTAGCAACCCAAAGTCCTCTATACATGTAAAATATTCTAAATAAACAAGCTTTCCCCCCTTGCTTTGGCTAAAACTTTTCCTCCTTGTTTATTAATACATCTTTTTCCAACCTGACTCGCTGATTCTCTTCCACTGAAGTCACACCATGAGAGCTATGAGGCAATATGAATTCACAAAAGGAAGATGGGGAAAAAGGTCACTAGAATCATTAGGCATGCAGGACTTTTCCATTTAAGATGGTAATGTAAATCACAAGATTTTACTAGAAAATTTTCAGGAAAATAAACAGTCTTTCTTTTAAAGCTAAGGGACAGCTAAATATAAAGCCACATGCTGAATTCTCTCAGGTATAATTCCAAATCCAGAATTTGGATTCCAAATCCAAATCCTAAAACTAGGAATTTCTAAAATGAAAAGAGCTCTTGAAACAAGCCCCAAACTCAGGATACTACTCTTGCCTTAATTACCAGGCTAGCACGATCACCTGGCATCTGGAGACCAGCTCTAGGTGTGTCCCAAGCTCTTCCACAATGCCTCCCCCAATAGGCCCTACTGACCAGGACCCTCCCTTCCACTCCAAATGCAGTCTCACAGCCCACCATAAATACCACAGCCTCCTGGTAACACAGACTCCGCTGGAACAGCTTCTAGACCAAAGCCCCAGAAAAAACAGTAAGAAAAATAAAATACCACCAGCAAACCCCACCACGCAACACAATACAGCCTCACGCTCTCTTCTTTCAAGGTTAGGGTAATTACGATGAGGAACAGAGGCCTAATCCTGCAGCTCAGTTTTACCTTCCTATCTTTTCTTTATCTGTTTTCGTATTTTAATATAAATAACACCTACTTAATTCTTGCGCAGACCCATGTTGCAAAAGTTTTACAGGCTCTGGGCCTCTTGGACAAGTTAGACTCGTTACATCCTGGGTGAAGATGCCTTTCTCAGCCCACTTTAAAAACCCCTGTTGCAACTTCTTCAGCGGTGCATGTCTTTGTCAAGATTACAACAGCATTTCCATAAGGGTAACGCTACAGAGAGGAGGCCATTATTGTGCTTGATCCACAGGGCACTAAAAGGCTTCTACTTCTTGTGACGGTGTCTTGCCAGGCTACGCTTGGGTGCCTACTCCTGCTAGGGATGAGACCAACTGATCTGCAACTTGTCTCTTTCTGGCAGCAGGGAAAGCATGAAGGCAGTTTCCAGACCCTGTCTTCACTGCTTGCCAGTTTCAAAACACCCATGAGGACACTTGCCAGTCTTGCTATTTTGCTTTAAGGTTCATTTATAAGCTCTGCACAGTATAGGCCTGAGGATTTCCTTATGTAGAATTCTTGAATACAAAACAAAGTTAGAACCACTGTTGAATTACTTTTTTTTTTCCTTCTAAAGAGAAACAACATTTTCACATAAATCTGATATTCTACAGAAACCCACAACTCAAATTGTCAGATACCCTCCCAGTCATGGTGAATTAACGTTTTCAACCACACACCCACATTCAGTTTGAACAGTCTGTGCTGGTCTCGATGCCACTGCTGACTTCTCTAACCATCAGACTGGTAGTGACCTGGGGAATTACCTGAATTCTAACAGCAGCACAACCCTAAGTGCATTAGTACCAGCTTAAAATGCTTCTACATGCAAGGGGAAGAGTCTGTTTTGGGAAAGGCGGTATCAACTGAGATATTGTAAATGATACAACATCCCAATTTCCTTTGAAAAGGTGTAAACTGCACAGGCTGTCTTGTCTGGGATGGCTCTCCACTCTGATAACAGCTATGAAATCCAAGGTTACAGATCTCTCTTCTAACAGACGATACTGTCTTCAGAAGCAGCTTAACACGAATTGGAAAAAAGACTAGCTACTTCACTAAGAACAACTGCCCTTATCCTACCAAAAATGAGTTACTAGTGTTACCATTATGCTACATAACATAACGATAACATTGTGATCCAATTCCAGATCAAGGGGAAATCTCCTCCCTGATCATCCCAGTCTAGAGAAGTGAGACCAAGGAAAAAGCGGGGAACTTAATAACCTTTAATACACAAGTAGTAGCACCATATTTTTTTCCACCTTTTCAGGCAGAACTGGGGGAGTGGAGGGAAAGAAGAAATCAGCTTAACTTGCAACAAAGACAGGAGCATGTGTCACACTATCAGGAGTGAAACACTGAAACAATTTATATAGGACAAACACAGAGCAATCTGTCTCACCCATTTCTCAGAAACCACTTAGAAAACTGTCTTTTGAGAATGATCTAGGCTTACTATATCTTGCCACAGTGGCAAAGCTCAGAATAGATGGTTACACTGTCCCTTCCACCCTACGTTTACAGGCCTCCAGATATTGTTACCTCCACACCTAGTGAGAGTTTTTCCTGTGCCTGTTATTCTATCTGTGAAAAACTATACTACTGTGGACTTTTTTGGAAGGAAAAGGTTGAGGGATTTTTGTGGCTTGAGCATGTGGGTGGCCCTGCCTATGATTTGGGCCATGCTGCATGAAAATCCACAGGAAGACTGTTTTTTTTCCAACATCTTAAATCTGAACAGGCAGAGTTGGAGGTACAGAGCTTTAGCAGATACACAGCTACAAATTACGTCATTGCTTCCTTTCCTGTCTTGCCTCTGATGTATATTCCTGTACCAGAGGGAGGGATATCCAATCCACCTATGAAGCGATACCTGAAACACCACTTTCCAGGCTGGGTTGGGGTGGGGGGAGGAGGCAGGGAGCTGTTATACTATCTGTTAAATTGTTTTCTAACTGAAAACAATTGTGTAGCATTAGATAGCAACAGTAGGCAAAATGGAGACTAAATCATTGGGCAGCAGCTTCACCTGCTTTACTAAACAGAAAACATGCAATAACACAATACAGCACGTATCAGTGTGCAGAATTTTCTCTGTCATTACACAAGTGTAGGAAAAGAAGTGCCTCCTTCAAACTCCTTGGGTCTAACTGCCTCTCATCTTCCCTTCCCAGCCACAGACTCGTGAATTTGCATTCAAATTCTAAACTAGACCTTCAAATCCAAGGACCTTGGCTTGTCTCATCAGTTATGAGTGAGCTGCTGTTGCTATTACTAACATTCCCAGCACGACCTGCTCTCTTGCTTGTCATCTTGGGGGAAGGAATTACTTTTGCCATCTGGGAATCCTCCCTACTATTTGGGGAAGGCCAGCGTGGGAAGCACTACTTAATGCGTCAAGCCACCTTAGCTAGAGCCAAGCTGGGCCCAGGGATCACCAACTCCCTACGCTGAATCCTCTTCAGTACTGCTTGATTGTTGGATCACCCTGTTCTATAAATAACCTGCAATAAAACCACACTACAGGACTAGAAAGCAGTTCAGTAAAGAGGCTGAACTTCCCCTCTCTCACACAGAAGCGGCTAGTTCTACCTGGAGAGTCACAGGGAGGCAGAAACCCTCCTCCAGAGCAGCCCATGACTGGAGCCTCAGTTCTCAGGCCCACCAGCGCTGCAACTCAGGAGCCCGGAGCAGACCGCGCCTCGGGACATAGGACGGATCTGCCACCCTGCCGAAAGCGGGGCGGGAGGGGAGAGACGACCGCATCCGTGCTATCACGGCTGGAGGCGAGCGGGCCCTCCTCAGCCTCCCCGTCCCCTCAGGGGCGGCCCGCGAACACCCCCGGTTGACCCGCGGGGCGGAGGGCGGCCGCCGCGGGGAGAGGAAGCGGGGCATGACTCATGGTTTTTGTCCGCTCCTTGGCTGGCACCGGAGCGCTCTCCGTCGCCGGCGCAGCGCGGGGCGGCCGCGGGCGGTGGGAGCGGCGCAGGCCGGTGAAACGCGCCCCCCGTGCAGCCCCCGCACCCCGCCGCCATGGGGGGGGGCGGCGGCACGTGGCCCACCCCGCGCCAATCGGAAAGGCCGAGACCATAGAGCAGAGCCGGGCGCTCGCTAGACATTCCGCCCGCCGAGCCCGTCTCTCTGCTGCCGCCATCTTGTTGGAGGCAGCGGAACCCGCCTGCCCGCAGAGCCGGGCCCGCACCCTCCTCCCGCTTACCGGAGGCGCTCCCCACCTCCCGCCGCCCTACCGCGCGGCTGGCGCCATAGGCCGCCGGGGGCGGCTTTACCTCTAGTAGGCCCGCAGCGAAGCCTATGCTGGGTACGAGGCCGAGGGGCCGGCCGCCATCTTGGTAAAGAAGAGGGATGTGCGTGACCTACCAACATATGGGTGGTCCCTCCCCCACGTCCCCTTGGCCGGCGGGTTGCTATGGGAACGGGGCGGGCGCATGCGCGGCGGCCCCTCCGCCCCGCCCACTGGTACCGCCCCAGGGGCGGGGCGGGGCCGGCGGGGCGGGGCGGGGCCGGCGGGGCGGGGCGGGGCCGGCGGGGCGGGGCGGGGCCTGCGGGGCGGGGCGGGGCGCCTCGGCCCCTCCCCTTCCCCCCTCACGGTGCGCGCGCGCGGGAGCGGAGGTTGGGGTCGCTGGCGGCGTGAGGCGTGGGCCGGCAGCTGAGGTGAGGTGATGGGGGGTGCGCCCTTTCCCTTCCTCTTCCTTGGTGGGGTCCGGGGGCCCGTCTGCGCCGTTCCTCTCTGGACGGGCGGTAAAGGACAGCCCCTCTCTGGCGCTCCCGCGGGACGCGCTCGGCGGGCTGGGGCTGAGGGAAGGCGGTGGGGCGGCCGGGAGCGGTGCCGGGGAGCCGCTGGTGAGGAGGAAGCGGGCCGACGGTGGCGGCGGCTGTGGAGCGGCCTGGGGGCTGCTTGGGGGTGTCGTAGGGGTCGGGTAGCGCCCTGCCTGCCTCCGCCGAGCCCGGGGCCTTGGGGCCGCCTGAACGCCTGAAGTACCCGGCGATGGGAAGGCCTCGCAGATGCGGTTCCCTCTTTCGAGAGCGGGTGAAGTAGTCACTCCAGTGCCGTTTGCACTTGAGAAGAAGCTCTCGTAGAAAACTCCATCCGGGTTGTTGAAACCAGAGGGTAAGGAACATGATCGACCAGCTCCAGAGGAAAATCTGGACTGCTGTGAGACTGCATGCTCCTGCCTGTGTGGGAGCGCTCAGCCGCTGCCCTGAAGGGAATGCTGTGGGAAAGATCTTCCGTGGAAGATTTCTGTGCTTGGTCCATATATTAAAGCGTAATGTAACTGCAGCCATCTGCATAAACAGCTCTCCTTCGTTTCTTGGTAGCTGTGAGAAACTTTCCTCCACTCTTATCTGCCCTCTGAGAAATAGTTGGGTGACAGACAAACCTCGTGAATTAAAAGAATGTTCCTCTGTGCTCTAGCAGGATCTAGTATTGTTTGGCATTGAAAATCTCTCATGGATGATGGTTAAGCAGGAATCAATGACATCACTCAGCAGGCAACAGTCTTGGAAGGAAGAGTTGCTATCGGAGCAGTCTTGCGTAATGATAAAAAGCCTCACAGATAACCTCTTCAGTAGTTGAATACTTCATAGGTCATTAGTGACCTTGTTGACTGAAATACAGACATTGCAGATGCTGGATTTTATTTTTTGCATGAAACTTCACTTGAGAAGCACGTTACCCAGTTTTTATTCCATGTGTGTAATCAAGACGCCAGATTTTTGTCAGCAAGTTCAGCTTCATGTGAAGTGACACCAAACTGCTTCAATGGTTAGGACCTTTAATCTGTCCCTCCCATCAAAAAGCCTTCCTCAGAACTGACCTCTTCCTTATTGGGCTGGGGGGGAAGCAGCTTGGTAATTGTTAACAGTGAACTAATCACGGTGAGCTAAAAAGTTGCATCTTCATAAATGTAAAGGAAGTTGCACTTGTGTATTTATACACATACACAGTAGCGTTGAGAAGCAAATGCCATAGCTGCGGGAAATCATCACCAACTTGAAAACAGCTTTGCCTTCTGCCTAGCACAAAAAAGGTTGGGCTCCTGTCCATCCGACGCTGGACAGGTTGCTTTGACTTCTAGATGGCTTTTTGATGAGAGGGACAGAATGGAGGGTGCTGTACATTGAAGCAATTTGGTGTCATTTCACATGAAGCTGAACTCACTGGCAAAAATCTGCTGGGAAGACAGAAAGAATCAGATGGTCATAATTTCAAATCTGTAAAGTGAGTGTGAGCTAGATGGGAGGTGACTATGGTATGTGGGCTTCGTGAGTGGGAACAGATACCTTTTTGGTTAGAGGGCGAGCCAGGGGAGGGACTAGAAAGGGGACTTGGAGCACTCATCACTTGAAGATACAGCACATGCTGACACTTTTATACTGCCATAGTAAATTATATGATCTCCTGAACTCATGCAAGTTAGCGTGATAGAAGTTCTCTTGCGTTGGCAGGTCTTTGTTTGTCAAGAGACTTTTTTTGCATGGAGGTGTTAGATGAGAGATTTAAAAATTTTTTTTTTTGCTGTCTGCTTTTTATCTCAAAGTAATGCATGTGAAAATCTGATCTTGGCAACAGAAGTTAAAATGACTGACTTTGCAAGCATCCGGACGAAAGAGAAGGAGAAAATGTTTCATTTTGAAGCTGTTGGCTCTTTACAGAACACTTGAGCATGAAAGGAAATGTTGAGGGGAAGGAGGCTTAAGAAGAAAAAATAATACACGAGTTGGTTTTTTTTAGCTTTGAAAAAACTGTTTCCTGTACATAGTAAGATGTCTAAGCAGCGTTTTGGTTTGGTTAGTTTCCGGAAAGGATGTGGACTTTTCAGACATCAAAATGGTTTGTCATACATCTGGTGCCTTCGCACCCTGCATTCATGTTGCTTAAATGTACTGCCCTGTGATGTTAATAGGAACAATGGTTGCTGAAAATTCTGCCCTCATCAATACCGAAGAGTCCAATACTTGTACTCTGTGAAGCACTTGTCACTGTTTCAAACTCTGAACATTCAATCAACAATGATCCTTTTTTAATTTCATGTGCAACAGTGGATATTATATTGTTGGGGGGGGTGGGGTGTTTGGTTTTTTCCTCGTATGATTTTTAATAAACTGATGAATGTTATTATTTTTCCAGATTTGTTCCTTACCTTCCATAAAAATGTCCAAGGTAAGAATGGCATTTCTGTCTTCCAGTGTAACAATGTGAAACAGATATTTTGTTTTTAAGTATTAATCTGCAAGGGTAACTTGCATTGTGTTTGATGGTGGTTTGTATGCTAAATTTATGGGTAATAAGTAAGAGAGAATTCATATTGAGAAGAAATAATATTGAAAGATTGAGTGATGTAAAACATATATTAGTTTCCTACGAGCACAAACCTCTGCAGTTAACTAATACTCTTGGAAGGATTTAATTTTGGTCATGGAGTTGCATACAAGCTCCCTGGTGCATTTTCATTGAAACTTCTGTTCTGCTACCGTGTTTTGAGCAGGAATCATTTAAGAAAAGGATGTTCTTAGGTCTAATTTCTTCATTTACTAATACAGTCAACTGATCTTCAGTAAAATGCTTCATCAACAATGTGGTAACTTAAAATCTTACTGAAATGTTGGGATTCATCTAATTCTTGGTCCCCTGCATTTGGTATAATGGTTAGAACATCCATGTTAGCTTACTGGAGTGAAATAAATGCTAAAGGGTACTTGAATAATGTGGTTGAAGAGGGAAACTAATAGTTCTGAAGATTTCTCTGCAGTGTTTATAGTAGTGGGCACTTGAAACACTATTGTGGAAATCCTTCCCATGATTTTCTCTTTAAAAGAGGTCTCTAAAGAGGATGTCCAGCAGATGGCTATCATTTCACTAGTGGTTCAGGGTTTTCATTTGGATGTACTAAAACCAGATTAGAAACAGTCACATTTTTATTTAAGTCCATAAACATGGGACACAAGCGTTTTTATTTTAAATGTTTGTGAAGATACTGTTTAAAAAGTGTGTGATTAGTGAGTGCACTTCATACTTCAATAAATAAATGTTCGGGGGTTTGTTTCTTTTTTACTTAAGGTGATCTTGGCTGGATAGTTGAATAAATGAAACTTTTTTTTTTTTTAAACTCTAGGTGAATGCAGTTCTGTTCTTCATTGTGAAACTGTTGAGTAGTAGGAACACCTGTGTAGTTTTCTCTGTGCATGTCATGTAGCTTCAAACCATTTGAAATAACTGAAGAAAGCAGTTATACAAACAAGTATGTCTCAAGTGGTTGCTTATCATTGTCTTATTTGATTTTATTTTTAGCAACAGCCTGCTCAGTTTACCAATCCAGAAACCCCTGGCTATGTTGGATTTGCAAACCTTCCTAATCAGGTCCACCGGAAGTCTGTGAAAAAGGGGTTTGAATTTACTCTGATGGTGGTTGGTAAGGAAATGTTTTGTAGTCTTTCTCAAAACTAGTACTAGCTCACAGGGAATTTGGAATTAAAATGAATGTTACTTCCACTATTGTAAGGCTTCAGCTTGCATCAGAAAGCTCTTCTGTACTGTAGCATTTAACTTTCTTTATTATTAACTTTATTAATTCATGCAGCAGTTGTTTTCCACACTACAAACCATGTTTGAATACATTAATAAGTTTGTGGGTGAAGTGAAGAAAGTCTTTTGTGCACTCCTGTGATGGTTACTTCCTTCTTGTCTGTCTTACAGGATTCAATCATTCTGTTTAAAATACAGTTTTAAGCTCTTTTTGCATTTGAATACAATCTTTGCTTGCATGTCTTGATTAAGAGAATAGTATTAAGGAGCCTATTCTACCAAATGTTCTTTATGCTTCTGTAGTTCAAAAGAATCCGAACTCTGGTCTTTCCACCCCTTCTAAATACTCTTGTAAGAGAAGAATGATAATTGGATTAGTTGGTTTTGATGTGAGTTGTTACTTTTCAAATTGATCTTGATTTTCTATTAGCAGTTATAATTTAAAGTTTAATTCTATTTGATATTTCATTGAAAATCTGTGTTGGTATCTGGAATGGAAAGAAAAATCTACTGTGTCTGCAGAAATACCTTGATCCTCTGAGAAGTCCGTGTTATTTTTGCAAATCAAGTAGGCTCCCATATCAAGCTTGAGCGTTTTCTATATCTCTCCTGGTCATACTGCTTGGGAGCTCTAACTTCTGAGTTTTGGCGTTTGAACTCTGTAATTCTCAGTTTTAAAATAGGCCTTTGTAAAAAAGTACCCTAATAGAATGTTTATTACCTGGCGTCACAAGAAGTAAATCCCATTTGGGTGTTAGATTTGCCCAAGAGAGATCACAGTGGAAATGAGCAGGAGAGGTGAGGCAGTATGTGATAGAAGGTGTTTAAGTTCTTAATTGTTTTGAATTCCAGTAGTTACAGAAAGAGTCTATCCTCAAACCTTTCATTAGTTTTGCCAAATGACAGCCCTAGCATTGCTTTTATCCTGTTTCTGTCTTGTAGTTCAGTGTTGGACAGAATTGACCCTTATTTTTGTCTTCCTAGAATTTTATCATCGTTGTTTACTGTATCTTTCCCTGGATTTGTTTAGGATAATATCATAATGGATATCCTATAAAATCTAAGGGTAAAGCCAAACTATAAGCAGATGTTTCACATTCTGGTATCTACTGTAAGTCTTCAGAATTTACTGTTTGGTGATCCTAAAAATCGAACAGTTCTGAGAAACAAAAGATGTGCTTTCTCTGCTGCAGCTAAACTTAATTTCCAGATGTCTTTGAGATTAATTGCAAATAGTGCTATGTGAAACAGTTCTGGCAGAAAGCTATGTAAAATTGTATAGACTAAGTTGTTTCTAGCTTCTTGTAAAATAGTAGATAGGGGGGAAATGACATGGTGTCAGAGTAACAGAAAGGCAATTAACCTCACCCATGTCTCAGAGTAAAATTTAACTTTACAGTTGTCACCTGCCAGTATTCTAAGAGATAAATGAAACTACAGGAAGAGAACTTGGAGAAAAGTAATGTCATCAAAAATTTGGAGTGATATTTTAAGATACACTAGCAGAGGGAGGCAGTCTATGTAAGATAAAATAAACTGTGCTTTAAATTGTTGATTATCTCATCAGTTTGGAATGTGAATTCTTTCTCTTGAAATACGCATGGGGTTTAAGTATGTTTTCTTGTGGGCTATACCACAATGCCTGTATTGAACTATTATTCTGCATTAAGTTGCCATGCTTCTTAATTCCTGATCAGGAGAATGTTTCTTTAAAAGCTATCTGCACTGACAGTCCTAATCAATAACTTTTCTTCTTTGCATTGTTTTTTTCTGCTATTGTTTATTGTGGTTTGTGAAAATATGAGCTAGAGTTTATAACAGTTTCTCTGCTTGACTGTGTTGCCTGCAAAGAAATCCTAACCACTTGTATTTATTAACAAATTTCACGCTCATTCTCATTATTAAGCTACGACTTTTCATCTAAGTAGTTATTTCACTTGAGAGTCACTGAACTCTGCTGTGGCCAGTAGTTAGAATAATTACTCTTTTCATTAATCCTTGATAGTGACTATGAAAACTGATTTGTTTTAATGTAATATTTACCCAGACTGAAAGTATGGAACGTGCCACTGGTTAAAATCATCCTTTTTTTGGTTTTGCTGGAGTGATGCCACGTGACTGTTGAGTTACTCTGGCTGCATGTCTCTCGCTGGTGAAGGCTGCACTGATAAAATCCAATCGTGAGAGGTGCATTCTATAAGGCATTAAAAACTGGCAGGTCCTAGTCAAAGCTTTATTTAAAAAATAATTCCATCTCTTTTGTTCAGATATTTCTGTCAGACTCCTATTGCAGAATAACCTGTGTTAGTCAGAGGGATCATGTGGCCCATCGTTTTTAACGTCTAATTTTTTTAATTAGTTCTATCAACACCTGAAATAAAACCAAAATTCAGTGAATTCAAGTACTGAGCACTTTGAGTTCCTGGTCTTTTTTTATGCCATGAACATTTATTCCAATTAAGATCTTGATCTTCAGCTAATTAGTTGCCTTTTGAACTTTCCTCATGGCTCAGTCAGTAGCACTAGAACAAAACCATATTTATGGTACAGTTTGGTAATCCCCAGTTTCATCAGTGAAAAAATTGCCCTGTGTGTATGTTCAGTGGGTGTGTCATATTCCTCTTCCCTTTAGTTCTTGCCATATTAGCACAAAAAGCAGAAATAAATCACACTTAATGATGGCTGGCTGTGCAGAAGTTCAGCAATGCCTTTTTTGTTGTTCAAATTGATGATATAGCCTAGGCAGGATCTGGCTTCTCACTGTGTTTGATCTTTCACATTCTGGAGTGATAGCAGAAAAGTATGCCTTAAAAAATCAGGAGACACAAAATGGGAAATTTTAAGTCTAAATTGATCAGAACTCCACTTGACTAGCAGATTTAATTACAGATCATCAGTGGAAACTCTGCGAAAGTGTATTACAAAGCTGAGATGTAAAAATTGTTATTCAACCTTTTCGTGCAGACTTTTCTAACATAAAATTATAAGATGTAAATTTTTAAAGTAAAAGATTCACGTTATATGTGAAAGAAGTATAGTCAGATGATACTGTCTTAATACAGTTGAAATTATTCCTGTAAATATGTTGAACTTATATTGAATTACAGGTGAATCTGGATTGGGGAAGTCTACATTAATAAACAGCCTCTTCTTGACAGATCTCTACCCAGAAAGGATAATCCCAGGAGCTGCTGGTAAACACACCTTTGTTCTAGTTTCTCTGTTCTCATTGATTTTTGGAGTTGAATGCTTTTATCTTTGGATTTCAGTAACAGCAAGTAGTGACTTCTAGCTTTAATAATTTCTAATGTATATCCTTATACTTGAATGATTTGCTGGAATTGGTTCCCTCTGTACCCAGGATGTATATAGGCTCTCTGTTTTAGTCCTTAGGTATATTCATATTGGCAACTAGAAAGTTGATCCCTTCTTTTGCTTAAAAAAATGTCATTGTGTCACAGTAAGATAAATAATCAACCAAAACAGTCAACAACTTTCTTTAATATTTAATCTGTTGCAATTCTAAACATATGCATTGTTTATACCTGCTTGGATTTGCAACTTGATTCCTTTGATTTGATATTTAGTGAATGTGAACTTCACCTTCTTTATTTCACAGACTCACAAAATGGTTTGGGTTGGAAGGGACCTTAAAGCTCATCTAGTTCCAACCCCCCTGCCCTGGGCAGGGACACCTTCCACTAGCCCAGGTTGCCCAAGCCCCGTCCAACCTGGCCTTGAACCCTTCCAGGGAGGGGGCAGCCACAGCTTCTCTGGGCAACCTGTGCCAGGGCCTCACCACCCTCACAGGGAAGAATTTCTTCCTTACATCTAATAAAAATCTACCCTCTTTCATTTTAAAACTGTTACTCTTTGTCTTATACCTACACCCCCTGATAATGAGTCCCTCCCCACCCTCCTACCACTGTAGCCCCTTTAAGTACAGGGAGGCTGCTATAAGGTCTCCCTGGAGCCTTCTCTTCTCTAGGTGAACACCCCCAACTCTCTCAGCCTGTCCTCATAGGGGGGGTGCCTCAGCCCCTGATCATCTTCGTGGCCTCCTCTGGACCTGCTCGAGCAGGTCTGTGTCCTTCTGATGTTGGTATCCCCAGAGCTGGACCCAGCACTGCGGGGGGGGTCTCAGGTGAGCGGAGCAGAGGGGGAGGATCCTCCCCCTCGCCCTGCTGCCCACACTGCTCTGGGTGCAGCCCAGGACACAGTTGGCTTTCTGGGCTGTGAGCACACGTTGCTGGCTCACAGTCAGTTTTCCATCACTAATACCCCCAAGTCTTCGTCCACAGGGCTGCTTTCAATCCAGGGTCTTCAGTCCCTTGTCCCTTTTTTATTGTTAACCCAGGCATACAATAATCCAGTGAAAGAGAATATTGTAAGAAGATAGAGGAAGATGCTGTTTTTTCCCTCTTAGCTACTTGTTGAATTACTTGCTTTATCATGTTAGCTGATGATTACTTATCACTTTCAACCTTAGGAAAAAATCCAATACTTAAATTCAGTATTGTTCTCCAAACTGCCTATTACCTACAGTTTTTTCTAACTCCTTTTTGCCTTGCTTTCTACATTATATTTAAGAACAGTATGAAATCTCATATATTCTTCTAACAAAATCTGAAGAACTTAAGTACTGAGTTGCTGTTAAATTATCAGGCTTTAGAAGGTAATCCATGGAATAATATTCGTATTGTTGCATCTGCCAATTAATCTTTTGAGTTTATCTCAAAATGACATAGTCTTATAAATTCTATTCTGAAAGATCAAGTTTACTGTCTTTTAGAGAAGATTGAACGCACTGTGCAGATTGAAGCCTCGACAGTTGAAATTGAAGAGAGGGGTGTGAAACTACGTCTGACGGTTGTAGATACACCAGGGTATGGGGATGCTATCAACTGTCGAGACTGGTATGTACACAGAGTATATATTGATCTATGTATGAAGACTGACATCCATTTCATATTTGTTCTGGGGGCGGTGGGGGAATAAGTAACTGAAGTGGGGCTGTATTAGTAACAGTATGCAGTTCGAAGTAGGATGGCCCAAGTGGCAACCCTAGCTCTTTTAAACACTTCCATTTCAATTATACTGTTAAGTTATTGTCTTCCCCTTTTTTTGGTGTGTTATGTAAAGTGCTGAATTTGAGGTCTGATTTTTGGAGAGATGGGCATGTTTTCTAGTTTTGAGGAAGCTTAATTTAAGTGTTATAAGTTCATTCAGATACATGTAAAGAGGCATCAATAACTTCCACACAACTTGAAGTAAGTTTTGAGACAACAGATATTTTGATTATTTTTTTTTCTTAGTTAACTTTTTTAAGTTGGGAAGAGCTTTAAGTGAACAGTGACCTTGACTTTTCAGAGTCAGAAAACAATGGAACCACTGGGAGACAAGAAATTTGACAATACTCTGAGGAAGTAATTAATCTAATCTTTAGTGCAAGTAAAAATCCACCTTTAGATCTTGTCTACATTTGAGTGTTCTCAGATTCTGTGCTTTGTTTTTAAGTGCATTTTCATCATCTTTTTTGTTGGGTTTTTTTTGAGAAATTTACATTATAATAAGTACTGAGAAATAATCTTGAGATCAGTGGCAGCCAGTTTTCAACGGTAATCCCTCTTCCCACATCTCTCAAGCCCCTGAACCTCAAGGCAGGGGACTGGGGAAATGGAAGTCCCTCCTGGTATAACTGAAGATCAGGTTCAAGACCACTTGAGAAACTTGAACATACATAAGTCCGTGGGACCCGATAAGATGCATCCCATCTCGTCTGGTTACCTATGGCAGATGTAGTTGCCTAGCCACTCTCCATCGTATTTCAGAAGTCATGGCAGTCAAAGGCCCCAGTGACTGGAGAAAGGGAAACATCACGCCTGTTTTTAAAAAGGGTAAAAAGGAGGACCCTAGGAACTACTGACCAGTCAGCCTCCCCTCCCTGTCTGGTAAGATCATGGAACAGATCCTCCTGGAAGTTATGATGAAACATATAGAAGACTGGGAAGTGATTAGATATTGCCAAATATGGCTTCACCAAGCACAAATCATACCTGACTAATCTGGTGGCTGCCTATGATGGAGTGGATAAAGGAAGAGCTACTGATGTCATCTACCTGGACTTCTGTAAGGCCTTTCATATGGTCCCCCATAACATTCTTCTCCAGAAATTGAAGAGAAAGAGGGGTTTGATAGACGGACTGATAGATGGATAAGGAATTGGCTGGGTGGCCGTGTCCAAAGAGTTACAGTCAGTGGCTCAAAGTCCAAGTGGAAACCAGTAATGAGGGGTGTCCTTAAAGGGTCTGTAGTGGGACCAATACTATCTATTATCTTCATCAATGACATAGTGGGGTTGAGTGCCCTCCCAGCAAGTTTGCAGATGACACCAAGCTGGGTGGTACAGCTGATCCACTAGAGGGAAGGGATGTGCCATCCAGAGGGACCTGGATGGGCTGGAGGAGTGGGCCCGTGCGGACCTCATGAAGTTCAACAAGGCCAAGCACAAGGTCCTGCACATGGGTTGGGGAAATCATCAGTATTGATACAGACTGGGAGATGAATGGGTTGAGAGCAGCCCTGCAGAGAAGAATGTGAGGATACTGGTGGATGAAAAATCGGACATGAGCTGGCAGTGTGCACTTGCATCCCCGAAAGCCAATTGTATCTTGGGTGCATCAAAAGGAGTGTGGCCAACAGGTCGAGGGAGGTGATTCTCCTCCTCTACACTGCTCGTGTGAGACCTGCATCCAGCTCTGGGGCCCCAGCACAAGGCAGACATGGACCTGTCAGAGCGAGTCCAGAGAAAGGCCACAAAAATGATCCCAGGGCTGGAACCACAGTGAAGAAAGGCTGAGAGAGTTGGAGTTGTTCAGCCTAGAGCAGAGAAGGTTCCAGGGAGACCTTACTAAGGCCCTTCTCTCCATCTTTCCTATAAACTCCTTATATGTATTGAGAGACTTATTACCGGGGCCTGTAATGACAGGGCAAGGGGCAGTGGTTTTAAACTGAAATAGGGTAGATTTAGGTTGGACATAAGAAGTTTTTTACAGTGATGGTGGTGAGAACAGGTTTCCCAGAGAAGTTGTGGACACCCCATCACTGGAAGTGCTCAAGGTCAGGTTGGATGGGGCTTTGAGCAAGCTGACCTACTGAAAGATGTCCCTGCCTATGGTAGGGGGGTTGAACTAGATGATCTTTAAAGGTCCCTTCCAACCAAAACCATTCTATGATTTTTAAATCAGTTTGGAACAAGAAGCTTAGATTATCTTGAGCATGTGTGATCAATACTAGTCAAAAGATAAATACTAACCCAAGAGAAATTTGCTGTAGAAGATGTGTGTTATACATAGGTATATTTTATCTTTATATATATACAAAAATATGCATAGTAGTTTGTTATTCTAGAATTTGATTAAAATTTTAAGATATATGCTCTTCTACTCTTACAGTCTTACAGCATCCGTAAATTAATTTTTGTCCATCAGCAGGTTGGTTCATCAGCAGGATGTCTTGGTATTTTAATATTACCTTTGAAACATCACTAAAATTATCGAGCATTTGGGAATGAGCAGATTTCTTGAATCCATATTTGTTTTACAGTTTTAAGACCATAATCTCTTACATTGATGAGCAGTTTGAGCGATATCTGCATGATGAGAGTGGTTTGAACAGAAGGCATATCATAGATAACCGGGTTCATTGCTGCTTCTATTTCATTTCACCATTTGGTCATGGGTAGGTGTTTCTCTGTCACTTTATTTTTTAAATGATTTTACTTTGGGGAGTTGGTTTGTGCCTGTTGACTTAAACTTTCAGAGTCAGATTGTTATTACTTAAGGAAGTACTAGAACAGCTGAAATTAATTGAGGGCGTTCTTTCTCTCTGTGTAAAGAGAGAGATCTGTATTGGTGTGAAAATAAATTGGTAATTTAGATTGCAAAAAGTTTTCAATTTATATTCATATTTTAATCTTAGCCTTAAGCCTTTTGGTAATTTAGATTTAAAATTTTTCATATTTTAATTTTAGCCTTAAGCCTCTGGATGTTGAGTTTATGAAGGCCATACACAACAAAGTAAATATTGTACCAGTGATTGCAAAAGCTGATACGCTTTCTCTGAAAGAGCGAGAAAGACTAAAGAAAAGGGTAAGTATTTTTCTAGCTTGCCAAAAAATGTACTTTGGTTATAGCAGCCCGGTTGCTGAAGAGATGGGCATTCTTTCAACCTTACTGTGTCCTAGCCAAGAAAAATATAGTCTCATGTACAATGTAACATCATTTAATATGTAGTTTGATATCTTGTAAATCCTTTTATTATGTATTTAACTGAGAAATTGTCCTTAAAATGTTGTCTGCAGAATGGCAGATTGGCTGCATTTACAATTACGAGTGAATTTTGAAACTTTGGAAAAATATTTACATGCACTTGCTAGTGGTAATTGCTCACTTACCTGTTTAATCACTCCCAAAGCACTGACATCTGTATCAGCATCTATAATGTGCATATATTTTTTTACCCAGTCAGAATTCTGATGATAGAAAAATAGGATTTTCAGAGATTTTTTCTGGTTTTGGAGTTGTTTTACTTCCCCTATGTCACCCTTTTCTAATACATTCCAGTTCTTTCTTCCTTTGGCAAGACCCCTTAACACATTCAGTCTTGCAGGACTTGATGCTGTATTTGCTGAGGGTGGGGGCAAAATGCAACAAACCATCATGGGTTAATAATAACTATGAAATTTAGAAAGAAGTGTTAGAATTAACTTGCCAGAAGGCACACTTGATCCAGTCTTCGCTGTTATATTTAAAACTTTATGATTTTTTGTTATTCTGAATATCCTTATAGTTATCCTACCCAGCTTGCAATAAAAATAGAGAAGTATACTTTAGTTTGAAATATGCAGAATTCTAGCATAATACCTAAATAAAGGCTTATTTTTTTTTTAAAGAGCAAAATTTGGGTTTATGGCAAATTGGATTCCAGCTGCAGATGCCATTCTTAGCAGTCATGGAGACAGAAAAAAGTGTTTGTTGTGTCTGCAGTTCAGTTAGGTTTTTAAACACTCCCACCCCTACCCCCCAAATAGTAATGCAGAGGCAAGAGCAAGGTGTTTTAAGCTGTTCAAAGCAATTATGACTTCTGAGTCAATGCTTTATAATTTAAAAAAAACAATTGCAGAGGTTTAAAAAAGCTCAATTTCTTCTGTGTAATCCACAAAGGACAGTGTTTGTTTGAACACTATTATTTGTCTCAAAGTCTGTGGCAAGTAGTTGTTGAATATCATGAAGAAATATGCTGTTTAAAAACAAATACTTGCCAAGTAATTTGAATCAGTAAGGCCCAAATTTCTCCAGAGACTCTGTATAACTCATTAAGTAATTTTACCTTAAGATTTAAAAGTGTTAACTTTACATATGTATTATCTCAACTGCTTATCTTATAAATTTCAGATTCTGGATGAAATAGAAGAGCATGGCATCAAGATTTATCATCTGCCTGATGCTGAATCAGATGAGGATGAAGATTTTAAGGAGCAGACCAGACTCCTGAAGGTATGACTGGCTTCCTAGGTTGCCCAGGCTTCCCTATCTGGAAGATGGTGGTAACGATTACTTATTTTTTTAACACCTTCAAATGAAAAGCATTATGAACTCATTACCATAATGTGCAGTGCTAAGCAGAACAAGAGTTGTTCTTGGAGTTGTTTGTTCTGGTTCATTATTAGTAATTTTTGCATTTCTGGCTTTCAGGCCAGCATTCCATTTTGTGTAGTGGGATCCAATCAGCTCATTGAAGCCAAAGGTAAAAAAGTTAGAGGTCGACTCTACCCGTGGGGTGTAGTTGAAGTGGAGAATCCGGAACATAATGACTTCCTGAAGCTGAGGACCATGTTAATGTAAGTTAGAAAATTTCAATTAAATGGTAGATTAAAAAAAAAATCACCGGGAAGATACTCAAACACTGTAATGGGGGTTTGGAGCAGTTGTGGAATCCTTGGAGATATTCAGAATTTGTCTGGAGAAGGCCGTGAGCAACCTTGACCCAGCTGGCCTAGGCGGGGATTGGACCACATAGGCCCTATAGGTTCTTTCCAATCTGAGTTACTTGGTGACTCTGTGAAAATAATCCAATTCTTTTGTTGAACACAGTGTTGTATTGCTATTCAGATCCCCCAAGAACATAAATGGGTTGCTTCACACCTTCTGCTTGTTTAAATATATCTATAGGTAGATATCTCTCTGCAGAGGACTGGACTTCAAAGGTCCACTGGTTGATTTTTTTTTTTTTTTTCAGGCTTTGCTACTCTGCTTCTCCTGCCCAGCAGTGCTTCATCAAACACCTCACCCAGGAGAACAGCTTATGTCAGGGCTGCCTCGGGGTTTGAGGTGGCCCCTCTGTGCATCTTTTCTTGCACCAATTTAACTTAAATTAGCTTTTAAATTAGCATGTTAAATGGGTGTACAGTGTGTATTGGTCAATGTCTTGGTCAATGTGATGTGACACAGGTGTATTTTATCTTTTAATTATTTTTCTTCCTCCAGCACCCATATGCAAGATCTTCAGGAGGTGACCCAGGATCTTCACTATGAGAACTTCCGCTCTGAGAGGCTCAAACGAGGCGGCAGGTTGTCATCTTATGGTTTCTTCCTCTTCTGAATTTATTTTTTGGTCTCTCTCTCTGTCTCTCTTACCATTTCATTGCTAGAATTTGGTAGATCATGGACAGCACTGTAGCTCCAGTCAGCACCAAGTTCAGTTGACCAGCTTACACTGAGTGTAAGACAAAGTATTATGTAAATCTGAAGAGACAGTTGTGGCATTAAAAAGGTATAGTTAGATCTCTGCTTTGTTTTAAGGCTTGAACACAGTGGATTAGAATGTTTGAGGTAAATAAGTAGGGCAGATGTCTATGATAAATGTTGTCTTAAAAAATCTGCTAGTTAGGTCAGTGCTGTTATGTTAAAAAAGGGGATTTTTCAGAATTAACTACTGGTATATTTGGACTGTGTCTTTAAAAAGAGAAACTCAAGTCCTTCCGCAGTGCTTTATTAAGCATGGTATAAATAAATAATTTTATTGACATAGCAGTCACAGGCTAATGTCTTTCAACCCTGTTTTGAGCTATGGTAGGCAGGGCACAGCTTTCCTAGTAAGAGAGACAGGCAGTACACCTCAATTTTAACTAAAATAGCAGGATTTGTAAAGTTGAGTTTGTGAGTTCTTGTTGAAAACTGGGAGTTTCATGGTTTAGATTTTTCAGTTGCTTCTCTTATTTCAACCACTAGGGAGTTTAATAATTGCCCATTTCAGTGGGTTTGATATATTTTGCGAAGCTTTTTCCATCATGCTGTCGACATAGGTTTTGTCACATGCCTAGTCAGTTGTCAGGATAGAGAGTTTGTCTCTGCCTGTAGCATTGGCCTACAAGTCCAGTTTTGCTTTAGGCAAGATGACATGCTCTTCTCCCCTGACTTTTAAGTCCTGTCTTCTGAAGTTCAAGCTAAACAAAAATATTTTTTGCCAAGTTCTGGTGCCTGTTATCCAACAGTTACATACAGAGGTCTTAGAAGTAATGTAACTTAAGGTCATCCAGAGTCAAAACAGTGTTTACCAATTTCTAGAAGATTTAAAGTTGCCTCTGCCAAGGACCTGTGACAGTAAGTTGCTGTTAAGTTGACCTATCTTTCTTTGAAACTAAACCATATCTTGTATCTTGTCTAGTTAAGTGGCCCATCTATCTTTGTTTTCACATTTCTGAAGTGGTGCTGTAGTTAAATTTACTGTAAGTGAGGGTAGTTTGTGTGTGAATTTATTTCAAACTTGCACCTACCTCTCCACCAGTGCCTGGCAATTAGTGCCTGTTGACTCTATTCACTAATGTTTGACAATCTATTTCTCCATTATCCTTTTAACAAGCATCAGTTTGTTCGCTTTGCATTTTTGATGGCACTTGTGTGATTTAGATCTGTTAGCAGATCTTTCCCACTGCAACGTAGGATAGGAGAAATCTATTACCAAAGTGGTCAGTAATCTTGAAAATATAGTACACTAAAATATTCTTCTGTTTGTTTTCTCAGTGTAAAACTGGGAAGTCCCAATTAAGCAAGAGTTTGCCGAGATACTGATTGGAAGCATTTACTGAATTTTAACAGGAGTAATCAATGTTTTACTGTACTTTAACATGTTATACAAAAGAAGTCTTTTGGACTTGCAAAAAAAAAAAAAAGGGGGACTGTACTAGAAAAATAAGCAAACTTCCAAAGTCTTAAGTGGAGCAGAAGATAAAGGATTCCTCCAACTGGAAGGATTCCAGACATGTACAGCAGTTGTGTTACTTTTATGATTTTGCTTATGAGCCTTTTAGATGTTTGGTAGCAAACATGGTTCATGAAGTTAGAGAGGGGGTAGAGATGCATCAAAGGAAGGTTTTGCCTGGAGGTAACCAGGTTTCCAGGAACAGAATTTCTTAAGAGCATTAGTTATTTTACATGTTGTTTCCATATTTTTGTTAACTGCTTGCCCAGCATTACCTTGAACTTATATTTTGATTTAGTTGTATTGATTTATTGCACCAATGAAAAAGAAGAATTGAGTATGTCTTTGCGGTATTTCTGAATTGGCTATATCTGTGTGGTACTCAAATTGCAATCAGTTAAGATAATGTTACGCTCAGGTAAACTGCTATACTTGAATACTGTTCAGAAACAGTTTTTATTGATACCTGCGTGTGAATACCTCTCATGTTTTAAAGTCATAGCTGGAGCAGTTTTTGAAATTTATACTTGTTCTGGAGATAACTTTATGAAGGAGTAAGGGATAAATTGATGTATTTAAAATAATTTAAAAGCATAAAATACAGCTATGTGGGGAACATCTTTCAATGAATTTTGTTTGTATTATAAAACTGACGTGCTTTTGTGAACAAAGCATTCTGTAGAAGTCCAAAATCGGGAATGTGTGCACATTATTGAACAATATACATCTTATTTTAGGAAAATAGAAGATGAAGAAGTAAATAAAGACCAGATTCTGCTGGAAAAAGAAGCTGAAGTAAGATGACAGAGCTCTACTCTTGTGATGGGGAAATTTTTATTCTTGTATCGCTACTTTAGGTCAAATGATTTTTTATGACCTCGGTAATTTGTAAAGGAAAAGACAGAATTTGTTAATACAAAGTTATTCAAGGTTCAGCAACAAAACAGAATGTGAAGAGGTGTAGGGGAGCCTCAGGATACTGATTTATTGGAACGAGTGGAATCTGGTAGAATGCCTGATTCCATTGTACTGATCAGCAGGGGATGTAATGCACGTCGTGTGGGGAAGGAGAGCCATCCTCACATGAGTAAAGGTTCTAAAGTTAGCAACTGCAGATTGGGAAAAAGTCAGTTCAGCCCTGCAGCAAAGGGGGAAACAGTGGTAGGAATTGTCAGGAATGAAGAACAAAACAGAAATTCTCATTCTGCCACTCTGATAAATCCATAATGCATAGCTCTAATGCTGTTTTCATTGTCCCCCTAACCCAACAAGGATATAGCCAGGACTAGAAAAAGGACAGTGAATAGCAAAAAGTGGGCAGAAAAGACTGAAGTGGAGATCTGAAGCAGGTCCTGCACAAGGGAAGATGAGGTTAATGTTCTTGTTGAGAAGTAGATGACAGAGGGGAAGGGTATAGTAAGGGGCTTACATAATCACAGATGGCAGGATGAATGAGAATCTACTATACAAGAAACAGGTCACACTTAATGAGATTAATAGGTGGCTGGTTTCAAATAAAAAAGATACTTTTAAGATAGTCTATAAATTGTGGAACTCATTAGCATGGAATTTTGTGCATAGCAGGAATGCAGATAAACTAAAAAATGCTGAGAGACTTGAAAGTTTTACTCTCTCCATGAATGTGCTCACTAAACACAAAGGTAGAATTTTTTGGATTAGCAAGTTCAGAATTGACAGATTGATTTCTAGAGTTTGAGAGCATATGTCAGGAAATACTGGAGGTGTGTACCTGGCTGTTAGGCTCTTCAGTGCATTTGCTAATAGCCGGTGTTGGGGAGAAGGCTGAGTTGGGTGGACTTTTTGGCCTGCCCTAGCACAAGCAGATGCTCAGTCTTTTCCTGGTGGTCTTAGTGGCTACCCAAGTCCCAAAAGATAACTGCAGTAAAAATGAAAAGAGTCTTTATTTTAAGGAATATGAAGAAAGAACAGTGTAAACATTTCACATGTTTAACTTTTCATTGTTAAGCTTAACAGTTTAGTTTGAGTTTAAAGTGTAGGTGCACAAAGACACCCAAAAATGTTTCATTAGTGAGGTTGACTTCCCACCTGTCAGAGTTAGGTACAATAAAAGAATTTAAGTATTGTGCATACAACATGGCTGAATTAATCTTAGTAGCTGAGTTACCTGATTGCCCTGTGTTTAAATGTTGCAGTACTCTAAAATTGAGCTTCAACCAGTTTTAATAATGCTTATGTCTCTTTGGATGGTTTGCCTGTAATAATACTTGCTTCCACCTAGTCATCAGTAGCAAGGGAGTTGGGAAGTATTCCTGACAATTTTTTTTAGTGACACATATAGTTGTATTTTGGAGGGACATAAACAAGCTGCTTTTCTTCTCGTGATAAGCTTTAGTAACTATAAGTGTTTGTTCATCACTTCAGCATCATCATATTTATGCGTTGAATTTCAGAGGAAGCAGAGACTTCCATTTAGGGATGCTTAAAAATCTCATCCCAGATTACAATAATAAACCCTGCTTAGTTCAGTCAGTAAGTTTCCAACCTCTTAAGGAATGAAGAAGAGCAGTAAGAGAAGACGCCATACCTTGAGACTGTTACCTATCAGATAAGGATAATGCAGATATGTATTCCCTCTTTAATATAAATAACAGTGTGGTGACAGCAAAGAATCATATTCTGAGGTGAGATTAGGCTACAGGATTCTTCTGTGTTACTTTTCCAGCTTCGTCGCATGCAGGAGATGATTGCAAGAATGCAGGCGCAGATGCAGATGCAGATGCAAAGTGGAGAAGGAGATAGCAGTGCAGTTCACGGACACCATGTGTAAAGTCTTTGGTAAGATGTTCAAATAGCCACTTAAAGGGGTTTTCTTTTAACTACTCATTATTGTGGTTGGTATTAAGAAGTTTTGGAAAAGTGTTTTCCAGATAGGTTTGCATAGGTTTCAATCTTAATTTTAATTTTTGAGGTTTAACTGCAGTTTGTGAAGTGAAATGGTTTGGAGCCAAACTAAACATTAGTGTGGTTGTGTATGTGTGTATACATACATATATATATATATATATATTTTCAAATCTTCCATATGCTGGGAAGAATCATGGAAGGAGTCTTTGAAGTTGTGTAAACCCTGTTGTTTGTGTCTCAAACTCATGATGAAGTCATTGTTTCATTGTAACTTTTAAAATGCGTGCAGTTCTTTTGGGTTTCTAACTGTAAGAAGATAACTAATACTAAATTCTATTTTTCTGTCTGGTTTTTAGATTTCTCTATACCCTGATTTAAAGGAGACCTCCTGGAGTTGAATTACGGTGGTGTTACACCAGAAAAGATGCCTTTTGCTCAACACATGACTTGGAGTTTGCTTTAGAGTTTATCGTGGAAATGCATTGTGGTAACTCTTGTGATATGTATTTCATAACATGTAGTCAGTTGGTACTTTATGTATTATACACATTTTACTTTGTTTTCATTTAGTAATTCTTATATTAAGCTTATTTTCAATTTCCCATTGTATTAGGGGATACAAAATAGACATTGAAACTTTTCTAGGTTGATATGCTGTTAGATAATATTTTTTTTTATATGGCTTATTAGCTCCTTGCGTTTAACTTCATATTACATTTAGAAATAAACAGCTGTCAGTGATGTCTTGTTCAGTGGCATGTAATAGTCACCTCACTAAGAATCCCTGCAAGGTTAATTTTACATTTTTTTCGGTGTTTACAGGTGTGTGTGTGTGAGACCATCAGCTCTTTTTCTGTCTGCTCAGTGCAGATGATTTCCTTGGCCTCTGCAAGTATCAATTAAAATTCAAGCACACCTTGTGTCTTAGCAAAAGAAATAAGAGGAAATGCCTCTTTAAGATGCAGACTGTATTTTATATGACAGGCATCATTTCCTTCAGATTTAACTTTGAGGGACATATATTCTTTATGGTTTGCCTAAAATCTCTTACTCTATTGCAGATAATTTTTAAGAGTTTCTTGTAGGTCAGCACAAATCAGTCCTACTATTTTCTGGCATTAGTGTAGCCAAATAAACTTGAATAATGCTGATATTGTTAAATGAGGTAAACCCCAAAGAGTAGTTTTCTATGTATCGGTGTTTCCTATATCCAAATGCTTAAGAAATTCTATGATTCCTAATGAGTATTTTCATACTATTTTTAGGGCATTGCAAACTGTTAATTGTAGTATAAAATATATACTAGCACACTTCTCTTTTATTTTTAAGTGGTCTGTGCCTGACAAGATCAATGCAAATGCTATTTTAAGGTCTTGCTCCAAGAGGGAGTTAGCAGTATTACTTTGAAAGTGACTCTGATAAGTTACACTTTTTTTTTTTTATTTTAGGCCAAGGTCACTTTCCTTAACACTGATAGTAAAGGAGAGTTTTTTAGCCTGGCTGGACTTCTACTGCATATCACATCTGGTATTGAATCTGCAGTATGTAATAACAGCTACAGCAAACAGCTACATAGGTGGTAGCTGATAGGTTAAGGAGTTGGTTTTTCTACTACTTCTGCTAAAGCCAGCAATCAGATTTCCTAATCTGATCTGTTACAAAATGTTGTTATCTGAACAGCTAATAAATAGATAGAATTACAACTTTTTTCTCTTCTTTGAGCTCAGGTGCAGCTGTGATTTTATAATTTTTTTTAGTGTTTCTTTGAAAAAATTAATAGGATTTCTACAGCTAGTGTATAATTCCCGTGGTGCTTAGGTGGCTAGATTAAATATAAACCTGCTGAAATTTTTACCTGCCTGAAATTACTGTTTATGAATTGCTTTGTATTTGAATCTTTCTAAAAATATGATAGCCTTTGCTAGGGAGCTCTAGTTTTCTTCTCAAAAGCAATTACTCTCAAAGTTTTGCACAACTCATTTGACCTTTCCTAACCTTGACAAAAGTGAAAGTGAGAACCTTTTTGTATGTTGAGATGCACAGAGGTGTTAAGTCCCATTGTGTCAAATACTTACATATGAAACTTAGATGGAAAACCATGCACTTCTAAGTTCTTGCCTTGCTTTTTGGAAAGAACGTGTAGAAACAAAGGAATGTGGCAGTACTGTCAGAAAACACTCCGCAACACCTTATTTATTTCTAAATCTTTTGATATATTTTTGTGAATCAGTTGTCGTAAAGTTACCAAAAGAACTTACTGTAAACTTAAGTCATCGAATACTTTGTGAAATCCTATGCTGTTCTTCAGTTGCCACAAATCTGGGGTTTTTTTCTGGTAAAGCAGCATTTGTCCGCTTTTAAGTTATTTGACTGGTATGTCTCTGTTAAACGTTTTTAACACAGCATGCTTCAGATGCTGTCTGCTCTGCCACGGAGAGCAACTCTGGGACATCCGGGTTTCACCCATAAGCTCGGTGGGGTGTGGTAAGCTGCAATAGTACTATGACCCCTACTTGAAGAAAAACTGTGAAATCTAAAATGTATGCAGAGGGGAACTGGCTGTACGTGTAACTCTCTCTGTGTAAGTTGGTTTGATAGTTTTTTCCTGTATTTTCTAACATGGGAACAAAAGCAGATTGTCCATGCATTTAGTGCTGTTGGGTCACTACCTGTGGAATTATTTTAAGCAATGTCTTATTCTTTGAAATATCATGTATCTATTAAAATATTTGTTCAGGATAAAGTATTCTGTTTGATTCTTAGGCAAATAATTTTTGATTTACAAATTCTAGCAGGAGAAGTATTTTCATATGGGTTTTTTGTTGGTTTTTTTTAATAGGAAAAAACAAGTTTATGGCACTTGCCGTTCTATCTGAATTACTTAAGACAGCTAGTTGCTTCTTCTTCCAAGTCTTTGGGGCAATCATTCATAGTGTGCCTGATGCCTCTGAAGGTCTATTTCCCCTTCACTTTCCTTGTGATGGTCTTGTAATTAATGGTTTATGGTAAGACATGAAAAGACTACCTTTCTCAGATTCTGTTTCAGACAAACTCAGCGACTGGTAGAGAAAGACTTGGGTAGAAGAAAGACTTGGAGGCAAAAGGTAGCTGTTGTCTGGTGGCTTGCTGAACTGGCCACAATTCTCTTTCTGTTACAGCATTGTAATGGTTTTTATTTTAGGAGTCAAAATACTTTTGAATTTGCAGAGTTTTATAGTTAGTAGCAAAAATTACTTGCTTTTGGTAAAAAAATCTGTTATATTCTGTTTTATGTACTGCCATTAGCCAAAACTAATAAAAATGCTAAAATACACTCATTTTTTTTAAATGATTCTTTATTATAATCAACCCTGGCAATATTAATTTGTCTGTGGTGATATGTTTTAAATATAAAGGAGAAATGCAGATGTAGTTTGAAGAGAACACATTGATGAACCTGCAGAAAATATGGTCATTGAGTATTGTATGCTCGAGTGTATTGGTACATGCATTTCCCTGTGGGTGTTCCCAGAGCTGCCAAAGTCCTGCCTAATGGCATCTTGTTTTTCAGCAGCTCTCTCCAAACTTGCATGTCCCTTAATTATTATGTTAGCCAAGAATTAAGCTACTTGTTGTTAGGTGGTGCTTTAAGTGTTAAGGGTCATTGTTTTCCCCAGTGAATCACACTTCATCTCTGGACAGACTGAAAGGATGTTTGATCTTTGTTCTAGATATTTCAAAATAATTTAGGGTTCATCTTCCTGTGAAATGACTTCAATGACCCCTATGGCTGTTACAGATTAAGAGTACCGGGCTGTGTCCTTGGTTTTGGATTCTTGAGCCAGCTGTTAATAGCAGAGGATTTTACAGCAGTACTTTACATTTGGAACGTGTCGCCCTTGAGTGTGCCCTGGTGTGGACAGCTCGCTTTGGGTTGCTTTGCATTGCTGGGGGGCACACGTTGTGCGGTCAGACTACTCCACACAGGTAAAACTTGTGCATGTTGTGACCCTTCATAGATGGTTTTAAAGTGTGTTCATGTTTCATTTATCTGAACTATTCCATGTGGAACCGGTACATTAAAGGAAGATTTGTCTTTAGGCTATAGTGAGCGAAGAGGTAAGGAAGCATCCTGAATGTGTCAGACCTACTTTTTGAAATAAGACTTTTTGTTTGTACTGATTGTATTTTTTTTTTTCAGAATGGCATCCTTTCTGTCAGGTGTAGAAGATTACTTTCATGGAATTCAAATCCAATTCTGGAAAGGAGCGCTGGAAAAAAACTAAGAGTTACACAATGAATTAATTACTGAAAAACTTCTTACTTCCAGATTTATTAGTTCTGTGCACATAAACAAAAAGAATGGTAATTGTGGATGGGGACTGAAATAACATGTCAAAACTGACATGTAAAACATGACACAAAACTGGGTAAACATACTGTAAGCTTTCTATTCAGGAATGTGTGGGTTAGTGCCAGTGGTCTTCTCAAACCTTTTTATTATACATTCTTTTAGGAGAAAAAAAGAAAGATTGGGCTTGAAAATAAATAATAAAAAGATTATGGTACTTTATATAAATATTATTACAATCATGATAAACCTAAATGAAAATGAAATTGAACATGTCTTTTGCACATTGTTTTGCCTTTGACTGCTAGAAGGAATGTTACACTAATGCATTTTTTCTGCAACATGTTGATTTATGTGCTTACATGCTGGAACAAGTTTTATTTTACTTTAAATCTGCTTAATAAACCCAAGCTATCACGTTATTTTGGAGGAATTGCAGTGCATTGTTAGTATATGATTATGCAGATAAACTCATATGGCTTTTATATGCAGTAGACTAATACAGCTGAATATATCTGGATGCAGATTTTCTGTATAACTGTGTATGTGTATCTTTTTTAACCTTTTTTTCTGAATTCATTTCTCATCCAATTTATGCCTGCACTTCTATGAATATTTCTTTTCCAGTCCTTTTCACCCACTCATGCCGTTCTTCAGCATACTTAGGATTTATTTCCTTCTGATTGTGCTATTCAGTAGATTTTTCTCTTCTGTCTTTAGACTCCTGCCCTTTCTTTCCTTCTTCCATTTGGTATCCTGCAAATTTCCAGCATTTTTCTCATATTTCATCCATACCTTTGGGGTAACACTTGTCCTAGTTAGACAGTGGGTTGTCTACAGAAGTGTTCCCTTTTCTGAAGAGACTAGTTGGAGGTTACTCCCTGGCTACCTTGGCTCTTCTGCAAGGAAAGAGGAAGGAGATTATTTAGAGCCTCTTGTGTACCTGTTTTGGGTCATTCTGAATATTAGGATGGCTGGGCTGGAGATCAAATTTACACCACTTCCTCCCAGGCTTTCCATTTAGTTGGCACCTGTGGATGAATGAGTCATACCTCTCTCTCTCTCTTCATAAACACTGATGACCTCGGAGTGACTGAGAAGAAAGCTGCTTTGTGCTGCTAGAAGGAAAGAATGGCATTTCATTAACAAACTCTACCAAAAAGGACTATATTCAGCCTTCCCCTTAACAATGCAGTGTTAGCTCACTATCCTGGGCAGCAGTATCAAAAGGTCTAGTGCAAAAAGGGATGGAGATTGTTATTGGTTTATCTTCTAGAAGAGCTGGAAATGAGTAGGAGATCCTCACAAGATTCTGAAAGAAATGAAATTCTGATGTCAGTTGAGTCCTCTGTTGTTTGTATCTGAGTAGACAGTGTGAGTGCACAGAAGTGTCTTGTTTTCAGGTAACTACCCTGCACCACACAGAGTCCTGTTCATCAAGTGGTCGACCAGACAAACGTTGCATGGCTCTTCCTGAGAGTCTAGCATGGATGTGACTAGGCACACCTCGTGTGTCTGTGTCATGGACTAGTCCGTGGCATTCGTGCTGGTTTATCTTGCTTCTGTGCCCTGAAGGAGGATTTCCATCAGGATTTTGCTAGCTTGTTTCACAAGTGGTTTTAAAAAGGGTGAACAAAATATCTGCTAACTCCTGTTTCTTGATCCTCTGTGTAAAGAAAACCAAAAAGGGTCACTTTTTCTGCATTTTTCTGGACACTTAGTAGTAGATCCTGAAATGCTTTAAAGCTGCATGCTGTAGGGAAGCGTCTGAAATAGAGGGCAAACAAGGTTGTTGGTTACTGACAGTCTGAGGACTGTGCAAGAATATAATCTGCAAAGGCTTTGGGAAGAATTGAAACTGTTGCTCAGAAAGACGTTGTCCTGGAATTCAGTACAAATTACTCCACAAAATTATATGATCTTCCATATTTGCTGTTTTCCTGACATGTATAGAGTAGTGCACAAAGAGCTTAACACCGGGCTCCTGCTGACAGATAGCGAGAGAGAGCCTGAGAGAAACCCTTAAAGGATTCCTGCAGTGGGAAAAAGGGTTTCATGTGGGTGATTAAAACACTTCATAATTCAACTTGCTGTAGAGTTTTCTCCCCAGGCACCAATTCGTGACTCTGGGCTGCAGCACCTCCCGTGCTTTTGGACAGCCTGGAAGGCCAAGGGCTGGGAATGCAGTCTGCTTTACCAGCCAGGCGGGTGTTTCCCCTCTGCTAGAGCAGCCGTTGCTATTGTAGCTGTGTCCTACTGGGCTGGCTTCTGTGTGGCACCCAGGCAGACTGTTCCAGACCACAGTACTCTAAAGAATCTCTTCATCATCCAAAAAATGGGAGGTGCTGTTACCTGCTCGTGTGTCCTTTTTTATATGAGGATTTGAGTGATGCTGAAATCAGCCTGTTGTCACAGTAACCAGGTGGGAGCATGTGCAGTGAAGCCAGATTTGGTGTAATTCTGGGTCAAGTCCAGAAACTGGGAACGGAGGCAGTATGAGGAGGAAGAAGTTTGTCTAAGGAGTGGTTTGATGGCCAGCTCTATTGACAGTGCAGCCCAGACACGACAGGATTGCCTGGGTCTGGCTCATAGCCATGGAAGGGTGTGTCGAAGTTTCAGGTGTGTTGGGGAGTTTCTACAGCATTTAGTAAGGCAAGATCTTCTGATGTAGCTGTATGTTTGCAAGTTTAGTTTCGGTGCTTGAAATGCAGTAGACAAATGAAGCTCACTTCCACCCACAGGAATGAGAGCCTGTAAATCTAGCGAGACAGAGGAGGTGTCCAGCTATCTCAGACAGAGAACAACAAGCTTTTCAGAAACTACCTCTGGCTAAAGCAGAGGCGGCCCTGCAGACAGCCTATTCAGTTGTAAGAAACAGGTACCACGAAGCAAGAAGTGCAGTGCTTTGATTGCTGTGGGAAAGGCTGAGCTCCTTGATAGGAAAAGAATGAAGAGAGTTACTAACTCTGCCAAGCCTGGGGCTTGCTCCTGCTCACTTTGAAAGCCAGTATAAATGGTTTTGTAGGACTGATGTGGCTAATTGTTTGTGCTCCACTCTCAGCCCTCCTTGGATCCTCAGCTTTGCGCATATCTTCTGTGGTGATGTAACCGGTGCTTGGCACATCAGATTTAAGGCATGGCTGCATTCCAAGAGGGGTCCACTTTGCCAGATACAAATTTCTGCTCAACCACAGAAGTCATGTAAAGAAAGGTATGGCAAAAGGTCAGAGATATTTGAGTTATAAGATGCCAGCCATTGGCAACTTTGCTGTGTTGAGGTATTGTGCTTAAAGTGCCTCAGGCTGGCTGTCCTCCTGTTTTTTATTGAGAAACAAATTGAGGTTGGTGGGGCAAAGAGAAGGAATCGCATCATTTTTATAAGCAGAAGCCAAAAATTCATGGGAAAGTTTCCCATGAAGGAAACAGAGGAGCTCCCAAGTTATGTGTATTCTGGAGAAAGTAAATAAACACACCCTGAGAGCTAATGCAAAACACTTATTAAAGCAGATACTGTGCTGCTTCAACAGCATATTTATTAAAAAAAGGGAAAGGCACTGACAGTAAAATGTTTTGTTCAGAACATGCCCACTCCTGTGCCTCATAATTTGCAATTCTCCCGTTGTTTTAATGTTTTTGATTCATTTCTACTTTTAAGAAGCTTTTCCATAAGGGAGAGCCTAAAACCTAGGTCAAGCTGTTCCTGTGGTGGTACTTGTTCCAAGTCCAGAGCCTTTTCCCCTGAAGAGAACATGCGGTTTGGCTCTCCAGTGGTATTCGGTGAACCAGTCAGCTTGCTTACTAGCACTTTCTTTGGGAAGTTTGTACCCAGAGCAAGAAAACTGGTTTTAATCTTTCTTTTGTGCCCAGCAAATAGTCTCAGGCTGCCTACTTTATCTACTTTGAAACACAGAAAAACAGCACTGCAGGAATGGCAGGACATGTCCAACAGCTGTACGCAGCCCCAGGCTGTGCTTGTTTCTGCCTTCCGGCGGCAGTGTGGACTTACACACTCTCTTTCCTGGCACAAACAGCTGGAACAATTTGCTCGGTTTTGGGGGCAGAGTGGGGAATCTAGCAGTTTTCTCCTTTGCCAGCAGTCTACCACTTGGTTGCCTCATTTTTGAAAGTAACTTAAGGTAGCAGAGTTAGTGTTACTGAAAACCTCAGTTTTGTTTCATAGTAAAATAATTGCCATGCTTATCTGTGATTAGTTTTCGTAGATCCTTAATTTCTCTTTTTCTTCTGAAGTACCCTGTCTGTGAAATAGGACTAGGCCTTTTTAACCTTTACATTTAACATACTTTTTTTGAAACATTCTTATTAACTGAGCTTTTGTGTAGTTGTATCGACTAAAGTTTATTGGCGTGTGAAAAAGACATGATCTTTTTTTCTTGTTAGAATTTCAGATTTTGGTGGAGTGGTGGTTTCTGTCTGGTGGTGTCTTGTTTCCCCCCCCCCAAACACTTATGGAAGTTTTTGATGTAGATCTTTGAAGTATCATACAAGTTGTGACTGGATTGAACACTTGTGCAGCTCCTCTGAGGTAACAGATTTTATGGATAGGGAAATTAGATGAACCTCAATAAGCTTTAAAATAATAATAAAAAAAAAGATGGGGGGAACCTTTCTGACATTCCCAGTTGTATGGGGTTTTTTTAGGCCTTGCTGCTTCAGACACACTTGGTTAACCCCACTGTGCAGGTTTTGTTAAGTAAAAAAGAGAAATAAATTGCATAGCTGTGGAGAAGACTGTTTCACATCTGCTTAATGTTTGGGCTGTTACAGTCAAAGAACTAACATCTATTGAAAAATTTTAGGATTAAGTTTAGAGAAGATTTAGGGGAGGTCTAGGGATATTTATGCTCTTCTGCAATATGACAGATTTACCACATGGGGGCAATATGCGATTGGACTGTCTCTTCTTTTAGGGCTACCTATAGATTAAGAAAATAGGTGGCACAGGAGACAGTTTTTGCCTGGACTTTTGTTTCAGCGTTGTGGCTCAGCAGCTTGCAGCTTATGTATGCTCTTGATTTTGTGCTGTTAAATCAGAACTGCTGCTGGCTATAGACTGAACCTTCTGGGTACGAAGGACGTGTTTAGACAAGTACACTAATCAGACTGCAAGAAGTTGCAGAGCAAGTGCCTCTGTGTGTGTGTGTGTGTGTGCGTAGGTATGAATGTATGCTGTGCTTAATTTGTTTGTTGTAATTGCCACTTTCACCGTAAGAGCTAACTAAAAATACAGATACAATTGTGAAAGTCAAAGTAGGTGATTGCAAAAAAGGATTGCATCCGCTAATTTTTTGTTAGCAGAACAGCAGAATTTTCTCCTGTATGTAAGTGCCCATGCTTGTTCTAAAGAATTGGTTAATATTGCCGGTTTAACTCCAGGTCATAGTCTGAGGCTAGTGGACTTTGTGCTTTATAAAGGGCAATGTAATTGCTAGGTAGTATGTGTGTAGAAGGGCTCCTGAAAAATGCCCCAAAAGGGAGCGACTTGAAAGCCTGTGAGAAGTGCTATAGTGTGATTGGGGTGGGGGAGGCAGAAGTAGTTAAGATTGGAAGTGGAACCCCCCCACAAAGCTTACAAATTTCTGTAGCATGGAAATTGGTTTCTCTAGTTGGTTTAGCCAGATGCTGCTAATGATGAGTACTTTTGATGTTCTATCTCTGCCAGTAGAGCGAGGTGCATTCTGCCAGTTTTTGAAGTATCTTCATTCATTACTGCTGAAGAACAGTATTCCTCCTGTGCCTCCAGGTCAATGTTAACAGTAAGTGAACCTGGTGTAAGAGAGTAATTCCAGAAAGTGGTATGTACAGGTATGTCTGTGTTACTCATTCTTTGTGCTGATCATATCTCCAGTGACCCAGCAATTCCTGTTCACCTTGGCTTGAGTCTTTTGCCCTTTACTTATGACAGTCAGTCATATTGACCAAATTCCATAATTTCACTCTCTTTTGTGTTTTCCTACCATCTGGGGTACAAGTTGTCTGTGAGTACAGAACAACACCTGGCTGTAATTGCTGAAATGGGCTTGGTTTTCCCATTTGAGAAGTGGTCTGATGCAATTCTGAGCTGTTAGGTAGAGAACTTGTTTATCACCAGTGAGACAGTTTGAGGAATGATTTGGCAATCCATGTAGGCTCTACTGAGATGTCTGAGTCAATGTGGAAGGCAATCCAGAGGATGGGTTGGTGAGACAGGGCAACTAGTCTGCTTCTGCTGCACAGACAAACATTGCAAACTGCAAAGTCCTTGACTGAGCCCTTCCGGGATGAAACACTTTCAGATCAGGAATATGACCGGGGTAGTCATTAATTGTCATGACAGTCAACCTAAGATGTGAATGTATTTGTGGAAATGAGAATTTTTCCCTTGGTGGACCTCTGAGGTGCTCTACAGGTGGTACTGGGACACCAGGTCCTCAGAGGTGACGGGAAAAAAGTGATCATCCTGTGGAGAAAGCTATCAGCCCTTGCAGTTAGTCCTGATTGACACTAGGCTTAGGTTAACGATGTATACAGCAAATTGTTGAATATCTCCAGGTACTAATTGATGGGAGAATTGTAGTACTGCATGAGCTTGAACCAAAGTAGGACAATGGCAGTGAACTGTGGCATTCAAAGCTCTGTGAACTGCCCCCTGCCTCCAGGGATTCTAGTGCTTCAGTTGGCCTAATGCAGTGAAATCCATGCCAGTTCCTCTGCACATCTCCAGCCTTGGCATGCCTACGCGTGCCGTCATTATAGAGTCCCAGTATAACTTGCTAGAGAAGTGAACTGGTGATGTGCAGCCCAGCTAAAGTGGGGAAGCGTGGCGTACATGGCATAAAACACTGGCTTAAATAATTGTCACTATTTCTATTCTCAGCTATACCTATCTTCTGCTAGACAGAAGGGGAGGCATAATGTAAGCTTTTGGAATGGCTTGCCTTGTTATTATGAGATAGAAGACTCAAAGAAACAACTTCGTAGTATGCATTTGGAAAATATGTGCTACAAAATTATCAATAGGTATAATTTTTCAGTCTGCAGAGTTTCTCTTTGCCATGATGAAGAATTTGAACAGAAAGAGGTTTTCCCAGCTGCTGTTTTTCCTGGTTGGATAAGAAATCTGCTTTGAAGGACTTCCTCCACCCTCACCCAGAGAGTGATTAAAGGAGGGGATGACATCGCACTGTACTAAAAGGGTAATTCTAATTGTCCCACTCAGGCCAAGAGGAGAATATGATGTAGATTAACTGTAATATTAGTTGAGTGAATGAGTTACATCTCATTACCAGTTTTTATCTCACAAGGGTAAAATTGTATTTTGTCCTGACACTGCATCCTTCCAATAGCAACAGCTGACTTCATGTGTAATGACATTATTCTTCTAGCTTTGTGCTTTAAACTTCCTCCTCCTGTAAAGGATTCAAACATAGTGCCTGGACGGTCAGAAAGTTTGCCTTCATGGGAGTTAAGGAAACTCAGAGGTCTTTGTGGATAGCTGTGAAAAAACTACTGCTGATTCCGTGTGTAGTGGGTTAGATAACACACACAGGACTGATCATAGCATCCATTCTCTCTTTTAGGTTTCAAATCCATTTACCAAACACTATGTCTCAAACATGTTTCATGTGTTCTGGTTGCCGAGCATTTTTGTAAACAACGGAGTGTGTAGAACAGAGATTCAGCTTGATAAGGCACTTCCTATTTGTACCCTATTTGGTTGGGAGTAGGAATCGCATCTTCTGTTCATGGGCTATGTTCATGGGCAGGGAGGAGTGTGAAAGTGGGTGGTGACTTCTCTAGCAGGGAAAAGTCACCTGTTCTAGTGACTTGTATGTATGTTACAGTTTTATATATATATAGGGGGCGCCCAAGAAATCCAGAGAGGGGCTTTTTACAAAGGCATGTAGTGACAGGACAAGGGCTTTAAACTGAAAGAGGGCAGATTTAGATTAGATATCAGGAAGAAATTCTTCATGGTGAGGGTGGTGAGGCCCTGGCACAGGTTGCCCAGAGAAGCTGTGGCTGCCCCCTCCCTGGAAGGGTTCAAGGCCAGGTTGGACGGGGCTTTGGGCAACCTGGGCTAGTGGAAGGTGTCCCTGCCCGTGGCAGGGGGGCTGGAACTAGGTGACATCAAGGTCCCCTCCAACCCAAACCATTCTATGATTCTGTGAAAACCTGTTATAGAAAAGTTTTAGCATCTAGGCAGCAATAGCTGCCAGGTACCATCAGTGTGGATGGTATTGCCTGCCCTGAAGAATTGGGAATGCAGGTATGAAAAGGAGAGACTTCTTCAGGCTCGGGTTCACAGCAAGTAAACTATTCTCAGAGGGATACTTGTGCATCCTGCTAAACTCCTCATGCTATGACAGAAAATATTTTTTTTGCCTGTGGTGGGTAGAAAGGCTAGAAATGAGGTGCGTGTAGAAACAGAGGTACTGGGTCTATGGACACTTAAACATGCAGAACCTTCGGTGCCGTTTCGTTAGGGGATTGTTTCAGTGCAGTAAATTACATGTATTTTGTGTGAGCAATAAAAGTTAGCAATATATGGCAGGGTGTTGACACTTCTAAAGATTTTTCTATATCTGTAATTATTGCTTCCTCTCTTTCTTGTCATATGTTGCTTTTAAAGTGATCACGTCAGATTTGTTCTCCAACTTAGCAACAGCTGCTTTTTTGCACAAGAAAATTTTTGTGCTCTTTTTAGATGTTAAAGTCAGTGATTGAAATGAAGATTACTCTGAAGTGTCTGTACTTTAAAGGATGTGAAACTGTATTAGCACTTAAGCTGCAAATAAAACCAACTGCTCCATTTTCATTGCCTATGGAAGTGCAATGCAAATAGTAGGCAAAACAGGATACTGAAACACCCATTTCAGTAATGAAAACACTTCAGTTTATTGGAATCACAATTGTTTTTACAAATGGAGTTATCTAAAATGCTGTGTATAGTTTTGCAACTTGCCTAATTTTTCTGTATGCGTGAGATTCTTCAGCTCCATTTCACTTTTTAAGGAGAAGAAATAA
Source organism: Strix aluco (assembly GCF_031877795.1). Classification (NCBI taxonomy): domain Eukaryota; kingdom Metazoa; phylum Chordata; class Aves; order Strigiformes; family Strigidae; genus Strix; species Strix aluco. The sequence continues at coordinate 2,285,237 of NC_133939.1, forward strand.
TGCGACATTTTTAAAACCTTGTGTCTTTTTTTTTCTTTTTAAGAGATGAGAATGTTGCTCGTCAGGAATTACTCATTAAATTTGTGAGTTGCTTCTTTCTGTGGGTGAGAGTGGCAAAGCTGCTTCAGGCTGAAAGGGCTGTTCTGCATGATTTATGTGTTTTGTTAACATAAAAGTCATATGCTATGCTAATATTTTGTTTTTCAAATTGTGAAAAGGTCAAGTTCTCAGAAACAAGGTGACTCTTTGCATTTCTTGTGCTATTGGCCATCGATCCTTTCCTAGAGAAATCCAAGTATTTCTCTCATTTCTGTTGGTTCTCTCTTGAAGAGCAGAGTAACGAGATGTGGTCCCTCCGGGAGGCCAGGGGGTTTGTCAAAGGCAGTCCTTTTCAGGAAGCGCTCTTTTCCCGGCTTCCCTGTTATCAGTTAGCCTCGACATCTGCTTTTGAGCAGACTCAGAATCTGGAGGGTGTGAAGGTCCATTCCAGGCAGAGCTCTCTTCATCCTGCACTGACTTTCCTACAGCCTTCGGTTCCTGTCTGTGTTACTGAGGGGCAGGCTTGCTCCTTGGGGAGCAAAGAGGAGGAGGATGTTCTGATGGTCTTCAGCCCCTTTGGCCGTCAGCCGTGCCTGATGTACACGGGTGCAGCAGCTGTGGCTTCTCTCCCACTCTGTAGTGCTGTGACTCTTTCTATCCCCATTTAAAATTTGTCTGTTCATGAAAAAGAATGTTAACTAAACAAAGACCTGCAATCTTAGGAAGTTTTCTTGCAGAGGGGTTGTTGGGCGTTGGAATGGGCTGCCCAGGGCAGGGGGGGAGTCCCCATCCCTGGAGGGGTTGAAGAGTCGGGTTGACCCAGCGCTGAGGGATCTGGTGGAGTTGGGAACGGTCAGGGTGAGGTTCATGGTTGGACTGGAGGAGCTTCAAGGGCTTTTCCAACCGAGATGATTCTGTGATGTTCATTATTCACAGCAAAACATGTGAGGTTTGTTGCCTGTATCTTAGTGACTGGTTCATGGAATGGTGTCCCCCAGAGCAGCATTCAGCTCTGCGGTGGGGATTTGTCTGTGTCCGGCACCCCGAGAGCGCCCTGCCGGCTCGGGGGGGGTTCGCGCGGCTCTGTCCTTCGCTGGTTCTTTTTTTGGGGTGGGGGTGAGGATCCGCCTCCCTGGTGAGCCAACGGCCCTTCGGCTCTGGCAGGAAAGGATTTGGCGTAGAGTCTTTTACAGCTTCCAACTCCCAGCGCCCTCCTCATGCGGGAAAAATACACTTTGCGTTTTACTATTTTTTTTTTTTAAATAATCCTTAGAGCTTGGCAGAAGGAATTCGTTTGCCGGGAAGAGAAGGCCGCGGCAGCCCCGCGTGACGGAGCGGGAGGAGCACGAGATGCTCCAAGGCGCGGAGCGGTCTCTCGGTGCTCCCCTGGGAATCCCACACCCCCGGCGCGGCTCCTCCGCCGGTGCCAGCGCTGCCCGGGGCACCCGCCTGGCGCGGAGCCCGGCCCTGCCCCGCTCCCGCCGCCCCGGGCTCCCCCTCACCGGGCCGGGCCACCGCCCCCTGCGCGCGGCCCCGCCCCCGCCCGCGGCCGGCCAATGGCGGCGCGCGGCGGGCGGGCCGGGGCGGGGCCGGCGCGGGGCCCGTGCGCGCGGGCTGCGCGGAGCCGGGGCGGCGGCGGCGGCGGCGGCGGGAGGGCGCCCGGCGCGGCCCGCGGCGCTGAGCTGAGGTGAGGCGCGGCGTTCCCCGCGGGCCGGGGGAAGCGGGCGGCGGGGCGGGAGCTGAGGGAGACCCCCCCCTCCCCGGGCGGGCCCTGGGACGGGGCTGCCGGCGAGCGGCGCCCCAGGCCGGCGGCGCGGCGCGGCTCGGCCCGCCTGCGCGTCGGGAGCTTCCGCCGCCCGCGGCCGCCGTCGTGCGCCGCGGCTCCGGGCGGAGCTTTGGTGTGGGAGCCCGGCCTGGCCGGTGCTGCAGGAGCGGTCGCGGTCCTCGCCTCTCCAGCGCTGAGGTTGCGGGGCTCTGGCTGGTGGGGGGGCTCGGGAGCGCCTTCCCTCAGCGTGCTGCCGGGGGCCGGGCCTGGGCGGCTTCGCCCCCGCTCGGACTGGGAGTGTTGGGCACCTGCGCCCCGGCCCATCCCCTCCCCATCCGCCTCCCCGCGAGGGACCCCCCTGGAGCTCGCCGGGGGTGCGAGGGAGTGGTGCTGCACCAGCCGGGAGAAGCGCTCCTGAAGCCCCGCTCCTCGGGCAGGGACCAGCTGAGGTCCGTGTCCACCCTCCCTGCGCCTCCGTCTCCGTGTGGTCTCCAGCACACGGTGCTGCCGGCCGCCGCCGAGAGCCCCCAGACCCCTGCCGTGCTTGTGGCGAGGGATGCGGGTTGTAACAGGAGCGGGAGGGGTCTCTCTGGTGTAGCGGGGGCACTCGTAGTCTTCCTCTCTCTTTGTTGCAGTTGTTGGATTCCTGATGCATCAGTTGGTGCCAGCTTGGTGTAGTGATGTTAACGGGTTGCTATTGCCTAGTGACAAAGGTAAAAGGGGAAGGTTTGCTTCTGGAGGGCTGAAGGAGCCTGGTTTGAGAGCTCCTGCTCAGAGCGCTTCCTTGCTGCTGCCTGTCAGCCGCCACCTCACGCAGGTGGTGGGGATCCCTCCCCACGGAAGGCAGGGATCACCGCTCACGCTGGGGAGCTGGGACTGGTGTTACTCCAGACCAACCCTCTGCAGAGGCGAGGGATGATGGTGTGTTGTGGTGACTCTCTCACTGACCAAAAGATACCGTACTCAGAGGAGTTCTTTTGAAATCCCTTGGTATCTTGCACCGGCATATCCTCGGGTATAAGCTGCCTCTCTAGATTTGCCGCTAGCTGAAATACTCGCTCTTGCTTCTGAACAATAGTTTTTTCCATGTAGAAGATAAAATTCATTGTCACTTTGAAGCTATTTCAGAAAGGCAACAAAAAGTACATAGCTACCTAAATTTTCTAAGTTTTGTTCCATCTGCTCCTCCACTTGGGGCTGATAGCAACGGTTGTTCTGTCACTGTGCTTCAGGGAGCTGATTTAGCTTTGATGCCTGGTTCGGTCCCAGTTTGTAGGAAATTACCAAGATAAGCACTCAATGCAAAGAAGTTTGGGGGGCTGAATGCAGGGAAGATTTTTTTTTTTTTTCTTAGAACCGCTAATATTGCAGCAACACTGCGTTTTAGTTTTGCGTTGGTGAGGAGTAAATGAGACCTCAGGGCTCGCCCTGGGGTGGGAGGCTCTCAGAGCTGTTGGATGCTTTCTCTGCTCTGCCTACAGAGCCTCTCCTTCTTCCTGGTTCTTGCAGCCTGTGTCAGGCTTCACTCTTTCATTTTCCTCTGCCTTTCATTTAGTTAGCCCCTTTAACTGAAACGCTTCCTAAATCATGGCACAATGGTTTTTGTTAAGAAATGTCGTATGTAGTCAGCTTACACGATAGGTAACTCAGTTGGTAGATAGTGCTCGGCTTGGTTAACACTCCTCACACTTTTGATTTTTCAGGCAGTCGGAGCAGGCCAGGCTAGTTGGGGATTTTTAATAATTGTAACGGCATTAGTAGCGTGCACTGGGGGGAACTGGATGTGGTGTGGGGAGATGCTCGTAGCTGCCACACAGTGGGCAGGGCACTGCTTTTCTAGGGAAGCGTGCCTTGCTTCTGCACATTGTTTTCTGCCCAGGTGTTTTGTTAGACCTTAAAAAACTGAATATGTGCTGGCTGGGGACTAGTCTAGGGGTAAATATTTTTAGGAGTGTGTCATCAGCAAGGCGCGAGGCCAAGCCCCGTTGAGTTCACTTTTCCTGTTAACACCTGTGAGGAAGGACTTTGACATCTGCAGTTTCTGTTTGACGTGACTTTGGTCTCTCCTGGCTGGTAACCAAGGCCAGTAAAAGTACCCAGGAGCTCCTCGTTTAGTCTGGAGCTGGGTGACCTGCCTGCCTTGCCTGCAGGAGCCAGCTGGCTTCAGCTGGAGGGGAGGCTGCCGAAGCCTCTTCTGTGGGGCTGCTCTGAGCACTGCCTCCTCGGCTATCACCACTCAAGTCTTTTTCCTTCTGAGTAGCTGCAGTGTCTGTCCCTTCCAGTAGCAGTTTATTCAGAATGAGATGAACATGTTCATGGAATGCTAGTTTTAAGAGCGCTTGTCTAATAGATTGCCTCATGAGGAGTGTAACTGATTCTGGGCAACTTCAGTTGCTTGTAAACTTTTGAATGGCAGTAGCAAAATCTTACCACGCCGTTAAGTGATAAGGGACACGGTATCAAGGGGTTATAGATGGCACTGAGCTATGGTTGCTCTTCAGATTAGCAGTTAGAGGTGTAACCTGGGCAGATGTCTCTGCTGATTTTTGCTGTTGTGGTGGTTTTAAAGTTTGTGACCTAAAAGTTTTTCTCCTTGGCTGTGTGGCCACACAAACTGGGAAGTTCAGTGAAAGGATACACACAATACTTTCTGATACAAGATACTTTCTGCTAATTTGTCACCTAAAACCTGTAGATGGGGCACTGGGCAGTGTACGCACGCTTTTAAGGTTGAGATAATATTTCTCATGCTTTCTCATCACGAGTCTCATCAGCAGGGAGGCTGGAGGTGTCTCTGCGGTGGTCTCAAGCTGTGCTGCTCGGGGCAGGGCTCTGCAGCGCTCACAAGGGCTCTGAGAGATCGCTAAGCAAACAAGCCTTGCGGTTGGTGTAATGAAGTAGGAGGCATCTGTCTCCTCTCCTGTGACAAGTTTATCTGTACAGGGGTCTGCAAGCATGAAAATAAAAGTCAGGAAGATGTTTGACCAATCTCAGTGCGTGCAAGGATTACAACCTAACCCCTCCCACTAATTTTTAGCAACATGCAAGGCCGGCTCCATTTCAGTCCACAGAGCAGGCTGCCTACCTACTCAAAGCGCAGAGAGACAAAGGAATGTTTTCATCATCTGCCTGTCTCCTTTTTAGACAAAACACGTTTATTACAAAACAATAATCTAACACTTCACTGAATTTTTTTGTAGTGTGGTGGCCATGCGAAGGCTGTCCCAGCGTCAGTATCCACATACTTTCAATTGTTCAGACATAGCGTGGTATTTGGGAAATGCGACCAAAAGCACCCAGGAGCCTATCTGTTTCCATGCGTGCGTTCCTGCAGAGCGCCTTGCACGTTGTTGCCAAATACTTCATGCCAGCAGTGACCGTGGGGCAGTGGTTTTGTTGGGCACGGCGCATCCTGAGCGTGTGCCTTGCGTTCCCGTAGACCCTGCTGCAATCCCCCTGCGAATGCTGCCGCTGCTCCCGTGCTGCGGGAGAGCCGGGGAGAGGCACGCGGATTTCTTTCCCCGTGTCAGATTAAACATTTGCTCCTGAACAACTGCCACCAAACCATGAAAGTAAGGATCGTGATGTAGGAGAGTCAGCCTACTTGAACTAATGTAAATTTTTGTAATTCAGATTTTGGCCCACTGACTTAATCTGGGTGTACAGCACAGGTTTGCTAATAAAGTGCAGAGCTGTTATCTGCAGCAGAAATCTGTGCTGTGAAGGTTCTGAGCGCCCAGCATTGGTTGGAGTAGTTACGGTTTTGCGTGAGTCATCATTCTGAGGGATGAAGAAAGTTAATTGTTGCTGTTATCTTGGGTGTGGTCTGACACTGTAGCAAAGTCAAAGGGACAGCTCGGTACTGGTGAAAGGCAGAGTCCTGCCGGGCCCTCCACTGCCTGCTCCAGGTGGATTTTCTTGTGCTGTCAGCAGCGCTCATGCTGTGGTGACCTGGTTTAGGGAGCTAAATTGGCAGAAAAATTAACTGGAACTTAAAATGTCAGTGTGTATGGAGGGTGGAGGGCACAGATTTGACTATCTTATTTCCTAACCACGTTTTGGAATAGTTATTTTTTTGGCCACTTATTTTTCTTCCCAGCGGCTGGATTTCTGACCAGAGTTTCATCAACTTTGTTACTGGTTTTGATAGCGGGATGAAGAGCATTAAATAAGGACTTTGTGCATGACTGTGCTTCGGTGGGTGGCATTTTCATACACAATATTGGTGAAAAACTATCTTTCAAGCTGTAATCCTCTATTTTCTTCCAGGCTTCTTTAGACTCTGCTTGCTGTTGAAAGATGGGAGAGATAGAAGGCACTTACAGAGTCCTGCAGACTCCTGGCTCTCGTCTGGGTGTCCAGAAAACCGTGGGAGTGAGTACCTTGGAGTCAGGACAGAACGTCTCTACTGCAATGGCACCATCGCCTGCCAAAACGCATGAGCGGGACCTACCGATCAAAATAAGGATGTTGGACAACACGGTGGAAGTACTTGACATTGAGGTAAGAGAGGTTTAAACCTGATTTCAAGTACACTTAGCTTCCAATAATGTAAAGCTCACAGGATGGGCTGCTGTACAGAGCTGGCATGTTTTGAGGCATTATCTGAATAAAGATTCCTGTAGGGACTTTACCTACTTATAAGTAGTTAAATCGGTAGCACATCTTGTTTTTTAAAATCTTTTAAGTATAGCAGATGTTTTTGTGTTTGCAACAGACTTTAAATACAAGCACGTACTGTAACAAGAAGCTTTAACTGTTATTTGCCTTGGGGGGACACCAACTATCTTCTGCCAAACTGTTCTTGCTTTTTGAGCCACATGCAGCTTTGTCGATTTGGTAGCTGGGAGAGCTTTTTTTAGTTGCTACTTTTTATTAATTATTTTAATGGTTCATATCTTCTTCAAGTAAACTTGCTCCTGTTTGAAAATTTTTGCTTGTTGCCACACTTTGGGAGGTAGCAATGGTTCTGAAAATTTGTATTTAAAAGTATGCTTGCTTAGCAATTGAGGAAGTCTGCCTTAAGAAATACAAACTGTGCTCAAATTGGGGTAGTTCTGTTTTTAAACAATCAAAAATTTTTGTTCATGTTCTTGTTTCATTCTCAGCATTAACCTGAGACTTTAATTTTCGCTTGCCTAAAGATCTGGTGTTAGAAAACAGCTCTGTTCTGGTGAAGATAATCAACCATCAGATATTCTACATTAGCACCTCAAACATGAAATATGTTGGGTTTTTAAATTTTTTTTTTTTTGGTGAAGTGTGAGGCTGTGTCTGTGTCCTCCCACCTGAGGACACAGAGGGTATAGCAAACCCATCCACCCCTCATTTACTTCATAGAACACAAAAGCCTTTTTTTTCCTTTTTTTTTTTAATGTTAGAATATTTTTTAAAAGATCTGCTGACTTTCGCTCCTTTGAAGTGTGATTTTTTTTTTTTAATTTTTTTTTTAAGCGGGTGTAGACATTGCTGCTTTTGTGTTTTGATTCAAAAAAGAAGAAAAAAAATAACCCACAAGCAACCCCCCCCACGCTGTAATTCTGAAAATCGGTGCAAGCTGTTAAAATCAAGAAAGAATTTATAACTCCTAGTTCCTGCTTTCTTACATGAAGTCAGTGACTAGAAACCTCCTGTACATTGCCATAGATGCTTTCCTTCTCTTCCTTGTCATATCTGTACCACCTCTGCCTGCTCTTCTCATGCAAATCTTCCACTTTCCTCAGTAACCTTACCCTTTTCATCTTATTTTATAACTCTATACCTTTATAGCTTCTGTGCTATAACTTCTCTGTAACTTTATAGCTTCTCTGCTGTTCTCTGACCTCTGAGCACCCTCCCTCAGTTCCCCTCACTTCTTGTCTCTGCTCGGTACGGTTCACTACTTTTGCAATACCTTGTTTTTTGAAACTGTCTTGACCTGGTTCTCCTTTGCCTGCTGGAACAGTCTTGCCTGTATATCCTTCCAGTTATCTTCATTGCTCTCTGGCTTCCACTGCAGGTCCAGTTTACCTCCATCCTTAACCCATTGTCTTATCCTACAGCACTTTGTTGTTAGTCTTTGAATGCAAATTCAGCTGTGGCTCAGTTCTTTACGATGTGTCAACTTGGCTGTCAGCTCTAAATAAAATCAGCCTTTGCCTGGTGAAACTTGGTTTTGAAATTTGTGTCAACATCAGGCTTCACATGTAAAAAACATGAATTCCTCACTCACACTGTTGTTTTGGTCACTGTGAGTCATACTCCAGTCTCACCTGTCTGACCAATAATGTAGTTTCTATTCACCTCCTGATTCCTTCATTTCCTTTAGCGAGCTGTCTCCTGCAGGTGTGCTGTACACTCTCTAGGATGATACTGTTCAAGTAAACAGCTAAAACTCATCCCATTCAGGACTACCTCACTTCACACCTTCTCCTTAGCTTTAGCCTCTCCAGTCTTGCTGCGTATGTGCCTGTTTTGTGTGTTGCAGTAAGAGTCAACCTGCTCAGTCGTTGTTCCTAGCAGCTGCTACTGCCTGACCATTTTTTGCATCCTTCTACTGGCTCCCTCTCTTTGTACCTTCAAATGTAGGTTGCTTATCTCTGCTTTCAGGGTCCTGCCTGTAGTCTCCTGCAAGAAGGTACTTGGCTCTGTCCCTTAACTGGACCACAGTGCAGTACCCTTGTTGTTGTTGTTGCTGTTTTTACCCATCACAATGAGAGGCTTCCCATAATTAGGAACTATCTTACTTTTCATTTTTACCTGGAAAGCTCTCTATGGTTATGACATCCACAGAAACACCCCAATCTGGGCAACTAGCATGCTCAGGCTGTATTTAATATCACACTATTCTTCGTTACGAGGTCAGCTGGAACTGAACAACTTAGAAGCTTTTGCCTGATGTGAGCGGTTAGAAGAAGGGGTCATCCTTTGTTCATCTGTAGAGCATCAAGCACAAAAAAGTCCAGAGTCAGCAAGTGTAGCATTAGAGTCCTACTAATACACTGCCTACATCGCCTTTCATTTTTGTCTAAATGAGGTAGCAAATGATAGCAGACAGGGATGAGGTACTAAATGTAACCCTCTGCCTCCTAATTTGTTCGGAGGGCTGGTGGGATAGCAGTAACTGTTGGCTGCTGTTTGTGATGGCAAACTGAAATTTTTCACTTGCGGTTTGAGGGCAAAAATTAAGAAAAGTCAGCCACATTTGCTGAATAGGTGGTGTGAGCTAGCACAGATTTTTTTTTTTTTTTTTTTTTTTTGTAAAAAAGCAGTGAGAGAAATTCATGATTAAGCAGCTGTCCTAGAGGGATTGAGGCTCTGATTGTAGTGCTGCTTGCCCACTCCTCTTTGCTTTTGCAATAATTTTCACTGGGTGTGGAAACGAGAGGTGGTGTTGTCTTCATTACCTGCTTCATAGGGTGCTTGTTTATTGATTCAGGTCAGCAATAATTTTTCAGTGTGGTGGGACACCGAGGCCTTTCTCACAGGTGCTGTTGGCATTGCATTCTAATGGAGGCGTAGCTTATGGCAAAAGGTGGGAAGAAAATAATTTTCTCTTCTGCCTTTAAGAACTATGTCAAATAACTTTTTATTGAGAGAAGTAGTGTGTCAGTGGGAGAGACTGACTAGGCACAGTGGTCAGCTTCTGGAGAGGGGCCTTCTCTTTGCAGCGCAGTAGGGAAGCTGCTGCAGGAGCCCTGTGTACTGCCTTGCTTGTGAAGCTGTCTGAAATGAGCCACATCAGCAATTTTAACCGTACGGGATAAACAGGGTAGCCACAATAATGATTTAATCCATGAGGCTTTTCCTTGTTATCCCCTCCTTTCTCCAAGATGTGTTTAGAACACTTGCTTCTTCCCTGGCAGGTGTTTGTAGATAGTCTCGTTTGGTAGCTCTTCCCCATTGCTTGGGTTTTTTAACTCGCCAAAGAGCAAGAAAAGGGACTGACAGTAGCATAACAGATGGGATGAGAACAAAACAGGAAAGGACAGCCTTTCCTTCATGTTATTGTTGTATCTAGAACAGTGTGTTAAAAGTTCAATAAAGCTACATTCCACTGCCTTTTGTCTAAAATCCACTGTCTCTGTCCACTCTCACCATCTGTACTGCAAGGTTTTCTTTCAAACTATGAATTCTGTTAATAAGTAAGAGGGAGCTATTCTTTAAAGTACGCTGAGGGAGAGCTCTTCTCTGGGAAATCTGTTTTGGATGTTAGGGAATGGAGAAATGCTCAGATGTTTTCTAGAATTTAAAAACCTGAAAATTTTGTATTTATGGTTTCTCCTCTCCCTCCCAAAACAGAGAAGAGAATGAAACATGTCCATCCAGAGCTAGGCTCCAATATTAATTATTTTCCTGAGTTGTGTGTTTTTTTCCCTTTTTATGGCCAGCTTGTTTAGTCAGTAAAAATCTTGCATGTGCCGTATCATGGGGTACCTGTCTTCTTCCCTCCAAGCTAAGTCTGCCCAAATTGATAGTTTTCCAGACTACTAGATGAATGATTGGAAAATTCAATGTAATTTGGACTGCGGGTACATTTCAAAGTAATTCCAGTATTACAGTAGAATTTCTGCCGGCTTTCCTGATTTTTCTTAAGAGATTAAGCTTGTAGGCCTTTGATCAGCGTAAAAATATGGCAGACTCTTAAGTAGAAGGGCCTGGACTGGGTTTAATTCACCAAAATGACCACTTGGTGTGATTATACTTGTCTGATGCTGGTTATGAAAGACAACAAAATGTGCTGCAACGAAGGACGACTTAGGCTATAGGAGTTTAGGGTGCAAGAAGTTGTGATTTATTCTTGCTGAAAGCTTTTGTGTTGATTTGTGGTAGAGTTGGAAGAGCAGTGTGTTACAGCAACAGACCTACAGGCTGTCGAAGACAATACAGCATGTGTGCCTGGGTTAGAGGAAACAAGGGGTCTTTTTGCACGGCATAGTTGGAAGGAGAGCGGTACTGATGGTAGGTGAGAGTCTGGTGCTGTCTTAGAATCTCAGTAAGTGAAATATCAGGTTCAGTCAACAAGAAAGCTGTCATGTCCTCCAGCTGCTTTCTCCGATGCAATACTTTACTGAGGGTCTGTAGACAGGCAGACTGTAAGGTCTGCCTCTGACCCAGTTTTGTCTTTGTGCTAGCCTGTAAGACATTTAATGGCATTGCTGCCCTAATGTGGTGTTTAATATTTGGTCTATATGTTGTTCCTTCTGTAGGAAATACACGTGCATTTCTTAGTGAATTACACTCTATACTATGAGCAAGTGCCCTGGAAAAAGTTTAGATTTTTATGCTTCAACTTTACCAAACTCTCTCTGGGGAGAACTTGGTACCTCTTCAACTGTGTGTACTACTTCTTCTCATTCTGCTTGAACGTAAAATAAAATTCGGGAGTGAGAAGTGTTTACATGTTATATTGTAGTTGAATTTGTCTCTGTTTTCACCTACTGGAGAATTAATTCTGTAGAACTGTAATAGCCATCATAAAATCATAGCACAGTTCTTAGCGCTCAGCGAAACCAGGTGGGTCTGCCTGCCTCAATGGGAAAACTTAAACTGGAATTTTTTCTTTCATGTTGTTCTTTGTCGGATTCTTTGAGTGCACAATTCTGTTCATTCTTTTTTAAATGTAATTAACTTGCTTCTCGATAAAACATGTTAATAGTAAGAGTTAGCTTTATGTCGGTATGAATTTCAACTAACTTGTGCTGGGATTTTGGTTTTGTCCTTCAGTCTTACCATGTTCAGAAGTTGTTCTGTGGGTCAGGCCCTTGCAAGTGTTCTCATGCCTTGGAGCGTGAAGCTGGGCCTGAGGAAAATGCTTTTTCATTTTGTTGGGATTTTTCCTATCTTCGGTATTTCTACCAGGCCCGTTCTTTCCTTGTGCATGACTCAGTTTCTTGAAGGTGGTTGTATCTTTTCTCATTTTCTTACCAAGTACGTGAAAGATGGAGCATGTTCCTTATCCCTGTGGCACTGTGCGATGTGTCCCTCTCCTCCTGACGCTGGTGAGGATCAGGGAGGGACATGCTTGACTCCACTGCTCTTCATAAGAACAGGCTAGTCAAAGAAGATGACAGTTTTTTCCTCCTGTATTTTCTTATTAGGTATTGTCCTCTCACTGCTCATGTCTATTTTGGAGTTTACTGATGTACCCTGTGAAACTTGCTAATATATTAGTACAAAATTTAAGTGGCTTGTCTATACTAAGTTGAGAACAGCTACTTGATGATTACTCAGTCTGGTAGTGATACTGTCTTTGCTGGCCACCTATATGACTCTTCCTTGGTTTATTTAAATTTACAAATTGCATTATTAAAAGTGCAAAATTCCTTTCTATCCGTATGTTTAGAATAGAATAGAATAACTGTGTTTATTTACTCTGCTCTCTGTGCAGTTTGCCACATCTGTAATTGAAAAGGTGCCATGAGAACGGCACCTCCTCAGATGTCTGTTGTTTCCGACCAGCCATCGGGGCCCATGGCCAGGACTTGCTGCAGTTGGGGGCCCTGAAATCAGGAGCTGGGCTGGGACCGCGGGAGGCTTTTGGGGTGGTGGAAGAAGCAGTCGGACAGCTTGTACGTACCTTGTGCCTTCCCACGGTTTGGAAAGAGTGTTCTCAGCTCGTGCACACTGAAAAATGCTGCTTATCAGTAACTGCTAACGGTAGCGTTAGTACCCTGAAGAGCTTCGTTGGGGCTGAAGCAGAAATTATACAGCTTAAAATGCTGTTAGTGAGCAGTTTTAAGAAATATGCATCTGTTAAAAATAGAGAGTGTGCCGTGGGCGCTGAAGAACACTCACTCTGAAATTACCTTTCAGAGAGGCTGTCCCTGCTGCGTGCCGTGGCGAACCCTGAGCACATCGCTGGCGTGACGGCACTGCGGCTTCTCCAGCAGGACGGGGTGGCCTGCACCGGCCCTCCGGCAGAGCCAGGCTCTGGCACCAGCTGCCCTCCCGCTTCTTCCTTGTTTTCCCTTCGCCTGCTTAGACCTTCCTTTCATAAAGGCTTCTTTCCCCTCTGTGCTGTAAAAGTATTAACAGCTTAAATACGTGGGAAGTGGGAGGACAGGCTGCTTCTGAATCCTATTAAGAGCTATGCTGAAGGAATCGAGATGCTGTGTTAGTCAGCTCGGTGTTTTTCTTCCCTGGCCAGGAAGAAATAGTCAAAATTCCAGAAAGAATCATAGCCAGATGTTTGTCATTGCTTTGGTTTGACTCTCCTAAATATGGCAAATAAGCTGCCTTAGGACTTATTTTTGTCTGACCTCAGAAGAGAAAGTTAGTAATTCACTATTTAAAATTTGAAGCTATTATAGGGTTTAAAAAGAAAGTAATTGAAGCTTTGCAATTTGTGTACTGTTTGATTCTACTATATAATTTTTAGACCTGTTATTTTGTGTTTGGGGGGATTGATTTTTTTGATGCTATGTAGGAATGTGGTATTGGGTGGGGAAAGGTAAAGCCACAGCCATTTTACTGACAGACACTTGGTGTGTGTTTGGGGTTTTTTTAAGGGAAGATATAAACTTAAATTGTATTATAAAAACAATTTACTACTTTGCAGTTTTCTTGACATTAGGTGTCCCATTATGTGAAAAGAAAATTGGGTTACACTACAGCAAAGGAGAAGCAATCTGAATATTCCTGTACGAAAAGTCTATTCTATGCTCATATTGTAACTTAAACCACAGATACCGTTTAGTAAAATGGTGATCACAGTCTTTGACACATGAATGTAATGTTCATAACTTTGTATGGCTGTGATATTCCATAGCGAGTGCATAGATTAAAAATTTCTCTTGAATGGGTTCAGAAGAGTGAATTGAGGAACAGCGAGAGCCACATTAACTTAGTCTAACACCGAGTTGGTGTAAAGCTGAACTCTCTTCAAGCTCTCTTTAATTTATGGTAAACGTACTGAGAACTTTCTGCCTCTAATTGTTCTGTCTGTATGAGATCTGATAAAGTAATCCAATGTATAACATCATGGTCCTGGCATACATGCAGTGGTACAATTCTTGTACTTAATTCCTTTTGGATGCCTTCTGAAGTAACTGATATACAACCTTCTAAAGAGAAAGCTGTTACCTGTTAGCTTCCTTACTAACTCCAGTAACGTGTCATCCTCACTAACAAAACCGTTGGTTTCTTAAACACTTCTGCAGAATGCAGGTGTTCTTTTTTCATAATCTAGTGACAAAGGATAGTGAAAGTCAGCTGAAATTAGACTTACACTATTCTATCAAAATAACTGTAAGACACGTTGTGTTCCACACAAAAAAAAAAAAGTTTTCTGGAAGCCTCGTCTGGGTGTGGGTGACATTCAAATTTGGGTCCACAGATGGATAATTCTCTAGAATATATAGAGCCTGAAGGAAATTAAAAAAAAAAAAACCCACCACCAAAAAAATCCCAAAACAACAACAAAAAAACCCCAAGAAACAACCCACAGTCAGCTAAAGATAACTACAGAAAAGCAGTGTGCTAAGAGGTAGTTCAGAGAAATTTTAGGTTAGTGCCTGCTGAAAAAAGGGACTTGATGTTGAGCAAGGATGGTGTCTCTTCGTACCCAGTGGTATCCAGAGGAGCACAGCCTTGTGACTGTGCGATTAAATAAACAGGGTTGCAAAAGCATACCTCTGTGTCATCTGTTCCACATTTCTGGCAAGGGCAACGTTGCCTGCTCGTGTAAGAGGGAGACCAGGTAAATTGAATATTAAAAAACTGCGCTGCGGCGACAATACCTAGTGTAAAAGATTTACTTTTCGAGACTGTGATGTTGGATATGGAGGGGGGAACACCTGTCTGTCTGACAGAGCAGTCATTCATTCATAAAATTAAGAATTTTAAAAGAAAACTAAAAAAAAAAGAGTATTGAGCTGCAAAGTAGTCTGTATCGTGAGTTCAGAGACACTCCTGGAAGTCTTTTAACAGCTTCTGCGTGTGCTGCTGCCCTGACCTGAGCTGTGTGGTCAAAATCCACAGGTACGAAACACGGAGGGGAAACAAAAATCAAGCTCTCTAAATTGGACTATATTGCTCTTTAGTAATCTCTTTTCACTTGTAGTAGAACTTGTGATTTTTTTTTTGACACGGTTTTGCACACGTGCACATGTGCAGGTGTGAAAACATCACTTAAAAAGTTGTTTCTTCCCAGACTCATGGCAGAAGAACAGGAGATGAAGTATTTTAACTATTAATGCCTCTTCACTGCTCAGGCAAGCCTCGAGGGCTGGTCTTTCCCCGAGTGATCAGAAGCAATGGGAGCTTAGTTGCAGGCCTGTTTTTCAGCACCGAGATCTGGGCTGACGTGCTGCCCGAGCTGCTGCTCTTCTCTGGCAGCCCTTGGCAGAGGGCTTGGGCACAGCACTTGCTGGAGCCTGAGCACAAAGCAGGAGTGGTAAAATACCCATATTAGTTTAAAAAAAAGGAAAGAGAGCTTTGTCAAGGCTCTGTGTTAGAGCCATCTGACATGTCTTCAACTGAAATCATGAAGGACGAGCATCACTGTGCCCCTCAGCCCGCTTCTCAGACAGCTAGTCCAAAGCCAGCGATGTAGCAAGGTCCTGCTTGGCAAGGGGGAATTTAACAAAGCTTCAGCCTTATCTAATCTGGCCTGTAGGTATTTATTAACCCATCGCCATGGTATCGAAGCTCTACTCAAAGCGCAGCGGGGAGTGATGTTAGGACAGCTGAGCACAATTTCAGTTTTGCACAAAATGAAAGATAGTTTTGGCCTTTCCTGTAAAAATACCTAATTCGGGTAAAGAATCTTTCATGGTTGTCTTATTTCCTTAATGTTTTAAACCTTTTCCTCCAGGCAGGCTTCCTCAAAACAGTGTGCCAACTTGGAGAACTGTAGCACCACATAGGGAAAGCCCAGATCAAATCTGGTTGATGTGAGCATGGATGATGGTTTTGAGGCAAAAGCATTATTAATGGAGGAAGACTAGCAATTTTAGTATTTTTTTTTTTATTAACAAAGGGAAGCGAAGTAACATCTGTGTTTAAAATGACTTAAAAACAGAGTTTTGTTTATGTACATGTACAAATGTATGAAAAGATGCTGTGCAAGTTCCTAGAGTACCTACAGTCTAAATCCCTGAAGTGGCCAGGCGCGTTAGAGGGGTGGGTGTAGGGAGGTGCAGTGGTTTGCACCAGCGTGTAGAATCTTGTAGCAAAGTTTGGGGCGGGAGGGGGTGGGAACTGGGATCCTCAGTCTCCTAACTTCTTAGCTTTATTATAGTGTTTTACAGCTTGCATGAACAAAATAGGTGCTTAGACATTCTGTTATGAACCTTAATTTCTTGAAGTGCAAAAAAGGCTTTTTTTGAGAATGGCTAATAATGCCATACTGCCATTTTGACAACAGGTCATTTTTATAACTAGGGACTGTGTCTGTCCTTGGCTATTTCAGCCACCAGGTTGTTTAAAGGCTTGAAATAGTGCAGATAATTAATGTAACACGCTGATGAGGCTGAGCCTTTTCAAGTGTGTACTCGATGTTTGAGGAAGGCTGTCAGTGTGGCGTCGCGCTGGCCCTCTGCAGATTATTTGAAATAGTTTGAAATTATTTGTAAAAAAAAAAAAAAAGCTCCAGCGTCACCGTTAGCTCAATTCTCTGGCATTTCCACTGCTGCGATCTTTGCCTCTGCATGGGATCACCCACCCCAAAGCAGCTGCTTTCCGTGATACTGTCACTGCTGGTGTCTGAATGTTTAATTATTAGCAAACATCCACGCTGGTGCCAAATCATCAAGTACTAGCATCCTGTGAAATTCTTTCCAGTGATGTGGGCCGGAGTTTTAATTTGGGTGACTTACCTGTTCCCCAGGTAGTCTAGAGCAGTGTATGAAGCAGAGGTATTGGGGGGTGCATCTTTGTATTTTTCTCCCCAGGTAATGAAAGCAACTGAGAATTTCTGCTCCATGCCCAATAATTTTTATGTGGATCATCTGTGTGCTGTTTGTATATAGTGCATGGGGACCATGTGTTGGTTGAATGCTTAACTGTGGTGCTGTTTTGTTTTTCTCTGAGCACAATGTGTTTTATTTCGAGTGCTCCAGGTATCTAAGCCGGAGAGCACTTTTGAGACTTGGGATCATTTTTTGTCTCTGCATGCTATCTAGCTAAGTATACATTTCCCAATCTTGTTCACATAATTCCCTCCCTCTTGGGGATCTTTTCCCACGTCAACAAATTATTGTTTTCCTACTTTCAGGCATCCAGCAAGTCTAGCCACTCTGGAAAAGCATGTTTGCTGGGCAGAGCTGGTTCGTTTGGCAGTGAAGTGCTTTAACACTGCTTGAACCTTTAAATGATCACAGGTTGTAAAGCTAACCTTAATTAAATGAGCCAGAGGCTCACATTTCTAGAATAATTTGTCTGGCTGTGGATTCTGTTCAAAAGAAAAAAAAAAAAAAAAAAAATCAACCCAAAAAGCACAACAAAATTGACCAGTGCAATCTTAGGACAAAAAATCCTGCGGAGGGGAGTCCTAGAATTTTTTTTAAAACAAAAATTATGTCCAATACGCACTGTAATAATGTAACTTAAAATGGCTCAGAAATTTGTAATTGGTTTTGCAGCTTCTGTATTTGAGTAAATTGGTTTTCAATGCCTTATAGAAATACTGTGACACAATAATACATTTTCAAGGTGAAAATGTACACTATCTGAATTTGTGAAGAAGTTACAAAATAATTTTCAGGTTGGTGGTGTATTCCCAGTGTTCAGTTGGTGACCGTGAAATAAGAAGTGCCACACGGCTGTGGCTTGGGGTGGATTGGTGTTGGTGTTGCTCCAGTGGCGGTGCTTTCCCGTGTCCGGGGGCTGCCCTGCTGGCGCAGTGATGGTGCTGGCTGCGGGTGTGGGAAACAAGGTCTGGTCATGGGTTTGGCTTCCTTGGGGTGAGCCGGGAGGATCCGGGTTTCTCCCAGTTCCACGTAGAAAGGCTGCCCCTGCAAATGGGAGACCTCCAGCGCGCTGGCAGCTGGACTGTGCTCCCTTGGGTGGAAAAAAAAAGTTTAGAAAAAAAAATAATTCATACCAGTGACGAGAGTAGACAATTGGAAGAAGTTTCACAAACGTTATGTGCATGCTGGGTTGACTCCTGTAGCTCTTGACCCAATTCTGGAAGAAGTCGGGATTGTTGTCTTCACTAAGTGGCGGGTCGGGACTGTGGTGGTGTGAGGCAGTGGGGAAGACCCTGTACAAGAGAGTCAAATCCCCTGACGTCACAGGCAGTGCATTTGATATGCTATAGGTTGTCAGATGCACTGCAAACCCTTTTTGGTGTTAGTAAAATAACCTGTAGTTGGAACCTGTCATAAAATCATAGAATGGTTTTCGTTGGAAGGGACCTTAAAGCTCATCTAGTTCCAGCCCCCTGCCACGGGCAGGGACACCTTCCACTAGCCCAGGTTGCCCAAAGCCCCGTCCAGCCTGGCCTTGAACCCTTCCAGGGAGGGGGCAGCCACAGCTTCTCTGGGCAACCTGTGCCAGGGCCTCACCACCCTCACAGTAAAGAACTTCTTCCTTATATTTAATCTAAATCTACCCTCTTTCAGTTTAAAGCCATTACCCCTTGTTCTAGCACTACACACTGTTGTAAAAAGTCCCTCTCTGGATTTTAGGTACTTTAGATCTCCCTGGAGCTAGAAGGTCTCCCTGGAGCCTTCTCCAGTCTGAACAACCCCAACTCTCTCAGCCTGTCTTTATAGGAGAGGTGTTTCAGCCCCCAGTCATCTTCGTGGCCCTCCTTTGGACTTGCGCCAACAGGTCCGTGTCCTTCTGATGTTGGTGCCCCCAGAGCTGGACCCAGCACTGCAGTGGGGGGTGTCTCATGAGAGCGGAGCAGAGGGGGAGAATCCCCCCCTCGCCCTGCTGCCCACACTGCTCTGGATGCAGCCCAGCACACGGGTGGCTTTCTGGGCTGCGAGCGCACATTGCCAGGTCACGTTGATCTTCTTGTCAGCCAACACCCCCAAGTCCTCTGCAGGTTTGCTTTCAATCCACTCCTCGCCCAGCCTGTATTTGTGCTTCAGATTGCCCTGACCCATGTACAGGACCTTGCACTGGGCCCTTCATGAGGTTTTCATGGGCCCACCTCTCCAGCCTGTCCAGGTCCCTCTGGATGGCACATCCCTTCCCTCCAGTGTGTTGACTGTACCACACAGCTTGGTGTTGTTGGCAAATTTGCTGAGGGTGCCTCGATCCTGCTGTCTGTGTCGCCCACAAAGATGGTCCCAACATCAACCCCTGAGCCTCGTCACTGCTCTCCACTTGGACATCGAGCCGTTGACCACAGCTCTTTGAGTGCGACCATTCAGCCAATTCCTTACCCACCGAGTGGTCCATCCATCAGATCCGTGTGTCTCCAATTTAGAGACAAGGATGTCGTGAGGGACAGTGTCAATGCTTTGCACAAGTCCAGGCAGATGACTTCAGTTGCTCTGCCCTTATCCACCAACGATGTAACCAAATTCATCAGGCACGATTTGCCCTTAGTCAAGCCGTGTTGGCTGTCACCTATCACCTCCTCATTTTCCATGTGCTGTAGCACAGTTTCCAGGAGGATCGTCTCCATGATCTTGCTGGGCACAGAGGTGAGACTAACTGGCCTGAAGTTCCTTTTTTCCCCTGTTAAAAATGTTTCCCCTTTCCAGTCAGTAGGAACTTCACCGGACTGCCACAACTTCTCAAGTATGATGGATAGTGGCTTAGCCACTTCACCCGCCAGTTCCCTCATGATCCATGGATGCATCTCATCAGGTCCCATGGACTTGTGCACCTTCAGGTTCCTTAGATGGTATCGAACCTGATCTCCTACAGTGGGCGGTTCTTCCTTCCCCCAGTCCCTGCCTTTGCCTTCTGCGACTTTGGCAGTGTGGCTGGAGCACGTGCCAGTGAAGACGAAGGTAAAAAAGTCACTGAGTATCTCAGCCACCTTCACGTCCTCGGTAACCAGGTCTCCTGTTTCCTTCTAGAGGGGGCCCACGTTTTCCCTAGTCTTCCTTGTATCCCTGATATACCTTATAGAAGCTTTTCTTGCTGCCTTTGACATCCCTGGCCAGATTTAATTCTGTTAGGGCTTTAGCTTTCCTAACCTGATCCCTGGCTGCTTGAACAGTTCTCGCTATTCCTGCCAGGAATTGCCAGTCCTGTTTTTGTTTATACGTGGCACTGATGATAGTTATTAATAGGGAGTTTTGAAGACATTTTTTATGTATTGCACTGCATTTGGACAGAGATCTAACAGATTACAAAAGGGCTGTGGATAAACAGAGCTATAAACTCACTGAAATGTTTGTATATTTCTGGTTAGGAAAGGAAATAACAAGTCTAGTGTCACTATTATGTTTAGTTACCGATTGTCATTTTTTTTAATTTGCTAAAAGATGAGAAATCACTTTGTCATGAGGAAGACCTCTAAAGTGCACCAACAGAAGAAAAAAAAAAAAAAATCCATGAATGGTGAAGGGGTCTTTATTTAAATCAGTTCAGTTTACTTTTCATGCCTGCACTTCTCTTTGGCCGCTCGCAGGGTGCTCCGTGTTGGCCGCTTGTCAGTGATGATGTCAAATATAAACTTCTTCCTCTCATGCAGTTACACTGTTTACTGGAGGATTAAGTCTCCCAACAGTTGCAGATTTCTGTAACACAAAATCCAAGGTCAGCTGGTGTTTGCTGAAGTTGGGGACCAGTGGCTCCTCCGGCTCTGGCTGCAAAAGAGTTTCCATTCTGTACTTCTGCTTTACAACTCTCCATTTTTTCCCAAAGTCTTGGCTTTTGGACTGATTTTTTTTTTTTTTTTTTTTCCCCCTCCAGCCTAACTGCTGCCAAAAGTGGATTTCATTTTTGGAAAGTCTGAGCAAGGGCAGTTTGTCCATTTTGGAATATGAGAATACTACTCATTATGAAAATACTGGGCTTTTTTTGGTTTTAAGTTAAAATACGTGGAAGCAGAAAGTTAAGATGTTCTGGAAGACACATTTGGGAGTTACTGAGGAAGAATTGGTTTTGATGGTACTGAACTATGGTCTACTGAAAATCATAGGCTATACATTCCTAATTTGTTTTTCTGTCTTCCTAAGCTAAAACGTTACGGCAGAGGGAGGATCTGCCATGTAGGTAGTGATGTTTAAGAAAGTAAGAAATAACAGTTGGGATGATGAAAATAACTGTTGTTCCAACTTTTTTAAATTTACATTTTACTCCTCTGTCCTAAAAGTTGCTGATGTTGAATATGTTTACTTTTCTGACTGAGTAAAAAATACGGATGCTTCCTTCAGTCAAGAAACTTCAGCTTAAAATGTTTGTTCTTACTAATTTCTATTCCTGCCTGGTGCTGGCTTAGCACTGAGCGTGGTCTGAAGGCATCACTCCTGTGTGTGGGCAGGGAATGTCACGCAGGGCCGGTGCAGGGCCCTCTGTAGCATCACTGCCTGTCAGGATACCCTGCCAGCACAGCTCTGAGGGATCTTCTCAGGCTCCCTCTGAATATACAAATTGATTTGAAAAAACCTATTGTACTGAACAGTCTTCTAGTGATGACTTGTTAAAATTGTCTGTAGGACAGTTAGAGCTGGGTCACTAGGGAATGCTTTTGTTAGCTGCCTATTTAATTTTTTTTACCCTATGGGGTTTTTTTATTTCTTTTTTGTGTGGAATAATTCAGTAATTCAGTAATATCAGTAGTCGTCTTGGCAGCATATAAAGAGTAATTGAGAAGTTTGGAATGGAAAGTATGCTGTGTTGTGAGTTTGTATTGAAAACGGGACCTTTCAGAAATGCATTCATGCAGCTTCTTGCCCTGACGTCAAAATTACAGTAATTACTTAAAAAATTTTACTTTGTGCTGCTTTTATGCAGATTAAACAATGACATGGAGCTACCCACTATATAACTTCCATTTTTGTCAACTTCAAAATGTTAAAGAAGCTTTTCGGAAAGGATGGTTATAAATGTAACAAACAATTTCAGGAACTAAATAGCTCTAACAAAAGTTTTCCCACAGCATTTGAGACATAATAATAAAAGATTGTGTTCTGTCTCAAGCTTTTGTAACCAATTTTATTTAAAAATAAAATGAAATTAAATTGATACTGTTGTTTTAAAGCGTGGCATTGTTATTGTTGCTTTACACTTTGAAGGAAGTACTATGAAATGATACTCCGCTTAGAATGAGGTTTCTCTTAACTTGTTATTGTAAATGA
This sequence comes from Strix aluco, assembly GCF_031877795.1. Taxonomy (NCBI): domain Eukaryota; kingdom Metazoa; phylum Chordata; class Aves; order Strigiformes; family Strigidae; genus Strix; species Strix aluco. The sequence continues at coordinate 2,307,233 of NC_133939.1, forward strand.
CACCCAAAATTAGAGTTGATAGCCAATAGAACTAGCCATGGACAGGACGCACTTTCCTTAATCAACACAGCACACAGTTTGGCTGTAAAACTTGTCTAACTCTTACCAGACAGTTACCGCTGTCTGGTCACTTGTCTAACTGTGACTTTCACAGGTTAATCCAAGTTTATGAATTCTAACAAAAGGTGGTTGGAACCAGAATTACTGCTTGTTTCACAAAGGAGAAATCAGAGGCTTGGGGTCACAGGACATCTCCTGGTCAATGGCTTCTAGAAGTTAATGGATCTGGCCATGAAAAGGCAGCCTGGTGTGTGCCAGCCTCTGCAGATGGAAGTATACGGGGTCAGTCAGGGTATCGCTGCATCCCCACAAATACCACTGGCTAAAGAGCATTCCTTTCTCATATCTGTGGTGCCTGTGAAGAGCAGACATACAATAATAATAAATGCATGTGTATCTGTACCTTAAAAAGAAAAAAAGGATCCTACTATATTTAAGCTTATTTTCTTCTGTTACTATTTTAAGATTTACTCACAAGTGCAAAGCAAGAAATGTATTTCATTTGAAAGTTAAAAATTTAATTTTCAGAGTGCATTTCTCCAGGAGCATGTGTGTCCTGTGGCAAGCAGTCTGTAACATGCCTGAGAAGCAAGCCTGTAGACAGAAGAGCAAGAATTTTATTTACTGAAGATGTGGCTTACTATCACCTGTATCATTCCTTATTTCATTGTCATCATTTAAAAACCAAAGCCCATACCCACAGAGTCTTCTGCAAGCACAGATTTTGGCTAAAAAAAAAAAAAATCAACTGTGTTCTTACAAAGAAAATGCCATTTTATACATCACAAAACTTGTCCAGAAAAAGAGGAGAGTGTTCATTCTCACCATACTGTGTCATCTCCCAATGAGGCATTTCTGTATCCACTCAAGTGGTAAAGAACTGGATCATTTCTCCTGACTTGCAGTTTTATTTGAGGGTTTCAGCATCAGTGGCCTGATCCAGCATGATACCAAGAAACTTCTTGAATGAATGGTGTTTGTGCCAGGTGGTTTGCCTGACCTATGCTTCCCACCCATAGTTGCCCTTACAGATAACCGTGACTTGTGACAGCATGACTGAGAAGGATGAGGCGATCTTGTATTGTTCTCTGTGCTGTTTCTGTACTTTCCTCCTTGGTCAGAGTGTTGGATTCAGCCAGCTCCATTCACAGCAGTGCAATAACCAAAGCTATTTCAGATTTGCAGTACTGCAGAGCTGTCATATTTCTTGTCACTGAAATTTGTTTGGGGGTTTTTTGTTTTTAAAGTGGTACAGAGGTATTTTCTAAAAACATCATCAGTTAATCTTTTTCTCGTAAGAAGCAATTACTCTTGAATTTTTGTGCATCTCGGTAACATGAAACCCCAACTTTCACCATCTTTTTGCTTTTTAAACCCCTCTTTATTTTAACCTCAAGTGGCCCATTCTTTCTGTTAGATATTTTCATTTGCACATTTTATTAAATTATTCTATTACTAATTTACTATAACACCTAATACTTTTAAGAGATACATCATTCTGAGTCTGAAGAGTCAAATACAGAACTGTGTGCCTGCTATGATGGGAAAGTCATAGTCTTCTGGCACTCTGGCTTTTCCAAATAAACAAGACCTTGGTGGCATGAATGCCCGAGGTGTGTTCTGCTGGATGACCTGGCTGGCCAGAGTGATGCCAGACCCTGTTGCCGCAGTTACAGGATTATTCCTCCATGGTCCAAGGTAGAACATGGATGTCAGTTGCCATGGTACCTCCCACTGCATCCTGCTAGCTTTTGTGTGTTGCTGGAACAGGTACTGAGGGATGTGAAAGCCCTTTGGATTCTCTTCTGTGTAATCCAGAGGGACTGATGTGTGGATTCATAAATGCTGTTTTTCTTGTGGTGGCTGCTACAGTCATGCAATAATAGATGCTGACAGCAAGCTTGTATGTTTTAATAAGCAGATCCAAGCGTAGTTGTGGGTGTGATGTGAAAGTTTCCCATTTTCTCCTGTGTTACTGTAGCAGCTTTGTGCTGATCTCTGTTCTGTGGCTTTGCACCTAACTTGACTGTGGAAAGGGCTAGTGAGTGGGTTTCTTAGGGAGGGATTCCCTGCAAGTGAAGGTGTGGTGTGAGAGGAGGGTGTTTGGGTTCCCACTGGTTTCTTTGGCAGGGAGCTACAGCCTTCCTGTTTATCTGTTAATCTATCACCTCGGGTTTTCTTGAACACTTAGAAAACATTAGGGTTATGGTTTTTCGAAGATGTTCCTTTGTAGAAGACAAGTTCTAATTCTCTTAGCAAAGGCCTCGCATGTGCTCTGATGAGCAGCCTCCGGTCAGTCAGCGTGATCCCTGGCAGCGGCCAGCCCGGCCCCACGAAGTCCTGCTGGTGCAGCTCTTGCTTTCCTGCGGGGATGGCTGGCACTTCCTAGGTCAGGGGTAAATTCTGGTTGTCTCGGCTGTCTTGGACTCGCTTAGAGCGTCTGCATACGTTACTAGTGTGCAAGTTGTGTGTGGCCGTACGGTCCGTGGTGTTGGTACGAGTGAGGGGGTATGCATCTTAGACGTTTAGGCTGCATTTTAGATTGGCTCTTAGGAAGGATTTCTTTGCAGAAGGGGTTGTTGGGCGTTGGAATGGGCTGCCCAGGGCAGGGGGGGAGTCCCCATCCCTGGAGGGGTTGAAGAGTCGGGTTGACCCAGCGCTGAGGGATCTGGTGGAGTTGGGAACGGTCAGGGTGAGGTTCATGGTTGGACTGGAGGAGCTTCAAGGGCTTTTCCAACCCAGATGATTCTGTGATCTGAGCAGGGTTTTGGCAGTCCCTGCTTCAGTCCACTGCAGCTGGGGGAGAGTCACACAATCCAGCTACACAAACAAATGGTATTGGTTTACTGAAGGATCTGCAAATGGTCTGCAGCTGATGTAGTCTGGTCTCATAGCTGACCCTGCTTTGAGCAGGAGGTTGGATGCAGATGACCTCCGACGCCCCCTTCCATCTTGAGTTCCTCTGGTTCTGTAAAAGTTGTTTGTGTGGAGCTGTGCCTGTATATTGGATGTTTGCATGTTACCGTGACAAGAATAACATGAGAAATCTTTGAGATATTTTTCTACAGTTTCTAAAGATGCCACAATTTTTTTTCTAATTTGCTGTAAAATTATTCAGATTAATCTCACTGTATTTCTTTTTTTTTTGTCTTAGTCAAAATATTATGGCCAGACATTATTGACAGAAGTTTACAAGCATCTGAATTTGATTGAATCAGACTACTTTGGCATTGAGTTCCAGAACATCCAGTCATATTGGGTATGTACAGTTCCCTGACGAATTTGGTATAAGAAAAAGGTTGGGTGAATGCAGTTGCTTGAATGTCAAAAGTTTCAAAGTCTGCTGGAGTCCTCTGTAGGATTATCTCTTTGATTCTTGTAAATCTGCTTTGCTCACCAGAACGACAGCTAATAGAGGGAAGAAATCAGATTGTACTTCTTGTTAAATCTCAAAAAACATATAAAGCAGTTAAATAGTTGCTGATGTTCCTGCTTTCAGGGACGTAAATAAAATCCGCCTTCCCTCTGAAAGGGGAAACATCAACTCAAAGTGTAGTCTGTGGAGCGCTTATAAAATCATATTACAAGGTGTAATTTTGCTAGTGTTCATATTTATCTTCAGTTAATTCAGTCTTCAATAATTTCCCTGAAGAGTCATTATGGACATCTCTAATAAATATAAACCTCAGCAGATATAGAGACCTGCAAGCTTTTAAACTCATTGATGTAGGTAAATGCTGACCCTCTGTAAGTCACTGTGTCTTGCAAAGAGGACAGTGTGGCTTCTAAATTAGAAAAATGTTCCCAAAACTGTCTTCATTATTTTTTTCTATGACTTTTTCTAGTTTTAGGATGCACACAACAAATATGACTGAGAACACAGAGAAATCTAGTGGCACTAATCACGCTGCTCTTGAGCCAAGGAAATACACTAAAGCTGGTTTAGTTTCCATTTCTTCTGCAAACAACCCAAAGTGTTTCTGAATCTAGTAAGGTTCTTGAAATCCTTGGCTCTCTCTCAGACAGAGAAGTAACTAGTAAGATCCAAACATAATTGTCTTGTTACAATTTGGGGGAGGAAAAAAAACAAAACCAAAACACCTGACAAAAAGTTAAGCTTCCAGAATACTTTGCATTAGTTTTACGGATGCTGCTTTTACTAAAACAACAACAATCTTTCTTTAAAAATGTACCTGTCAAAAGAGAAAAATTTGTGGGAAATAAATATTAAGTTAAAATTGAGTAGGTAGAGAGATGGACAAAGTATGGAAGGGGAAAAAGTTGGACCTTGTCATGTTCTCCAGACCTCCTGTAATTCTGTAGCCTGGGTCCTGTCTACAGGCGTGTGTTTTGGCATGAGTTCTGTCTTCTTGCCAGTGGTGCTGTGCTTTTGCTGACTTGGCTCCTCTTCTGTGCAAATGAGCATTAACCATGGATCAGTGGTCTCTCTATTGATGCATGATAAGTGTCAATTCAAATAGATAAGTACACTTTTTTTAAAGCAAAGGAATTACTGCAGTGAGGAAGAAATGCATACTCATAAATTACTGCTTTATTTGAATTTACTGTTGATATTTTCATACTGTATTCAAATATGAATGTCAGTTTGTAAATTTTTTTTTCCTTAATTTCAGATTTGGCTGGAACCTATGAAACCTGTTATTAAACAAGTACGGAGTAAGTAGTTTTAAAAAAGGAAGTTTTCCTTAATTTGCATCTGCTTTATGTGGGTTGCTTTCACAATTACTACTTGATTTACTGGTTATGCTTCCCTGAAAATTGTACTTGGTGTGGGGGTGATAGTGGTTCCTGTTCGGGCATGCAAACCTGACGTTTTTAATATGTAGTATGGGGTGGGTGGAATGGAAACTTACTCAAGGTATGAGTCTTTCTCTTTGATGAGTATCTAGATAGATTGGGTCAGCTGGTGTTACATATAAGTGAAACATGACATTTGCTGTTTGTGAGCTTTCGTAAGTTGTGTTGGTTTATGGTGCAAAGAAAAAGGAATATTCTGGCTTATTGCCCCCATTGGGTGGGAGGAGGTAGCACCTGCAGTCATGAGATCCTGTCTGAGTGCTGATGCACCTTTCGGAAGGTCTGCAAAAAGCTGCACTCAGAGCTTGCTGCCACGCAGGGAGATTCACCAGGATGGGTATTCCCATCTTATTCTCAACAACTTTCTCAATGTGCTCAGGAGCAGCTTTGCTGAGAGAGAGAGGTAGGGACCTCCCAGCCAGTGGGTGGCTGCAGCTTCAGAGTCCTCTCTGCTTCGGTTGTGAAATTTGTTTCTGCTCTTTGGCCAGGAGGATATTGCAATAGTGATGCTATCTTTGCTTTATGCTACTCTAAAAAATAATGTGAGATGCACTATAAAGGCTACAAATAATTGAAGAACACAGGTCTTCTGGTGTTGAAAGATTAGATCAATTTTTTTTTTTTCCTTTTCAATGGGGTTAAACTGTGTGTTTGTTTTCTGTTTCTGATTGTAAAGGCTTTGTGGAAAAACAAGATCAGGAGGGTGTGGTGGATTCCTACTCCTTTCAAAATCTTAATTGAAAAATGTTGAAAATGAGTACTGGGAAGTAGTTTTTAGTTACTCTTCTGCCTAAAACTGATTGCCAGAAAACAAGAATCACCACTTCTAGGTAGATTTTTTTTTTTTTTTTAACTTTAAGGCCATGGTTTTAACTTTTACTGACGTTGTTTAAGCAGAAGAACCAGACAGCTATAAAAGAAGGCTTCCTTAGGAGGTTATATAATACTTTCACACTCAATTGCTGCCACTGCCTCCCCCCCCATTGTTGGAGTGCCATCTTTTTATATGCTGCATGCAGTTAGGCTTGTCTTGTTTTTCCGGTGCTCCTGGCTGGGAGGAATTATGTCTTAGCCAAAAGATCCTGTGGACCACAGGTCTGCAGTGCTGCTTGGTTACTCCTTCTGTAGCATCTTTTATACCATATAAATTGGGGAAACTTGGCCTTAGACCATAGGCTGATGGCCGTGTGTTCCCTGATGGTACATATGTTGTTCTAAAATGGTCTAAAACCATGGAGATGTGCTAAAATTTATGGCTGCCCTGCTGCTTAGGGGTCTACCATCCATATTACGTTGTGAGTGACACTGGAAGTTTTCTTTTAAAATTTTTTAAACCTTAATCTGTAGGAGACACCAGCCATGGTGTCTGGTATGTGTTCAAGTTCTGAAATCAATGTTAAAGTTGTGAAGTTTTGATAGCTTGGGTGAGAGCTCTTTTTTTTTTTTTTTTTTTCTTTTTATGCTAGTTGAATCCCTTCCTGGTGTTCTGCTGTTTTTAAAACTGAAGTGAGATATGACTGTAGAAAGCCTTGAAAGTGTTTACAATTACAACATTAATTGTATGTATAGTAATTTAAGCTGCTTTTTCATTGAATCTGGTAGCTGACATATGATTTATACAGGAGCATCTTCCTAAAAACTCCTTTGATAGTACTGCTGAATACAAAGCCTTAAGAGGATAATTAATTTAACTACCTGATGGTGTGGACATGTCAGAAGTAAGGGATTAAGTAAGCTGCAATAACGGGAGGACATTTACATCTGACAATACAGCTGTGTAAGGTTAGCCACATCTGTCCTGGCTTCAGCTGTAACGCTCCCTGGCCACGCTGGGGCTGCCCTTCCCTGGTGCCCCTCTCTCTGGGCTGCCTGGATGCGGGCTGGCCTGGCAGCAGTGCCACAGAGGCACTCTGCTCCCTTCTGCGTGTGGCTGCTGGGTGTTTCCCAAGGGAAAGCAAAACTCTGTAAGAATGAGATCTGCTGAGTTTTCTCATACTGTTAAGAAATGCCTGAACTCGGCATGGATGGATGAGCTTTTCCTATATTCTCCTTTAAGAAGTTTCGTTGAGGTGGTTCTTTGGTTTTTTGGGGTTGTGTTTTTTGTTTGGTTGGTTTGATTTTTTTAGAATTTAATGATTTTGGAGTTAACCTTGTACCTTTTAGTCCAGCAGTAGGGGAATGTTAGATGTTACCATGGGCTTTAAGGTAATACAGCTCAAACCTGTTAGTTTAATGTTGATGGTGATTGCTGTGTGATGTGCTTTCTAAAACCAAAAGATCTAGATTATTAACATTCACTTCAAATTAGTCTTGGCTAATGGCTTATTCTGAGATACATAGAACTTTGTGTTGTATGATAAGGATTTAATTTTTGATTAATTTCAAATGAATCCAGTCAGTTTCACTACCAAACCACTCCAGAAGGCAAAGAGCTTAGCTCCAAATTTTCGACTTCCCAGCAGGCATGCAGCATCAGCCTGGCATTTGGGTACCTTCTCTGAGGTGTTGCCAGTTTTCTATAGTGTTGTGTTCATGGTACCTGCATGGGTAATTTTTCCTGACTTTTTTGTTGTTGTTGTTCTTGGTTTTGCTCAGATTTGGCTTCTTAAATTCTGCATCTTGGTTAAGACTGGCCCGGTGTTTCTTTTCCTAATTAGAATGGGGCTTTTTTATAGAGAAAAGGCAAGATTAAGAAGAAAAAAAAAAAAAACACAGAAAGGAGTTGTGCTGCAGAAGCAAATATGCAGTATTATGTTTTTAATTTTTAATATTTACTGTCACTTGATGTAAGTGGTGCACTGTGATTAGGATGCAGATTTTAGTTATTTTGTTCACCAGAACTTTGGTAATTATGAGACTGGAGTTTGGGACCTGCTCCTTTGACAGCTGTGATAGTTTGAGAGTTAGTTCTCTCAGCTGCTTGGCAGAAAGCAAAGTTTGTTATTTCCCTGTTAGCAAATGAGAGGGTGAGTGGAGGAACATTTGGTGTATGTGAATCAGGTATTCCAGACAGAGAAATTAGTGTACTTTGGATTGATGGGGTTAAATTTGATTTCATCAAGCTTTAGGAGATGTAGGTGCTTAAAATAAATTAAAGCAGGCTGGATTGTGCCTACCAACATGCTCAAACGAATTTGATTATTTTTTTAAATTTTATTTGGCCAAGCTTGCTTTGAAATGTCAGTGGCACGCAGAGTCCCGGGGTGGATGGGGCTGGAAGGCACCTCTGGAGGTCACACGTAAGCAGGGCTGGCTGAAGATCAGTCGGGTCATGAAACATGTGGATATCCTGCCTGTAGTGCCCAGGGGAGAGTCTAGCAAGAGGAGGGGTTGCGGTTTTTCCCTTCCTGGGTCTTTCTCTGCCTTTTAGAGGGGATCCATCTTTCCTTGGTTTGTCCTGCCTTCCCCCAGTTCCGCATGCTCGAGGCCTCGCTCCCCGGGGAAGGTGCACCCTGGGGACAGGTCTCGGTCTGTCGCAGCTGAGCGAAGGTGCTGTCAGGGGAGCTGCGGCGGGTGAGCGGGGCTTCGCTTCTCCGGGGAACGCCTGCAAATGTGAGGTGATGCTCAGTAGGCTTCTGTAAGGAAAGGTTGGCTAGTGCTCTGACTGCCTGCAAAATACGCAGCCTTTCCTGCTTGAAGACAGGAAAAGCAGCAGCAGAACAGCGGTGCCCAGTTGTGGTGTGGTCAGCAATTCCTCCAAAACCATCATCGAGTCAGTTGGTTCAGTAGGCTGAGTCGTGACACTGAAACTGTTAACAGGGTCCAGTCACAATTGGGTGTTCTTGTTGTAAAATGTTACACAGAGCATTAGGGACTATTCCAAATAGTTACTTAGGATTCTGTTTAGATTTCAATGTTACCTTAGTTTTCACCCTGTTGTCAAGATTGGGAAGAACAGTGTTAAAAATGGGAAGAAATGGATATTAATGGGCATGCTGGGAGCAGGCTGCAAATGCACTTTTATCTCTGTGGGAAGCCAGCTGGGTCTGGCCAGGCTCATGGATTCAGTTCATTGACAACTCTAATGGTGGCAGTTGGTGTTGGGAGAGCCTGTGGGATGTGTCTCCATCCTCCTCCCCTTCTGGGAACCTCTCCCTGGGTCATCTGCGATGCTTTCGTATGCAGCCAAGTAGTGCTTTGGGGTATTATAGCTTTTATGTTGCACAAAACTATTTTTACAGCATTGAGACGGTCGACTTGCCTTGGAAGTAGTATGGATAGTTCCTCTGAAAGCTATCTTCTGGATCTCCCTTGGCAGGGATGATCTATACCCTATAGGCCCGCTATAATTAGCTGGCAAGCTGAAAGCTGGCCAGGCTTCTTGTGCGTTATAGTTCTCTGCATGCTGGAACACATAATATGTGTCATGTACTTATGAAGAACAAGAGTTTTTTTGTGAAATGACTAACTTTTCTTATAGGACCAAAGACTACAATGCTTCGTCTAGCTGTAAAGTTTTTCCCTCCAGACCCGGGTCAGTTGCAAGAGGAATATACTAGGTAAAGTATTTTTTGGAAAATTTGTTTTGCATTACCTACTGAAATAAGAGGAAGGCAAGAGTAGGAGGACGTTGCATCTGCTTCCAAACAAAACTTATGAGCAAAAGAGCACTTTTTGTTAGCGTCACGGTTTTAGCAGACACGTGTCGGCAGATGAATGTTATCAGAAAAAATATTTTTCAAAACAGAAAACAGTGCAGGTTAGGGCTTGTCGATCATCAGGTTGTCAAAAGAGATAGGGCATAGAGGAAATACTAAAATTTATAAACAATACCTATATAAAATAATCACTACATACTTTAATAAGTGATTTATCATTTAAACTTCAAAGCCCACACTTTAAATATTGTACAACGAGCAAACATGCTTTTCTGTTCATGTTTTTCACCAATGCTCATCATGGGTTGCCTTTGCCGAATGCTAATTGATCTTTGGTAAATTAAGCAGACCTGTCCTCTTGCTAATACCTGGGAACATGGTTTGAAGTCTGTGCCTCTAACAAGGATATAACCCAGGATTTTAGTGTTTAAAGAGCTCATTTAGTGATTTTCCCAGTTTTACTACTTTTAATTGAAATTCCTTTTAGAGATCTGCAGAGGTTCCTTATTATCCCGCAGACTTATTTTAGAGCAAACCAGCATGACAGCTGCTGTGATGTGATTGTCTCTTGTAATGATAAATACTATCTAAATATTTTATTTTCTCCCCAGTTTCTTATGTTAATTGCTGTTTCTTGTAGGAGTTTCGTTAGAAATACAACTTTGTGGAGCAGGAACTGTATTTTTGTCTATTTATGGATTATTTATTGTGGAATTCTGGTCTGTGCTTAGTATCTAGGTATTTCATAATGCTATTAACAATATGTATGCCTTATTGTGAGTCTGTTGAAGAAACCAAGATAGCTCAGTCAGATACACAGAAAACAGCATACTTTATAGAAGTCTTTGCTCAAGAGTGTGTTACATAGTATTAATTCTTCTTTAAGAAAAAATTACTGCTCTCTTTCAGGGAGTAATTCATTAAAGAATGTTGATCAGTCTGTCAGTTCAAAGGTTGATGGTAATGAATCCTTGCCAATTTACTGGAGTCTGTATTGCACCTTCTTTCAAGTAAAGAGAAAAGCACAAAAGACTTGTCAGCATTAAATTCATAAAAATATATTAGAATTGGTTTAGGTTGCTAAGTCGGTCCTTATCAGCACGCTTTCAAGGCTGCCACGTTTTTCTTCTATCCTTGTATGTTTTGCAGGCAGCTTGTTACTTATGCAAAACTGTTAAACAGAAATCCATTCTGCTTTAACAGCTGATAGGGCAGTTATTTAGTTAAATGAGTATAGCAGTATGAGAAAAGGAAATTTAATTTCTTACTGTCTTTGTAGGCTGCTAACATTGTAGTCCTGGAAAATACAACTACTGAGTAAATTGAGTGCTAGCAGGAACACTCATTATCAGTGATGTTCTCTCATCTTTGTTCTCATAGATAAAGTTACTTGAAGTATTAAGTTTCTTTTCAGCTAAAAATTACAGCTGCTGCTACTTCACAAATGAAACTTGTTAAAAGCATGGTTTTCCTTCTGCTTCCTTGTCCCTGTGTGTGTGTTTATGCTGATAAATTGCCATGGATTGTTTGGTTTGATTTGACTGTCCTTGGTAGCAAGGCTCCTATGTTATCTTGATTTTGGAGCGAGGAAGAATTAGGAGTTACTGGTTTTATAAAGTACTGCTCAGTCATTTTATCATTCTTTCATGTGTCGAGGTGGTACTTGTAACTCTGGTCCTTGTAACTCTCTCAGGTACCTGTTTGCATTGCAAATCAAGAGGGACTTGGCAGAGGAACGACTGACCTGCAGCGACAATACGGCCGCTCTTCTGGTCTCTCACCTCCTGCAATGTGAGTATCCCGACTGTGGTGATATCGGGTGATGTTGCTATTGCTAACCTGAGTTAAATAGCGTACAGAAGCTTTTGGTAACTAAAAGCATTTTCTGTCTCGCAGTATTTCCTTCTCGACACGCAGTAAACCCATTGATTTTGAACACTGGGATTATCATCAGGGCTAGCTGTGGTGAGGAACGGCTGGTACTTATCTACGAGATAGCTTTGTCTTTGTGGACACTGTACAAAACCAAACCCCTTGCGTGTTGTCTGTGTTCCCTGGCTATGCAAACCGGGTCACTAGATGAGGATGGAATCCTCATCTTCCAGACAGCTGCTCCCATCTGCCTCTGTGCTTCCTTGGCTTCGTTTCTCAATTTCCCTGTGGCTGGGGGCGGGGGGAGATAAACATCAAGAGACGGAGCTAAAATAAAACTAGAAATGTGCCAGAACAAGATCAACAGTATGGTTGTCAAGCAGCTTTCCTCCTTGCTGGATGTGCAAATGGAAACGGGAAGCGATTGATTTGGAAGCTCTCTGTGTTGCTGCTCGCTCAGTCTGTATGCGCCCAAAGACCTGAAAACATGCCCTTAAGATGAGCAAGTTGAAAACCTTAAATGGGTTCAGACACCAAATCAGCTCGAGCAACAGCCAAATGATAGTGTTTACAAATCTGTAAGCTGAGCTGCAGAATGGGTTTGTGTGCCTCTGCTGGCTTGGAACAAAAGCTGTTAAATGATACCTCTTCACGTTGTACACTGCTAAATAGTTATGAGTTATAGAATTGTGCATTGTAATATGACAATACAATTATAATCATATTAGTTATGGTGATTTAATTGGAAGAGCAAATCTATCTTGTGTGTGTGCCATCAGCAAGTGACACAATAATAGCTTTGCACCTATCCATCCATCCAGTAATCTCTGCATGTGGCCTAAGTCAAAGATTGACTCTGCATCTCTTTGGTTAGTTGTGCTTGATGAACTTTGCTTCCATGTATTTCTCTAATTTTTGAATTTGCTTATATTTTTGGAATCCTTCCATGAAAATGAGCTTCACAGCTTAGTATTTGGGAGGTTTGTAGGATAACATGTATCTTTTTGTCTTTCTTTAAACTTTTACATTTTAATTTAATATTGCAACTTCATATTTTATTATCAGAAAAAGTAAATAACTTTTTAAAAATGTATTTGTCAGTTTGTAATTTTTCTATACATCTCCCATATGTTCTGCCTGCCTCATGCTTTTTTTTTTTCTCCAAGCCGAAGGCTTCTGGTCATTTCATGTCTTACCAGATAGAAGCTGTTCTGCACTTTTGATTCATGCTTTTTTCTTCTCTAAATTTCTTCCTAATCCACAACATCATTTCTGAAAGACGTGGATATGTGAAGGGGGGACCAGATGTAGGTGGTGTGGGGGTTTATAGTCACATAACATTGCTTTCTCTTTTTGCTGTGTGTTTATTTTTGGACAATTCCTAAAATTTAATTTGACTTCTTCCCAAGTAGGCTTGTCCATAACTATTTTACATGTATTTAGAAAAATTAAATTGAAATATCCTGGTTTCGTATGAGGTATGTGTAAGGAAGAAGTGTTTAGACTGCTTTACGGGTCTTCTACAAGCCTCACATCTTTGACCATCAAGAAGTCTAAATTTTCCAAACGATGTTTAAATACTCCTATAATCCCTGGGAAGTCTGCTTGGGATAAATGTGAGTTTTCTGTAAAATGAAGCTGGATGCAAAGCGTAACGCACAGGTTTGAAGAGCTTCAAGGAAAATATGTTCTGGCTCTTGGGGTCTCTAATTTCTTACCAAGTATTTTCTGTCATTGTTCCTTTTCCATTGCTTTTTCTTATTCTAACGTTTTGTTTTCTGTAATAGCTGAAATAGGGGATTTTGATGAATCAGAGGATCGAGAACACCTTAAAACAAACCAGTATTTGCCAAACCAGGAAAGAATTGAAGGAAAGATTCTGGAGTTCCACAGGAAGCATGTGTAAGTTGAGGATTAATGTATACTCCTGGGGAGCAGGTAGCCTCACTGGGTGGAGGCCAAGCATGCTCTGCCATAGCATGATGTTAACATTGTGTAAGTCAAACACCATTTACATCTAACAAGAAAAGTCTAATGTAGCAATAGATACATAGTTAGGACAGAGTTGTTGGGCAGTAGTTTTTCGCAAGTAATTTTTCAGTGTACCTTTAATAACGTACCAAAGAAAGGTATCATGAGCTTGTAGTTTTAGGCAAAATCATTCTTCGGAATGTCCAGTCTACAAAGTTTAAGTTCAGCTTGCTGTCAAATGCATAGGTCTTGCTTTTGTCTAAGTAATTAGAAATCGATTGCATTGTACCAGTTCTGTACTCATTAAACATAAAGGAGATGGAGAAGGATGGAGGGAGTGGAGGAGAAATAACTTGCATCAGAATTTATACAATACGTTATCTCACAGCTGGAGTATTTTTGAAATAAGTAAGGTTTATTAGGGAAAAAGACACTATTTGCCACAAATATAAAATTAACTCCAATACACTGTCAGGAACTGCAGAAACAAATGCTTTTATTATTTGAAATGCTCATTTCACCCATCATGTGCGTTCAGTGTACAGTAAGGTCATGTGTTTTCTGCTCTAATCTGGCTAGTCTTAAAATGTGAAGATCTGTCCTGTGCGTGCAGTGTATGATAATAAGATTTGGAGCAGACAGTCAGCATGGTGCTTATGAAAGGGAAGTCAACCAACAGGGAGGCTCTGTTGTGACCAGAATACTGCTCCGAAGATCAGGGTTTGCATTTCCAATGATCTATATTTGCCATGGCTTTGTTCTTTTACGCTTTTAGGCACACAAGGTTAATAGCACTGAGAAATTTCCAACTATTACCTGCCATAATGGTCCTAACCTCACCTGGGCAGTTCCCAGAGTCAGCAGGTTAAATCAAGAGAAGGTGTTGGATAAAATGGTGATAAAGGTTTCATTTAACCTGATAGGTCTTTCTTTTCTGTACTTTTTGAGACCTTGTGTATTAGACTTTAGCAATTTGAAGTGCTTTTATTAGTGGTGAATATCCACATGCGTGGTTTATTGTGCATGGCTATGTGTTATAATCCAGATACTACATTAGGAATTTAAACTGTCCTTTTGCTCTGTGTGGGTAAACTCAGAAATCGTTGCTGACTGACTTTCAAGACAGAACAGGGAGATTTTTTTAGGGCAGCATCTGTGTTTAAGGCTAAGACGCATTCTGTATTATTAGAAAATCAGTTCCTGAGAATTTCAGTACTTAACTATTTGCTTTTTATGATCACTTATTTTCAGTTGTACTGAAATTATCGGTACTGACGGAATTTCAGCTTTGTTGATTCTTGATGAAATTAGGTGTCTGTTACTTTTTTTTCTGCTTTTGAACCTCTGAGGTGCATGTAGAAGCAATGAAGGAACAAACTAAATGTTGTTTTGAAATAATTTTGAAGTAAATTACAATGTATGCTGCGATTCTTCACCTTGGGAGAAGGTAGCTGGGCGAGGGAAACCATTAATTGCACAGAAATATTTCATTATTTTTCTCATATCAAAAGAGAAGTGCCGAAACAATTAGGCAGTAACTTCAAAGCAAGTTAAACTAAAAGGAGGAACATCCTTTTCATACAGCTCATAACAATATTGTGAAACTTAGTGCTGCAAGATGCTGTGGAGTCTAAAGGTACAAATGGTTTCATGAAAGGTTTTGATCACATCATACAGTATAGGCTGATGGCTTTCAAATTTGAGATGAAATATGTGGTTTTTGTAGTTCTGGGCTAAGTACATCCAGACTGTGCACAGAATAGCCCTTTGTTAATCATGTGCCTGGATCCAATTGAGTTGCTTCTGTTTGTGTTGAATTTTCTTGGTTTACTTTTCTTGATGTAAAGATGGTGACTGTCTTCTAAGTCAATCAGGGACTGGTAATGTTATTAATTAGGTTTGAGCTTTTTTTTCAAACAAGTTACTTCTAGTCATTCTTTATAGTAAGGAAAGTTTGTATTTTTGCCTGTCAGGAAGAAGCCAGAGGAAGATTAACAGGAAAAGATTCCTTGCTTCATAAGTGTAATTTTCATTAGTTCAATGAGAATTGCATCTAATACACCATATTATTAAAATGATTGCAAATCTTATTTTAAAGCAGTGTTTTAGAAGTGTACATTCAAATGACAGTAAGATTAAAAGCTGAGGCATGTGGTTAGAAAAGGTTACAGTTGAATGTTAGCGATACCTGGGTACCTTGGATGCATGTTTTAAATCCCCCTGCGCCTTTGGAAAAATTTTTGTTAGAGATGTAATTTTGGAAGCACTGCAATCCTAAAAATAGCTATGACTTCCTTACACGTCTCTTCTCTCTTCCCTTGCCCAGGCAGTATTGGCCAACCTTTTCCATTTTTAGTAGGAGTTGTGAAGGTCCCATGTTTCCTCAGAGTTTAGACACATTTTTCCTCGTTTCTGTTCCAAAGAGCAAGCGGGAGCTTGGACCTTGGGTGTTCGTCTCCTTCCTGGCGATGTGCAGTGTGGTTAAACGGACAAAATACTTCTCTCATAATTCTTGTCTGTCATATTTTTGTGGTTTATTTTCATTTTTTATTTCCGTCAGTTCAGCAGATTGATATTTTCTCCCACTGATGGTTGCTTTTGACAAAGGCTTTTCATATAAACAGTGTCCAGGAGAAGAAACCCCATTTCTGGCAGGATGGCTCATCTCCAGATCGCTACTCCATCATCTTCTTTCTGCTTCAGTTTTCCTTCTTTGCAGCCCTTGCTTTGCCTTGAACACACTTACTTATACACCAGTTTACAGGGGGTTTCTGTGTCGTATCAAGCCGGGAGCACCGGTTTGGCTTTCTTGGGCTGGAGCTGCAGCAGCTGCCTTCCCAGGGAGCAGGAGGACACGTGTGCCTTTGCAGAGGGTGCTCAGTCTCCTTGGGATGGCGCTATGGAGTGTCTCTCACATTAGAAAGTTGTGGTTTGATTTTTTTTTTTTTTTAATTGCTTCACTGTAGCTGCTAGAAGTGGTAGAAAAAGAACACAAAGCTGAATAAAACAGAATCTGTGTATCCAATCCATTCTGTATCACAAGAAGAGACAATATGTTTGAGAATGTTGTGTTCAGAAAGATCGGAATTGAAAGCTTATTTTTTGTTAAATATCCTTTATTTTACTTTCACAAATACAGAAATATGTTTTTTATATTTAACTTTGCAAACATGGTAACAGTAAACAGGATGAGTTATATTTTTGGTATAGCACATTACTTAGTTGCTTCAGCAAGAGCCTGAATTAACTTTACTTATTTACATAGTTTATTTAAAAAAAAGTTTATATTTTGAAGATGGTGTATTGGTGGTGGTGCAGTTAAATCCTGGCAGCCCAGACACTCAGGATGCAATGTTTACTGCCTTCCTGCAAGTAGTGTGAGTAGAATACTTGCTGCGGGGTGCCTTAGTCCAGAATTAAACATAACATAATTTGTTTGTGTTCAGGTGGCTGTGGGGTTTTTTTGTTTGTGTGTACATGCCTAAATCAGGAAAGAAATAGAAGATTTGATAGATTTATATTTACCTTCACTATTATCCTTCTTGTCCTTTTACAAATTGTTAGCCTAGTCCATGATTCAAATTCTTTAAATTGTTTGTGAATTAGAAAAACTGTAACTTCAGGTTGCTACATAGGCTAAACAATTTCCACGCATGAAGTGTTTTGATGCTTTATCTTTAGAACTATCTATATAACGCTGGTTTTAAATGCTCTGTGAATTTAAATGCTCACCTAACATTTAACAGCATTTATTTTGAATAAATTTATTTTGAATAAATCTCGATTGCCATGAGAATATTGTATCACATACCAATATTTGTCTAGGTGGATGTATGTAAGGAACCTTTACACGGAAACCTATTGCATTGACAGCAGTTTTTGCTGGAAAATACTTGTAATAGATAGTCTGTTGTCCATTGACCTGGGGAAGATTAAGTAGATTTATCTGCTTAATGGATGAACAAAATTAGACCAGATTGTTTTCAGGCTGGTCTGTGCAGCTTAGTCTGCAGCAAACATCTGAGGGTAATTACTCAGAAACTGCTTCTCATTTGTAACTGTTTGTGGCGCTGCCCGGCATTGCTCCCGGCTTTCCCCACTCAAGGCTCTTCCTTCTTTGGTAGGTACAGACAAGTTGTGTGCATGAGAACACTCTTAAAATTATTATGGTTTTTTTGTGCTTTCTGAGATGTGCTGTGCTTTGGATCATATCTGATGGAACATAAAATAACAGTCAGTGGTTCTGCATTAGTTACACTGAACTGTTTATGAAGAATTTTTAGTACTACATAGCTCCAATTTTCTAGTTGCCATTTTATTCTAATTTTTGTTTCCCTTCCTTTCCAAACCCCCCTTCTCAACCTCTGGCAACCTTAGCATCCTCTTTAAAAAGACAAAGCACCACTTTCATTCTTAATGTCACTCTGTTCAGAAGAAATAGCAGGAATTAGTGTGGGTGGGAGTTACACACAGTGCTCTCAGAGTGTAACTTAGGAAGCTATGGCCAAAATTAAATATTTATGGTCTACCTTTTTTGTCTTGTAGTGTTTAATAAACACGAACCATGGTACTTCAGCTGTTTTGATGCAGTTAAGGAATCTGTGGAAGAAATGCTGGTAACACTTCAAGCCAGTATAAAAACACTTATGCCAGCATTACTCCTTTCAGTACAGGGAAGAGAAATCTGCTTTACCAGTTTAAGCTCTTAGACATAACTAGTACATGTGGTGGTAACACTGGTAGAAATGCAACTACAAGACTCCATGTAGTTTGGCAGGTTTTTTTCCATTTGAAACCAGATTTTTTTTCCTCTGTATTTGTTCTTTACGATCCCTTTATACATACACAGTCATATAATACTGATGGAACATGGGCTGAACTTGTGAGGTTAGGAACTTCGCTGAATCCCAGCTTGCTTCAGCTGGCAAAATAAACTTTGGATTTCCTGTTGTAGTGTTTTAGATTATTTTTTCCCCTCCAGCATGAATAAGGCAATAGAATACTGTTGAAATCCTGTCATCAAATGTATGTGCATTCAGACTTACTTTCTCAGTGCATTTTTGTGTATGCGTGTGTTTTAGTCTAAGGAGCATTTTCCTAAGAATCAAAGCAGCATTGTTTCTTCTAACAACTTCCATTTTTAAAATGTTAGCATACTAAATAAGTTTCATAATTGCACTCTGAATTGTAGAGACAGTTCCAACATACAGTTAATATGTATTGTCATCCCTGTTTCTGATAAATTCAGATGTAATAAACAGTCACTTTAATATGCTCGGTTTATATTTAAAAGTGCTCCATATGGAGCAAAAAGTTGTTTAATCTAAAACAGGACTATCAGTAGGTAGAGGGAGGTGTTTTTAAGGAGCATGCCTAGAAAGGCAAGTCAGGGTAGCAGGAGAATTTATTTAGTGCCAGTGTTGTAGTTGGCATGACACAGTACATGAAAATAGATCATACTACAAATAGTTTATCATCTGTTTTAATGAAAGGAAACACAGATTTATGGAAGGAAGGCCATTTATTGGAACACAGGATTTTTAAAATTTGTCTTTGTGTGTGCAGGAATCTAATCTGGCTTCAGCACTAGTTGGTTGTAAATAGAATAATACTCAATTTTTATCCCACATCTTCCTTGTACTGTTACTTTCATCCTAGTGAACTTGGACATTGCAGGAACAATTCAATCAGTGCACTAGCATAGCTGGCTCATGTGGCACTTGCTTGGAAGGAAAGTAATATTTATTATTTCTAATAATTTTCAGTAGGGATGTAGGGGTCACTTTATACAGCTGTGGCCGAAGCAGCCTCACCGGTTCTAGTGCCCTGGCAGGTCCTGTGCTGCTTGTGTTTCTGTGGAGTTAGAACTGGAGAAGGGTTTCCTGCCTTAGCTAGTTCTCCTGGACAGTATTTGTGCCTAAAATTGGGTGGTGATGTTGTCTTGCAGTATATTTTTAGTTCAGAGACTACCTTAGGCGACAGGCTTGTGTTTATAATAAGGACTTTTTTACTTTGCAGCATAACTGGGGTATGTTCAGTGGCAAGAACTCATTCATTTCTGTGGCAGCATTTGCTTACTCTTGGAGTATCCTAAACCCCCTGTCAGGATGATGGAGACAGTTTTGACTTGTAGAGAAAACGTCTTGTCAATACAAGTACCAGTGCTTCACTAGATCATTTCAAGACTTGTGAAATTATATATTTTTGGGTTGAAATCATATATTTTTTGAGTGGTCCATATATTAGGGTCTTGGGTCTCTCATACCTTGGTGGCATGAGAGCTCTGCACTGCCTTCTGTGTCCTGGGCAAGAGGCATTTCAGGGACTGCACCTCTCTTTTCCGTGGGCCTCTTTTCTCTGCAGTGACTCTGCTGACGAGCCCAGACACACGGTCCATGGCCACCCCTCCTGTTCCTGAGAGCCAGCAGTATAATCCAGGAAACTCCCTCTCGTGGAGAAAAATGGGGGGAGGGAAAAAAAACCAAAGATACAGGACTATTCTGTCATGCAGGAAAACAAAATGTCAGTTGTTTGTTTTCAGTGAACTTGCGGAGAAGTAAATGAAGGCTGAATCTGTGGCTGCTGTGTGCCGGTCTGTGATAGTCTCTACACACTCAGAAAGGAGGTGCTCCATGTGGGTACAGCTTCCTCCTGTTCTCAAAAGTCATTTCAACAGCAGATGATGCTTCATTTTAAAAATCCATCTCTGGATTCCTTGGCAAGGAGGAAAACATACAGCCAAAGACTGGGGGAATGCATTGCACCTGATAGTACTAGCATAATAAATCTGATGTAGTCCCAAAACCCTACCTGAAATGGGTCATTCTGTTGCAACATTTGCTTTGTTTGTGTCATGCTGTCTGTGCAGCTCTTTCACCTCTCACTTTTTATCTAGTTAATATTAATGTGTGTACAAGCAAGCAGAAGGAGGAGATTGTGGATTGAACTCTGATTTGTTTGACTTTATGGTTTCTAAACTGAAAAAGCTCTGAACTAGTTAACATTTGTTTCGGTGCCTCTGTCTATGGGATGCGTCTTAGGTTGGTCATCTGCCATTGCATGTTGCTCCTATGGCAAAAATTTCAGTGTAATACTTAATTTGGAGTGAAACTGCCCAACTAGATGAGATAGAAAATTCTCACTTAGTGCCAGAGTTAAGACTTAAGTGCGTTTGCTATGTTGGCAAATCAGGTTATTCTTAAAACTTTATTTTTCTTCCTCACTGTAGGGGTCAGACTCCTGCTGAATCAGACTTTCAAGTGCTTGAAATTGCTCGGAAACTGGAGATGTATGGCATCAGATTTCACCTTGCATCTGATCGCGAGGGCACCAAAATTAATCTAGCTGTTTCACACATGGGTGTGCTGGTGTTCCAGGTAAAGTGGGAAGGGCGAACTGAGTATGTGTGTCTGTCTTTCCATTAGCACGTCTTGAGAGCAAGTCTCTAATTTTAACTTCAGGTGTCTCTGATTTTAAAACTTAGCACATTTTTATGGTCAAGGGAGTGTCATTTTAGCCCCCAGCTTGCCCTTGTTGGTGCAGAGAGAGGAGCATCAAAATCCACAAAACCAACTGTGATGCCAAAATAGAAAGGTTTTTGTTGACTATTTGAAAATTGTTCAGAAAATTGTTGAAAATGTGTTCAGACATCAGTTCATTTGGTACAGTCCTGGAATTTTGGTTCAGTTTCACTTGTTTTAATGTTACAGTGTATTTTTGCTGGAATAACGTTGCTGTTGGTGTATAGAAGTGCTGTTTCATTGAAGTGATTGGACCACTTAAAATTACTACTTTTGTTGTATTAAATAAGTGACTTGATGATCAGAGTTCTCTTTATGAATGTGATCATATTATTTTCCTCCCCCCAAAACACACAGGCAGTCGACCTACTGAAATATTTCCATTTGGGCACTCATTTTCCATTCATTTTGTGTCTTATCCATTCTTTTGTTACTGGGGGCAGCTTCTCCTCAGAGACGCAGGAGCCACTGCAGTCCTGCAATTCCTCTTGGTCCTCCTCAGTGGCCTCTCAGCCCCTGAGGTTTCCATCATTTCAGCTCATTTGGGTCTTTCTCATGAAGTACCATTTTTCATCTCCCTTTGGCTATAGAGGGTGACAGGAGAATTGCTGTGGTAGTGAGTGCTGATGGGGTCCTACCCCAAGGCTTTGGGAGCCACTGGTGTGGGGAGGGCTGATGTAGGCAGCAGGGTGAAGGCAGAGCCTGGTTTTAGACCAGTTTTAGCCAGATAAACAGGCTTGTGAGCAAGGGAGGTCAGCAGGATTCATTGTGTGTGTGACAAGTACTCCTCAGTATATATATACTGCCAAGTTACAAAAATAGGCTTGGAGGAGCATGTCTAGAGTTGTGTCTAGAGGAAAATAAAGCACGTTAAATAAACTGAAACCCTCAACTTGCTCATACCATAAAGTATACTGCATATTGGTGAGGTTGAAACCTTCCTTTCCCATCCAGTTCTCTAGGTTTTCATTCAGTTTTATAGTGTGTGCACAGACACAGACAGAAATCACACACTTGTAGCAGCTATCCCTGTACTGGAAGATAAAATTGTTTACGGGAATATTGTCAGCAGAAATAAAAATCCAACAGAATGGGTTGGGGAGGTGGTGTGTGTGCACATGCGTATATCTATATGCCTGCAACAGAATTTTGTTTGCTGCTCTTCTGAAGCTTCTGCCAACTTTTACCTGTTGTCATTTTAATACAGGGTAATACGAAAATCAATACTTTCAACTGGTCAAAGGTCCGTAAATTAAGCTTCAAGAGGAAAAGATTCCTAATTAAACTCCACCCAGAGGTCTGTGTAAGTTTTACTGTAATAGTAGGCTGGTCAGTGTTGAAAAAAATGTGTATACTTAATTTTATTATGAAAAATTCTAGAGTTTGTAATTTTATAAAACAACCTCATCAGGGTACGCTTGGCTTCCTCATTCAAGTAAAAATCTTTCCTTTCCCACCCCATGGCTGTCACGTTAGATTTTTAGGTTCCGTGTATCTGCCTCAGCTTATCCTTGGCGTAGGCATACACATGTGGAAATGTAAGATAGAAAAAAAATAAACCCCAGGTATTTAGTGCATCCTGCCTCAGTACTTTTACTCTGAAAAAGTTACATTTAATATTTCCCTTGGATATAAATGGAGGTTAACACACTCATGAACATAAGGCTCCTTAAAAGAACACTATAGTCAGTACACTGCTGATACAAACAGTGATTGCTTTATATGACTGTTTCCTCTAGGAACTTGTTGAATATGTGCTGCTGAAATGAACAATCTGGTAGATAGTCCCTTGATTCAGATGAGGATAACCCGGTACACCTCAGGAAAGAATAGATGGCTGAGATCATGTTGTTAGAGCTTAATTTTAAGGACTCTGTGATTACTTTTGCTACAGCCATATCTTTTCTGTATGTCTGTATAGCAGAAGTGTTATTTTTCATGCTTGGCTGATTTAAAGTCAATGATTTTGATTGCAGATGTCATCAGAGTTGTTGCTTCCACGCTGGGTGACTGGATTATGTTCAACACAGAGTTGTATTAAAATGGGGGGAAAAAATCTTTGGGCATACTATAGCTACGTGTATCAAGGAAAGCTGAAGCAGGACACACTGTCTGCATGTGTAGTAATGTGTCTCACAAAGACAGCCTCAGAAATTTCATGTGGTAACTCTACTCTGACATATGCAGTATTTTCCAGTCTTGTCTAAATCTCAGGAAGTGAGACAAGCCTCAGAACTTCTGAGGAAGAAGTATTTTAAAATGGGTACTATTTCACTGAAATATTGTAATTTATCTCAAATTACAAACTTCGTGATCCATATTTCTTAAGGTGGATTATATCGAGCATGTTTCTAAAGTCAAGTGCATTTTAAACATTTTTACAGTTTCAAGGTAAAGAAATATTTTTGAAAGCTCTTCAGTGATTTAAAACTGCATTCAAAATCACTTCCATTGCTTTAAGATATATGAGAAGGGACTTAGCGAAATATTTCACCTCACTGGAGTTCAGCCTTTTTATTGGCATGTATTTGTACACTCCTTTTCTCCTCCATTACCATTTTATGTGCTACTTAGCTTTTGTGTTTTGTCCTCAGGGCCCATATCAAGATACATTGGAGTTTCTTTTGGGAAGTAGGGATGAGTGTAAGAACTTCTGGAAAATCTGTGTTGAATATCACACGTTCTTTAGGCTCTTTGATCAGCCAAAGCCAAAGGCTAAAGCAGTGTTCTTCACCAGAGGGTCATCATTCAGATACAGGTAGGGAGAAACAACAGATTTATTAAAGCTGAATTCCTTGTGTCTTAGAAAACGAGATCAAAAGGAAAAAGTATTCTAAAGTAATTCCATCTATATTTCTCATCCACTGCATTTCATAATGTTTGTACTTTTGTGGGTTCACAGTGGACGAACTCAGAAGCAACTGGTGGATTATATTAAGGACAGTGGGATGAAGAAAACCCCATATGAAAGGTAAGTACAAATAACTTTGCAAGGTGAATGTAGTCGAGACTTTCACAGTGCCTCTATTTCCTAAATTTCAGTGTTTCTAAGTGATGCTTGGAGGCATGGTCATTTGCTGACTTCCCAGTTATTAAGGTCTACCTCAAATTTAAGGTAGATGAACTAGATTTAAAAAATGTAGAATATTGTGGTGATGTAAAGAAACCTAGAAAAGTTTCAGTACTGCATTTTAATATCCATGGACAATGTGTGATTTAGCCATCTAGAAGTTCAGTATGTTTTGAAGATTTACTAAAATTAGTGAGGACGTGTTTGTGTGTCACTGTAGCTATGTAAGTGGCCAGTGGCAGAGCACAGAATTGAACTTGGGATCTGCAAGTCTGAAACCGTGACCTTAAATACTCATTCGTTTATGAATGTATAAATAAATAAGTAAAGAACGTGCATTTTCATTATAAAGTTGTCATTTACTTTGATGTGAAACCATCCTGTCTACATGTGGAAAACTCTCTGTAGTCTTTCATCTGAAAGATTATAGGAACTTAATAGGAATTTTAAGAAGCTTGCCTTCATCTATTATTAATAAATACTTTTAATGTCTTGGACTCCAGCTGAGCTCCCTTTCTGTATGCAGGATTGATTTTCTAGTAAAATATTGCCATAGAATGAACCTAACCACAAGTGTGATGCAGGATACCACTTTTTGGGGTGTAACATACAGAATTTTATGTGCCATAAATTATAGAGTGGACCGAATTGTAAGTTGTTTGTAAAATTGTTACAGATTAACTCATTCTGGTTTTGAAGCCATTCATTTGTAGATGTTTATACTGATGACAAAGGAAGAAGTTAAACCAAATGTGCTGTTTAGTCTAGTCTTCTCCCCCAAGTTGCTCCTTCAGTGGTATGAATGATCTGGATCTTGCTCTGTTCCATTTTCTGTACGTTTCTTACTCCTGCATTGTTTAATTTACAACTCTTGTTGAACTAGTTATTGACAAAACATGATAAAATACAGCTTGAGATGTTTCTGTTGGCTACCAGAATGGAAATAGCTGAATGGGGAAGGGAGAAGGCTGATTCACGTCTTGGATACTCACAGGATTCTCTTTGTTCCACAGGAGGCACAGCAAAGCCAGAGCGTCCACTCGTGCTTCCAACACCGATGTGCCAAAACAGGTCAGTTCTGCAGCACGCTCACCACTGCAGTCAGGGAAGCTGACAGACAGCTTTCCGAGACCACGGGGAAGGAAAGGTGATCCCAGTCAACTGTTTGTCTGGAATTGCTTTCACTGTTCGATCGTTGTCCCTGATGCACAGTTTTTCTTCTTTTTGTGGGTGGTATCAGTTCTGGTTGTTGTAGCCAAGGGAGTGTAAAGTAATATTTTCCTTTTCAGAGTTCAGCTTAACTAAAAAGAAAATGTTGTACTTTCTAGTATGTTATCTCAGAGGATTAGTTTGTCTTCAGGTACTATCTAACTGCCTTCTGTGGAAGTCTTGAGTTCATTGCATAGATGCCTTCTACAATCAGTGGCAAGAAACAAGTGTTTCACTGATTGCACTTGCTTTACATGCGAGAGGTTAAGGAAGCATCAGAGTATTTCACTGTCATTGTTTTGTGTTACTTTCCCTTGTGGATGCTTTTTCAGCAGAGGCTATAAAATACATGGATTTAATTTTCCATCCAGTTATCAGAATTCAGGAAAAAAGATCTCACCTCTTACTGGGGCTACTGGATCTGTTTTGTTTGCTGTAAAGTGAGCTCTTTTGAAGCACGTGTTCCTTCTGCATCAGGAACTGGATGTTGCATTTGGTTTTATGTATTATAAAAATCTTTTTATCTGTTGTGTTTCTACTTTTTTTTTCCTTTTAGAGTGTCCCATTCACTGAGGGCTTGAGAACCCCAGGGTCTCCTGCCTCAGCAGCTGCCCCCTTCCACTCAGTTCACTCATCAGCCATTCCTACTCCTGTCCTGCCCATCTTTGCAGAAACCAGCCCTTCCTCTTTGGACCCCCGAGCACCATACACAAGGATTCCAGAAAAAAACACTGCAGTGCCAGCAGAAGCAGCGGGGAGGAAACTGATGCAGCAGCCTGGATCTCCCGTGCTCCAAGGTGTTGGGTTTGGTAGTGTTGCAGGAAACTGTAACCCTGCTTGTCCTCTTGTTGAGAGTGGTTGCGGTTTAGATCTAGATGTAGAGAGGAGTAGTAAGGAGAGCAGGGTCGCTGTTTGTAAAAATGACAATGATGAGGATGACTTTACCACAGGTGGTTTTGTTGCTGAACAAGAGCAGCAGCACGGCAGTCGGGGTGCCCCTCTTTTCACATTGACAAATTCACAGTTACAGGTGTCAGAGGAATTTATTGATGATGACCCAGCAGAAATTTCCTTTTTTGCTGGGGGCTCTGAGGCGTTTTCATATGTGTACAGTGGTTTAGAGTTACAGGGCTCTGATTTCTCTAAGCACGTGTCAGAGTCGCCTGGCTTAACTACAGAAGCCCTTCAGCAAAACACAGCCTCTTCTCAGTCGAGCCCTGACAGGTACTCAACCGAAGCGGTGGATATGAATATGGAAGATGAGTTTGAATTTGAAGAAGGGAGCGATTTCAATGGCAATGAGAGACCATCAGATACCTCGGAGCTGTTTGAGGTGAAAGCCCAAGCAAGCAGAATGCAAAGCCTCTTGAGCCCGTCAGAAACGAGTTCGCTCATCAACAACCGCTCCGAGAGCAGCTCCCTCAATAATTTGCCGCTGAACGGTACCTCCTCCCTGCAGGCGTACAGCTCCGCGAACCATTCCGAGGCCAGTTCCATGGTGAACTTCCCTGCCTACTCGGTCCGCTCCGAGTCCAGCTCAGCCTTTCAGTTCACGGACATTATTGACCAGCTGGAACAGCTGAGCTATCCGCCTACCACCACGGAAGACTCCAGCAGCACAGACACGGACTCCTGGGACTCCGAAACTGCTGCGCCACTGGATGTAAACCTTTTCTTTAGTAACCCTTTTGCTCAAGCCACTGGTGATAACTTTGCTTTTGACTTTCAGAATAACTTAAAAAATCTCACGCAAGAAGACTGGACAGAGAAGGCACATGTCAATTGACTGGTTCTTGATTTTTGTGATGGATCCCTCTATCCTCTTCAGCCTTAGAAGTCAAAAGGGTGTGGTGTCAGTCACTTTAAGCAAGAAAACTCTAATCCAGTGGCTGGATTTTAAATGACATAACATAATTGATTTTTTTTTCAATGTACCTCTTCAGTTTCCCTCAAGGCATCCTAGCTTTGGTGCTGCATTATATGCATCACACTGCATCCAGAATGTGGCTCTGATGTCTGGAAAATACTGCATTTAGGAAAAAAGCACTGATTTCCGAGCAGTTAAGTGTCATCAGCTGGCTCATGCAGACATCACAAATTACAGTATATTGAAGGATTTCTGTGGTTATAAACATATCTGTAAGAGTCTGATATAATATGCCGTTCATCCAACACCTGAATGCAACAGTCACTTGTACACGTGCTTGTTAACAAGGGGCCACATCCAGTAAATGAGCTGTTCTCCTGCACTGCAGTGAGAGTCCTTGTTTTGGGGTTTGGTTTTTTTTTTGTTTCCACAATCAGAAAAATGGACAATCTTCAAATCAACTATGAAGGAAATTTTTTAAAATATCAACCTATGCAACATGTCTGTGGTATACTTCGAAGAATAAATAACCTACGTGGTAGTTTAGGAGCAGGAATGTGAACACAACCAAATGAAACTAGCAGTCGCCAAAAATCCTTGTGAAGACAATCGTTGTGTTTTCTGACTTCAAAGTGCCTTCAGTCCAGCAGCAAACAAGTACCCTTCTGCTTTGCAGCAGTTTGGAGATATATGCATAGACTATAAAAGCACTTAATCCCCACTGCATCTTGTCTCACCTTCTTTTTCTTTATTTAATCACTCTGCATAAAAATGCCTACAAATTCATTCATAAAAGTGTTCTTTCTCTGTGGCAGAGAAGTGGTGGTAAACCTGGTGACAGCTTTAACTTTTTCTTTAAAATATGGGCTGTATTCAGAAAAATACCATAATCTTTCTGAGGAATTGAGATGTGAAGAGTGCATCCTGTAGGTGACAGAGCTTCAGTGCTTTTTAAAGTTTTTTTTAGTCAGGTGACTTTGACGTGAGACTTGATCTGTAAGTTTGAAAGCGCAATTGAAAAGATAGTTACTGAACTGTTCACACCTAATTTAGCAACATTTATTGAAGTGAAACAGTAAAAGTTGTGAAGTGTCCTTCCTGTCTACCAATCTGATGGATTGGGGAGGGGATGAAATTCTGAGCTTCAGCTTGCAGTAGCATTTTTTAGAGTATTTTGCTTTTGTACAAGCAAGAATGTGAAATACGTAACACCTGACGGAACGCATCATCTCCTTCAGCCATCTGGTTCTGGGGTTCCCTGTTGCCCAGTTTTCAGTCCTTTTGCAGAGAGTGTGCAGTACTAGTACAATCAATGCCTCCAAAATCAGCAGCTTACAGTTACAAGCATAACTTCATGCTTGATATTATTCCTATCAGTTTTCTTAAATGTGGTTTTGATATATCGCTAAAACACCTTCATTCTTTACTCAAACATTTTTTAAAATACTATTATTTCTCAAAATTCTGATAACTAGAGGGAATTATAGAGGGATAATTCAAGGGAATTCCTCTCAACATATGGTAGAACACGAGGAGGTAAAACCTCCTTTAGTCACCTATTCTAGTTTAGTTTTCACCAAGGTATGATTATCCTTCACAGCACTTGCTTTTATGTTGTGGTTACTGTGAGTGGAATCACTGTTGTTCCATGAGAAACGTGTCACCTTTGCCAGTGGCACGGAAATCAAAGCACATTTAGAACAAAGTGTTAGTTTGGACCTACAGGAATGTACAGCAGTTTGATTGCTCTTTTTTTGTTTATAAGTGCTATGTATTTTTTGTGGGGTTTTGTTTCTTTTTTCCTTCTGTTGAGTGTGTGTTCTGGCTCTTTGTGTGACTTTATTCATACCTGTGGAGATGGTGATGTGGATGTGTAATGTGGTAGCTCTAAATAGGCACTTGGAGGAGCTCTTTGTTGTGTCCAAAGCTGGTACCTCTAAGTATGTTTTTAGGTGGTTTGTCTGATTTTCTTCCCACAATGAACTACATTCTTAAAAAAGAAAAACAGAAAAAAGACAGAATTCTGTCTGCAAACTCTTACAGGTGGTGGAGGTGGGGACAAATAAGTAGCTAAAGATTTAGAGAAAGGCTGTTAATTTCTTTGCTCTTTTAAAAAAACAATCAGGATTCAGCTATTTACATATAACCGTGTCTGCCTCCGTTTCATGTTCTGTGCCTCAATCACAGGCATTCTCTCTACATGTGCTTAATATGGGAATAAATCCAACTGAATTCTATAGGTTTTCAAAAGGTCTTAGGAAAAAACTGCCTGTATTTTCAGTAAACATGCTTGGCAATCCTGAGAGAAGGCTTGCCAGCGTGTTTTCTTGCACCGCAGTTAGTTTGTAAAGGCGTCTTCAATGTTTTTCTTCCTGTATTTTGCAACTATGCAGATCTTCTATTGGCAATTTTAAATCTCAGGGATTTAAAAAAAAAAAAAAAGGAGTCTTAATGCAATGCCCTTTTTGTTTTCTAAAGAAATGGAAGTGACTGGGATCTCGGTACTTTAGCTTAGAGCAAGATGTGTGGATCCAGAGGGTGAGGGTGGGGTTGGGGGGAGCTTTGACCTGGGTATGGAGCTGTTCAGATGAAGGTTTTAGTTACAGGTGTCAACAGGAACACTGATCCTTCACACCATCTGACTCCTCTCTATACCTAGAATTGGAGTGCTTGTGCAAAGATGGTGCTGGTCAGCACCTACAAGCCGATATCCCTTGCCAGGATGGCACACCATGGTGTACTTGCAGGTTGTGTGAGAGTTCAGTGCTGCTGCCTGGACCCCTGACGCCTGCTCGTTATGTCTTTGCTGTTGCTAACTGATAGCATGTACCAGTCATGGTTTCTTTCTGGGCTTTTCTGATTTTCAAAGCTATATGACTTCTGAGGATATCGTTGCATGCTTAGCTCTGTTGGTTTGTTCATGGTTTCCCAGATAGGCACAAAAGAGAGAATAGTTAGTTCATAAATACATTTTTACTATAGCAAGAAAGTTCTGAGAAAAGGTTCTCCATCATTTCCTCCAGAGGGATAAGTTCAGATTCACTTTCCAGTAGAGATGGAGAGAAAACCAGCCTTGCCTTCAAGGGAACGGGACAGCTCGGTGCTTCGCAGTGAACTTGAGCACCAGTTGTGAGTTATTTTAGTGCGGTAGAACCATGCCAGGCATCCTGTTCTTCCCCAGCTGTCTCCTGAGGTGGCAGGAGGTGAGAGAAGGAAGGGCTTTCCATCCTTTGTCCGTGTTGTTTGTCTTTGGGTAGCGTAAGGGAACCGGTGAACTTCAGTGCAGTGTGGTTATGTCCTGAGTACCAGTGATGCTGCTAAGCTTTCAGCGTTACTCCCTGTGGTTTGTTTTGTTTTCTTTTTACAGTGTTGATACTACTAAAATTTAGTTCCCAGTACTGATTTCTGTTTTTTTCCTGAGCACACAAGTTTTCTTTTCAAGAAGGTGAGTAGTATGCTGGCAGGTGTGAAGTTGGTGCCAGCCACCTGACTGAGAGAGCTGGGACCCTTGCAGACCCTGAGCAGCGAAAGCTGCTGCGTGGATTGCATGGTATGAAAAAAGGGGGGGATTGCATAGAGAAAATCAGATCTTTGTCAAGTATCTCAATGCACGCTTGGCTTGAGAAGAAGGCATTTGAGAAGCTGTGGTAGGAGCAGATGAAAGCCTAGGTGCAAACCTTCACTTGTCCATGGCAAGTGAGTGGTTGTCCTCTCCTCCCCCTGACACTATTGCTTCTGCAGGTATGTTGTTTCAAATTTGCTTTCTGCCCCCACCTGTGGGAGGCTGAGGGGGGACTTACATAGGTACGTATATTTCTACTCAATGTACAAGTTTTAGTACCATACTTTTCCAGTATGGAGAAGCACTGGGGTTTCCAGGTTTGTTCTCCTGCTCCAAACTGTGTATCCACGAGCTGTTGCAGCAGCAGCTCAGCAAAGGGAACATGCCAGAGCCACTGCTCCTGCTCCTCAGTGAAACAGGGCTGTTCTCCATCCTTCCACTTCTCTGTTTTCCTATTATAGCAAACATGCAGCCATAGAAAGTATGTCAATATTAGCAGCTTTTCAAAATGAGTTAAACCGGTGGGTTTAGCTCTCTTGTGGTACTCGACTTGCGCGTTGCAGTGCGACTAAAAGACACTAAGAAATGTGTGTCTGGAGTAGGTAATTTAATCTGCACCTGTATGTGTATACTCGCAGCCATTCTATGCTTAAACACATTTATTAAATGTAAAGCTCTACATCAAAACATTTTTGATCTTTGTGTATGCAGTTACTAGAACTCTTTAATTTGCACAAAACATGGGTCATAGAATATTCTCTGACTCTCTCACCACCTAGTTCAACTTTGGTAAACCTTACTGCCCTGTGCTATCTATCGTGTGTAGACTTTGTAATTTAAAGTACTTATTATTCAAGTAATACATGCCCTATATTTCCCAGGACTTATCATATTTTCTCTTAGGATGGAATACGGCAATATATTGATCTACGCTCAATTTTCACTTTCATTTCCAGTGAATTTCAGAGTTGCTGGATAATATCACGTATTGATCTCCTTTTTCCTGTGTATATTTGAATTGTGGTCATAGGTGATTTTGTTGAAGGGATTTTTTTTTTTTTTTTTGGTTGGTGGCTCGGTTTTGGCATGGTGCTGGGGTTTTTGGGGGGTTTTGTGGTGGTAGTTTTTGTTTAGTTGCAAATCTTGATTAAGGGTAAGATTTCACGGAGACACTAATAAAAGTCATTATGATTTTGTGCTTTTTGGTGCAAACCTGTCGGTAAGTCATTCCCATTATTGTCATTTTGCAAAACGTTCTAAGCCATAATTATCAGGTATTGATTGAACGAATGATACAATTTTCAGTGCAGTCTTCTAGCTGTCATAACCTCTAATTTTTAGTAGTTCTTACATCGCACTTGTCACAAAAGCTATGTGTATATGTATGGGTATACACATACACTCTCTGGGATGAATATGGGGAGACTTTACAGTTCCAAACATATCATAAAATCCACTTAATTTATTATCTGCTCATGGGCAATCATAGGATCAGTCCACCAGGTGGGCTGTAGATTTGCTGGTTTCAAATTTGGAGCGTGGTTCATTGAACCTGGTTTGTGGGGAAGGCGTCACTCTAAATTTTCCAAAGTCATAACATTGTGCTGTTGCTCAGAGGCACAAGGCTCGGATGGCAGCCACGGGGGTGGCTTGGGACAGCCCTGCAGGTCGGTGAGAAACCCAAAACACCCGTTTATCAACGTGTGCAGGGATACCCGTGCCTTGGTTAGAGTGACTGCCCAACAAATAGGTGCTACTCTTTTAGGAAAGGATTACATTAAGATAACAAAGAGGGGCTGGAATTTCTTAATTGATCTCTTGAACTTTATCTTTTATACGGTAAATGTTTTATTGAATTACATGTTGGGATTTTTAATACCTTTGTGTCTGTTCAGATTGCCGGTTATGAACCTACGGATTTGTACTAATTCATAATTTTAATTGTTTATGCAATAAAATAAGGAAAACTTTGATATAAATGACAACGTGGGCTTTTTAGCTTTATTTTTCATTACCCTTGTGTTTGAAATAGAATAAATATTTGTTCTCCTAGCCAAGGCATCTTAGAGTGTTATTACCAGATTTCTCCAGGCAGTTTTCCTCCTGTACCCCTTTGTTGAAAGTAGAGCACAGCTGGGGCAAATATTGGTGTGTGGTTTTCAAATTACTGTTTTGTGCAGACCTTTTGCTTGGGATACAAATGGGACTGAAAGTTCAGATTTCACTATAGGAATTATGTTTATTGTGGAGACATTTTCTCTTAAATTGGGTATGTCCTTCAAACTCTCTCCTGTATATTTGTTTTTATTGGAAGCCTGTCCTTTATTGCAAACATAGGATGGAGGCAATGGCATGTTTTCTAGGTTGAAAGTTCTCCTTTGGGAGTCTGACCGCTGTATGGGTAAATCCTCTTTTCCTGAATCGGGTAAACAAGTAGTACTTGCATAAGCAAACCAAGCAGGTTTCTGGGCTAGTTTGAATTGATGACTTTTTTTTAAAATCATTCTCCATATTATGTTTGTTGAGTTATAAAAAAATGAAAGCACCTGCTCCAAAAAACTTTACTTTTCAGCAAGGAGAAATTATTGGGGAGAACTGACTCTGACTCCCTTTCAAACATCAGGAGATTTTAGAACATAGCATGTTACATCATTTTATTACAGGGGTTAAATTTGATTAACTTTGCTTCGTTTTTGTTGCAAAGTTAAACCAATTTTAGATAGACTTAAGGAAAATATGTACCTGACATAAATCAGCGATTTAGGTTGAAACCCTGACCGTTCACTTCAGCGGTGCTGCAAACAAAGGTTTGTGCCAAGTCATAGTTTGAGCACAGAGAGATCAGCACTGTCAATGCAGCATAAAGAGGTTTCTGCTTAACACTGTGAGAGTATAAAAGTTTACAATCTGCCCTCTATAACAACAGATGCATATTCTTTTTTGCCTGCAAATAGCGTAGCCTTTACAAGGTGGGGGAAGGTGGCAAAAGAAGGGCGGTTGTTTCAGATCCTGGACGTAACTGTAAAACTGGGACCAACGTTAGGACTCTCCTACAGTATCGC
Organism: Strix aluco; assembly: GCF_031877795.1. Classification (NCBI taxonomy): domain Eukaryota; kingdom Metazoa; phylum Chordata; class Aves; order Strigiformes; family Strigidae; genus Strix; species Strix aluco. The sequence continues at coordinate 2,340,842 of NC_133939.1, forward strand.
GTGTAGGTGTAACTTCACAGGTACATACAGTTTCACTGGGGCACGTGCCAAGGGCAATAAACATGCTTTAACATTTAATGTGATCTGTACCCATTGCAGGATAAGAAAGAAAGAAATCTTTGGATTTAAAATCCCTTAGATAATTTTTTTGTGCTCTTAAATAATTATTTTTTTTTTCCAAGACTCCCTATCTCTCAACTATCCCTCATTATTTTAAAGGGAAGATTTGCAGGGGAAAAAATGTATTAGTTGTGATACTTTGAAATAAGGAAGATTTGGGATATTCCAGGACATCAGTTGTATTACGTTAGCTCGCAGAACGCTTTCACTCTAGAAATAATCATTTGGTCTATGCATGTGATGGGTTCAGCAGGGCATTGGGCAGGAGGGGGCTCTGAGTGGGCTTCCATCGTCTTCTGGTCAGCCACTGCAGTGCTTTAGGGCAAAAAGAATCTCATCTGTTTGAAGTAGTACTAGTAGTAATAATAATAAAGTCACATCTTTAAAGGGAATCAACTGGTGAAAAACAAGGGGCACTCCCTTTTGATAAGGAGTCGAACTGCTAACATTTGAACCTCACATAAATTTAATTTATTTTTATAGTCCATCCAATAATGCTCTTTGTTATTGGGATACTATTTTTGTTGTCTGCCTTTGAATTGTTTTAAGCGTCAAGCGTAAAGCTGATGGAACCCCTACTTGCATTCTGGTTTTGTCAAGCTTTGCACTCAAATCTGGCTTTGTGTGGAGAGATTGAATTTAGGTTGAAGAGTGTAAATATCCTCTGAAAAATAACTGAGAAGTGATGCCAGAAACTTATTGTCTTATCATCGAGCTTATCTCAGTGTAAACCAAATGAAGTCTGCTTCTACTTAAAGCTAGTATATATGAATATAATGAATAATGAATAATATGAATATAATTAGCAAAGCCTGTATTGCAATAAACTGGCCTAGTCCCCTAGTGGGAACTTGTACCATTTAAAATTGTATTAATCTGGGAGGAAAGCCCACAGAGCTGTGAGCTTCTCTTTCTGAAACAACAGATAGCCGGTGGTCTTGGTAATGGAAGGTGTGACAGATCCTAGATTTGATATTTCAGATCTGAAAATCAAACTCTTGTCTTTTCCATTAGCATCACCATGGCTGCAGTGATATATTTTTTTTTTTTAAGTCCAGATTCTACCTCAGACCTGGTCTACCTCCCTGTTCCTGCTGGAGCTGAATGTTTCCCACAGACCAGAATTTTTTCAAAAGAAACAGATTTTTGCTTTACACTTCTAAGTACGTAGTACCGACAAGAGGATAGCAGGAGAAAGGCAAAAGCTTTTTCTGAATGTCAGCTGACATGCTTCTGAAGGCACACAGAAAAATGACATGTTGGGGTTTAGCATGCCAGTTTTCCAGAGCCACTTTTAAAATTAAAGCTGCAATTAAAACTCAGGCACACAATTTTAAGTCTTCCCCCCACCCTCCCATTTCATTTTGTGGTAGTTCAAAGGCATGAAATATTCTATCCCTTAACTATTTTATTAGTATGCTTCAATTTAACTTGTTTTATAACCACACAGACACAAAAAAAAAGTCTTAGTATATATATGGACATCTTCTAGTAGTTCAGTAGAGCAGAGGCATCACACAACTGATTTCAGAAATTCAGAAGCTCCTGATGGTTCAAATGATAAAATTTAGTGTTACGGTTGAGAAAGTAATCCAACAGGTGTTCTTCTCTTACTCATTTTTTTCTTTTTGCAGAGAATAGTTATAAATACCAGTTTCTTTTTACTCTCGAAGTTTGATCAGGAAGGTGGTTTCATCTCCCTAGCATGTTGTCTGCTGCTTTCTCTAATACGGGACCAAAACTGGTTTCTGCTAATGTAGTAAATTACAAGTCAGACTTAAAATTCGGCTGCTGCGTGTGTTCTTCCTTGTGTTCTCTGGCATTGCTGATTGACGTCAGAGGGGTAGTTTTCCAAAATTTTCCTTCACTACCCACATATCTAAAATTTGCAAGGGGTAAAAAGTGTATTCTCTGTGAGATGCCTGGCAGGTTAGAGATGATGTCTGCTGTATTGCTATTAGTGAGGCAAATAAGAATGGATTTTTGGGCATTGTCACTAAATAGGTGTATAAAAAAAAAAGAAAATTCGAGTACTCTTGAAGAAAATACAAGGTAAGGTCTTGGTTGCAGCAGCTAGCTTAAAGGTTGTTCTGTAATCCCATAATGAACTTCTTGACCAGTTTTGTTTAATATTCTAAATATATTTGAGTATGAACCTTCACATCTGTATATACTGAAGATCCTCTCACTAAAGAGTGGAGTGGACAAACTTTGTATTAAGTCATAGTTTTATATATTAGATAGAGGTTTTTGCATTTTTATACCTGGACAAAAGAGACAGCATAATAAAAGAGTTTGACAGTGTTATCCAGTAGCTGTGAAAGATAAGGCTAGCATCCTCACTGAAGTCCATGGCTGTGTTCATGCAAACTACAGGGCTTTTGCAATGTTTTACTGTTAGACTTGATATTTTTTTTTCAATTATATGCATGCTGGTGTTTTTATGAAACTGTGGGTTTGTTCGCTTAAGGATACGTGATTATAACTATTAGTGTAATTAACTAAGAAGTATTAGTATTCTTAAAGATCTGTGAGTATGTGGATTACTACACCGAGCTGACACGTTTTCTGATGTTGCACTGAGTTAAATGCATTTGTGTGTGATGTGAAAGCAGAAATTTGTCGTGTACAGGATGCAGTCGTGTCTGTGAGGGACTGGTTTACATCATTGAATACTCATGTCATGGCCTGGAAACCCTGACTCCAGCTTACAGCGAGGCTTCCCGCCTTGCGATGTTTGTGTTATGACTTACGTGTAGAGAATGAATTTCCACTTCCTGCAGAATGTTGAAACATGGAAATGTCCCTCTTGGTGAAGAGTCCTTTTTCATAAACCTGGAGGATGCTGCTGCCTGCGGGGCAGGGAAGATCTCGCTGCACCGGGGTTGGATGTCTGAGGAAATCATTCACACGTTTTGACCCTCACACCAATATTTCTACCTAATTAGGAGTTTTCTACATTGAACAGCTGTTGAAAGCGGCTGCTCTGACTGTTGCATGGATTCTTCCTTTGCCATCCTTCCCCTGGAGAGTAGAGAACTGCTGTACGTCTTACCTGCTTGACTGGGAGCTCCCCCCTTGCTGTTCTAGTGGAGAAATACTGTTGGATTACGAGAATGAAAATTTCAGTACACGCTTGTAAGGTCATCTGCCAAGATACGCCATCGTATTGAGTTTATATCAAACATTTAAACAAATGTGGGCAAAAAAGCTAACCTGGGCTGCTCCATGACATTTTATAGTCCTTTCTAGAAAAGACAAATTTTGGAAGTCCCATTAACTTTGAAGTCCCTTTGCAGAATTTGCTATTTGACAGCCTATTACAAGTTGCATCTGTAACAGCTCCTTCCTGAATTCTTTGATGCTTTCATCCTAGGGAGATGAGCAGCAGGCTGCAGGGTGTCCTGTAGCTATTGGCATGTAGGGGAAGGGCACTCCTGCCCCCGAAGATGCAAACGCCTCTTGCTTCTGTAGGTTAGTCCCCTCCCAGGCTTGGGGAGAGGGGAAGCCCTGTGCTTCAGCATCTTGACTTCTGCTTGTTGATTCAGGCTTCTCGGGGAGCTGAATGTGCCTCTCATTTTCATAAATCACTCAGGCTTTAGGAAACAGGGCTCTTGCTGTCAGATACAAATGAGCGAGTGTTCACAATTAATTTAATGGCCAGCTTCTGTTGGAGGTGATAAAAACTAGAACAACTTCATTGAAATAGGCAGGCAGTGGGGTTTGTAGCAAGCTACATCCCTTTTGCTCCCCTTGTATCTAAACATTCAGTCTGTCCAGTTCAAGTTACAAATTCTGGAACGTGTCGCTACATCATGTTGAATTCCAAGAATTTAAAGAAGCTCCTCACCCCTGTAAGCTTGTAGCTTGTTTGGTTTTAAGCTGTTGTTTCAGCATCCCTGACATGTAAAAGCAAACTTCCCATAAACTCTGGTCCCTGTATAGGTGAAACAAATGCCAGACGTTCTTGCTTTCCTGGGCTAATATTGAAAGCAGAGGGAAGGAAGAAAATGCTCAGGCAGAATCAAAAATCTGCTCCAGAATGACTGTGCTTGACTAGTGTATTAATAGTTAACTGCGTAGCCTCGATGATCTGAATCTCTTCCAGGTGACCGAGTGCAGCACTGTTTAGCTTCCTGCATTTGTCAATGTGAAAATACGCCCGGGCTCGCTGCCATTGTCACGCTGCCGCCGCCTTGCCGGGATTGGGCTTCCTGAGCCCGAGAGCAGCAGCCACTCCTGCCATTAGCCATCAAAAAGCTCAGAACTCCTCCTCCTCCTCCAGCACGCGTGCCTTGTGTCTGTGTTGAGAGATACTGGCTATCCACAGAGGCTGATTGATTTCTTTTTTTTTTAAGCCTTTTGGGATGATTTTTCAGTAGTCTGGGAACTGATGAGTTGGCATTTTTTGCTTCTGTTTGCCTTCGGTCAGGTGATTTAGCCCTTGCTCTCTGCTTGTAACACACGACATATCATGACCGGGGAGGGTTGCAAGTGTGGCTCAGTGATTGAGCAGTGTGGTGAAAGCTGTAGAAACTCAAGTGCTTGGTACCTATTCAGTAGCCTGATCTGACGAAGCTTGTCTGTCTGTCATAGGGAAGATCAGAAAAAAAAAAAAAAGGTGAGCTTAGGTAGGAATTTTGTGGGTGTAGTGTGAGTATCTGGAGCGTCT